>NC_137901.1:33804292-35004292 GCF_963455335.1 Martes martes | reverse complement strand
CCATTTATTTTTAGTTTATATTTTATTCCATTTGCCTTGGCCCTACTTATGCAATATTTTTTTAATCATATGAAATGACATCGTTATGTGCCCCCTGCCCCTACCTCAGAGTGGGGGGCAGCCTGAAACTGTAGACTTCCTTTGCTTTGTGGATTCATGTTTCGGGGGGTTCTGAGATTTCACTTTCCTGGAAAATGGCTGTTTATAAGTTTCTTTTTTTGCTTCATTCAAACCTTTTTGCTGGAGCTGAGACCAGCGATGGCTTCTGAGGGTGGCCTCTTTTGGTTTATGTGGGCTTTTTGAAGACACGCTGTCATTCCAGGGACTTTCCCACCCTATCACTCTCTTGTCCAGGGCCTGACCACTGACTTTGACTTGATGGTTCTAGCCCATCGGCTCGCCCTGTGTCCACCAGCACGTGCTCCAGGCATTGGGTGAACGGGGTGCTCTCTTTGCCTTATGAGGGAATATTTGTAGGGTGGGAGAGCTGCTGGAAACCTTTCATTCTAATCTGTCTTCTTAAGTCTCCAGGTGCCTTTCAGAGAAAGGGAGATACTTTCTAGAATCATAGAATTTTGGAGCTAGAATAGGACATTTGTGCAGATAATCCTCCATGTGCCTCATTTCTTTATCTGTAAAATGGGAATCCTTTGGCTCCTGTTTGATGGGGGTGGTTATGAGGTTTTAATGAAATAATGTAAAGTGCCTAGCATGTAGTCAGTACTCCATAAATGTTAGATATTTCATATTACTATTATACATATTATTGCACTTAGAGCTGATCGTCTGGAAACTAAAAAGGGTGTTGGAAGAACTGTGTGTTTCCCCCTTTCTGACTTCTTTCTCTCTTTCCCTCCCTGGGTCTCTCTTCAGGCCCGCGATGAGCCCTTCCTTTCCTTCTTTATATACTTTTTTTTCCCTCAATTTTGTTCTGTTCATCCTCTTGCTTTCTGCATTTTTCAAGTCTCTACAAAAATTTCTTCTTCTCCCTGAACTAGCTGTTCACTTCTCCAACTTGACAAGCTCTGGCCTTCTCTGAAACCCAGAGCAACTTGTATCTGTTCATTCACTTGGTGTCAATTTGTGGATGGAAATTGGAGAGAGTGAAATGTCAGCTCCTAAGAGCTCTGAAGCAACTGAGCTTTTGTAAGGAGGGAGCTCCATGTTACTGAAAGACTGAGATGGTGGCCGTGCACCTTTGTGGGGATGCTAGAGAGTAGATTACAGCATCCTAGGAGGCCGGGGTTGCAAGTCTTCTGGAGAGAGCAACTCGTCCATGCCTCACCTTTAAAATATGAGGGTCGAGGAAAGCGAGGCCCAGGAGGACAGGAGGCTGCTCTACCAGGGGCACCACGGTTCAGTGGTGGTAGAGCGGGCCCTGAGCCTTAGCTGCTCGGTCCCCTCCCACCATGCCTCAGAGGCTGCATCAGATATGGAAATTAACTGGAAGGCTTCTAAAGTCCGAGATAAAAAGCTGTCCATTTTTGTCTTGAATTTTAGTTTTTCAGTTGTGATTTAATTTTGCTTATTGATAATCTTTCTAACCTCTACATATTCTAAGAAGGCGGGACTAGATTAACTGCTTCTGTGTACACAGCCCATGTAGTATACAGTAGGACACATTTTACTATCAGGTGGTCGGTTACTGTTTGTTGATCCAATTTAATTGACTCTAAACTAGTCTGAGTTAGTATTTAAATTTAGGCCTTATAAGAAGCAAATGGAAAGACCCTGCAGAAGGTGCCAAAGGGAGGAAAGAATGAGAGAAGGAGCCAGAGAGCCTCTGTGTAGGGAGAGAGCACTGGATATGCGGTAACTGGGATTTGTTTGCGGGGAGGTTGGTGATGCTGTCCAGCCAGCAGCACTTGCTGTTCTTGGGCCGGTAGTGTCCATGCGAGAGTGGCTCATGGAGAAGAGGGAGGCTCCAGACAGGGGTCAGAACTCTGGAGACAGGCCCCAGGTGCATCTGAGGAGTTTTACATCTCTCCATTGTTCTGGATCTTTTGGGAGGTGCTCCCAGGAGTGGGAATACAAGGTTCTGGGTGGAGAAGGGGAACAGTAGTGTCCATCTAATGGAGGCAGGCTGAGAAACTAGAAGAAAGCCTCTTTACGGAAGCCCATGTACCTCCTAGTTTTATGGTCCTCTCATCTCCCTCCTCTTATCCTTCTGTTTTTAATAAAGTCTTCTTGGTGACCGAGTCTTATGTCAGGATGTTGTGGGTGCTCAGCATGTGGTTCTTTCTGTCCTAAGGATATAAGGCAGAGTGTAAAGGGGAAGTGATGTCATGTTTAGGCCATCATGCTGGTAAGAATCTACACTCCTCGGGAAAAGATGAACTTCGGAGGCATCCTTAAGACCCTAGGCAGAAGTCCCTTGTCGGAAATAGATTCTTCTCCCAGCACAGCTCAGGAAGTTTGGTTATATATTATTTAAGGGAGGAGGCTTTTCCCTTCAAGAACCCATTCAAGACAGGCCCCAGATTCCACTCTAATCAAATACATTAACCTTGCTTTATTTATTTTTTTATTTAAATTCTATTAGTCAACATAGAGTACATCATTAGTTTCAGATGTAGTGTTCAGTAATTCATCAGTTGCGTATAACACCCAATGCTCATCACATCACATGCCCTCCTTAATGCCCATCACCTAATTAGCCCATCCCCCACCAACCTCCCCTCCAGCAGCCCTCAGTTTATTTCCTATGGTTAAGAGTCTCTCATGGTTTTTCTCCCTCTCTGATGACTTCCCATTCAGTTTCCTTCCCTTCCCCCATGATCCTCTGTGCTGTTTCTTATATTCCACATATGACTGAAACCATATGATAATTGTCTTTCTCTGACTAATTTCACTCAGCATACCTTCCAGTTCCATCCACGTCAATGTAAATGGTAAGGTTTTTTTTGATGGCTGAGTAGTATTCCAGTGTGTGTGTGTGTGTGTGTGTGTGTGTGTGTATACATATATATATGTGTATATATATATGTATATATACACACACCATATCTCCTTTATCCATTCATCTATTGATGACCATCTCAGCTCTTTCCATTGTTTGGCTATTGTGGGCATTGCTGCTATAAACGTTGGGGTGCAGTTGCCCCTTCGAATCACCATTTGTGTCTTTGGAATAAATACCTAGCAGTGCAGTTGCTGGGTCATAGGATAGCTCTATTTTTAACTTCTGGAGGAATTGCTATACTGTTTTCCAGGGCGGCTGTACCAGCTTGCATTCCCACCAACGAGAAGGGTTCCCCTTTCTCCATATCCTTGCTAACATCTGTTGTTTCCTGTATTGTTAATTTTAGCCATTCTGAATGGTGTGAGGTGGTATCTCACTGTGGTTTTCATTTGTATTTCCCTGATGCCAAGGGATGTGGAGCATTTTTTCATGTGTCTGTTGGCTATATTTGTATGTCTCCTTTGGAGAAATATCTGTTCATGTCTTCTGCTCACTTCTTGACTGGATTCTTTGGGTTTTTTTGGGTGTTGAGTTTGATAAGTTCTTTATAGATCTTGGATACTAGCCCTTTATCTGATATATCATTTGCAAATATCTTCTTCCATTCATAGGTTGCCTTTAGTTTTATTGACTGTTTTCTTTGTTGTGAAGAAGCTTTTTATCTTGATGAAGTCCCAGTAGTTCATTTTTGCTTTAGTTTCCCTTGCCTTTGGAGATGTGTCTAGTAAGAAGTTGCTACAGCTGAGGTTGAAGAGGTTGCTGCCTGTGTTGTCCTCTAGGATTTTGAAGGATTCCTATCTCACACTTAGGTCTTTCATCCGTTTTGAGTCTGTTTTTATGTATGGTGTGAGTGAATGGTCCAGTTTCATTCTTCTGCCTGTGGCTGTCCAATTTTCCCAGCACCGTTTATTGAAGAGACTGTCCTTTTTCCACTGGGTATTCTTTCCTGCTTTGTCAAAGATTAGTTGACCATAGAGTTGAGGGTCCATATCTGGGCTCTCTGTTCTGTTCCATTGATCTATGTGTCTGTTTTTATGCCAGTACCAAGGTGTCTTGATGACTGCAGCTTTGTGAGATAGCTTGAAGTCTGGCGTTGTGATGCCACCAGCTTTGGTTTTCTATTAACTTTGCTTTAAACAGTTCTTAATTCTGATATCTTTGATATCTTTTCTTTAGTTAAAGCCAGCAACCTCTTAGAAGACATCAGAGATCAGTAACAAGGATAGCCATTCCCCAAAGCACCTTGGGGAACACTAATGCATAACTTAAACTAGAGGTCCCCTTTCAGGGGCTACGCCAGGATATCAGGAAGAGAGAGAGTTAGAGGATGCCCAGCCCAGACCATGAGCCTGGCTCAGGGAATTTAGTCTGGGCTTGCTCAGCTGGGCTCCAGCAACCTTGAAGGCTGGAGAAGCTGACTGCTGGGGACACCTCTGGGGAGGGAATTTCTGGAAGGACTGCTCTGAATTCTTACTGCTTCAGATAATGGGACCTCTAGCACAATCTGAGTGTACGGTTACCTTCATGGAGTTATTGAAAAGTACTGGAAAAGCACTTTTATCCATATCAGCACTGTCCAATAGAAATATAATGTGAGATATAAATGCAAGCCACACATGTAATATAGAATTTACTACTAGTCATATTTAAAAAAGTAGAAAGAAGCAGGTGAAATCAATTTCATTCATTTAAAAAATTAAATCCAATCTAAAATATTCTAATTTTAACATCATTATTATAAAAAATTGAGATATTTTACATTCTTTTCTTCATGCGAAGTCTTTAAAATGCCATATTTATTTACAATGAAAGCAAATCTCAATTGGGATTAACCACTTTTCAAGTGCTCAGTAGCTCCATGTGGCTGGTGGCCCCATACTGGATAGCACAGGTCTCAGTCACGTCTTTCTCTTGAAATTCTGCCATTTGGGCTGGGGAGGCAAAAAGTGGATTAAGGGATTGTTACCTGCTCTAACTCACATTTCCTTTTAAGTGTTCGTATTTGAATTCCTTATCAAGCTGTTGACCTTTAACCACAGTGATCAAAATTCTCAACTCTTTTCAGTATTTCTGGGGTAGAAATAGGACCAAGGATTTAGTACTGTGGTGGGGGTTTTGGATATGAAGGCCAGTTAGAACACAGCCGGAGGGCCATCCCCGGAAGGTTTGGAGCTATGAGGAGAACAAGCAGTGGAGAAGAGGCCGGGAATGGCCTTAAGGAAGCAAGAGAGTGGCCCCCTGCAGGAGAGGAGTGAGGGGAGGGGCTGGCCGGATTCCCACCCCTGCCTGCATGACTTCAATCTAGATCATGACTCTCTCTGAACCTCTCCTTCCTTATCTGTAACGTGGGGATAATGAGCCCTTTCCTGCTTTCCTCAAAGGAGTATCATGAGGCTCCAGTTATGTGATTCACGGGAAGCAGCTTCGTGGAAACACTGAAGTCCTTTGCTCGCGTACATTGCCTGCCATCCAGTCCGCGTCCAATCCTGCCACGCTGCTGTGGCTCATTCAACGGAAGCAGGTTTTATGAAGGGCCTGGGTGGAAGCCAAGGACTATAATGGGGGAGGAGGTGTCAAAGGGGAAGTACATCTGCAGTAATCTCCTGCCTCAGTTGGGAAGATGAAACTCAGATGCGAACAGTTAGAAGACAGAATATATTCCCGTGAAGTGGGTCGCATGGACAGTCTGAGGGGAGGCAGTGGAGTGGGGGATCAGAAAGGGTCCGTGGTGGGGTGCAGAGGCTCCCAGGCAGGTTGCGGAGGGTCTGAAGAGGCAGAGCAAGAGAAGAGGGTGCTCCTGGGGGAGGGCACAGCACAGACGAAGGCCAGGAGTGGGAATGAGAAGTCACAGCCCGAGGGTGATGAGAAACCTCCTGATTAGGACGGAAGTGAGGAGCGGAGAGGACAGCCCCTGGGTCCCTTCCCTGTCAGCATTAGATGTCAGGCAGAGACCACACTTGAGATGCCCAAGTCTTTTGTCTTGCCTGAAAGTGGGTCACCCGCTGCAGAGGAGACCAGCCCACTCAAGACAAATATGAAATCCAACCACAGCCATGGTAGGGATGCTCTGATAATCACAGGATGCTCTGGGCAGCTCAGTGGAAGGGGACTCTCTCTGCTCTCAGTCCATCTCTCTACAGCACACGCTAGTCCCAGGAATAAAACCAGATAGAGGCCCAGAAAAAAAAAAACACACACACACACAAAATTGTCAGGCATTTCCAAATTTTCCAGGGACTTCTGGCTTTTGAGTCAGTTCTTTATTTGATATGAGTTTAATATTTACTAATATTAAACTAATACTAATATTTACTATATTAAACTATATTAAATATATTATATTTATATATAATATAGATTATATATAATTATATTAAATAATATTTACTATATTAATATATATTAAATAATATTTACTATATTAAACTATACTAATATTTACTATCAGTTTTTTAGTGTCGGACTGTTTTCCAGCATGAGCCCCTATGGTTTTACACACACATGCAAGTCAGACCGCACCCGCATGCACTGTGGGCGCCCCTTCCTTGCCTTAGCTAGCAAGCACGATGCTCTCGCCCAGCACATACAGGTGCACACACGTGCACACGCCGCACGACGCAAGCCATGGGCACACAGAGGACAGAACTGCTCTAATTTGAGAGTAACGAATGGACGAAGACTCTGGGCTGAGCTGATGTATGAGACCGTTCATCAGACACCCAACAGGTAGCAGTAGGAGTGACAGCAGGGACACACTTGTCCCCTCTTCTTTCCTCTCCTGTCAGTTCTCTATCTGCTTCAATATCCTTTAAGCTTTGGGTTCCTTGCTTGCCTGACACTTGTCTCTCTGTCCTTAGGTATACCTTTTTCTAGGGTTTGGTTGGGTCTAGGAATGTGGAATTTGGAAAAAAGCCAGATTACCTTTGTGATTTCTTTTTTTTTTTTTTTTTTATCAGTTTGTGTGGAGGTAGAGAGTTTCAAAAAGTGTCCTCTGCCCCAGCAGCCCTCTGCCCTGACCATCCTACATTTCCACATTTCCCCTTTTCTTCTCCCCAAGAGGGTCTGATAAAGTCCTCCCACACTGAAGTGGGACAGCTCCGTCCATAGAGGACCTCAAGGGAGGTCGGCAGTTTGAAAGGGAAATACCTCCAGTGCTGGGACATCAGGCATCTAAGTGAGGGTGAGGGGACACAAGGGTCTGATGTGGGGAGACCCTAAGGACTTGAAAAGCTGCCCTGTGTTTTGAGCCTGAGCCTAAGGCGGCTTCCACGATCTATCCTTTCTCTGCCAGCCCACTCCCTCTGCCCTTCCCTGTCTGGCTCCTCTGTTTTCTTGCTTTCTTTTCAGGACCCTGAGTTGCTAGGCAACTCTGGTCTGGAGCTGAGGTTCTCACTGTGGCGAGCAGCTTCCAAACAGGGCCAGGGAGTTTGATGGAGCCCGTGATTATCGGTGTCTGTACGGGAAGGAAGGCAACAGCAGTAACCTCCTCCCTCCTGCCTCACGGCCTCCTACACACAGACGGCTCGGAGGGAAAACGAAGCTTTGCTAAGGCCGGTTGCCATCTCTCCTTCCTTCCTGCTCCCTTTTCCCATCAACGGACTTCCTTCCATGCAGGCCCCAGAATGCTCCTGGTGCTCTTGGCCTCCTCCTTCCCCACTCAGCCCGGCAGTGACCTGGACCTCCCAGGATTCGAACACCTTGCCTAGAGCTGCCTTCAGCTGTTTCTCTGTCCGGCATTACCCTCATGTCGGCAGACCTCCATGGTTTATCTGGGCAAAGGTAACTAGGCCTTGGTGGGGGTAGGGGAGTGCAGGGCCCCTCTCTATCTGGATCACCCAGAGGTGAGAGCTATATATGTGTCTCTTGTGCTCAGGTGACCCAGGGGAAGGGATGTGACCATTCACGGTTGTCCCTGGGGCCCAGAGGGACAGCTACAGTGCCAGACTTGAGTCAGGGCGAAACTCAGAGGACAGCCTAGGAGCTACTCCACACTTCAGTGGTATAAGCGGAAATGCTGACTGTGTCCATACCTTGGCCAGGTACCACGCGTTCTTCACCCTGGGAATTCTGCAAGCACGGGACCCTTCCTCTCTGACCTCACAGAACGAATATTTGTAGCAAAGAAGAAAGGCGGCAAACAATAGATAATGAAGCAAGTAAGGCTACTTCCGATAGTGTTTTTGAGGGTTCCCTTCCCGAGGAACTGTCCTGCTCAGAACTGAGATGGCCCTGGGTTTCCTTCCAGCAGTTTGCTCCCTGGTACCAGGCACAAGACCCCGAGCTTCTGGAGCCTGCCCGTAACTGGCATTTCTGGGAATAGCAACAGACAGTCATGGTGGCAGAAGTATTCCTAATTGGGAGTGCTGGCCTCTAAGGACCCCCCCACTGTGTGGCGGGGACCTGATGACTTTGCAGAGGCTGAACTGGCCTCTAGAATCAGGGCGGTCCATTCAATGCGGCTCTGTGGAGGGCATGTGATCTAGACCTGGCCAGTCAGAACTGAACGATTGGTTAAGGATAGGGCATGTGATCTGAGGTTAGCCAATCAGAGCCCATCCCTCACTTGGTAGGAGGGGCTGTCTTTCTGCGGGCTGTCCAAGCCGGACCTTGTGAGCTTAGAGCTGTGGTGGACAGTCTTTGGTCTCCTTGAGGGGAATGCAGCCAACCCAGAGGAAAATTGAGTCTGGCAGAGGAGAAAGCCAGCTGGGTCTGAGGCCAGTGCTCTTTAGGACCTTTGGGTTTCATAAGCCAATATATTCCATTTTATTATTTCTTTTCATTTTATTTTATTAATGCTCAAGCCTGTTTGGGTTTTTACTACTTGGCCCAGTAGGGTTTCTCTATCCATGTAACTTCGTCACTTCACTTCTCTCCTCCCTTGGATCCCTTTACTTCCCAAGTATCCAGGGCTGGCCTCCAGACTAAGGAGGATTTCCTTTGTTGAGGCTCCAAGTTTCAGGCGCGGGGCCACCCATCCCCTCTGCTCCCTGTCGAAACTTGCTCGTCCTTTGCTCCATTGCTTCAGGGCCCTGCCCTTTTCTAAGGTCATTTGCTGAAGTTACAGGAGGCTGTTGTTGGCTAAAGATTGCTCTGGCTATTAATAATCCTGTGCCAGTTTTACACTTGGACTGCAGTCTCCTGTGCCGTAATCCGTGGAACTGGGTACCTGATGGTGGGAGTTCAGGCACAGCGGCAAGTTGCTGAAGAGGATCTCATAGAACGTTTGTCCTAGTGACTCAGGTTCATTGGCTGGATGTTTCGTTCCTCTGCCTGTGGCTGTGGCCAAGGGCCAACTCTCCTGGCTCACGGTGAAGTGCCTGGGCCTCTACCACTGTGAAGAGGTCATGTCCTTCTTATAAAAGGAGGGAGTAAGGTTCTGAAAGAAAAGCTTACGGAAACAGGCATTCGGCTTGCATCTGGGTCCCGAAGAAGCCTGTGCTAGTCCGCGAGCACATGGGGCATTGCTCTTCTCGTTTAGAAAATGCAGATGTTTTGAAAGCTGACTCCCTAGTCCTCTTCTCTCCCAACACTGATGTCTTGGGTGGGGTGTCTGTGACTCCGAGTGGCCTGTGGGCCTTCTGTGTTTTAGAGTGGAAGTGTCCCCAGTAGTAGCACCAGGCAGATTTAAGTGGATACTTCTCATGTCACGTTTCACAATCCATTCATAGTTTTCTTGCTCCCTTCCGCTGGTTTCAGGCTTGTTTTGTGATTTACTCATGTTCATTGTGCACAGGGTTGCACGTGGGAAGTGTGAGGAATCTAGCTCCAGTGGTTAGGACATCTGGGGGTCCAGTCCCAAAGTGGCTGCTTTCCAGCTAGCCAAGACCTTGAAAGAGATGCCCACTACTCTGAGTCCCGTTTCTCATTGTAAAATGGGAGTAAGATCGCTTGGCTTTGCTCACAGTTAGTTGTGGCTTACATGACACTTTAGATGAGAATGCAATGAAAGGTAGAGGCTGTGTAAAAATATCAGGGGAGCTCTCAGCTTTTTGGCTCGAGGAGGTCAACTTGCAACTTTCTTTAGTTATCCTGCATCCGGGTTCATCCCACGCCAGCTGCGCCTGCCATGCCACCCACGTTTGACCTCAAGGAGATTAAAGTAGTGAACCTGGGGTTCACTGTGGGGAAGTCAGTGCCAAGTCTGTCCTCAGTCCCCTGGGCTTGTCTCCAAAAAAGGCTGATGATGACATTGCCGAGGCAGCAGGTGACTGGTCAGGTCTGAGGATGGCAGGGGCCTGACCATTCTGAATAGACTGGCCCAGATTGACGTGGCACCTCCTGCCTCTGCCGTATCATCAAAGTCCTTGAGGAACTACCCCAGAGACAGAAAGAAGCAGAAGAGCATAAAGCTCAGTGGAAATATCACTTTTGATGCCACTGTCAGCATTGCCTGACAGATGCAGCACTGATCTTTAGCCAGAGAACTCTCTGGAACCATTGAAGGGATCCTGAGAACTGTACAGTCCGTGGGGTGCCATGTCGATGGCCATTGCCTTCTTGACATCGTAGATGACATCAACAGTGTGACGTGGTGGAATGCCCAGCTAGTTAGGAACTACAAAGGAAATTATTTATTCACTTATTTTTGAAAATGTCTTCATAAAAGATCATTTGACAACCAGAAAAAACAAATGCCAAAGGAAAGTTTTTAATTTCGGTAATGAACATGGGGAAACAGGGCTAGTCTCCTGCCATACCCAGAGAAGCGGTGATAATGCAGAGCTCTTTCTCTGACAGTGGGAGATGAGATAGGGACTCAGAGAGGGGAGGATATCAGCTGAATCTCACACAGCAAGTCTCGGGACTGTGGTTTGATCTATGGGCAGAGAAGGGGGCCTTCCTCCTGGTGTCTTGTTGGCTTGGTCTCCCCATTTTCAGGTTAGAGATTTGAATTAGATACACAGCAAATGCTTAGGCAAGGAAAAAAATGTTTCGCCAGCTTGCTCCACAGGGAAAGAGAGTCCGTGATATGATATGAAGCCGAAAATAGAGTGCCCTAGGAAAGAAGTATCAGCTGCGGACTCTCTTGTGGTGGGTGTGGGGGCCTCCTCCAGGAAGATGGGCATTGAAATGAGAACTCAATGTCGGTCGCTGCCTGGTCGTACTGCTGAGTGCAGACGCTCTGGGCTGGGATTTGGAATCCGTGTCACTAGAAAGGGGTCCCGCTGGAAAGGCTCATTTAGCAACGCTTTCCTGCTGGGGTCTGTGGAACATCCTGACACAGTCCAGGGCTTGAACAAGGGCCAAGGATTTATCCAGAAACAGCAAGCCCTGTACAAAGATGATCCTGGATTTAGAACAGATGAAAGGTACTTTGAGGGAGTTCAAAGAACGGGCACATGCTCCCCGATGGCTGCTTGCTGGATATTTTGAGAGGCGACTGGGGCACGCTTTTCCTCCCAGCTTCTCCCAGGGGTCTTTTCCAACACGGTTTCTCTCCATTAGTATATTCCAGAGCTCGCAGGCTTGGAAGTCTTAATATGGAAATTCCTGCGGCGATGGGAACAGGCCTTTCCCAGTTGGGGTTTGCTAAGGCCATTATTCTGATGATGTTAATGGTAATGATTAATTGGCACTAATGATGGAGATGGTGATGGTAATGAGGCCAACCTGGTTGGGTGACAGGAACGATGGAGAATATGGGCACGTGGTGACGATGGTGATAATGGTGCTGATGACAATGGCAGGGAGCTCCGTTTTAGAAATTTGCTGAGAAATCTAGGGGACAAAACTTGATCTTAATTTTTTATCTGGCAAGTAGATTGTTGGCAGGAAAAAAATTCAACCTCTGGGAAAAGGGGAAAAAAAATCCCTTTTATGTATGGGCAGTTCTGTTAAACCAGATACCTGGTATCAAGTAGATCAGATCTACTGCACCTCGGCACTGGCTTGGGTGGATTACCTAGTGAGCCCCGAACAGTGTATCAGGAGCCACAAACAAGCTTGAGTAGTAACTCAAGCTGGTATTAGTAGTCACAAGCAAGGAAACCTCTCAAATATTGGCTTAATACAATACAAAGGAGCCAACCATTGTCCTGTTCTTGCCCTGAACACTGTCTAGAGAGAAGGGATGAGAAAAGTCAATCATAAAATTCTTCTTCAGGATCTGAGACAACCCTACTGCCTTCAAAGAGCATTTCATGTAAAGCTGTGCTTGCAAGAAGTCCTTCCACTTCCCTATTTCCACCCTTAAATCATGACATCCTTACCTTCCCCGGTCACTAGGCCCACCTGGTGAGATGACAGCATTAAAGCAAAGAAACTTTGAGGTCTAGCTGACTCCTGCTTATGGCATTGATGGCACTCCCCAACTGCAGGGCGCAAGTTAAGGCTCTCTGAAGCCCAGTAAACAAGGGGTGTGACACTAGTCCTCGGTAATCCTAATTTCACTTACTATCAGAAACCTTAAAAATAGATGATAAATCAAATGTGATCAGTTCCCATTAGGTAGAGAGAAGCCCTGGCAGCATTAACCAGTTTTGGTGAGATTATGAAATGTGAGAAGCTTGATTTCAGAGCTCCTAGACTTCCCTTCTTTTGATTTTTTCCTTCTCTCTGAATGTCCTTGTTCACAAACCTGTGCCTCATTTGTGCACAGTTGCCCCTCCAGTCCAGGGACAAACTTGCGGGAACACATTCACTAGGAGATGTTAGGGCAAAATAGCAAGAGGGCCACTGCTGGTTTTGCCACATTGCGAATATATGCTCCCTTCCCAGGGAATTTCTCTGTAATGAAAGAGCCTGGAGGGGAAAATGCTTACCCCATGAGGGCATCTAAGATGGTGGATTAGCACAGAGAAGACCCTTTGCCCTTCAAACTGCACCCCATAGGTAGCACCATGTGCCAAGGCTTTGGCATTGATGGCCTAATGGGACTGAGGGGTCTGTCTGCCCTTTGGGGCCGTAGTTCTGTGGCTGGCCTCCTATTGACTGTGGGTAGGAGGATAACAGTAGCCTTGTAACATGCTGATTGCTATAGAGGGCCCATCTTTCCACTTTCAGGAGAAAGTGGCTTCTCCTGAGAAAAGGGCAAGCTCAGAGCCATCAGTTTTTTCACGGGTCTTCTTGTTACATTACCTCTTCTTTTATAGTGAATAAGCCTTTTCTGCATGCTGGATAGTTGGAGGTATACCTGAAAGGAAGTATGTAGAAGGAAGCAAAGTTCAGAATATGCTGGTTCTCTTAGGTTCAAGTTCTTAAGAAGACTCATTAGCATGCATAAGTTTGTAACTAAGGAATGCAGTGATGTATAGGACTTTTCTTCATTCATTCATCCATTCATTCATTTATATAACAAATATGCATGGATTAATTTTTATAAGGCCAACGGATTTAGGATTTAAAGTGTTCCAGAAAGGGGATTAGTAAGGCAGCAAAGAAAAAAAGGGAAGTGTGAGTAAGTTCCGGTTATCAATTGCTGTGTGACAACTCACCCCCAAATTTAATGATTTAAAATATGACAATCATTTTATTTTTGCTTTTTTAGAAGATTTCTGTTTATTTATTTTAGAGATTGAAAGAGGAAGAGAGAGAGAGCAAGAAGTGGGAGGGAGAGGGATGAGCAGACTCCGTGCTGAGCCTGACGCCACAGGGCTAGATCCCATGATCCTGAGATCCAGACCCGAGCCAAAATCGAGTTGGACCTTTAACCAACTGGGCCACTCAGGCGCCCCAACAATCATTCTGTTGTTATAATCTCTCAAAGTTCCGGGACTGATGGGACTCAGCTAAGCAGTTCCTTCTCAGGGTCTCTCCTGTATTTGCAGGGAGATAATGCATGGCATCAGTCATCACAGAGGCCTTCTCATTTGCATATTGGTGGCTGTTGATTGGAACTTCAGCTAGGGTTCTTAGCCTGATGAAAACCTACACATGGACTTTCCATGTGGCCTGGGCTTCCTCATTGAATGGCAGCTGTGTTCTAAAAAAGAGCCTCCTGAGAGAACTGGGTAGCAGCACTATTGTCTTTTATGTCCTGGCCTCAGAAGTCACATGGCCTTGTTTCTGCTGTAGTCACAGCCTTGCTCAAATTCAGAAGCAGAGAACACAGATGTGCTTTTTCATAGGAGGAATGTCAATGGCAAGGTAAGAAGAGTGTGTAGGATGGGAGGAATTGTTGCAGCCATCTTGGGAAAGACAATCTGCTGTGGGTAAGTTAGATCCAGCAATGAGTGGTTCTTGAATGAGCTCCTGCTGAAGAACTAATACTGTCAAACCTTGGTTAATTAGATCGCAATACAAGGAAGCACATGATCAAATGCATGATTGGAGAGCGTGGATAATAATGGCTGAAAGAGTGTGAAGGATGAGTAGTTGAGTGAGGTCTAGAGGAGTCAGAGCAGACTTCATGGAAGATGTAGGACTTTGAGCTAACTTTGAAGCCTGGGGAGGATGCATTTGGCCGTGTTTCATTTATAATCATTTTTGCTCCCACACAGAAAAGAAACGATAACAAAATTATGATTCTTGGTAATTCTCCCTTTCTGAGATAACTGCTTAGCTTTTCCATGGTATCTCCCCAGTTTTTCCTCTGGGAATATACTACACATTTGGAGTCTTACCGAACTTTTTAACTTAAAATATGTTGTGGCTATGTTTCTATTAAATATTCTTCTAAACTATAATCTTGAGTGGCTCTGCAGCAGTCAGTCATGTGATATGCTCTCACTTCCTTTCAACATCTTCCTGTTGGAAATGTAAGCTGTTCCATTTTTTTTTTTTTCCATCGCAGAAAACACTGTGATAAAAAACTTTATACAGAAATCTTGGTGCTCACTTATCATTGTTCTTTTGGGAGTAATTCCTAACAGTAGAATTACTGGTCAAAAGTTATTCACATTTTAAAACCTTTGGTGCATCTTACCACAGTGGTGTCCAAGGCAGGTTGTGCTCAGTGGCCATCCCACCAGTGTCTGAGTCCCTGTTTGTTTACAGGTCTGCCAATTCTGGTTGCTACTGGATGCAAAGGGCAGTTTCCTTTTTGGGATGTTCAAGTGGAACTTTGGGCTTTACTCTGATTTTATCTGATTATTATAAGAACAGCATGCTCTTTTATATTTCTTTATCTTCTGCATTCCTTTTCCTGTGATTTTCTACTTTAAGTACATTGCCTATTTTTCCATTGGCCTTTTCCTCCTATTGATTGGTAACAGCTCTCTGTAAATTATTAATCTTTTGTTTAGCATATATGGTGTGATCATTTTTTTTTCTCATTTGATTTTTCACTTTCCAGTATTGTTTTGTGGTGTGTTTTTAGATGTGGGGATATATATATATATATATATATATATATATATATATATATATATATCTTTTTTGTGGTCAAATCTAGTCATCTTTTTATTTTTATATTTTTCTTTTGCTCTTATATATGAGAAGCTGTAGCCACAATAATAACAGATTAATTTTATCTTGTTTTTCCTTTGTGTTCACATACACACTCACACCCACACCAACACACCCACACACATATACAAAACATTTAATTCTTTTTTTTTCCCATTTAAAAAAATTTTTTTTATTTTTTAATAAACATATAATGTATTTTTATCTCCAGGGTACAGGTCTGTGAATTGCCAGGTTTACACACTTCACAGCATTCACCATAGCACATACCCTCCCCAATGTCCATAACCCCACCCCCCTCTCCCAACCCCCCTCCCCTCAGCAACCCTCAGTTTGTTTTGTGAGATTAAGAGTCACTTATGAAAACATTGAATTCTTGAATCAATCTGGACTATATCTTTTTTTTTTTTAAGATTTATTTATTTATTTATTTGACAGACAGAGATCACAAGTAGGCAGAGAGAGAGAGGAGGAAGCAGGCTTCCCGTGGAGCAGAGAGCCCGATGTGGGGCTTGATCCCAGAACCCTGGGATCATGACCCGAGCTGAAGGCAGAGTCTTTAACCCACTGAGCCACCCAGGCGCCCCCAATCTGGACTATATCTTAAAATATGTTCTGAGTAGGGGCTCCTAAAGATTGTTCCCAAGTATTTACCCAGTGGTTGGATGACAGAATTTAGATCAGTTCCAGCTCTCTGAAAGGGAGAAATGGTATGATCCTGGCTGAAGCAGAGGGTGACTGGTGGGGGTTGTAGAGGGTAGAGCACTTACATTCTGGAGAACTGGGGATGTACCTTGTAAGGGGAAGTACCTTGTAAGGGGAAGGGGAAGGGGAGCAAGCAAGGGGAAGCAAGGGGAAGTACCTTGTAAGCATCAGGAATTGCAGATTTGGTAAGAGGGCAATTACTTTTTCTGTTTCTTAATATATCTTGAAGACTTGCAAGGAGCCTGGTATTGTGGGAAACATACATAATACTTCATTTAATGCTTACCACTGCCTGGGAGGCAGGTACTATTATTACCCTCATTTTACAGATGAGGTGTTTGAGGCTTAATACGTGGTGGGGCTGGGACAGAGTCCAATCTGACTCTTTTCAAAGTTCTGTGTTTAACCACTCTGCTTATTCATTGCTCCATATAATTAAAGTAAGAATTTTAGAAAGTTAATTCAGAAGCATTGTACAGATTAGAAAAGAGGGGGAGTGATTGAGGTCAGGAGCTTCTGAAATACTGGAGGACACAGTGATGAGGTCTTTGCCCCAGTGGCATCAGGGAGTGGACGACAATGATGACAAGGCGGGGAGAAGTCAGGAGCCAGCAGTACAAGGAAGGGAGCTGGCTGGATTTAGTATGCCTTCATTTTTGGCTCGAATTCTAAATATCCCCCTCAGGCCTTGCCCATGGTCTTCATCAACTGATCTTAGCAGTTATCATCACCTTCCTGAGACTTGGACAGACGTTTCCAAGAGCCAGACATTCTTGTGTAGAGATTGAGAAGGGGGCCACAATTCTTTTTGTCCATCTGCCCAGATCTTTGAAGGAAGCAGTGTAACTAAGAGATTTTTTTCCCCCAAGGGTTAGAACTGTATCTTTGTCCCTTCACTAAACAGTAATGAAGCATACAGAGGGCACTGTGCATCTGCCTCGGGTGACCCAAAGACACATGGGAACGGACCCTGGCCGCATGGAGATGACAGCCAAGTGGAAGTAGTCACTTGCACACACATAAGCAGCAGAGAAGATGGGGAATGCCGAATCCCTCAAAAAGAGGCATAGTTCATGGATTATGGGAAGTCTGAGAAGAGAGAATAATTCCTGTTGGGAGGGCCAGGAGCAGATAGAATCATGAACTAATAACTAGTTTCTAAGTCGGGGTCGTGCTGGGCTTGCTAGAAGGAACAGATAAGAATCTCATGTAATGAGAACTTTCGTTCTTTGTTTGCAAGCCCTGCGACCTGCCCTCCTACAGGACCGGGTGACTCCCTTGGCATTTGTCCCTCCTCTCCCAGGCCCCTGAGGTGCTCTACTCTTCGATCACTGTGGTGCCACGCTGTAATTACAGTAATAGAAGCCGCTCAGTTGTTTTCTTTCTTTACGCATCTAAGACGTTCTAAGGAAGAGGATAGACGCAGAGGAATAAGAAATAAACTGCAGCTCAGTTCACAGAACATGCATCTTTGTCAAAAGAATTACGGAACGGATGTTGCTTTTATTCTCCGCCCAGACACAAACTGAAGACCCAGCTCTATCGCAGAGTGTTCCCTAACAACTCAAACTACGTAGATCACCCACAACACTTATATTTATTTATTTAATTAATTTTATTTATTTATTTATTTTAAAAAAAGATTTTTATTTATTTATTTGACAGACAGAGATCACAAGTAGGCAGAGAGGCAGGCAGACACAGAGGAGGAAGCAGGCTCCCCGCTGAGCAGAGAGCCCGATGCGGGGCTCGATCCCAGGACCCTGGGATCATGACCTGAGCTGAAGGCAGAGGCTTAACCCACTGAGCCACCCAGGCGTCCCACAACACTTATATTTATAACCCCGATTTGGACGTGTGATTCTTGGTAACTGAGCAATAGTAATTAGGCTTGGGTCCAAGCACCCTACAAAACGACGGCCGAGGCCCCTTTGCCTCACTGGCCAGGCCTCCTGACAAAGAGAGAAGGATCTGTGGTGGCTGACTGGTCCTGGGTTGAATCCCAGTCCTGTGGCTCCTGACCATCCACTACAAGCTGTTGCTGAACTTCCAAACACCAGCTCACTATTCCATGGAAAGGGGATAAATAATAGCGCTCACTTCCCAGGGAAGTTATGAGGGTTATGTGAAGGTGTGGAGCAAGAATTCAGGACCTAGGAGGGTTAATGCAGAATGAGGACAGCCAGACGTTCCAGTGGATGCACTTCAGTGTCTACCCCTGAGTTCTGATAGGGCAGGACTGTTTATTTCCCCCTTAGGCTGGAGGTCCTCATTCCATGGTTGCTTCATTAAAAGGCTTGGAATGGGTCTATCCATCTTGTTTCAGGGCGAGTGTAGCCTGATGAATATGTTCTTTGCATTGTCACTTGAACCTCTTCCGAAGTCTTGGTAAGTGCCCCAGGTTTGGGACTGTGAGTTTGAAACTGTAAGCTGGTGAATATTCCCCTCTCCTGTATGTCGATCAACAGAGTGTATGGCTCACGCGGCCCTATCTGCAAGTTCTACTTGTTTGTATCTCTTAACTTGACCGTGAGCTCCAGAAGGGAGGGGCATCCATTTTATGTATCTTGGCATTCCCAGGATATACTGTAGAACTTGGCCCATGGCAGATATTCACTGAATCTTTATTGAATGGATGGTGTGATGCTGTATCCATGCCCAAGGATTCCTGCCAAACATCTTTTTGGACTCTTTATTTTCTAAGTTATCTAAACTTCACCACAACCTCATGAACTAGGCATTATCATTTCCTGTGTATTAACAGAGAAGCAGGAACTCAGAAAAATTTACCAACTCACCCAAGGTCAAAGAATCACCTGCTTTCCTTCTTTATTGTCTCTGCTCACCCTTAAATCCTCTGTTCTCCATTTGATTATGCTGCTTATTAACCATATGGCACCAGACGAGTCACAAATCCTATAAAGAATTGCATTTTCTTACAATGAGAACTGCTTCCCTCTCTTGGGAACGTTTTAATATTTTCTGGATATTCACAATCCTGAAAAATAAGTGACTCATCATGATATTGTTTTGATGAAGCCTGAAAATGGCTTGTCTATTTTTAACATTGAGTGGCAGTGACTAATAATACTAGGCTTTCTTATCCTACTCTTCGAAGAGAGAGAAGAGAAAGGTTGTGTAGATTGCACTCCACACAGCACCCAGGACAGAAATTGTCCAGTAGCCTCAAGCACCTTGTCCTGACGCTGGCTGTCCCACGCCATATCAAGATGTACGTTCTGGGAACAACTACAGTGGTTGTCACCAGCACGCTCCCACTGTTACTGTTTTCAGTCTCATTTGGACATATCTCTGTCTAGCTACATGCTTTGTGTGTTTTCTCCCTTTTTTGGGTACATTTCTGTTTTACGTTGGTCGAGTTCTAGCTCAGCATTTCCAGCCACTTACAAGTTAATGTGATAATCAGCTTTTACTTTATTTTTTTGAAAGTGTGAATGAATTAATGAATGAATAATTAGATACAATGGGAGAGGGATTCAGCGTGTGTCCAAGTGTTGTGTGGCACAGAAGAACGGGGAAGGCAAGAAGGTAGATGCTGATGTTGCCTACTGGTTAGTGCACAGGGTCTGGGACCTGAGGGAGACCCTGGCTTCACCGTTCACCAGTCACGAAATCTTGGGTGGGTTACTTACCTTTTCTAAGTCTCATTGTTGTCGTCTAAAAGGAGAAATATGGGAATACTTCTATCATTTAACTATTACTGTGTAACAAACCACCCTAAAGCTCAGTGGCTTAAAAATAACAACCGTCTTTACTGCTCATGTGGCCAAGGGTCACTTAGGGCTGTCTGATCTAGTCTGGGTTTCACTTAGGTGTCTCTGTGTCTCTCATATTTCTCTCTAGTGGGCCAGCCTGGGCATGTTCTCATGGGGATGGCAGAAGTACAAGAAGACAAGAAGACATATGCAAGGCCTTTTTTAGGGCCTATATTAAGAACTTGATGCTATCATTTTTGCTAATATAATATTGGCCAAAGCCAGTCACATGACCACACTCCAAGTTAAAGAGAGTGGAAACACACCACGCTTTCAGAAGGGCTCCCCAGTGGTTTGGATACTGCAGGTGGAGTGGGGGGCGGGCAGTGAAATATTGTACCCAGTAATGCAGTTTATTATACTCTCTTCCTGAACTATTGGAGAAATTTAAAAAGATGGTCCTTGTTAAGGTCCTTGCCTGGTATGCTGTGAGCATTTTACAGGTGGTTGGTAGGTCATATATCTTGTAAGCAATGCGTAAATTGCATCTACTATAGTTGTTATAACCATTATTTGTTAGAAATGCAGACACTTGTTATTCCAAAGAGCAAGACTCATAGGGAGCTTACCTGGAAGCAGTATGTGAAATAGGCTGTGTTTGGATGGTAAAAGGGAACTTTACTAATTCAAGAAATATTTATTGAACACCTATGTGCCAGGTACTGCCCTAGGCACTTGGGGTACCTTTGAGAATGAAGCAGACAAAGATTCCTGTCCACGTGGAGTTTACATTTCAGTAGGGGAAGATGTATGCATAAGCAACATGAAGATAAGCAACTGATCTAGTATGTTGATACTATGAAGGCTGTAGAGGAGAGTAAGGGGTTTGGGTGTGATGCTGTGGGGGCAGGTTTCAGGATTCAGTAGGGTGGCTGGGTGGGCCTTCTTGAGAAAATGAGAGCAAAGACTTGGAAGAAGATGATGGAATGGGTCAAGCAGAACTTGGGGGGAGAATATTCTAGGCATGGGAACTCCAGAGCAAGGGAACTTTTGTAGGGATGCAGAGTGTGTTTGAGCAGCAGCATGAGGGACAGTGTGACTGGAGACCATGCAAGAGGGAGGGGAAGAGTAATAAGGGTTGAGGTTGGAGAGGTCATGAGGAGGCCTGGTAGTTCATTGTAAAGGCTTCAGTTTACTATTAGTGAAATGTGTGCTATGTGCTACTGGAAGGTTTTGAATAGACACATGGCTTGATTCTGATGTCAAATGCCATGAAACTTCTGTTTTTTTTTTTTAATTAATTTATTTGAGAAAGAGAGTAAGCAGCGGGGAGGAGCAGAGGGAGAGGGACAAGCAGAGTCTGTGCTGAGTGTGGAACACCACGTGGGACTCGGTCTCACGACCCTGAGATCATGACCTGAGCCAAAATCCAGAGTTGGATGCTCAGCTTACTGAGCCACCCAGGTGCCCTGAGAGTTCTGTTTTAAAGCATGTGGCTGCTATGTTAAGAGTAGCACCAATAATACAGGGAGATTGTGAGAGCACTCAAGGAAGGAGGCAATAGTCAACTGGGCTTGGATGGTGACAGCAGAGGGGTGAGCATCTTGAATTTGGGTATGTTTTGAAAGTAGAGCCAGTAGAATGTACTGGCAAATTAGATATGGGTGTGACAGAAAAAGACAAGTCAAGGTTGATTCCATGGTTTTTCACTTGAGTAACTAAGATAGCACTGGGGAGGGAAAAAAATTAGGTGTTCAGTTTTGGACATGTTGAGTTTGAGGGGCCTTGTAGACATTCAAGTGGAGATTTTCATGGAGGCAGTTGTAGACACAAGTCTAGAAATCAAGAGAAAATCTAGATTGGAGTGACAAATTTGGGAGTCATTGAGCTCACAACAGTATTTGAAATCACGGACCTGGTCATATCAGCAAGTGGGTGAGTTTTCGTGAAAAGAGCACTGAGGAGGTACCCCCAGGGGACTCAACATGTAGAGAGAGTGTGCGGTCCTGAGAGGTGGACAGTGTGGTCAACTGATGCAGGTAGGGCAAGTACAATGAAGATTGGGAATTGATGGGTGGATATAGAATGTGGAGGTCACTAGGGATCATGACAAGAACAGTTTGGGTGGAGAGGTGTTTATAAAAGGTAGACCGGAGTGGGTTTAAGAGAGAAAGTGAGGAGAGGGATTTGAAAGAGAATAGATAATCCTTTGAGGAGGTCTGTTGCAGAGGGGAACAAAGAAATGGGTCAATGGTTAGAGAAAGGTGGGGTCAAGAGAGTTTTAATGGCAGGCATAATGGCATGTTTATGAGCTGATGGTAATAATCCAGTAGAGAGTGAAAAACTGATAATGCAGAAGACAATAGGAGAAAGGTTAGTGATATGGAAACCACCAAAGGAACTGCTCAGGCTTTTCTGGCTTTTTACTCCTGGTGTTCCTTACCCCACAGGGATGTTCATTATGTTATTAAGATTCTCTCCTGCCAGATTATTGCATCAAGTCCCATCGGTGGTTTCAGTGCCACCATCAGCATTAGTGTTTCGTCTCTCGTTGTTTGTCATCCCTCTACTCAGGGCACAGCAGTATTGGGGCATTTTTCATTTTCTAAATACGGAACCCTGAACCATTGCCCAAGCTTTCCTTTGTGGCATGGACAGGATGGTAAGAAAGCAGAATTGGGCCCCCTGACCTCAGTCCATGAAGACATGTAGACAAACTCTGTTTTAAAATACCGAGACTGTATTCAGACAAACTGGGACCAACCACAAGAGAAAGAGATAAGGAGGCACAACGGCTTTGGAGATTTTAATAAGTGGATCAGATGAGTGCTGTTCCATACAGAAGCAAGATAGAGGTAGTGTATTGGGAGGGGTGGCCTCTCTCCTTTGTCTATGGCTTCCCACTAAAGGATCTTACTTTTTTCTTTAATTTTACTGAACTGACATCCAGATCCCACCCCACAGCCTTCCCATGATCCCCTGGCCCTGTTTGAAATCATTCTCTATGTCCTAGGTGCTGTTTCTCCCCCAGACCCACATGAGTTGTGAACTTTCTGAAGCCAAGGTCTGTACTTCATATATGCACCAGGGCACTAAGCTCCTTTCTGGAGCAGGATAGTGGATTGATAAATACTAGGCAATTCTCAGATGGGGGATGGCAGGGATCAGCTAGGAGCAAAGCCTATGAACTGGAAGAGGATTCAACCCCATCTTTAAGTAAGCTGACAGGAGGACAGAATGGATCCGATGAGGAGATTTCATTCCAACCTTCTATACCAAATGTATAGTATGGAGGCTGGAATGTGATCTTCCTGATCTATTGATATATTAGGGGTCAGAGTTTTCTCTTCTGTCTAGTCAGTCTATACCTGGCACATGGTGGTCAGCCTCTCTGAAGGGTAGTTAGCTTTCCTTCTCCAGGGACACTCTACTGGAGGATAGTGGTTACTAGCTAGAGATACTAAGGATGGGCCTCCTACATTGCTGTAGATGTTCCTTAAGGACGCTGTTGCCTTTCTGTGATGTGCCCAGCCCAGATGGGTGGGTGAGTGATTGCTCCTACTGCTTCCCCCCACCCCATCCCTCAGTACCACCTAGCCTTGAACCCTGGAACCCTAGGGCTGCTGCTCACCTGTCCCGAGTCTGCAGCTGACTTCTACATTCCAGGCTGTGCACTCCCATGACCCCTATCTGAGGCCTGGGACACAGGGGACAGCTACAGGGAGTGGTGTCAGGAGGAAGACAGAAGCCATCTTTCCACCACTCCCAATGCACAAGAGGGTAACTGTGCTCTGACTCCGCTGATTCCAGGTGTCACGTGAGTGAGAGGCCACTAACAGATGCTTGTGTCTGGGTCAGTGAGGTGGGTCTTCTTTTCTGTCTATTTCCCCTCTCAGTATCATCTCTAAATGTTGGTTGATACCTACACCCAGACTATGAGATCATAAGACTTTGAACATCATTAAAATGCACGTATCCCACGGGCGCCTGGGTGGCTCAGTGGGTTAAGCCTCTGCCTTCGGCTCGGGTCATGATCCCAGGGTCCTGGGATCGAGCCCCGCATCGGGCTCTCTGCTCGGCGGGGAGCCTGCTTTCCCCTCTCTCTCTCTGCTTGCCTCTCTGCCTACTTGTGATCTCTGTCTGTCAAATAAATAAATAAAAATCTAAGAAAAAAAAAAAAGATTCACGTATCCCAGAAAGAAATTGGTATTTTTGTCTTTTTTGACTTTTTTGACTCCTGAGTTTGCATAAGTATGTGTCAGTCTCCTGTGGAGGGGAGGGTCCTGAAAGGTGTAGCATCTTGCTGTAGGAGAGAAGAAGCAAGGGGAGGAGGAGAGCCCATAGAGGAGTGGAGGGAGTACCCCCGAAAGAATGTTTTCTACTCCACATTCTGTGGCAGGCGAGCTGTATGCACCTGTTGCTCCCCCGGTCTCCACCCCTCCTCGCACAGCAGCTCCCAAAAGGCCTTCAGTCTCCAAATGACACCCTCATCAATAAGCTTGCATTGCAAAACCACATTTTGACAACACATTTCCCAAATTTAGTCCCCTAATCCACTCCCAGAATATATTATGCTTTGCACCCAACAGATGGATTAAAAGCTTAAATCTTCTGCTTGTTCGGAAACTAACCAGAAACCAAAAATACAAACACTCACACCCCTGCAGGTGTGAGTGCAATGGTGGAGGGGGAGGGGCGAAGCAGGGGTGTACATAAGGAGCAGGGAGGGTGCACTTTGGGGAGGAGACAACTGCAGCAGACAGTACGGAGAGATCAGGGCACGCTCTGGGCTCTCAGCGGCCTTGCGAAGGGCATGCAGCTGCTTTTTCCAGATCCCCGTCAGCTCCTCTGATGAAGGGCTCTGTGTGCTAGGAGGGTGTGTATGGTAGTTTGGGGTCCAAGGCACGAGTCTGAATCCCTGAACGTGGGGGCTGTCAGGGGATCTCGGCCAAGCTCTCTTCTACATAAATGAGGAGATAGAGGCCTGAACTGGGCACCAACCCCACAGCCTCCCCCCACAACCCCCCAGCACCAGATTCAGAACAAGATGCTGGACTCCAGCCCAGAGCTTGCTGTCCTCTGCCAGCTGCTTTTGGAGCATTGTGTGCTTTGAGGGTTTCCCTCTTTCTATTTTCTGGGGGTCCCAAGTTACCATCGTATAGGAGACCACATCTCATCTTCCCTTTGTGCATAAAATCTTCTGAAATCTCTGTGAATATAGATTATTTTGAAGGCCTCTGGGGGAGGGGGCTGCATGAGAACATGGGGTACTAGGGGACACTGATGGGGAATGCAAGGGAACACCCCAGGAACTGGGTCATTGGAGGAAGTAGAGAAGATCCCCGGGGTTCCATGAAAAATTTCAGAATCCCTTCCCCATTGTCTTATTTTCTCCTCATCATTGAAAAATGGCTCAGAATGCAATAAAAACAAGGTGTTCTAATTAAACAGATTTGTTTACATGTTGTGGCATGAAAAACTAATTCAATCTGATATACTGTACATGGCTGCTATACTTTTTCTCCTTTCCTTTATATAAAACTGCCCATTTTAAAATAGTATTGTACTTAAGCATCTTAAATAGTGTCCTTGATTAAAAGAAGATGAACAATTTTCTAGTTCCCACAGCTTTCAAAGGATGTGTCAATGGGGTGGGAAAGAGAGCGGTTGGGGGCTCCATGGTATTCCTCTTGACATTTCTCCCGACAGTTCTGGCCATTTTATGACCAGAAACATGTGTGATATTGCCAGACCGGAGCCTTAGGTGAGCTTTCTACTGTGACCGAAGCACAGAGGCCAAGGGGGCTGGGAGCAAGTGGTGGCCTGCCCTGGGGCCCCTGCACCTGGGAAGGAAGAGGGGCCATCAGCACAGGTTGGCAGTGGCCCCAGCACTCTCACACAGTCCCAAGTGTCCTGGGGAAAAGCCCACAGAGAGGAGTTGGTGTGGAGAAATAGAATATTTGTAACATTGATGATTGTGATAACAAAAGCAACATTTTGTAGGAACAAGTGGGAGGATTTTAGTTATTATAAATTAAGCTTTCTATCAATGAAGATCATCCAAGAGAGGACCCAGATGAGCCTATGTCATCCCCTCTCTGGGGATGTCTGAGCAGAAGCCGTCCTACCAGCTTTCCAGGATTCTCTGGAAAGAGTCTTTATTTGGCCTGGCTAGTTTCTTCCCACTCCTAGATGCTCAGAGCTGGTAACAACCTGGCAGCTTTTGGAGAACAGGGACTCTGTCTTTCTAATCTTCAGTCCTGTGCCTTAGGCAGTACTGCGTGCGTGTGTGTGTGTGTGTGTGTGTGTGTGTGTGTGTGTGTATTCGTAGACATGAATATGAATTGGGAGCATCTGTTCTGGGCATGTTCCTTGTTTGTTCTGACCTCCTTTTGCCTTCATCCAAGCTGTTCCCTTCACCTGAGAAACCTTCCTCCATCCACTTATTCTACTAAAATGAAACCAATCCTTTGAGCCACTCTGACCCCCACTCCCCTTCCCTGTGTTTTCTGTGTATTCATTTTTCACATTTGTGCCCAGTTCTCAGCCATGTTACTCAACCATTCCATGGTTCTACTTGGTTAATGCCTTTTGACACAGTCCTTCCCCCCAACTATATTGTGCCTTCTTTCCCTGTCTTTTCAGCAGTGCTGTGTGTTGCTCTGGAGAGTCATGAGTGGTAGTAAGGATATCTTCACTCCTCCCTCCCTCCTTCTTTCCCTCTCTGCTTCCTTCCTTCCTTTCTACTCTGTTCATTCTATGAGTGTCCAATAGACATATCACCTGAAAGTTCCATGGCAACTCAAACATGAATGGGGTGGGATTTCCCTATGTTGTTACGTGCTCCTGGAGAGTATCTGCCCTGAGTGTTAATTTGGGGCTTGGAGAGAGAAAACCCTTGAATCTGAGGGGGGAAGGCAGCAGGTCTACCAGAGCAACACACCCTCACCTTGTGGTCTGGCGATGTTTCCTCTTTGCTTGGCTCCCTCCTTGCTGTTTTCTACTCTACTGCACCTTCCGCCATCCAGACAGCCTCCCTCCATTAATAGAAATGTCTTAGATTAGTGTTCAAGATAAAAGTGGGGGAAAAGGCCGAGACTCTCTTTGAAGGTAGAATGGCTCCCCTGGACCTCAGTAGGCTATATGTGCCCAGTGGGACAGTGATTTCACAAATAAAGGCCAGGAAGGGGAAAAGTGCTCCCCCAGTTTACCTATAAGAACTCCTCTTCACACATAGGATCTAGAGAGGGCTTCATGGCATCCCAGATTCTCATACCCAAGTATTTAATGGTTGTGCTGATTTATTTCTTTAAAAAGACTTTCTGAGATCTCACTGTGTGCTGGACACCGTGCTGGATGTTCTGATGATCTATCCCATAACTCAGAACATTTGGTCTAGCCTAAAATCCCACTCTTCTTCTACCAAGCCCAGCTAAGCTAGCATTCTCATCATCCACCGCCTTCTACTGGTCTCACACTGGTATCCTGCCTGCAAACAGTGGTTCCCTCAATGGGATGCTTTCTTCTCCTGACCTACTCAGACTCCATGTTCTGAAAACACTATTATAATGCTTGTATGTTTCTTGTCTCTCCCGCTGATCATGAACTCCTTAGAAGAAGGCCTGGGTATTTCTTTTTTTCTCATATCTCCTAGAACTTCTTAGAAAGTAGGTGCTCAAACAAGTGCCTGTTTAGGGACAGATGAGTCATTACATTCGCAAGGTCAGGGTGCTGGGACCTGGGCTTAGAGTTAAACTTCAAATTCAGAGAGAGGGTTCAAACCTTTCTCTTTTCAGGGGGCTGTGCCACCTTGGCCAAGTCACTGCCCTTCCTAACTTGCCAGACAGAAATGATTGTACCAGTTCCTGTACTTTTCTAGATCTCACTTTCATTCTTAAAAAAAGTGGAATTATAGTAGTGATTTTGTGAGGATTCAGTAAAATATCATATGACAAAGTGTCTCACTCTACTCATTTGAATTAAATCTGGAGATAAAATTAGGGGCCCAATACTGAAAACTTACAAGCTGATTTAAAAATATGAAAACTATGTATATTTACTCCCATGGCTAATAGATATCATTTGTTGAGTACTACATAGAAGAGTTTTATAGATATCTTATTGAATTTTATGTAACAGCCACAAATAGCCCTATTTTACAGAGGAAAAGACTCGTCTTAAAGGTTAAAGAACTTGGGGCACCTGGGTGGCTCAGTGGGTTAAGCCTCTGCCTTCAGCTCAGGTCATGATCTCAGGGTCCTCAGGTCAAGCCCCGCGTTGGGCTCTCTGCTCAGCAGGGAGCCTGCTTCTCCCCCTCTCTCTGCCAGCTTCTCTGCCTACTTGTGATCTCTCTCTCTGTGTCAAATAAATAAATAAAATCTTAAAAAAAAAAAGGTTAAAGAACTTGCTGGAAGTCACAGAGTGAGAAAGTAGCAGAGTCCAAATTTATACTGATCAGGGCTCTGCTCTGATATCGGAGCTCCTGATCCTGGCTATGTGTCTTGCCTCGATGGGGCTTAGGATGCCAAAGATGTCTCTAGGAATTCACCTGTCCCCTTTCGTGTGTGTGGTGGACCTGCTTGTCCCATACTATCTCCTAGAGGTAGGCTTCTACTCTGGAGCTTTCCTTCAGAGCCCTCAGGGCTGGAAGGTGTGGACAGCTGAGAGGAGGAGGGAGGACGATTTCTTCCCTTGGTTATAGCCTCAGCCTCCAATTGAACTCCTGGCTTTGTTCTAAGCTCTAGGAGGGAATCCTGATAAAATCTCAGGGATGTAGACAGTCACCAGAAGGTCCGACCAGTGGTACATATACATGGGGAAAGGGACATGGTAGGATGTCCAGGGATTTTGAAAAGAGATTCATCAAAGTAGCTAGCCCGAATGTAAGAATGGCAGGAATTTTATAACAGGAGCTTGATGTTATTAGTAACAGATTGATTCTGACAAAACACAAATTCCTTGGTGACAGGCTGAGGCAATGTAACATTTTGAGTATAACCTTGTGCATGGATCTTAGCCCCTGGTTGGTATTATTGGGGCCGGCAGACCCCAGAGCCAGAATAGACCATAAGACAAAGCTCGCTTTAGGCAAGAACTCATTTTTGTTGGAAGGTGGACTAGTATACACCAGAGGTTCAGGGATTGTTCAGACTCCGGACGAATTCTTCTGAGTTCAAAGTGACACCTGCTTAGATCTCAAGCAAAATTAGGTACCAGCAGAACCCAGTGTCCTAACCTCTGTGAATCTGGAAGAGCAACAGGGCATTAGGGAGAGGAGAGTGTGAAGCTAAAAGTAGAGACCAAGGTCTGGGACTCACAGTGGGGAGATGTAAGTCTGAATAGAGCACCTGGGACAGACTCTCACAGCACCCACAGAGGGCACGAAATGAGTCCGAGGGATGATACAAGTCACCCTCTCCCCTGTGTTTAATGGATGCTGACCCACAGAAACTGGACAGGATTATAGCTACTCTGAGGCGTGCTCACAGACTGAATACCATTCTCAGAGAACAAGAATCAGAACGAAGGCACAGGCCTGTTTGAGATTCTCTGACTGAGGGAAGGGGAAGGGATAAGGAGGACAGACACATGCAGTCCTCACACAGTCGTCCGTATTCGCCACCTGCTGGTCTGGTGGTTAAGCTTGTAGCTCTGACATTAGACCACCCTTTTTCAAAGGTCACCAGCTAGTTGTGCTTATCTATTATTACCTATGTGGTTATTAAGAAATAAATCATTATTGGACTGCGTGGGCTCACCTGGGTGGTTCTTGGGTCTCTTGTGGTTGTTGGCATATGGAGTCTGGCACTGGAGTCAACTGAAGGCTCAACTTGGCTGCATGTCCAAGATGGAGGCTTTACTCACTGACCTCGTACCTCAGTGGGGATGGCTACCGTAGCTAAGGCCTGTCTGAGCAGCATCCTTTTCCAGCCTAGCTTCTCTGTGTGGCTAGCTTGAACTTCCTCACAGCATGTCAGTGTCAAGGTAGTTGGACTTCTCACTACTGGCTGGCCTCCCTGAAGGAAGTATTCTAGGTGACCTGGACAGACACTGTAAGGCTTCTTGTGATCTAGCCGCCAGTGTCACATAGCAGCTCTTCTACAGCACTCCTGCCGGTCAAAAGCAAGTCAGACCTAGCCTAGGTTCAAGAGGCTGCATCCACACAGTTGTGTGCACACCGATGGGGCCATTTTGAAGACTAGTTAGCACATATTGTACCAGCTGTGTGAATAATAGACAAAACGTAGAACACTCCGAGCCTTGGATTCCTCAGCTGTGGAATGGGAAACTATAATGCCTAACTTCCCAGGGCTGCTTCCATATTAACATATACATGCCACAGGATTCCCATAGTGACCGGCACGATGGAGGGGTTCAAACACAGTTGGCGCTTATGTACTGTCTTGGCTGAGCATTTGATTTTCTCTCTTGTATTTTAATACATCTGTGTCTTGTCCCAGCCAGGCTGTAAGCTCTTTGAGGTCAAAGATTATCCTATAGCTTTCTTTTAAAATTTCTTTTAGTTACCCTCTATAAATAGTGAAAGAAACTGAGAAGAAAAAAAGAGAGAAGAGAGCTGGGGACCCTGCAAACAAGCTTGGGCATCTTATAATTTTCTCTAGGCTCAGCATAGCACCCAAGCTCTTGGAGATCTGACCTTTGCCTTTTCTGGAAAAAAACTAATAAGTTATCCTAGATTGTAGAGGGGGCATTATTAATCTAGTTAATAGATTGCACTGTTTTTATGAGGACTTTAGCCCATTAATTGTTTCCATGCAAATGGAAGCCGTTAATTACAAATTAATCTTATCTTTTTGTTAAGGCAGGGCCATCAGTACCTCCACTTGGCAATACTTGTTGGCACTTGATATGAATCAATGCTTATACTTGAAAGTAATAAAACTGCATTTCTTTAAAGATAGTTAATAAATCAGATCTTCATTAATGCAGATAGGCCAGACCCCCTACTTGTCTAACTTAATGAGGTTCTAATTCATTACTGTGATTCATGTGTCCCCCGGGGATGGTGGCCAGCAGGGCAGGGCACATAGTAGGCAGTTAATAAATTCTGTATTTTCCGTGTTCTCCCACAGTGGGAGGCTGTCCACTAGTCTTTCTCTGGATCATGAAGCATCATTTAGGTCCTCACCAGCCTCCGTATCATTTTCCAGATGGTCCTATGGGACCTCAAAGTGGAAACATGACCTTCTAGCAAGGGCCAGAGCTGGGAGCTCCGTCTTCCTTAATTAAGAAAATAAGGGTGGGAGGCATCAGAAGCACTGCTGGGTTAGTGTGATGGCATATTTAGCTGGTGTTTGGACTCTGTTTGTGGCTGAGGCAGTTGGATGGGGATTGTCTGCCCTCTTTGTGCCATCTACCTGAGCATGGTGTATATGCAAATGGGCAAGGGAACCCAGATTTTTCCCTGGGACCCATTAGAGATCCATTTCCCAGTGATGGCTCTAAACCTTTTCTGTCTGTTTCTTTTCGTAGGCAGGTTTCCCTTTGTAGGTGAACTGGTTATTTCTCATCATATTTATTGCCAGCCTGGGACTGGGCCTCCACCTACTTCCTTCCAACTACTGGGATTTCAGGAGCCAAGCCCTGGCTTCCTTTGTTTAAGGAACAAGTGTGGGCCAGCAGGGGCCAGGAACTTGCCCATCCTTACCCATCCCTCCCCATCCCACCCACCGGCCTGGCACCCCAGGGAGGGGTCCAGATGCACAACCCAAATATGGGGTGGGGTCTGCAAAGGTGGGTGGGAAAAGGGAGACATGGCTTCTGTTTTAGATCTGGGGAGCCGGCAGCGTGATGAAACGCTTCCCTCCGTGCCGCTGAATTCATTTCTTTAAAGTTCCACTGTGCACAGAACCATTTGTTTCCACATTGTTTTTATTAAACAAGAAAGGCGAGCTTTATTACTGCGCAAATGAAAGCAGCCGGCAAAGACAGATACTTCCCAGATTCTTATTAATCTCCAAGAGTTATGGGGCCTCTGAAGTCCCACAGAAATTAACATACTCCACAGAATTCTCTAAGCAAGTCACCCGGTGCTGCTCCTCTCCCCTGCGGGCAGTGATCACTGCCCTGCCCCAGCCAGCCCGAGGAGGCTCTCTGGGCCTGTCCGGTGCTCCCACCCTCCCACCCTCTCACATGACACCCACCATTTCTTGGGCTGCATGTGTGCTAACCTCATGCTTCAGTGCACAATCCTGGATTGATTTGTACACCTATTCTGGGCATTGTCTGGAAATGTGGATTTAGGTGTCGTTCAATTCACTTCCATACACAATTAAATATGTATGGATTATTTACTATTGTAGTATGGGAGAGTCTTGACATCTGTGAGATTATATCCTGAGGCCTTTGTGAATCTCAAACGCATGAAAAACACAGTCATGTATAATTCTCTCTCTCTAGAAATGCAATACAGCGATCACTCATTCATTCTACAAATATTTACTCAGCACCGTCCATGAGTTGGCCAGAGTACTCTTTACCCTCAGATGGGGAGGCTGGGGAGTCATGGGAGAGTTTGAATGAAGGAATGACAGGATCTGTCTTATGATTTTAAGTACAGTAGCCACTGTGTTAAGAACAGACCCTAGGGGTCAAAGACTAGGAGTAAGCCAACTCGTTCAGAGGATGTTGCAACAGCCCAAAGGAGAAGGGGTAGAAGAGGGTAGGCACGTGGTGGCAAGCAGAGGAATTCAAGACGTGTTAGGAAGAAACAGATGACACACATAGGGACTGCCATTGCTCCTTCAGATTCCTCATTGGGGTGAAAGGTGCCTGTGCACGGGGGAGAACTGCTGTGCTTGGGGGAGGGTGGATGCTGGACAGTCAGCTAGACTCCCTCACCAGGTGCACCACTCACCCGGCCTTACTGGCCCCTGAATGGAAATCAAATCCCAGCAAAGTGCTGGCTTCCTGTTATGTCCTAGGATGTTGGGGTCCTTTCAGGCTGTCAAAGATGACGTAGTAGAATCTGTGAATGTGAGGGTCTGCTATACCTAAGATTTGGATAGCACATATTAATTTAAGCATTTTCAAGTTGGTTTTCCATTAAAGAAGTAAAGTAGCTCAAGTGCCAGTTTATAGGTGAGAAGCAAAGGCTTAGAGAATTTAGGTGAATTTTTTCAAAGTTACAAGATAATTAGGTCCCAGGTTAAAGCCTGGCTCTCCTGCATCCAAGTGTAGCTTTTCCCATGGTTACGATGTGTGAACTTCTTTCTGTGACCCTGCCCTGCCCCGCCCCGTGTGGGCATTGGTGAGAAGGAAAAAGCAATGCCATGGGAGATCTGGTCCTTGTCCTAGAGGAGCTAAGAGTTTCTTTATAGGTAAGACTCATACACACACAAGTCTTAAGAAGGAATGTGTTCCAGAATGGCACCATTTAGAGTTTAAAGCAGTGTTTGATCAGATGCCAGGGCTGGGGTTATGACTATAGGTACCCCCAGCTCTTAAGAAGTTCATCCCCATGGAATGTTCCATGACAGGGTGAGGGTTCCAAGACAAAGCGTCTATAGGGTTAGGTTGTGTCTATATGTTTGCCAGCCAGTCAGTGTAGTTTCACAACTTTTGCGCTCTCATCTCATGTTCCATCCTTCCCACCCAAACCCTTTGGCTCAAGGGAAGTCATTGGGTCATAGATCATTCTCACAACAAGCTTGTTTCTGCTATCAGTACCTTTGATTTCCTTGGACCTGGTCCCCTTTGAAGGGAGGATCCATATGCTTCTCTTCCCAGAGAAGCACCGGCTCCACTGTCCTAAAAAGTCACCCTTTGCTAAAGTGAGTTTGGGTATAAGAAAAAAGTCTGGAAAAGCTCAAGTTGGGAATGGGACAGGAGTCTGAGGGGAGGAATAATTTGTTTCTTAAACACCTAGACTTGGGCATTTCTGGATGCTTGAAAGAGGCCGCTGCAGGGTGAAACCACAAATCAATTTCTATCACGAAGGAGTGACTGGATGGCACTTGTTCTCCTAAGGCAGGAGATAGAAACCAATCCAGAGCATTGTGAGGATTCCCCAGAGGGGCTCTGAGAGATCCCACTTGTAAAGACGTGGGAGGGTGCCAGGGCACAGGTGAATTAGAAAGAGCCAGTCTGGCTCCTTCCAGGTGGAGCCCAGGAACAGAAAGGGGGCTTCTCATCCTGCTCAGGGGTGGCTGCCTGGTGCTGTTGTTTCCTTTGAAATGGTCCCCCTTGCTGGGGAGCACATCAGACCCTGAGCTCTGTGCAGTACAAATTGGAGTGGGAGTCAGGAAGTTTAGGACCCCTCTGTCCCTGTGGTTGGCACTCCAAATGAAGGCTGAGCCAATGCTAAGTTTCTAATAGCTCTCTGCTTCCCTCTGTCTGGAGGGCTGAAAAGAAATGAGGTGTGTGACCTGCAGGCACCTTGGCCCTGTAGTCTTAATCTTTGGCCCAACGCATGGCTCTCCATCAATACATATATTATCCAGGATGACACTTGGAGGCCCCTTTCTCAGGCATTGTCACAGTATGGGAATGAGATTATCAGAGTCTTTCCAGGGGAACGTCATGGAGGAGACTGGGGCCTGGCGTGAAGGGAGGTTCCTGGCACAGGGTTCTGTTGGTGGGTGCAAGTCTGGGTGGGATACGTGGTGTGTGTGTGTGTGTGTGTGTGTGTGTGTGTGTGTGTGTGAGACATGGTGGCTGAAGCAGCATCTAGGATTCCTACGGGATCCCCAAACCAAGCAAGATTCTAGAGATCGTCTGAAGAGGGAGACCTCAGAGACCAGGTTCTCTCTTCCTACATTAAGCACATCCCAAGCCCTCCGAGTCTTGGGGCATGATCAATCTGTAGGCTAGCTGATTGGCCAGGAAGGACTATCCGACAGTGACATTTACATATGCGGCCTGACATTTTCCTCCTCAGTGATTCAATTCTTTTTCTCTTCATTTTCGCTTATTGTTATAGTCCCTCATGTGCATTTAGATCCATGAATACAGGCAACCCAGCTCGTCATGCTGGCATTCTCTCTCTCTCAGTGCTAGTTGTTTCCCCAAGGACCCCTCTTCTCTTCCCTTTTCCTGTTCTCACACGAGGACACCACACCAGTGTGGTGCGGCCCGATTCAGCAGATGGGTCTCCTGAGAAGGACTCCCCTCTGCCTCAGCTACGCTCTGCTCCCCAGTGGGGAGAGAATATGCATATGGGGTTCCAGCCCTGGAACAGGAAAGAGAGGGCACTTGGAAAAGGCCAGAATGATAGGGACTCATGCCCTGTAAGAGAGACTGGAGAGAAATGTGGGCTCAGCTGGCCCTCCGGAGCCCCGGCTCAGTGCCGGACCTGCCTCTGTAACTTCTCCATGCACAGGACTGCTGAGAGGGAGACAGAGATGGGGATGGAGGTAGAGGTGGCCATAGCTAGAGAGGGGGAAGTAGGGAGGGGGAGGGGAAGGAGGAGGAGGAGGAGGAGAAGATGGAGAAGGGCATGGGGAAGAAGGGGAAATGGAGGGGAAGGGAGAGGAGAGGGAAGAAGGCATCTGGAAAATGCTCTGAACCTAGAATCAGAACTTGTGGCTTGAAATCCAAATTCCATAGGTACTAATTTTCAAAGAACTAAACAAACTGCTTCTCTCTCTGAGCTTGAATTCTTCCCTGTGGCATGAAGAATCATATCATATCCTGCCAATCCAGCAGATCCGTTGTGAAAATCAAATGAGATGATATATGTGGCATAGCGTTAAAGTGCGTGTGTGCACATGCACATGTATGTGTGTGTGTGTGTGTGTGCCCCTGCCCCTGGTCGTCACGTCATTATAATTGTAGCACCATCCTCTGCAGGTGCCACATTGACTTCTGCACCTTTGCCCTCGTCAGTTCCATCTGGGATAATCTTGCCATTTCTAACCATTGCCATATGCATTGATCAGAACCATTTCTCCAGCATCCGCTAACTCCTCTTGCTGGGAGGTAGTCCTTCATTGCCCACCTACCGCCCATACCTCCTTTCTCTGGACTTCGAGCCCTGTGATGGGAGAGAACTTCTCAGGAAGGGCGGCTCCCCAGCCCTGCCCTGTCCTCCTGTCTAATCGTCCGCTGGAATTGTGCAGTTTTAAATGTGAGCACGGGCAGGATGCTGTTATTGGCACATTTGGCATCTGTGGTATTTTTACACAATGCCCCATGGTGTGGGTGAGCACGTGTGCAAAGAGGGCAAAGACAGAGAGGTTTCTTGTTGGGCCAATCTAATAATGGATGGCAGACGCAGGGCTGGGCAGTGCTTCCCACTTCTGTCCCGGCCTCCGATGGAGAGCAGGGCCTACAGGGCGGCTTCCTGCCTTTGCTCCAGAGACAACAGCAGCAGATTGGAAGCCCAAAGCTGTCGTAGCAAGTCAGGCTATTTTGAGAGGTGTTTCTTGACTGTTTAAGAAATAGTGGCTGAGGGAACAGAAGGGAACACCTTTCAATCTCCTATTTACTGCCTTTCAGGGACCACAGGCCATGGTGGAACGCCTCAGGTCCTGGGACAGCGACGTGGAGGTGGGGGACATGTGGTGACATGTGGTGACGTATTGGCTTTGCTTCGGCGTTTGCCGTACTGCACTCCTCAGGCGAGGAGGGAGCTCAGCCCGGGGCCGAGCTCTGGGCCGGTGAGGAGCCCGACTACTCTGGACTAGTGGCTGCGCCCTCTGATCTGACCTCAAGCACACCCTGGAGCTTTCTCTAGTTAGTCTCTCTCTGTGTGTCTTGTATTCCCAAGCAGATTCTAACAGCCTTTTAAGGGTGGAGCCTGTGAAATACTGTCCTGAAGCCTGTAGCCCTAGCGTATGTGAAGTCTTCTCTGGCTGCCCAGTGAACTGACACGCACACGGAAGGGCCATACTAGAAACATACAACACAAGTACTTGGCCAGGCACCAAGGATTTTACACACATCACTCCATTCAGTTCCCATAAGAGCACCATGTGGTACATACCCTGATGAGCCCCAATTTACAAATGAGGACAGGAAGGCAAAGGGAGGTGGAGTAACTTCATGAGGGTCACAGAGCTAAAGAACGAGAAAGCCAGGTGTGAACCCAGGTAACCTGGCTCCAGCATCCCTGCTGTTAAGCACTGAACCGGGCTTTCGTGCTGAGGCGCGTCGGTGTGCATGTGTATGTGAGCACGGGCCCGTGCGGTGTGGAGGGCCTGTATTAGTGTGGTGGTGGGAGATGTTAGGAATGACAAGAAGGACAGAAGCCATATAAGGGAGAAATCCCGGTGGGCTTTGAGGAAAAATCTTTTTTTCAAAGTGTGTATCCCTCTAACAACTTAGCCAATTCCCACAAATAGGAATATTCCTAAAATAGACCATTTCTTCATATGCTATGTTTGCATCAACCTTGTCCCAGTCTTATTTTTAGAACTTTAAGTAATCCTTACTTTCTATTTGTTGTCTATGTTTTGAATTCTCTCAGAAAGTTCTTTCGGAGACTGCTCCTCTCTTTGGCCCACCGGAAGCGCCTGGGCACGCAGGCTGTGATGCTGAGGGCAGCAGGAACGGACCCTGAATAACATGGCTGCTGCCAAGCCACTGTTACCTTCCTTTCCATGCGAATTAACTGTGTGTACTCAGAGCTGTGAGAAGTGTGGGAGCAGACCCTATTCTCCTTTTATCTCCCATGCCTCCCTGCACAGGGGCTGATATATGGTTGATATTTAATCCCCATTGTTTATCAATTATAAACCCACAACCAGAAGCAGTGGCCTCTGCTTGGAGCCATCTCCAAGTTGCATTTGGTTCATGGGCAAGATTTAGGTTTGTTCAGGGACCAGCCTTGGTGGACTCCAGAGTTAACTTCTCAGCTTAAGCTTTCTGTGGACTCATCCTCATTGAGGATGATGCCATTTCCAGAAAACAAATGTTCTTTTGGCCTATTGCATTTGTTATCAGACATTCTATTGGTTGCAACACCAAGACGAGACATGTTTTCTCAGCTGGAGGGATGTTGTCTTAGGGGAGAAGTTTCATATAATAAAAGTTCAGGAAACCCAGGGATATGATTTAGAAGCGATTCGCTAGGTCAGAGACACTGTTAAATCAGAAATGTGGCAAGGGGAGAGGAGAGAAATCTGGAACTGTTACTTATTTTGTCTACAAATTAAGGCAGGGTAAACTTCCTCACTTTTAACTTCCATTGAAACAATGACCATAAACAATGTGCAATGCTAAAAACTAATTAAATGGCTACTCTAAATCAACAAAAAAGGGTAAATTGAATTTTAAGCTACATTTGCTCCTGTGAGATGTGTGTGGGGCAATGTGAGGGGAAGTGTGCTTCTCCTTGTTTGGGGCCTGTCCCAGTGCTGACAATTCTAGGTCGGACTTGGCTGATAGTGAGTGGATAAGCCTGTGTCCATGATCTCAGCTGACTTTAGATCGGACTGAGCAGCCCCCAGGGTGTCCCATCATTATCATGCATTCCTGAAAGCCATTTGTCCAACTAAAAAGTTCTTTTTTTTCCTGCTTAGCTAAATTCTGCTCATCCTTATAATGCCGTGTGCTCTTTCGTCCAGTTTGCCTGGTGATCCTTCAACACTAAGGGACAGATATTTCAATGACTGTACCACTTACTGAGCACTGGTTACACCCAGCTTCACGAAAGCTATTCATCCCAGTCTTACCGTTCTTATCAGATTCCTTGTCCGCCCGTCCCCTGCCCACCTCCTGCACCCCATGCTAATCAGGAAGGGCTAGGCTATGCAGGAACAAAAGATTCCCAAATGCCAGTGGCTCAGCGCTACAAAGTTTCACGCTCTTGTTCAAGGATCCAAGCCAAATGGGTCTCCTCCATCCAGTAATTGTGCTCCAGAGCACAAAGCCTCCTTGGTCACCATCGCAGGAGTAGATAGCGTTTTCTTTCTTTCTTTCTTTTTTTTTTTTTAAAGATTTTATTTATTTATTTGACAGAGATTACAAGTAGACAGAGAGGCAGGCAGAGAGAGAGGAAGGGAAGCAGGCCCCCCGCTGAGCAGAGAGCCCGATGTGGGGCTCCATCCCAGGACCCTGGGATCGTGACCTGAGCTGAAGGCAGAGGCTTAACCCACTGAGCCACCCAGGTGCCCCTAGATAGCGTTTTCCATGGACTCATCCTGGATGTGAAACGTATCATTCCTGCTCACATTTCATTGGCCAGTTAGTCACACAGCCATGCATCCGCAAGGCAGTCAGAAAGCACAGTTTTCCAGGTGTCTGGAAGGGGAGAAGAACTGGATATTGGGGGGACACTATGATGCCGACCGCATCCCCAACTACACAATACCTTTGTAAGAGAAGATTGGATATCTTGTATTTCTTAGCATCTCCCATGATGTTTTAGATCAAATAGGCTCTCAATAGGTGTTTGCTGAGTAAGTGATGTCATCGGTTACCCTTAATGAAGCATTTATGACAAGATTTAGGCTAGGCATGAGCGGAGTGGAGTAAAGACTCGTAATTTAGATCTGGCTCATGGTAGATCATTCATCCAACCTACAAATACCTATTGTGTGCCTAATCTGTTCTAGGCATTGTTCCAAGCATTTGCGGACAGCATACCGAAACTCGTCCTTCCAGAACTTCCATTCTGGAGAAGGAAACAGATAACAAGCAGTAATATAACAAATCAGGAAACTAAATAGTATGACAGAATGTCATGTGCTGTGGGAATAGAAGAAAACAGAATTCAGTAAGGGTTATAGAGATGGCGGGGGTTGGGAGGAAAGCAGTTTTCAGTAGCGGGGTCAGGGCAGGCTTCATTGAAATGACGTTGGAAAATAGGTGAGATAGTGAGCCATCGCAAGTCTTTGGGGGGAAAGCCTCCTGGAGGAGGGAACATCCTTTGCTAAAGCCTTCAAGATGTGGCATATTTAAAGAACAGCATGGGGGCGCCTGAGTGGCTCAGTGGGTTAAAGCCTCTGCCTTCCGCTCAGGTCATGATCCTGGGATCGAGCCCCGCATCGGGCTCTCTGCTCAGCGGGGAGCCTGCTTCCCTTCCAATCTCTCTGCCTGCCTCTGCCTATTTGTGATCTCTGTCTGTCAAATAAATAAAATCTTTAAAAATAAATAAATAAAAAAATAAAGAACAGCATGGCTGGAGTGAGACTATGATCCAGGGAAGATGAGCTTAGAAAGGAGATGGGGACCACTGCATGAGGCCTTATAGGCCATTGCAAGACTCCTTTTTGCCCTGAGTGAAATGGGAAGTCCCGCTGCAGAGTTTTGGTGCTAATACATATAGGTATAATACATATGTGTGATACATATACATATACATACACATACACATATACATATACATATACATATTTGAACCCAATAGATTATTGTCTCATTTGCGTACATAAACATTTCTTGGCCCTTCTTACAATGCCTTGTGTTTGTCGTTTCAGAGAACTTTCTTATGGAATGTATTGTAAAACAACAATTACAATGATAGAAGGGGTTCCTACTACTCTCATCTCCCCTCTTGTATGTCCCCTTTATGGGGGATACTGGGTCTAGAGGGAAATTGTGCCTAGAGTCCCATGGCCCAGCTTCCCAAGGGATGGGCCTTTGGGGGATTGGATTCTCTCTTTCCAGCCTCCCAAGCAGTCATACCACCAGGTCTTAGAGAAAGAAACTTAATCAACAGAGTCAAATGGGTGGTGAGATGAGTTCCACATAATTCCCACTCTCATCGAATCTAAGCATCTCTTAATAAAACTCACAGTTGTTGTGGGGAAGGGATATGGGACTCCAGCGTCTCCAGCCCGCTGAGCCACCACCTGCTCCCGGCAGGCGCTGCACCGTTAATCCCCGGAGCATCATTGCTTCTTTCCCAGCCTGCTTTCCCTTCCAGGAAGAAAACAACCACTGGGTTGTGAGCGGTAGCAGTCTGTCTCTCGGTGCTGTCAGAGCCTCTGTGGCCGCTGCCTGCGTCATGCCATCAGGGACCCCAGGGTGAGGACCACTGCCCCCAGCATTCTTAGGGGCTTTTCTTTTTAACTGACTGACGCCACACTTGCTCATTTTCATGGCTTCAGGCTTGCTGATATTAGGGCTGCTTCTCTTACGCAGGCCAGGCTTTAGTTTTTAAAATTTCTATTACTGTCACATGATGGTGATTTTTGTATACAAGACCAAGACTTATTAAGAGGGCTTCATGATCATCTCTTAGTTTGCTTTTGGACATAGGATCATGAAATCCCCACATCTTCCCAGCTCTGCTCCTACTCTGCCCAGGTAGGCTCTCCTTGGTCTTCCTAGTGTGTCCCCAACAACTGTTAAACACTTAGTCAACAACGATCACCTCCTCCCAGTTAGGTGTCCAGCCTTTTCTGAGAATATTAACTCTTTATCTGATGGATATGTTGACACATTCCCTTACTTGGCTCTTTCTCTTTGCTAATTGTGCAGTTTACACTCCATGAGCTATCCCTACCCCATCCATTTCTGTCTTTACTGTCCCACTAGCTGCCCTGAGATGTGAACAGCTGCAGACTTCCTCCCCCAGGCTCCCTTGTAGTCCTCGGAACGCCTTTCTATGTGAATCATCAACGGGAGCCACTGGTGGGATGCTGGGGTGGTAGGGAGAGCGAGGTCAGGGTATCTACTTTGTTCTCTCACTTTGTAACATCTCTGGCTGTAGCTGTTTTTCCACACTACCTGTCAGGTGGGTCCTTCTCTGGGGACAGTAGCTCCTACTAGGCTCTTGGTAACATCATTTCCTCCATTCGCTGGCCCCTCAGGCCCCTGAAGTTCTAAACTTTGGGTGTCTTGACATCTTTCCTTGGCTTCCTTAAATCTGCCCCTCGCCCCATCACTAAATTATTTTCAAAGCCTCAGCGTGGGTGCCTTCCATTTCCTGCTGGACCCTCACCGATACACCAATAACAGTTCTCTCCGAAGGCAGGGACAGGGTTTAGCTTCAGTACTGCGGCTTCCCACTGTCACATCTCCCAAGGTTTCTGTCCTCATCTCTGTTTGCTTGACAGTTTGCATAAGTGACTGCAGGCACGGTCAGCCTCAGAGTTGGGGGTGAAGGTCATCTACCAACTGAGGGCACTGCTGGGGCCCTCTGGCAGTGGTAGTTTCGGGTTGAAATGAGGAGGTGTGTTCACTGCCTCAGGGGAGTCCGTGGACCAGCTGGGGATATAAGAGAGCAAATACCATCAAAACAATATCAGTGATGGTCATGAAAACATGGCAGTTATTTATTGAGCACTTAATATATGTCAGACTCTGGGACATGAGAGATTTCATTAAGGAGGCAAGATTTGACCTGCCCCTTGAAGGAAAGAAATTAAGATACATAGAGGAAGAGGAAAAGGGAAATGAGAACACAAATGACAATGCTCTATTTAGAAGTAGTGACTCCTGTTCAGAAGTAGGAACTCAGGAAGAGGCTGCCCATGCCACGTGAGTGTCCCTAAGGCCTTGGGCTCCAGTGGGCTGGACTGCCCTGGGCTGGGATCTAGGCCATAGCTGTGGAGTTTAGCTTCCCTAGGGCACAGCTGCCTGAACTGAAAGGCTCTTCATAGCTCTTCATTAGCTCACGCTTGGATTTCCTGTTTAGAATGAGGGCCATGAGCTTCTGCTTTGCCTCCCTGCTTGTTTTGTGTTGGTCCGATGGGGACAAGTGCTCTTGTGACCACACTCAAGAACTTATCAGGCATCTGTCTAGCCACCCTTTCTCTATTCATCTACTTACTCGCTTAGGTCCATGCACCTGTCTGCTTTATTCCTACCTGTACCCATGGTATAGCCGTACCAAACCATCCCACAAATCCTTAGCTGTGGGCTCAGTGGTGCACCTGTACTGAAGCTGGTGGACACGGCTGAAGAAAATGCCCGCACAGCCGTGCCAGGGGCGGAGCCACAACCTCACTAGGTTCTCAGCATCCCCCTGAACTGCTTTATATGTCCACGATATCCTCTCCTTCCTAACGATTGTCATTGGAGACCCTCCTCATTCTTCTTTAGACATGTGCTGCCTACTCCCACCTCTGACCCTCTCAGCTCCCCACACCCTCAGCTATCCTCACTGCTTTCTCCATCCTTCTTGACTAGTTTCTTCCAGGCCCTGCTGCCTCTCTTCCTTTGCCTCTCTTCCTTTACCTTGCCTGTACTCTGGGGATTGCCCTCTCATTGCTTCCCTGTCTTCTACACTGCTGCGGTCTCCCCTATCAATCCATGGAAATACACGTGGATTCTCCAGTGGCCTCCAGATGACCAAACCTGAAGGATTTTTTGGCTCTTAGCTTGCTTTCTTCATCATCTGACACTGATGTCTTTCTTCCTGCGGGATTGGGTAAGCATCTTTCCTCCTGTCATCTCCAGGCTCCCTTTCATCTGCTAACCACTGTCTATAATCTCTTTCACTCCCTGTTCTTCCTTTTCTCCTTTCCTAGCTCAACTCCTAAATTCACCCTCCTCTTTCTCAGTCATGGGGTAACTGCCACAGGGGTTAGAAGTATGGACTCTAGACCCAGTTGCTGTGGGTTTGACTGTTTGAATCTTGGGCCCATCTATTTCCTAAATGGACAATTTCTCATGCTTTGCTGTGGCTTCACATTGGAATAGAGCCTATCACACAGTTAATGTTTAATAAACATCCATTATTATCCATCCAGTTGTCCCATGCACAAACCTAGAAGTCATTCCAGACTTCTCCTTCCTCATCTAATTCAGCAGCAAGGATCTTGACCTTCTAGTTGCTTGTTGGAGCTGCTTGTTTTTTGTGTTCTTCAAGCTGCCTGAGCTCAGAGACTCATGTGGGTTTGATTCTTAACTGTCTTATTTGTTTACAGCTTTACCGTTTTGATCCAATTTTACATTGCAGCCAAAATAATTTTGTAACAAACAATTATGACCTTACCTATGCTTAAAATCCTACCGGACTTGCCGCTGTCTGCAGAACAGTGTCCAAATGCCTTGGCATGTAAGGAAGGATCAGCTTTCTCCTTCTTTCCAGTCATACTTCTTACCTCTTGCAAGTTTCCCAAATTCCATTCCATGACCCAGTCATCTAATTTCTTGAAAATGCTCACTAGACATGGGTCCAGAACTTCTGGATGAGACTTACTGGCATTGGATGTTCTCAGACTCTGCATATTTGACAAGTGCCTACCACCCTGTAAGTGTCTGACACACTTAAAAAACTGGAAATTGTTGCTTTGGAAAATAAAACAAAACAGTGCCCAGTCCTTACTCTTAATAAAGAGGTCAAAATGAAGTTAATCAGGGGGCACCTGGGTGGCTCAGTCGGGTGAATTTCTGCTTTGGCTCAGGTCAGGATCCTAGGTTCCTGAGATAGAGCCCTGCATCGGGCTCCTTGTCCAGTGGGGAGCCTGCTTCCCCCCTCTCCCTCTGCTGATCCCCCTGCTTGTACTCTCATTCTCTCTCTATCAAATAAATAAAATCTTGGCAAAGAAATGAAGTTAATCAATGTCTAGGTGATGTAATCCTGGCCAAGAATGCCACAGGAAGGAGGTTACATGAAGGTGCTTGTTTTTCATGTCTTAGCCTACTTTTTGCCCACTATTTCTTCAGTGCATCACTCACCATGCTTATTTTTTCCTAGCTTATGGAGAGGAGTGTGCCTTTGCACATGCTTTTGTGAAATGTGGGAGGAAGGATTCACCCTATTCATTCTCCATGGACACGAAGAACTTTCTTCCTCACCATACCTGAACCAAGACCCGTGTCCTCACAAAGCAAACACATTTTATTTAAATCTTGGGTTTCTTTTGCATGCATCTCAGCTAGATCAGGGTATAAGCTTTGTGGAAGGAGACATAGGAACTCCATCTGAGTCCAAGGGGAAAATGAGGAGAAATAATGACTAGTGTTGGGATCAGAGTTCCTGGGATCTAACTCAAGCAAATCAGTGCATTCTCTTGGCCAAGTTATAGATCCTTTGGGTATCACATTTGGCACCTTTAGAGTGAGTTGGAAAAAATGATTATCAAATTAGTAGCATTAGTGTACCTTCTTCATAGGATCAATAGGAGACTCCAGTAGGATATGAGCTGTGACAACACCTTTAAATCTTAAAATACCATGATGCAAAAATGGATTACGGAGGCTTGGAAACGTCATCTGACCCTCTGATTGTTAGATTTTATAAATGATATTTTTCTTCCGAATGTGAGGAGGGTCTTGAGTGTGGGTGGCGGTGGGGGTAGGTGTGGCTTAATATCTGAGGAAGGATCACAAAAGGTCTGCCTTTTGAAATGAATGTTAAGAGCAGGAGGAGTCTCTTCCATGAACCGTCTTCTCAATATTCTTCCTTCATGAATGACCCACAACACGTCCTTGCCAGCTTTTTTCTCTTTTAGAGAAAACTGAACTTCTACAAATCTTATAATTAATTTTCTTTGAACAACACATTTAACATACTTGCTAAAAAATCTCCAGCAGGGATCTTTCCCACCTTTGTCCCCATGCACCTCTCAAACCTTGGTTCCCACTGGTTCCTAAAACCCATCTCCATTACAGCCCAACGGGTCTGATCGCTCTTGGACCCCTGGTGCATTGCTTATTGGGTTTTGTGCAGACCAGCATATGGTAGGGAATTCCAGGACACATTTCTTCAGAGGTAAAGTGTATCACTTCACTAGGGTCAAAGAATTCCTTTTGAGTAAATTCTTAGTACCACTTTGGAATGTTGAGCCCAGAGTGGCCAGTTAGATGCCTCTTGGGATGCAAGCAGAGCTCAGCTCCCAGTCAATAAAATCCAAACAAAGGCAGTCAGTTTTTAACTGCATCTCTTGCTAACCCTCGGTTCTCTGTCTCCTCTTCTTCTTCCTCCTTTCTGGCCTCACACATCAAGCAGGGCCAGGTATTATTCCAGCAAACTTGGGTAACAATAGATATGATTGTCAGCCTCCCTGGGGCTGGCCAGGTTTTTATGAAATTAGACATATTTGTCTTGATGTTTAGGAGCGAGCATGAAATTCAAATCTGTGTGTTGGCATTCCGCGGGCCGGGCCTTTAATATTCAATGACATAACTTCATTGCGGTTTTGACAACACTATATAGAAGTTGTGCTTACCATTGAAAATTAAAGCCACTGAAAGCGTTGACAACAGCAAAATTGTGAATGCTTCCCAGCTCCTGAAGTGATTGCTATTCCAGTTTGTCTAGAAGTGCTTATTGTGTTTGTAATGTCGTCAGTTCCACTTAAAGACGACTTGAAGTCGATGCCATACAGGTAAGTACCAAAGAAATCTCCGTCTTCTCTCCTCTCTTCACTCCTCCATTGCCTCCCACACAATTTCTCCACCGAGGGTCTATTTGCATTTGGTTATAGAGCTCCCGAAACCCTCAGCTTCTGAGCCAGTTGATTGCATTTCCCTTTCAAGTTCTCAGGTTAACCAGACTTTCATTTTTTCCTTTTGTTCATTTCCCTTTTCTTCTTTTTCTTTTTCTCCCACGTGAGTATCAAGGAAATTGAGTTTTAGCGACTTACTGAACAAATCCCCTGAGCGTGTGAATCACCTCCTCTTGTGTGTAAAGCAAATCTTGGGTCGGGGTGGGGGGGGTTGGTGAGGAGGCTTTGGTATCTGAGGCAGGATTATGAGAAACTATCCTTTGAAACCAATGCTAAGAGTAGGGAGAGGCTACTCTATTAACTGTGACTACAGGTTGGGTTCTTAGGATGTTGAAAGATGGTGAACAGAAAAAATAATAATTTAGTGATGGTCAGCGTGGCTGTTGGTGGTGGTATTAAAGCTAATGAACTAGCAGAGAACTCGGACAGCTTTGGTCTTAGGTTGGTTGCTGGTTTGGTCTTTGAAGGAGATTTCCATCCTGTGCCACAGTTGATATAGGATGATTTTATCAGGAAAAATTCTTTATATAAGCCTTTCCTCCTCAAGCAGGATGAGACCCTTGGAATGTAAAAGGAGAGTGGGTAGCACTGTCTGGAGGCACTGAGAACAGTGATCCTGGAGGGGCCCTTGTGGCAGATGGAGGGGGAAATACTTGCAGGAAGGGCCCAGCGTGAGAGAGAAGCTGTTGTGGGTACCCCATCGGCAGATCTGTGGAACCAGTGTGGGGGCAACCCCCAGGCCCCAGTCCACTTCCCTCAGTACACTCCCGGTTATAATCGGTCCACTTTCCCAGGCTTCCAGACCCTATGGGACAGAGGGAGGTTTCCTACTGTGGACCACAAGAATTCCTTTCTGTTTCCAAGCAGCCCCCTTGGAGTTCAGAAAATATGAACCCTATTGCCAAGGCACAGCTTCTGTGGAGTAATTTGGATGGTGAGGCCCCAGGGCACAGACATCTGAACTCCATCATGGACACGTTGTAATTCCTGAGAGCTGGCATAGTCTCTCCTGCTCCCTGAATTTCCCAGAGGACCATGTCACTAAGAGGACCACCTCACTAAGGGGAGGTACCTCATCCTTAGGTAGCTTCTCAGGAGGCCCTTCTTAGAGATACCATGTTTGTAACTCTTCAGCCTTGACATTGAAGCATTAACAAGTTGTTGTCCTCAAAAGGCTTCAGTCAAGTTGAAGAACATGGCTGGATTTTGTAATTTTTTAAATGTATTTAAACCAGAGAATTTTGTTTGTTTGGCTTTTGTTAGGTTTCCTAGTCTCAACCCACATCTCCCAGGTGGCCCACTCGAATTTTGGCCTCATTTTCCATATGTGTCACCCTTCTGTCATTATCCATGCGACAAGTGTTATGGTCTCTTGAGTGGATTGGAGACTTGGGACCAGCACTGGTGACCATTCCCTGAGTGTTCACTATCAAATTCTTTCCTTGGTCCCTGACTTCTCTTACTTTCAAAAAAGTTGAGCTTTTGTCCAGAGCTGTGAAACATGGTATCATTTCATGGCACTTTGAATGTGACTGATTTAGATACCAAAATTTAACTTTATTTTTGTTTCCTGACATTGTTTAAACTTTTTAAGTGGGAGCAGTTTTCCCTGTGCTCGATGAGAGCTGTGGGGTGTCTTATGGCTTTTCTACCTTTTTAAAGGTAACTAGATAGACCTATGACCATTATTACAGGTTACAAACACAGGCTAGATTCCATGAATGTATACCTAGTCTCGTGTTATGGTCAGAACTCTGAACTGGACTTAGCATTACAGATTCTTCCTTCCTTGGCTTGGACTGCTTTAGTGTGGAAGCCTGGTGTGGAAACAAGGCCTAGTTCTTTGGCTTTCTCCTGTGCCCTGGCTCCCTGCTATTCTCCTCTTCCACTTGGTCACTAGCTGCTATACTGGATCTCACAAAGTTGGAGGCACAGGGGAGGAGAGGTGAGTGGATAAAATAGTATCTGCCTGGTGAGGGTCATCATGGTCTCTGGTGTTGACCAATGGATAGAACGGATTCTTTCTCTTGAGGGTCCTTTCTTGGGATCATTAGAGGTTCCTTGCTTGGTTCCTCTATCCTGAACATTCTGTGCCCTCTGTGTGACTCCCCACCCCAGTTGAATACTGGGGTTGAATACTAATCCAATTGAATACTGGTGACATCTTTCATTGCCATAGGCATCCAGTGGTACACCTCAAGCCTCTTTCTGCTCAAGACCCTCCTTCCTCCAGACAGCTCTACTGACTAGAGCCAAGAATGCCCAAAGTAGCTTCTCTCACTGGCCTATATCTGGCCCATGAGAAACACTTGCGCATCTCTTACTTTATTCTAGGAGCAAAGGCCAGGCCTAGTGAAGCAGCCCTTACCATTGGAGTAGTTGGTAACTCTGCCCTTACAGATTTCCAGGTAGGGATCAGACTCCTGGCTGCAGTCACCTTAGCCTTCTCAGATGTGAGTCAGGTGGCAGTCCTCTGTGTCAGAATTCTAAGTGCAGAAATATATTTCAGATTCCTGCAAGAGGTCATGTTGGAGAACCTCTCATTAGGCCTGGGGAGAGAAGGTAACATCTTCTGTTCTCCCTAAATCCTTGACTGAGCTGAGGAGTCTGAAACTTGTGAAACCACGTTTGACTTCTTTCCTTTATAAATTCTGGGAAAGGGGTCATGTTGAAAAATGAAGCAGGAAATACCCATTCTGGCTTGTTGTACATGCTTCCCTCTCACAAGGACCTTACAATTTAGATAAAGAGCCAAAACAAAATGAGGAAAAAATGAAAAAGCAATGAAGAAAATGTGACAAGTCAAGGACCCCCAAGTTCCAATTGTGCAGTATGGACGATTACAACTACAGTTCTGGTTGGGGTTGGGAGGGTGGTGGAAAGGGAGAAACAGGGTGGGCTCATAAATGTGTGTATTCAAAGCATTCAGTTTTAGCCTTGTTGCAGTCTTTCTCCTTTTCTACTTGTAATTCAAGATTCAAACACTCTGAGATGATGAGCCAAGCTTCAAGGATTCTTCTGGCTGGGAATGGCTGGCTGAGAAAATGCATCTAGGTCCAGGGAGCTCCTGCAGGGAGGCCCCGTGCATGATGAGACACATTACTTATATTAACCACCATATGCATATAAGCCTTGTCCTGTTAACCGACATGTGTTTTTGGCCGATTCCAGAGGCCTCCCGAGATGCTCGGTACATGCAGAAGAAATGAACTTGGATCAATAACATTTGCTTTGCAGAAGCATTTAGACACCCAGTTGTTCATTCAACATATAAATATATATGCCATGCATCATATCACTCCATTCTAGGCATCGTGAAAGACAGTGAAAGACAGTGAAGTCTCTCAGGTAGCTTAAGACGTGAGAGGCACATATTCAAGACGTATACCGACTACTGGGGACAGTGTAATGGCGCATGAGTGTGAGGACAGCGATTACTCGGTCAGTTTAGCAGGAGAGATGCTCCTTGCTGCCATCGTCTAGGAAAACGTCACCAGAAAATGGGAATCATTTATGTCTCACCCCAGATTTCATCAGCTCATCAAGCCCTGGCTTCCTGGCTAGGCTCAGTCATGGCTTCTGGGTTCCTTGAATGCCTGGGTATTAACTTTATCAGTGCTGCCAAAGACTTTGACAGGGACTCCAAGTCACCGTTCCCAATACCTGAGAGGTCCAGCACTTCCAGAATCTTCTGCTGTGCTCAGTAAGTACCTAGTGCATTTCCTGGCCCAGAGTAGGTCTTCCCTAAGTATTTTTGGGCTTATTGAATGAGAACCTGAGAAGGAGGGAACCTCTGGAGTCAAGCTGGTACAAGGTACCTCTGACTTTGACCTTGACCTGGATGGGGCCCCAGAGACTGTGTTGGAAAAGACGAGGTCAAGCCTCCGGGGGTGGTCCCAGCAGGACAGAGATGCTCCTAAAGGACTTCTGTCCTCTGGGCATATTTCTCCACCTTCCTATTTTTTTTTTTTTTTTTTTTTTTTTAGAGAGAGAGAGGTGGGGGGGGGGGACACCAAGCGTGCGTGGGGAGAGGAGAAGGGGAGATGTGGAGGGAGAGAAAGAGAACCTTAAGAAGGCTCCATGCCCAGGGCAGGGCCGGATATGGGGCCTGATCTCATGACCCTGAGATCATGACCTGAGCTGAAACCAAGAGTCAGACACTTAGCTGACTGCCACCCAGGCGCCCCTGAACTTTCTTACTCTTTATGCAGGTTTTGGTTTGTTGTGTCTTTTAGGGGATTTGTTACCCAGCCTTTCTCCCTCTGGAGGAACATGACCTTGCTTATTTTAAAACTCCTTCCAGACCGCTGCTAGGGGCGCTTTGGATTGAGGTGGCCTTGGGGGTAGAGTGAGGGAGACCTCTAGGCTTCCCACACCTTCTTGATCGCCAGAAGTTCCACCCTATGTATATACCAACTGTCTCTACTTGGGACTGCGGGCCATTTTCTCCATTTCTGCTTCCGCCGGGAAAGCTTCCGCCTGAGCTTTTTTCTGACATGGCTTGCCTCCCTGAGGGCATGTTCTGGGGTGATCTAGGAAGTTCTTCCTCAGCATTGGGGGTTTTCCCCTCACTCTGACCTTCTTCACGAGGGCACTTGTGTTCTCTCTCCCCTTGGAGTCAGCCAGTGAAGTTCCTGGGTGATGGAGGACACTTCCCACAGAGCATCTGCCTTCACTCCTGTTTGCAGAAGGAAGCAAACTGTTCTCATCGAAGGTTGGGGGCCCCCTGTGAGCAGCTGGAGCGCCCTCAGGTCCCTGCAGTCACATCGTCGGGTGACTCCCCACGCACTCACGCCCAAGAGCAGCAGAGACAGAAGCTTTGCACCGGGCTGCCTTGGCTCCTCTCCTCCCTCCACCAGTCTGGAGGTTTCTGAGGTTACAGGCTGAATCTACTGTTTAATTTCTAACCTCCCATGGCTCTCAATTTAGGGCTCGCCTATGGGGTCCAAGCACTCAATTAGGGCAGGCATTAAAGGCCGGGGCTGCTTTTAGAGCAAGCGGGGAGGTGGCAGCCTGTCCCCAATCCAGGAGACTTTCATTGTCCGTGACAGCCTCCTCCAAGGTTTCTTTATCACATCGCAACTCGGTTCTTGGGGTAAAAGCGTGGCAAAAGTGAAGTAACATTCCTGAAAGCAACACTGGGACATGGGCTGAGCCTTGAAGAAACAGGACAGTTAGGGGAGAAGGGCCCAGGATGGAGGACAGGGAGGCTAATAGTGGAATTGAAAACAACAAAGAAAGTCTTTCCTAGTTTTTGACATTTTGGCCAGAGTGTCCCCCATAGTGCATCACTATTCCCTCTGCAGGGTTTTAAGCCACCTGCTCTCATTTTCTAAAAATATGAGTAGCTATGCTTTATGGAGCATCTACCTCTTGAGGCAGGAGTTTTTTATTCCTTCTTTAGAAATGAACGGAGAATCGGCGAAGTTAATACTCTTCCCAAGGTGGCACAGCCAGTGGGTGGTGGAGCTGGTGTTAAATCCTAGTGTGTTCTCCGAGCTGGGGTTCTGTGCTACAGTCATTCTGTCGCTACTGAATGCTTCCTCCTTCTCGCTCTCTCTTTCTCTCTCTAGTCTGAACTTGGTGCTGACAAGAATTTTAAGCTAGTTTGAGAATGCTGCTTTGCCTGGACCATTCATTTGCTTCAGGCAGGAGTCAAGAGGGCAGAGCACAGAGAGGACCAGGATGTTGTCCGTGTGCATTCTATGAAAGACCCACAAGGACTGTAGACTCTCATCCTGTTCACTTTTTTCTCTCCCTCCTGTTCTTGGCAACTGTCCCTTAAGCCCGTCTGTTCTCTGCCTCTAATATATTATGCTGATATTTTATTACCAAACAATTACATCCACTAATTTGAAAAGGAAACGAGCAGGAAATTGCAATTATAAGAGTAAAAGCAATGCTCTTTTATTTCTCCCCTTTATGCATATGAAATATGGTTTGTCATTGCTGCAAAACAGACTTTCCTCTTCTTCCATGGCTCTTCACTGCCTTGTCTTTAATAATTGAGCAGAAACGGGAGTAATAATTAGATTCCTGATAACAGAGGCGATACCCATGGGGTTGGAGATGTGGAGGCTCAGCTTGGAGCCACGGGGCCGCCACCATGTCTCTGTGGGAGAAAGCATACTTCATGCTGTTTCACTTGCGTGCCTTCCAAAGCATTCTTTACATCCATGGTCCTCTGTGTAGATTAATTATTTGTTCACAATTATTGTTTCCTATCTGCCCTTGCTAAGTTTTCCCACCCCATTGACTTTGGGCGTGGTCAGAACTTGCTTTGGTTAATGGACTACGGATAGTTGTGATGTTCGCCTCATTTAATTGAGCAGAAACTTTCAAGGTGCTTGCATGATTTGGCCCTGCTTCCCTTGAGCGATGCTCAGGATGGCGGCTGCTCCATCGAGGTCCCTGAGTGATTACGGTGCACAGAAATGCCCTGCTGACTCCTGATGGGTGTACGGTGCGAGCAAGAAATAAACGCTTTCTGTTTGAAGCCGCTGAGATTTGGAGCTGTTTTTTAATCACAGCGTAGCCCAGCCCACCCTACCGATATATCTGTGATCTCATTTGGTTCTCATTATATCCATGCGATAGAGAAAAGGTTGATCACACCGGGTGGTGTGGGGGAAAGAGTGTGTGCTGTCGAATCAAAGGGATCTGGCTAAGAATGCATTTTCCATCACTGCTGGCTGGGCAGGCTTAGCGGGGCAGCCCAGTGTCTCTGAAATTCTGTTTCTTTATCCGTAACAAAGGAGCAATTATTCTTACCTTGAAGGTTCCTGAGAATCATAGGCAGTGTATGCCAGAGGCCCTGGCAGAGTGTCCATCACGGAATAAACAGCTAATAGAACATAGCTGTTTTCAAAAATATTATTTAAGGATCTCCTCTTGTCATTATCTCCATTGAGTGGATTAGAATGCTGAGGCTGAATGTGGTGCAGGGACTTGTCCAAGTGCACTTCCGAAAAGCTGGAGTATGAGCCTCAGCTTCCGGACTCCGGGTCCAGATCCCTCTCCCCGGACGAACACGTGTTCACCGAGTCCCACGCTTGGAGTGGGGCAAAAGGTCCGGGGTGGGGCAGGTGTCAAGAAGTGAAAACACTGCTCCTTCTGGGATTATCCATCTACGCAGTGAGATGAGCTAGATAACGGAGCCACCAATCTCTCGGAAGCACACGGTATTCTAAATTTCTGACTCTGCGTGTGTAGCGGTCACCTGAGGAATTTCCTAAAATGCTGATTCCCTGGACCTATCCCTAGACCTTCTACTTTAATACTATCCTGCATGGTTCAAGGAGGAAGAGACAGTGGACTCTTGCATCAGGTTTTGTCCTCTGGGAATTAATCAGATTAATTGCACGATCCTAGGCAAGTCACCCAAACTTTCTGTGTCTCAGTTTCTTCATCTGCAAGATGGGGCTAATATTAATAGTTATATATTTCCTTGAGGTTCAAGTCAGGTAATAGATGTCAACCCCGCGGCACTTAGCAAGCACTCCGCGAGTGCTGCCCATCAGTATTCGGAGGCGGGGTGATGAGAACCACTGACCTGGAAGCTTCTCTGTGGAATGGCTCAGGGCAGCCTATTCTGCTGTCCTGGCTGGGTACTCTCTCATGGGGATTGTTGCAACAGTGGCCTCCAGCCTTATGGGATCTGTAAGGGGGATTTCCAATTAGGGAAGCTACAAGTGTGGGGGTGTATTTGGGTCAAGCCGTGCAACTCTGTGTGGCTCCTAAATTGCACGTGTACTGCCTTCTGTTCAGTCCTGCAGAGGCTGGCTTCTGGAGAAAGACCCTCATTGGCCAACTTTGCTTGGGAACCATCTCTGGCTGGTGGGGGGTGGCAGGGAGCAGCAGTGGGAGAAGTTCCCGGCCCTCGGTGTCCTGAGGATGGCATCAGGGCTAGATTTGTCCCCGTTGAACTGTTTCACTTCCTGCTCTAACCCTGTGACACAAGCTTCGTTTTGCCTCTTGCTCGTCATCAGGTAATAGAGGATATAAGGGTCACATTTACTACAAGAAAGGTTTTCTTCTTCTTCTTCTTTAGCTTCCTTGAATAGTTCATGTTCAACTTAGAAGGATTAAATGTGGTATGACCTCCCACGCCAGCAAGAGCCACAAGTGGAAATCTGGTGTGTCGGGGAGGCAGAGGCCAGGCTGTGGGGAGCCCTCCCAGCCTCCTGCCTCCCTATGCTGCCATGAACAGTCTGGTGCAGATCCTGGGGCTGTCCCTCCCTTTGGTCCCACTTGCCTGTCCTGGCTCTCCAATTTTACTTCCTCTTCAAGGTCCGCCCTTCAGCACCCCATCCTCGACCATGGGGTACCCAGGCCATGAGAAGTCAGAGGGTGTCTTTTGGAGAGAGTGGAGTCCTGAGCTGGGAAGGGCTGCCCATTCCATGGGCCCAGGAGGCTGTCGCCATAGATGTTCTGGCACGAAGCTAGAGGAAGCTATAAGGTACGTTGAGGAGGGCTCCCCCAAGTAGACTCCTGGCCAGCCTTCGGATTCCAGCTCTATGACTCCTTGGGGGTGGTGACCGCAGACAATTCTTAATCTTCCTGTTGCTTTCCCACAGGAAAGATGAGAACAGTGTGGTCCTGAGGATAAAAGTGAAAACAGAAAATAGAGGAACATACAAGCATAGGAAACATACCCAGAAACCACTTCGAACAGGGTCTGGTGCTTGAATCTCTCAATTAACATTACATGTTAGTATTATGTATCCCTTAGATTCAAATTTGAAGTTTATGATGAAGTATAGGTTTTATTGTATTTTATTTGTTCAATTAAAAATTAATTTTAATTACATAAGGAATTCATGAATATATTTTCCTTGTAAAAAACTGAAACATTACACTGAAAACTACAATTCATTTTGACTGCCTCCATTCCTGGTTCTTCCTCGGGATTTACTGGGTTTCAGTTTGGTCTACAGACTTCTGGGAATATTTTTTCAGATTTTATTTATTTATTTGGGGGAGGGGAGGAGCAGAGGGTGATGGAGAGGGAGACAATCTTAAGCAGAATGCACAGAGCACATACTGAGCACTGAGCCTAGAGCCCCATTCAGGGTTCTGCTAGGGGCTCAGCTAGGAGTGGGGTCTCCTCACCCTGAGATCATGACCTGAGCTGAAGCTAAGAATGGGAGGCTTAACTGATTGAGCCACCCAGGGTCCCCAGACTTCTAGGATTTTTAAAAAGGCATCTATATACATGTATGTACTTGTAGAAAGTAATATAGCGAATATAAGTATCTGTCTATCTACTCTAGTCTAAATAGTATCAGATCTATGTGTCCTTCTCATTCAACACTCTGTCATAGAGAATATTTTATTTCGGAACATAGAGGAGTACCCTATCTAAAAGGACCTTTAGACTGTTTCGTGTTATGGGGATATCACATTTAATTCAGTCATTGTTTAAAATTTCCCCTTACTATAGCCAGTACCAGAATAACGTCCTTGTAGATGTCTTCATGTACGTACACACCCTCAGACTTTCTCGGAGGCTGTCATTCTGTTCTCCACAGTGGTCGTGTGTCAGTTGTGCACAGATTACGTGCTTTCCTGCCACGTCCTCATCCTTTTCTATTCCCTAGCTATGATTTTGTCAGTCGAGGCAATGTAAAGGGAGATAGAATTGTATTGATGTTTTAATGAGAACTTTCCTTATTCCCAATGAATTTGAGCCACTTTTTATATTTGTGGGCTGATGGCGTGTTCTGCTTTGTGGATTACCTGTTGTACTCCCTCAACTGTCTGAGTTGCTTTTAAGAAACATTTTTGGATAGTCATCCTTTCTCTGTTACATTTCATGGCAATATTTTCTCCCAACTACTGTTTGCTTTTTGTCCTATACATGTGCTAAATTTTGACTCAATCTCTTTGTACCTCCCTGATCTTTAATGGCTTGCTGTTGTACCTTGTTTGTAAGTAGACTGCCCTCATCCTCAGCATTATAAACATATTTGCCAATGCTGGTTTTCTATTTTTCAAAACTATCAAGTCTTTCATCCATCTGGGCTTTATTTGTAAATGATGTAAAGTAAGATCTAATTATATGCTATAGACACTGAGCTAAGGCTTTATATGCATGATCCCAGTCATTCAAACTACCTGGAAAGTTAGGCGTACTGACACCCATCTTGCTGAAGAAGAAAAAAAAACTGAAGAGATATAGTGATTTGCTCAAGATCCCAAAGGCCAATGCACAGAAACCATCTGAAATGACATCTATCTGTGGGAATATACAGATCTTTGCACGTCCAAATGCCTCTCCCAGAGCTCGCTGCAGGCTGAGCATAGCCTGATCACACTAACAGAAGGAATTTGGACCAGGTAAGGGAAGAGCCTCTCTTGTGCCCAGAACTCAAATTACTAAGCATCCCTAAGGGCCAGGAAGACAGGCACTAAACAGGCAGCAAGACTTCTGAGAGGGAGGAAGAAACCCAGAGTCTCAGCCACATTGCTTACCTGAACCAGCTTTGGGCAGCACTGCTCCCTAGGGTATGGTGGGCGTCCAACCCAGACAGGTCCTGCTCCTCACTGGTAGGACACAGGTCCAGACTTTGTTCTTCTCTCTGCAGCAGGAGGGGTCCAGGAAGCTGGGAGCTCAACCTTTCCTTCGTTACCCACTCTACTGTACCCCTGACCAGAGAGGCTCAGAATGGGGTGGGGGTTGTAAGCAGGGCGATGTAGGGAGGAGGGGAAAGGCTTTTTTGGGCATTACCCTGCAAATCTCACAGCGCCTCCCCACCCACTCACCTGTATGGGCTGGAAGTCTGGCTCACCTGTTCCATCTCTCCCCAAAGAGCTGTGAACCACACACTTAGCAATGCAGAGAGATGGCTCCAGGCACCCTCGGCATTTATTATAAATCACTGACACAGGAAAGATATGAGTCCCCACTTGCAGAATCACTGAAGCAGCAACTGCGGGCATATCTTACCTGAAAACGATTTCTCTGCTTTCGCCACAGCACATGGGGCTTTGGGGGCCAAACCCAGAGGCGCCATTCCCTGGGGCAGCATTCTCAAATCTAGGGAATGTTTTCTTGATATGATTCTTACATCAAGACTCTCTTGAGGGCTGGCATTTTCTGTCTTCACTTGAAAGTATCCTCTCCATATCCCTCCTCGTAAACCATGGCATTCTCACGCTTGGGCCTGCGTTAGGATACAATCTTGTTGTCTTCTACCTACTAATAGATTAACTTTGATCTCTTCACCAGTTACTTCCCCCACCACCAAGCAACTCTGTTCTGACACTGTCCACCTGGGAACAGCAACGGGCCCATAGGCTAAGGGCTCATCTCACAAGACTGCTCTCCCACCTTCAGACCCTACTCACAAGTCCAGGTTGTCACCTGTGCCTCTGACCTGGTGGTTGTCAGTCAGAGGCTCCCAGGGCTCTCTTCCTTGAGTTCGGTTAATTTGCTAAAGTGGCTCACAGGATCAGGAAACCAGTTTACTCCCTGCATTACTGCTTCATTACAAAAGGATATAACTTAGGAACAGGCAGATGGAAGAGATGCATAGGGCGAGATTTGGGGAAAGGGCCATAGCTCCTGTGCCCTCTCTGAAAGTTCCACTTTCCCCAAACTTCCATGTGTCCACCAACTTGGAAGCTCTACAAACTTCGTCCTTTGGGTGTTTATGGAGTCTTCTTTACATAGGCATAACTGATTAAATCACTAATTGTTAGTGATGGGTTCAAATTTCCGCCCCTCTCCCCTTGCTGGAAATCAGGGGGTGGGCCTGGAAGTTTCAACCCTCTATTCCTGGTTGGTTCTCCTGGCAAGCAGCCCCCATATTTCAGGCTTTTTCTTTTTTCTTTTAAAGGTTTTATTTATTAGAGAAAGAGAGAACACACAAGCAGGGGAGAGTGGCGGGCAGAGGGGGAAGCAGGCTCCCCCCTGAGCAGTGAGCCTGATGCGGGGCTCTATCTTAGGACCCTGGAAAAATGACCTGAGGCCAAAGGCGGAGGCTTAACAACTGAGCCACCCAGGTGTCCCCAGGCTTTTTCAAAAGTCCCCTCATTTGTGGCTGAAAGGGGCTAGTGATGATTAATAAGACACCCATTTCACCTTGATGGCTCTGGAACTATTTCAGGAACTGAGGACAAGGGACCAAATATTGTGATGAAAGATGCTCCCATTGCTCTTATGCTCAGGAAATTCCAAGGCTTTGGGGAGTTGTGAGCCAGGAACTGTGAACTAGGACTGAATATATATACGAGAAATATATTTTGGTCATCTGATAACCAAATACATTATTTCTTATAAGTTACAATATCGCAGGCTCCTTAAGGGAAGGAATGGTTTTCTTTGTGGAAGATCAATAAAGAGTATTTAATTTATTTTTAAAAAGGCACAGGAAAAACAATTTAATCTTTTCTTTCCTAATGGAAAAAAAGCTGATCTCCGAATCAGGTGATATCTTCTCTTCCAAAACACAATGCTGTCATTCCCCACCCTAAGCCTTTGTTCCTTCAGTTCTCACATCTGCGATGCCCTCTCTTCTGTGTCTGAGTGGATGTTTAAACTCTTCAGTTGTGTTGATCAAGCCTCTCTTGATGTGTGCATTTTAATCGGGTAGCACACGCTGTAACATGAAAGCAGAGGGGAGGAGTGGCCCTTCCTGTGGGGCTTGCCCCTGGCTTCCCCGCTGGCCTCGAAGCTGACCCTACGTGTCCCGCTGCGGGGGAGAGACTGTGCAGAGCCATTCACAAGGCAGTTCCGGCCTGTGGTCTGACCAGCCGGTGCTGCCCTTTGCTTTTCAGATCAGATTCCATCATCGTCAGGCAGGGACGCCCTCCAGATGGCCCCACACATGCACAGATGCTGCTGGGAAGGAGTGGGGGAGGCTCCGTGGGCCCGGCCCATTGCAAATCATCCTGAATCAGTTTCCCAGACTAATGAGCGCATCCGATTGGCTCTGTCACTTCTTGGAGGGCAGTTTCCTACTCAGATCCCTCCACTTTTTCTCCCAAACCCGAACTTGTAAGGTGGACCTTGTTCCCAGATGACTTAGACTTAATAGTTCTCTCTCTTGGTGGAACAGTGGGAACATGAGCAATATCTTCTTTACTGAAAATTATTGAAATTAAGAAGAGATTCTCATATGACACGCCCACCTGCCTCAATGAAGTTGTCTTTCTCTTAGATAAATGTTGGGCTTGTCGATTACTGTACAGACATTCCTCAGCTTAGGATGGGGGTTATGTCCTAATAAACCCTCATAAATGGAAAATATCATAAGTCAAACATGCATGTAATACAGCTAACATACTGAACATCATAGCTGAGCCTAGCCTACCTCAGCGTGCCCAGAACACTTACATTAGTCTACAGCTGGGCAAAATCATCTAACACAAAGCCTATTTTATAATAAAGTGTTGAATATTTCATGCAATTTATTGAATACTGTACTGAAAGTGAAAAATGGAATGGCTGTCTAGATACACAATAATTCTGAGTGTATCTGTTGTTTACCCTCTTGATTGCATAGCCGACTGGGAGCCATGGCTTGCTGCCCTCTGCCCAGCATCACAAGAGAGGATCATACCACCTATCGCTAGCTTAGGAAAAGATCCAAATTCAAAATTTGAGTACAGTTTCTCCTAACTGCTTATCACATTTGCACCACTGTAAAGTCAAAAAATAACAGGAACCATCTGTATTGTATATGGTGCTTCCTTGAGGTCATAGGGCCAGGGACACCTTTGCTGGGCACACTCATTTCCAGAGTTAACTGTGGAAAAGTGAATCCTCTGCAGAAAACCAGAACTTCGGTAGGAATCCAGTGGGCTGGGCCTCTCCAGTTGCACCCACTTGGCCGTGGTACGTGGAAGGGCCTCAGTGCACTTGGATTTGTCCCAGTGTGGAAGGAGATACAGGTGGCCTTCTGATGCTGGGCTCTGTTGCTTCTCACTGTTGCCATCCTCGTTCCCCAGACTACCCAGGCACATGACCTCTCAGCTTATTTCCCCGAGTCTTGTTCTCCCAGCTGGGCAGAATGGAGCAGGATGTGTGTGCCTGGCCAGGCGGTGGGGGTAAGGGGGTGATCATGGCGAGTCTCTCAAGGACCAGCTGACTCAGTGGTGGGTGCTGGCATATAAGAGCCAGCTTCTCCCTGTGCCCTGTGGGAGACTCCAGCATTGCCAACCCCCCGGGGATGGAGTTTGTGTGAAAAGAAGGTGGCTTCCTTATCAGTTCCCTATAGAACTGCTTTAGGCAGGGTCTCACTTGCTACGATTGAGATTCCGTATATTCCTGGATGTATGATTCCGTGGGAAAATGTGGCGTAGAGTGAAGTTTTGGGCAGGGAGGGATGAACTCTGCTGGGGAAGTTAAGGGAATCTTCAGGTGTGTAATAGCTTTGATAATAAGTCAGAATTTGCTAAGGAGAGAACAGAACAAGCACTTGCCCTTTGGGGGCAGGGAATTGGAGATCCTTCATGCTGTCCCCGGAAGAGAGCTTAGCTGGGCCAGGAGGAGGGGGCAGGTTGGGGAGGGCTGCACTGTCTGGCAGGGGTGGGTGGTGGTGGGGGAAGATGACAATTGAGGGAAATGAGGTGCCGTCAGGCTCCAGTGGCAGACAAAGCCTTAAGTGTGACCTGGAATTTGGATTTCTGTCTGTTTGTAGAAGGGCGAGCACTTCCGGAATGCTATAGGCTGGTTTGATTTAAAAAGCCACATTGCGGAGGGCCTTTGGAGCAGCTGAATTATGGCATAAAGAGAAGTCCAGACGCACAAAAATGACTTCTGCATTTGTCTTTGGTTCAGACTGAATCCCTTGCTGAGGGAGGGGAGGGTCTATGGTGGTCAAGGGTCAAGTGCCACCACCCTTAGATTTCAGAGGTGGCCCCAGTGAGGGGCCTCTGGGAAATGATTCAAGTCAGGCCAGGAGGAACTTCCAGAATTCATCGTGAGTCCGTACCCCTTCTTTCCTAGATGCCAGAGAAGGCGGTGGAGACTGTGTGTCTTCCCTGGGAACCGGTCCTCTGTGCAGGGGAAACAGCTCCAAATACCCAACACTGTAATCATCAGGGTGGCAGGGTATGGCTTCTCAGAATCACAGGCAGTGCAGTGGGAGAGAAAAAACTGGGAGAAGGGTGGTCTGGCCTCTGGGTGTGGGGGAATGGGCTGGAAGCGGGGTCAGTAAGATTTGGAGAGGATAGGGGACAAAATTCAGTTACCCTTCTAACGAAAACCATCTAAATGGCTTTTGCAGTTGCAATTAGCAATTAGCCAACAAGTGAGTGAGCATCTCCATGTACATCTCCATGTACAGAACCATCCAAGGAGTGCTGGAGGCAGGTCAAGATCAAAGTGAAGTAAATGGAGCCCTCGGTCTCTCGATACCTACCTGCCACAGAAGACACATTCTCCCATTCACTGATTTGGTCATCCCCCAAAGAGAGCTCCTTGCATGTGCCAGCTCCGTGCTGGAACTGGAGATATGACCCTAATAGGGAAGGAGAGGCAGTGAGCTAGCTCATGAAAGGGCTAGACCATTTAAAGCGTGCCCATAAGGTCCTAGAGGGCTGGAGCGATGAGACTGGATTGTGTTTGGCCAGAAAAAAAGACCTCTTTGAGAAGAAGAGACATCGAAGGAAACAAGCAGTTGATATTTATTGAGCATGTATCCCTGGCCACCTGTGTGTGTGGCTTGTAGGGTTGAGGCAGCCTGTAGGGGGAGCTAGCAAGTAAGCAGATACCCCTGACGCACCTGCGAGGGTGCCTGTCAAGTGTGAGAGGGCCATCAAGAAAGGAGGAGGCAGGGGATGGGAGGGGGAGAGAACAAGGGAGGAAGGATCTAGGAGGCCAGCAGGAGGAGTCCGTGGTGTGTGTGTGTGTGTGTGTGTGTGTGTGTGTGTATGTGTATGTGTTTGGGAGGGGGTGACCTCAGGCACCTGGAATGGACCCTGTGATTCTGTTGGTCTCAGCGATGCTGATCTTGATGGCGTGAAAACCCCAAGATCACAGAAACGAGGAGGAAGAGCTTCAGCTCTTATCCCTGTGAGCTACTGTGTGTCTCAGAAAAGGCATTAGGGGAGTGAGAAAATGGCTGCTGGTGCTGATGCTGCATAAACAGGCTTCCCGGGGACGCACGGGTTTTCATGTGATGTTACGGGATGAAGACGGGCGAGAGGAGGCTCTGAAGTCTCCAGTCCTCTGCTGCCTCCTGGAAAACCCATCCTGCAGCAGACTCCGGCGGGGGTCCCACCTGACACAGCCCCTGAAGACAGAGGGGAGGCTGGAGAAGGGGAGGGGGCCTTTCTGAGGCCCAGGAAACCAGCTTCGTGAGGGACACCCAATATCTCAGCTTCTGATTTTCCGTGCAGTTTACGTAGCCTGCTCACAGGGCTATCTTAAATATCCTTGGAGTTCACGGTCACCTGGTGGCAAGGCTCCCCATCATTCTGTGTGCTGTTCGAAAGTCTGCCTGAGGTTCTGCTCTCACTCAACCTCAACAGTATATCATTTAGGTTAAACATCACTATCTGGGGATCTTCTTTGAGTCTAATTTACCCATTTTTTTTTCTGGGAATCTCCTGGAGCTCCCCACACCCTGCCTAAGGGCTCGTGGGCTGCTTTATGAGGAACATGAGCGCACTGGCCTGCGAGCACGTTGAAGGCTGGCCGGGACCCCCGGAAATCCTCAGTTTGTGCTGGCTGAAGGACCCCCATCTTCACAGCATTACTAAGTGCATTATAACACTTTTTATTCCCTGATAGGAAAGAAAAAAGATCATCGTGGATACCTGTGAACATGCTGGGTTCCTAAGAATTGGGGTGAGGGGGACAGTGATTGTCTTAGATCTCCCGTATCACAGTACCACAGGCTGGGGGGCTTATAATAATAGCTGTTTATTGCTCACAGTTGTGGAGGCTGGAAAGTCCAAGATCAAGGCACCGTCAGTGTTGCGAGAACCCACTTCCTCATTCATAGATGGCTTTTACTTGTGACTTCATGGGGTGGATGAGAGTAGGGTGTCTTTTACAAGAGCACTAATCCTACTCATGAGGGCTGTACTCTCGTGACCTGATCACCTCCCAAACGTCCCCCTCCAGATACCATCACACTGGGGATTAGGTTTCAACATGAACTTTGGAGGAACACATTCTGTCCATAGTTGTGGTGGAATGAATCAGAGAAGAGGCAGGAATTGCCAATCTCACTAGTTTTCCAATTTCATCACGTGATTCTGTTTCCCAGTTTAGGCACCATTAGTACAATCTCTCATTGGCAGCAAGGGCGTTAGACCTAAGAACTGGAGAACTACCAAACGATTCTTCGCCGGTGTCCCTTCCTGGTAGATCCCTTTGCCCCACAGCCCAGAGAAAGTCAGTCTCCAATGAGATGCTGGATAGGTGACCCAATTCTCCCTGTCTCAGCTGACCCAGAGAACCCAGCCTTGAAAACTGCGGACCTCTGACTGGGACAGCAGGGAGTGGGTGCAGGTCCGCACAATCCTGACCGCCAAACCAGTGTTCCTTGGCAGGGGAAACTCTATGCCCTTGGAATAGTATATCTTCCAGGATAACTAAAACTTTACACCCCTGGAGAGCATATTATGAAGACTGTCTAAGAACAGACCAAATCAGTCTGTGCCAAGATGGAACCCAGTGCTGAACCTTCATCCACTTTTTCCCTCATAATACTAAAAAGTGGTGTGTCTAGGTGGCTTAGTCAGTTAAGCTTCTGCCTTTGGTTAGGTCATCATCCCAGGGTCCTGGGATGTAGCCCTGTGTTGGGCTCCCTGCTCAGCGGGGAGCCTGCTTCTCCCTCTCCTTCTGTCCTCTCTCTTGTTCTCTCTCTCGCTCGCTCTCTTTTTCTCTTTCAAGTAAATAAATAAAATATTTTAAAAAATACTTAAAATCACTCCCAAGGATCGAGATTTAGCATATTAATTAGACATGTGATGCATGAAGAGGTCTGACTTTCAGTGTGCGGGTGCTAGCAAAGCCTGCCTCTACATGCTTAGATACTCCCTTTTCCCACCTGAGCCTTTCCAAAGCTCTCCCTGACCTCTTCTCAGGGGGTCAGCCTAAGGATTCTTTCTTTTCTGCTATCTCCCTTGTGATGGAGCATAAGCCCCAGTAAAGCCTTGCCTGAAACTCCCATTTGGCGTCTTGTCAATTTCTATTTCTTGGCGAGCCCAAGGGCCTGGTTAGGTATCATTAACTTTGGGGAGAATCTAAATGTCTGCAGTGGTCCCATTTCAGGCGGAACTAAGGATTCTTTTTGCAATAAACTGCCATTGTGATTTTAGAGACATTCTATAAATGTATCAGACTCCAAGCTCCTTGAGAAGAAAAGACAATATAGGTTTTTCGTTGTATATTCCCAAATCCAGTATAGTGCTTGGCACACAGTAAGTGTTCAGCAAATGATTTTTGGGTGAGATGTTTCATATCCAGTGCTGTGTAATCTATAGTATCCTTGAGGAGGTTGTGGCTAGGCCTTGGAAGGGAGTAGGCTCTGGAATTAGATCTGCCCAATTGCATGGGGCAGACACCGGGGGAGTCAGTCCAGTAGACAGAAGACTCGGTACTGGATGGGCATGGCTGGCCAGCACGGGACCGTTCCTGTGGGCAAGCAGCCCGAGATGGGGAAGGCTACGGTCAGAGAGTGCTTCTGTGTGTCGGGCACTCTGTGTATGTTACCTGCTTCCCTTCTCACACTCAACCTATGAGACCCATAATTGCTCTTCTTTTTACAGATGAAGAAGTTGAGTCAGAGTGAAGCAATGACATTTTCAGGGGACCTAACTGGTAAATGGGACCAGGACACCATCTTAAGCTGCCTCTTTGGAGGCTATGTGCTCCTCACAACTGTCCTCTACTGCTTCTCTGTAGAGCAGGGCCCCAAGGGTGGGCAGCGCAGAGCTGAGAGTCCAGCAGTCAGCTGATTGAGGCAGACTCAGCAAACTAGCGGGGGCTTCTTGGTAGCAGGACTGTCCCCATAGGGGAGAGGGGTCAGCTGGGGTCTAGACTAGCGTGAACCACATCCTACAGCGACTGAATGTTGGGTTGATGGAGGCAGGAATTCACACACAGGAGCAAGGCAAGAGGCAGTGATCAGAATCAGTAAGAAAGTTCCCTGGCTCAAGGGCTGGATGGTTCACACTAACTAAAGCTAACAGTGCTGAGTCCCAGGGTATTGTGAGGGACCTCTGAAATACTCCCCCTCCAGGCTTGGTGTTGGCCAAGTACTAGGGCAAGGCCAGAAGTCAGTCTTAAAATGTTTTTTTCAGAGTAGGAACTACCTGAACAAGGGAACGGAAGAAAGCAGAAACCATCCGGCCTTATCTAATGCACGACTCGCTCGATTTCTTTATGGCGAATACGTTTCCTTTAGGCCCATCCTGTTTTTTCAGGCCATACAATTGGAGCTGATGTTTATTTCCAAGGTTGTGTTATATGATGGGGAAAAGTTCTCTGGAGAAAAATTCTGGGGCTCATTAAACAGTGGGTAGAAGAGGAGGAGAGAATGAGGGAGGGAAGTAAAGGGAAAATTATAGCAAGATGAGGTTTTCTTTTCCTGTAGGAAAGGACCTAAAATAATTGCATCTCCTGTTTGGAACACTTTTTGTTTTTCACACTTCATTCCTGTTTATGCAAAGCAGTGGGTTAGGAGAGTACATTCTTAGGGGAAATTCTCCCCAGGAAATATACTGCTGTGCTCACAGGACTTTCCAAGTCATTGAGGGAATTGGTTAGAAACCAGAATTTACTTACAGTGGAAGATTGACCAGAAGTCTCTTCTCTCTCCTTTTGCTTTTAAAACACTTGGTACTTATGATTTTTATTTGTAGAAATCAATCGGCCTCCCTTTGAGTGTACTTGGAGAAACTTAGTTCCTGTCCAAGGTTGTTTAGTATAAGGCCGGGCTGGACAACTCTCCCTGTTTATTTGTTGGAGGGCTTTTTCTGGAGTGAAAAAGACAATTGTGACCACTGCTTCTGAGCAGTCAGCCTTTGTAGGCAGCAGGCCTTCTACAAGTCATTTTCTTGTAGGTGGTCAATGCCTTAATTCTCTCCCAACAACCATTAATCAACCTAGCTCACAGGATTCGACTTCATAACAAAGTAATCTTGAAAGTATATACAGCATATAATGCCTCTGCTTTCCTGACTCTTTGGCATAGACGTTAGTTATAACAGAGGCCTCAACTAACAACAAGAAATTCCTAGATGATTGCATTTCAGGCACTGCCCACAGCCTGGTAGGGCAGATTGTCTGGGGGCAGGTTGCCTTTCCTCCAGCTCTTTGAACAGCAGCACCAGTCCATCCACACAAAACATACTTTCCCTTATAAATGTCCCACCTGCCTCCATGATTTTACTAAGAATGAGCCCAAGGGGATGGCTGCTTTGGGAGAACTTTGATCAACTCTGTCTTCATTGATGGACTGGAGAGAAAAGTTAAGAGCATGATGGGGAACAGATCTGCAGAGTAGATTTGACTAATTTTTCATAGATATGAAAGTTTCCTAAGTTCTGTCTTGTGACATCAATATTTAAGCCTGGAGGGAGAGGGAGGCTTTGAGAGTGTTTATGAACTAGTCTCTGGAGGAAATGGAGAAATGAGCTAGAAAAAGAAATTGAGAGAAGACAGAGGGGTGTAGTGTTGAGAGGAGGCTTACACAACAAAAATTTACTTCTTCACCGTTCTGGAGGCTAGAAGTCCAAGACCCAGGTGTCTGCAGGGCTGGTTATTCTTAGGGCCTCTCTCCTTGACTTGCAGATGGCTTCCTTCTCCCTGTGCCCTCACATGGTCTTCCTTCTGTCTATGACCTAATATTTTCTTCTTAGAAGGACACCAGCATGTTGGATTAGGGCCCACCTTCATGACCTCTTTAAAGGCCCTATCTCCTTGTCACATTCTAAGGTACTAGAAGTTAGGCTTCAAGATAATGTATTTTGGTGGGGATGTAATTCAGCCCAGAAAAAGGAGTGAATTTGGAGGGGCTTCTGCTACTACAAGTCACTTTGGTCCTTCTTCATAGAGAGGGGTCCTGTTCTTAGCTACAGAGCTTAGGTACCAGAAATGCAGCATACAGCCATAAGAAATCAATCTAGAAGGGACCCTAAGGACTATGTATTGTCCATTGGTTCTCCAACTCAGCTGTCCATTAAAATCAGGAAGTTATCAAAAACACTGATGCCTGGCTGCCACCCTTCGAGATCCTGATTCAGTTGGTATAAGGTAGGGACCAGAGTTGGGTAATTTTTAAAAACTTACCAGGAGTTTAGTGTGTAGCTAGTAGTCATAACCACTGGTTTAACTCACATCCTGATGTTCCAGATAAGAAAAGGAATAGCTGGAAAGCATTTTAATGACTGTCCAAGAACAGAAAATGTTTGTGGAGTAGTGCACAGGGCTTCTGGTTTGGGTTTCAAGACTGTTTGGCGAGTACGTGTCTTTCCATTCCCGAAACACCAGTATTCAACTGGGGACTCCATGGCAGATACTGAAGTTCCACTGTTGGGAGCTGACCTACTCCTTCTTACAGCTGCTGGAACTAGTGATGCCGTGGGCCAGACCTCATGCAGAGACTGATGGAGGGTAGGGTATAAAGATGGGGTGCCTTTGAGGGTCCCTGTGAGCTCCAGAACTTCCTGCAGTGACCGTATGGCAGTTGAATGCCTTTCTCTGCCTCTGGCTCAGAGGTGTGGGTCCCAAGGACATCCCAATAAATCTCCTGCCTGCCAGGCTTCATCTCAGAGTCTGCTTTCTGGGGAAGCCAACCTGTGATGACTCCTTTCTCTGTTCATAGTTCTTTCATTAGCGCTAACTGAGTACCCACCATGTTGGTCTCCATGCTAAGTACCTGGAATATAAGGAGGGATAAGACCCACTGCCTTAAGCTGCTTGCCATCAACCAGAGGTGCCTGTGGTCAATGGCTAATTCCAGAGACCTGTCTGGGCTACTGTAGCAGTGGTGTGAAAAAGTGGGGTCAGAGCATCCCAGTAGGAGTGCTGATGCTCTGACCAGAGAAGTCAGCCCAGGTCACTCTGGTCTACACTTCCTGACACTTCTGAGCAGTCTATCTAGGAGACAGAGCACCTTCTTGAAGCAGTGGTGCTCTTTCTTGCCTCCACAATCCTGCCCCTTCTAGATACTCTATTACACAGTGGATAGGTAGTGGGGGAAAGGGGTTGTGAGTAGAGGAAAGAGAACGAGGAAAGTGCCAGAACCAGGGCAGGTAGAACATAGTATGAAGGTTCAGTTTGGGTCTCCCGACCATTACCCAGTCTTCCTTCTCTGGAGGTCATTTCCCTAGCAGCTCACCAAGATTGGCCCCTAGAGTGCTCAGTCCCTCCCTGAGAGAGACACCAGAATCCGGCACTGACCTGTCAGAGGGAATAATGTCAGAGTCAGTGTGTCAGACTTGACCGCAGTGTTTTATACCCAAGGATGAAAAAGAAAATGGGCATCACCCAGCAGGTGGGCAAGGTTTTAGGAGCATCCAAGGGTTCTTCCTGGTGTTTCTGAAACTGGACCCATGCAGACAGCTGGTTATGTAGGCCTGTGTCTTCAGACCTGGTTGGCACAACCAGGACTGGGTCCTTGTGGTGACAGTCCCTCTGTGCACTGGCTGAGAGGAGGACTGGCTAGCATACCAGTACTTAGGAAGAGGGGTTCCTCAGACACTCTCGTGCCTCCCACAGAGCATCTGCTGTGTGCCCAGCCCTGAACTGGGCCAGACAGAGCACCCTGGCGAAGTGGAAGGGAGGGCCCCAGCCTCTGAGCAGCTTCTGTCTTAACTGGGTTGACAGGCACACCATCACCAGGTGTCTCACGTCTGGTGGAAGATAAACAGTCTGTACCCTTAGGGAGCCCCAGGTCTCCTGGCCTAATTTGAGAGATGTGGTTTCTGCCACAGGCCAGTATTTAGGACACACATGCATATTTAAAAGGCCCAAGAACAGACACCAATAAGACATTAACATGTGCAAATGGTTATAGCTGACTGGCTAGAGCCAGGGAACAGGACAGAGAGGCAGGCCTGAGAGCAGAATGTCTTGAACATGTGGGGTCAGCCCATCAGCGCCTAGTCAAATTGGGTGGCAGCGAGGACAGGGGGAGCCCTAGGCAGCACCAGGTACCTTGTAGCTAGCAGTTGGCAGGAAACACAATGTGTTCTCTTATGGAAGAAAGGCCGGGCTGGGCCTGAATACTGCACACTTGTGTGTGTATGTATGTGAAGCATGACCATTTTCAAGGGGCTGTATCTGAGAGGCCTCTAGGAGCATCACTTGGATGGTTTGTAAACACAGGTTCATGATTTGTGATTGTGTGTATGTGATGTGTGTATGTGTGTGTATACTGTGTGCACATCTGCATGTGGGGCTTCCCACATACTTGTGGGGCTTCCTTTATATTGGGGTTTGGTTGAAGATGTCGATACACAAATCAGCCAACCCATTCTCTCTTCTTCTAGGAAGCTTTCTCTCTTAAGCAAGTGGCCACCTTCCTGGCTCCCTTGCATACACTCGCCCATTGGGGATAGTCCCTCTTCTGAGGAGCTGAGACCTCAGGCCCAGCTGTAGATGTTTTCTTGCGTTTAGGCCTGAAGATGAGAAGCATTTCACCAGTTGATGGGGTGTGAGGGAACACTGAAGATGGAGTGTGATTTGTCCAGGTTGGAACCCAGATTCTTTGGGTAGAATGACTATTTTGTACAAAATAAGCAGAATCTGGAGAAACTGGGTTTATTGGGCAAACTTCTGGGAGCAGATAAGGAGCAAGGTTGTAAAGACCAAGCCACCTTCACTTACTGAGGGACTGGGAGATGACCTTAATTAAGAAGCCACCTTAAGTTGGGTCATAAAGAGGTCTATAGAAAGTAATCCTCTTCAGTTGGCTGAAGAAAGTAACACTAAAAGTAGAGCTTATTTCCTGAGTTCTTGGGTTGAAGTGGCCCCGTGGCCTCCCTCCATAATGTGGACACAGTTAAAGGAGGGGTTTAATGTGGGGCAGCTAGTCGTTGGGGTCCCGGGTCATCACTCTCAGTGGCCCTCTGCTGAGGGGGTTGTGGAGGGGGGGAGCAGTAGCCCTGCATCGCCAGGCCTGACTCCTGGCATTTAAGGTATCTGCAGCCCAGCTGAGGCAGTGGGTTGTGGGAGACACCATCAGAACCTGGCTGGTGGCCTCAGCATGTGGGGAGTGGCCCTAATCACACACTACCCACCTCCCCCTCCTCCTGCTGTCAGTCACCACTGATCCTCACTGTCCTCGTGCTGCTCCAGGTCCTTACTCACACTTCTATGTCTACCTGGAATGCCCTTAACTGTTTGACACTGATCTAAGTTCCACCCAGTCTCCAACACTTGACTTGATACCACCTACTCCAGGAAGCCTTTCATGATTATTTTAGCCCACAGTGCTCTGAGCTCTTCGAAGCTTCCACTGGCTTCAGTGCCCACATCTCGCCGGTCTTTGTTGGCTCTTCGAAACCACCCTAATGCAGGAATATATAGAGTAACATCCTGGGTCCTCTTTTCTTCTTTAATTACACTTTCCTCTTTTCAGGGAGATTTCTTCACCTTAATTACTAACCTTATGTCGATGACTCCAAAATTCAAATGCGTATGGCCTTTTCCGTGATCTTGAGACTCACATATCCACTGGTCTTCTCTTCCTGTCCACCTATCTCCTAGGGATCTCAGACCTCAAGTACCCAAGAAGGAAGCTCTTGATTTCCTCCTTCGACTTCTCTTTCCCCAGGCTGGGGACGTGGTACCACGTTACATCTAAGTGCTTAAGTCAAGTTGAAGCCCAGTCATCGGCTTCCCTGGTTAGCTTTCATGGGCGAATCCTACTGACTTTGTTTATTATCATATTCTCCATCCTTCTGAACTTCTCTGTCTATCTGGGACTATCTAGACTGGGTCTTTACAACAAACCAGTCTTCAAAAGCCAAATGGCCGTTCCAGAACACAGACCGAATCACCTACCCCTCTGTGTACAGTCCCTCCCACGTCTTCCCACCACACTGAGACGAACATCCAGACTTCTTCTCCTCACCCAGCTCTCTGATGTCCTTACTCTGTTCTCCTTTTTGTACATTCCACTCTCCCTTCACTGGCCTTTCTGTTTCTTGGAAGACCCAAGATTGTGCCTACCTCTTGTCCTTGGCACTGGTCGTTGCCTCTGCCTCGATGTTCTTCCTTGCATCTTCTCAAGGGGGCCTTCTGCCTGTCAACAAGGACTTGGGTTAAACGTCACCTCCTTCAGGAGGGCTTCCCTGATACTCACTTTAAAGCCGCTCCTCAGCTGCCTTCTCTCGTACTATCCTGTTTTATGTTCTTCAAAGCACTCATCACAATCTGATGCCATGCTGCTTGTTAATTCAGTTTATTTCGTATTGTCTAGCTCCCTCCACTAGAACGTAGGCTCCGTGAGAGCAGAAAGCCTTTCTGGCTCCCTTCTCCACTATAACCCAGCTCCCAAAGCCATGCCTGGCACAGAGTAGGCACTTGGTGGGCCTTTAGTTAATGACTCAATAAATGAATGTGCCCCAAATAGATACTTTGATTTGGAATGCTTGGATTTCCTCGAGAAGGCATTCTAGCTTTGAGAATGGATTTTAGCTGATGATATTTTTTATTTGAAAGGATCCAGTCTGTGTATTTTGCCCAAACAGCACACATTGACCTTCCTATCCTTTCCCTAATACTTTGATAGGCTATGACTACTAGTCATTTACTTACTGTTGAAGAAATGGACCACATCTGGTGTCCATGTTTGTGGTGAAAGTTCTCAGGTGTTTGGAGATTTGTGTCCCACAAGCCCGTCAAGCCTCACCAAGCTGGTGAAGAGGCATTGCTGTACGGGGAAGGAGCCCTGGGGCAGGCAGGACCCCGGGGGTGGGGGCCATGGAGCTGGCCTTGCCATAGACAAGTTTTAGCCCATTGTGGAAAGTCACAGAACCAAATCTTGTTTTCTAGCTTATAAAATGAGTGTAATCACTGCAGCCCTTCTGGCATTATGAACCTATTGAAAGATGAAGAAGATAGTAAACATGTATATTTAAAGGGGAGGTGACTGTCATTCCTCATTTATTTTCCTGCTCATTCATCCATCAAGTATTTCAGAGCAAAGCACTAGCCTAGCAACTGTGTGGTGAAAAGGATGTGGGATGTGCCCTGTCCGCCCCCTCCTGCGTTTGGTAGGGCCGATGCACCCGGATGGTGGTGGCTGGAAGGACAGGTTATGGCAGAGAGGTGTGGCAGCATGCTGTGGGATTCAGAGAAGGCTTCGGAGACTGGGAAGACAGTATTTTGCAGAAGCCGGATGCTACAGAAACTACTCCTTCAGGCGTCTACCGGAGTGCCCACCTAGGAGTCTCCACTGCTCCAGCTGGCTGGGGATGGTGAGGGGACAGCTCCTGGCTAAGGCCCTCCTTGATGACCCTTTTAGAGTCTCTTCAGTGGTGAAGCACGAATCAGACTGATGAGCAGGTCCTGAGGCTCTGGAGCAAATAGTCTTCTGATAAAGACTGTGAAATTCACAGAGAGACAGAAGAAAGATACAGACATTTGCTGCCTTATAATTGCCTTTAGTTGATGCGTTGTTATTATCAAAACTTGGTCTGGCTTGCCTCAGTGGGGAGTCAGTCTTGTCTTCCCTCGGGGAGCCAGGCTAGAATCAGGCTTGGAGTTTCCCTGGATTCTTGGGGTCTGAGCTCGCCTGGAGCGACCGTTTCCAGTGGGCAAAATCTTTTGCTCTGGTTAGCACCGTTTTTGCCGCCGCCCAGTTCCCTCTGCCCTTGTTTCTCTGAGTAAAGCTTCCTAGGCTTAGGGTAGGCAAGAGCCCTGAGCCCGGGACCCTTCTGGGATTTGCTGGGGGACGACCAGCAGGCTGGAGGTGGCTGAGGGTGTTTCTGTGAGTGATTCAGTTCTCTCTTCCTGCAGTGCCTCAGAACGGGAGGGCATCCCTGCATTCCCTCCATGACAGGTGGGAAAGGGCCAGCAGGGTAGCAGCCGCCCATCTCTGGAAGAAAAAGAGAACTGCAAGTTCTGTTTATTTGACAAATGGAATAGATGTCATCTGAAAAAACATACTGCGTTTTCTACTTTTTCACGCAAGCACATTCTCCTGACACAAGTAAGGGGCGGTCAGGAATACATGCCCCCTCCTCCAGCATTGCCATACTTAGGAAATAAAACTATAGGATGTCCATTTAAACTTGAATTTCAGATACGTATTCATTTTTAGTATAATATTTGGGGCATACTTAAACTACAAAATTATTCACCATTTAACTGCTGTTCACGTTTATTGTATCTTATCTGGTGACCTTTCCTCCCACAGACCTCAGGTTGCCTGTGAACTCCCCCAGAGCTCTGGTTCCAGGATCTTCTCTGACTCGGTCCTCTGAAGAACCTGGTCCTTGCTGGCCTTCCAGATTCCTATTCCAGAGCAACCTGCCATGATCTTCTCTGGGAGAAGATTGCTTTCTCTTAGTACTTGCTCCAAAGTCCCTGACTATTTAGGACACCTAGGGGAAGGTTACTGGTAAGACTTAGTTACACATGCAGGTGTGGTCTTCCTTCCAGACACCTGGAAAACAGTGCTTCTTTGCGTTGGTTACACTTTGGATATATCTGGGGGAGCTTAAAAAAAATACTAATGCCTGGGTCTCATTCCCACAGATTCTGAATTAATTGGTCTGGGGTATGGTCCACCAACTGGAATTTTAAAAATCTCCTTGGTGATTCTAATGAGCTTTCCAGTTTGAGGACAAAGGCCTTAGAGTCCCCAGTGCAGAAAAGCGCAAATCTGGCGTGGGGTCTCAGGTGACAGGGACTTGAGAGACACCCATTTATTGACTGTGTCATAGATTCAAGAGGGTGGAAAACCCAAGTTTTTATCAGTTGCACTGGTGTCTCCTGGCCATTTTTAATGGTTCTGGCCCTCAGGTGTGGGGATTTGAGGAAGTGAGATCCAAGACCTCTGCTGTCCAGGTGCAGTGCCTCTGGGGAGAGAGATTTCCTCCTCTGTTCCCATCGGCTCTGTAACATTACCTTATAGGGAACCCAGGATTGGAGCCATCAGCATCCTGGGGTGTGTGTGTGTGTGTGTGTGTGTACATGCACGTGTGCGCGCACGCACAAAAGAGAGGTGAGCATGTGTTACCATAGCCAAGAAGACTTTATACAGGAGCACAATCGGGGTGGCTTTGATGACCCAGGCACTGGAGCTGTCATTCCACTGGCGGTTAGGAGAAGTTTCAATCTCCTTCCACAAGGAGAAAGTCGATCTCTGAGTTGGAAAGGAAGAAGGGCAGCATGTGAACCCACCACCATGGCTCACACTTAGACAAATACATGAATGAGGCAGGGCATGGGGATAATGGTAATAATAAGAGCTGTTATTTCATTATAACTTTATCATATTTTAATAGTCATTATTATCCATATGTTCTTATTTTTGTTATAGAAATTGCAGCTATTAATAGTTACACAATTCTTTGCCCAAAGGTCTACAATTCCTTGCCCAAATCCTTGGGACCATTTGTTTAAAAACTCAAGTTTTTGTTTTTTCAGATTTTGGAAAAATAAAATGATATGTATTGTTTATAAGCAAAACTTCAGTAGCAATTGAGGTAGTATCCTAGCCAAACACACTAAGAGTTTTGAAGCAAAACACATTAATATTGACACTGTGAGGTGAATAAGCATCGTAACAACCTCATGTCAGTCAGGTCAGGTTCTAAAAAATCTTTTGGTTTCCAAATCGTTTTTTGAATCCTGTGAATAGGAGATTGTGGGTCCGAAACCTACCTATCTCATTTATGAAACATGAAGTATTTGATAGGAGCGTGCCAAGTATTTTATATTACCCCATTGGAAACTCATGGCAGCCCTATGAGGTGGAAGCCATTGTTGCCGCCATTTTGCAGATGAGGAAATGGAGTCTTAGGAGGTTGGAAGACTTGAGTGGAGGTGATTAGAACAGGAATTGAAGTTCCATTCTGTCTGACTCATGGCCTGAACGGCACTGCCACAGGGGCTGTAGGCGGAGAAGCAGGGGAGGGGGAGTACAGAGTACCTGGGCAGACACAGGCATGCAAGGCATGTCACATGGCAGGCTTTCTGCAAAAGTGTGCATGTGACTACACACTGAGTGTGGATGTTCTGTGTGTTTGTGTGATAATTTGCATGCTTATGTGTTTTTCTGCTGTGAGTAGAGTGAGGGTGGGAAGTCTCTGGTCATGCGGCTGTGTGTCTCGGGATGTCTCTGTTTCCTCTAGTCTCTGTATCAGCAGTTCTTGAACTGAAAGAGTCACCGTTGTCATATCTCTGCTTTCATATAGTCTGAGCTCAGGAGGAGGGAGCCTTCCAAGGGGGAACTGGTGGTGAAGATTGTATGTGTAGACCCCAAGTGGATATTAGTCAAGGTCAGCATACGATCATCCAGGGGCCCAGAGAGCCCTTGAGAGCACCTTGGCAAGGTCAGTGAACTTCATCTTGGTTCATTTATTCTTGAGAGGACAGTTTGCTGGGTAAATGAAAGAAATTCAGATTTTATCAATGGTTCCTAAGAGGAATCACCTATTTCTTAGAAGAAGAGATAGGGATGGGAACCTCTGTGAGGCCTTGGTTATGTATGGTTGGTCTGGGTATTGGCAGCCAGTGGCATTGCATTCAGTAAGTGGGAAGGCTGGTTTTCTGTTCTCCTGGGCTGCACTTTAGAGAATGAGCCTTGGGTGTGACTGAGACACCCCACACCTGGGCAAGCAAGGTCAAGCAAGTGATGGTCCTAAGGACTGGGATTCACAGCTCGAGTCTCAAGGCAGCCATGAACCAAGGATGGCGACTCTCCGCACCCCAACCTGGAAGAAGAGAAAACATCCAAATTGCTTGGGGTTCCTCTCTAGTCTTTATCTTCTATGAACTCCTGCTTAGCTGCTGCAGGAACAAGGCAAAAGGGAGGGAACTAGCATATAATGACTGTCTAATGAGGCCGGTGCTTATTAGTTACTGTTTTATTCCCAAGCGCTACCCTCTGAGGAAGGTATTTTCTCTCTCTCTTTTTTAAAGTGTGGAGCCCAACACAGTCTTTATCACGACCTGAGATCTCACGACCCTGAGATCAAAACCTGAGCTGAGATCAAGAGTTGGACGCTTAACCGACTGACGCCACCCAGGCGCTCTTTTTTTCCCCCTCCTTTTTAAAGAGGCTCATGGAGGTCAGGCTACTTATTTCAGGTCATCCTGCTAGAAGATGGCAGAGCTGGGATTATAATCCGTGACTCTCAGACAACCATCCATACCTTTCCATTAGCACATAGTGTGTCTGGGATTTCTCTCCTCTGTGAACACCCTCTCTGCTATAGCGTGAACCACACACCACAAACAACACGACTTTCACTGCTTTAAGTATTTCTTGTGTTTCCTCTGCTGCAATTATGCAGATTCCTCACAGAGAAGAGGTCGGATGCTATCGTTTAAGCTCACAGAAGGGAGGGAGCAGGGGGTAAGAGGATGATGGGTATTAAGGAGGGCATGTGTTGTGATGGGCACTGGGTGTTGTATGTAACTAATAATCATCGAACACTACATCACAAACTAATGATATACTATACAGAGGCTAACTGAACATGATGATAAAAAAAATAAAGTTCACTAAGCTGGGATTCAGGAATATTGAATTCTAGACTTAGTTCTTTATCTCTTGGGGACTCAATTTCCTCATCTAGAGAACAAAGTGGTTGCAAATATGTGGCCTAAACCTTGCTTCGTTAGGTTAGGCTCAGACTCTGAGGCAGAATTTGACTTATTTATGAGTTTCCTTGGAGTCTGAGGCATGGAGCTGGATACAGGCGGACATCTACAGATGCACTAAGTCCTTAATATTGTTCATGTTTGGGGTTGCCTGGTTGGCTCAGTTGGTTGAGCATCTGACTCCTGATTTCAGCTCAGGTCATGATCTCAGGGTTGTGAGATCAAGCCCTGCATTGGGCTCTGTGCTCAACAGGGAATCTGCCTGAGAGTGTCTCTCTCTCCCTCTCCACCCTTCCACCCCTGCCAAAATAATATTGTTAGTGTTGTTAATTCATAGCGATTTCTCACGCATAAATGAGAAAACACTAGTACACTAGGTGCAGATTTACAAATGGTTGTTAATAGTCCCTGAGCTCTTATTCGGTTCAGGCTCTCTTTTATAAGAATGGGTCAGACAATGGGACAATGGGATGTGCACAGTGACTTACTAATTTAACATCTGTGGTAAAAAGGGAGCCAATGGACCCTGCAACCCTTCTGAAAGTTGCCACAAACACATTGTAGTCAATATCAATTTTCCAATGTGTTATTGATTCCAAGAAGCATTAATTTCAAAACAAACAATGGTTTTCTTTGGTGATTTCCATGTTGTGGATACAACTGTCATTTTTGCTGACCCGCCTGTTGTCAGATATTATTGACTGCCTATAGAATGAATGAGAATTATTGGATGGGTGTCTTTATTGAACTGAACTGGGAAAACGGGGACAGGGTATTATAAATGAGAGAATTGTTAATGATGGTCCCCACCCCACATCCCCGTCGCTGTACCCAAACTCAATATAAAACTCCTGTACCTGTGGTCGTTGTTCTCCTCCAGTTATTAAAATGCTTTAAATTTCTCCCTTCATTTTGCCAACACACACACACACACACACACACACACACACACACACACGTCAATTGCTTTTAACTGTGGTTTCTATTTCATTTTTGTTTGACATTGCAAAAGCCTATCAATGCTGTTGTGACTTAGGATTTATACATGAGACATTCATCCATTCATCAAGTATGTGCCAGGGACTTGGGTGAATGTGAAAAGTTGAGGTCAGGATCAAGATGGCAAATTGGGGAAGGGACTGGCCCTGGGTTTGAGCACCATCTCCCTGGGTAAGATGGGCCAATTTAGAGCCCAGGAAGTCTACCCTGCCAGGCCCCTGGGATGGAAATTTGTCACCCACCACACAGGTTCCTCCTTTTTCTTCCTCATCCCTCTTCTTTTGATTTTGCCTTTTTTTTCCCCCTGGCAATCCCATTTCCTCACTGCTTCTAGTTACCATCACTGTACTGACAATTCCTGAGTATATGTTCCATCGTGGTTGTCCTTCTGAGTTTCAGCTGGGTGTCCTGACTTTCAGGCACCTCAAACTCAACTTCTCCAAACCAACCTCTTCAATCCCCATCCCCTCATCCTCCCCCAGATCCTCTACTATGTTCTCTGTGTCCTTGTGCACACCCTGAAAGGGATGCCTGAAAGGAACGTGGAGGTCACTCTATAGTCTCATTTCTCTCACCACCACATCTAACCAGTGAAGGGCTAAAAAAGAAAAATAAATTTTTGTAGTAATTAAATAATATTCTAAATTGGTAAATTTTTATTAAAATATACATGCAAAAGACTTTCCTAAGTGTGTAGCATGATGGTATTTTTATTTTTTGAAGGAATCTCTGTGATCAGCGTGGGGGTCGAACTCACAACCCCGAGGCTAAGTCACATACTCTACTGACTGATCCAGCCAGGTGCACTATGATAGGGTTTTTAGAAAAGTGACTGTGTCCCTGTAACTACCATCCAGATCAAAACCCAGAACTTTACCAGCAGAAATACCGTACTTGCCACCTGATTGTACTGCCCCCGGGGGTAAACATTCCCCTGGCTTTAAACGTCAGTGACTAGTCTTGTCTGATTTTGGACTTGATACAAATGGACTCACACTGTATTTTTGTGTCTGGCTTCTTTCACTCAATATTATGCTTGTTGGATGTATGTATATAGACTATTAGGAGTTCTTTGTTCTTTATTTCTCAGTGCCATTTAGTATTCTTACTTCATAGCAAGGGAATTTTACTATAAAATTCCTATCTTCCTGAGGACATGTGAAGATCTCCTCAATAGCCAAGTCATGGCAAGCTTCCTCTCATAGCATATATCTTTACAAGCAGGACATACCTGTTGGTGATATTTCAAGTACACCAATAAGGAAGGTGAGTTCCCTGAAGAGGCCCAGACAGTCAAGGAGATAGGAAAAGTAAAAGTGAAAACTTCTTCCACTTTCCAGAGTTTGTTCTCTCTGTTGTAGTTTTGAAAGAAAAGTCATGCTTCAATTAATAACAGACAACGAAGTCAATATGATGGGAGCCGAGACAATGATGTGATCAAATGCCAAGAAATGACTGACGGCTGAAAAAATACCATGTGAGCCAAAGCAATTTCTCTTGACTTCTAACTTTATTCATCCAACGAATAACATTTCATCACAGTTTTATCAATGGAATGCAATTCCACCCAGATCATTCTGTCAATGACAAGAAACAGCATCAAATCATTTTGTCCACACAAATAAATCAATCGCTGATTATTATTTTCTTGAATTTGGGACCCAAGTGGGAGGACCAGATATCTTGAGTAAAACAAAAGGGAAGAAGGAAAAAAAAATGGTTTCTATCTTGACAAATCCAGTTGGGTAAATGCAGCTTATGCCTTTTTTTTTTTTTGACACATTCTGATGTGAGGAGGGATAAACAGTTTTTAAATTTAGAGCAGAGACAAACTGTAATAATAAACACATGGAAAGAGAACGCCACCACTTACTGCTCCTTGCAGAGACAAGAGCATTTCCAGTCCTTCATATTTGCTTATGTAGTTCTCCTTACTGGGATTTCTCCCCTGTCTTTAAATATATAGTCAAGTTTTGAGAAAAATTAAATTGCTAGGGCTTATAAATCCGAATGGGGGAGGCATCATCTTTAAATGACAACACTTGGGCCATGCCCTGGTTACAGATTGGGCTGCCCTTCTGGTCCTGCTGTTTCTTCTTGGGGTCACATCCTGATGCTGCCACAAGCCCTCTCTCCTGACTCCTTACTTGGTGGTCCACTACTGGATGGGAGGAAATTCGTTTTGTTTTACAAGTTTAAGTTCGTATCCATGCTATACACGATGCAGTTATGTATCAGGATTTTTCCCTTAATAGATTGCAATGGACTGAAGTTTGTAGTCTCCCAAATTCCCGTGTTGCAATCCTAACCACTTAACCACAGAGTGACAGTATTAGGAGGTGACGGCTATTGGGGAGGGATTTCATCATGGGGGTAAAACCTTTATGAATGGGATTAGTGCCCTTTCAAAAGAGACTCCAGAGAGCTCTTTCACCCTTTTTCTGGCGCATCAGGATGCAGTGAGGATACAGTGAGGGGCCGGTTGTCAGCAACGGCATAGAAGGCTCTGTCCAGAAGAATGCCACTGTGCCGCACGCTGATCCCAGGCTCCCAGACCCCAGCACGGTGAGCAATACATTTCTGTTGTTTATGAGCCGCCTAGTCTATGGTATTTTGTTGCAGCCATCTAAGCTGACCAAGACATATATTATATCATGAGCATCTTTTTCAAATTTGCCCTGGGAGAGAGGAAGACCCTCATGACGATCTTGTGTGGGGAACGTTCCCTGGGGCCGGTCAAGTCAAGCTTGCTCCCCACTGTCATTGTTCCCTCCGCCATAGTTTTTGTACTTCCCTTGCTTGTCCCATTCAAGACTGTCCCCCAAGGTTCTAGGTCTATTGTCAGAAGGAGCCCTAGTGTCCCCAGGACTGGTCTTTTTTCCTCCCTGGGACCACCATGGGGGAGGCACTTTCTTTTTGTCAGAAGCACAGAAGCAAATGGCCTCCTTACCACCCTTTCCCAGATGATGTGCCCATATGTCTGCTGCAAGGGAAAGAATTCAGCTTTGTGCCTCAGTTGTGATGTACCCTTGTAAGGAAGACTGAGGTATGTGTAGCCCAGAGAAAGAAAAATAAATTAAATAAATACAAGTTAAATTTTCAGTGGTGCATCAAGTCCCACTTATGGGCCCAAACCCGACTTCTAATTTTTTGAAGTTGGTGAATTTATTATGTATCTGTGTCTCTTGTGCATACCACCTGCTTCAATGAAGAGGGGTTTAACACAGGTTTCTATGAGGACAAAGATGGTGATGATTATTTGTGTGTACAACATTTATAGCATAAGATCAGGAAGATTTGATTCTAATCCAAATACTTCCACCTAAATAAGGATCCTGATCCAAACAATGACTATTTTCGAAACGGCATCTTTTTTATGGTATTGAAAGTGATGCTTATTCATTAAATGAGATAACAAACACCCAGGAAGATAAAAGAAGAAAACAGAACCCATCTATAGTCCCACCTCTTAGCTGACATTTGGTGTGTTTATTCTCTCTTCCCCCTTTCTCATCTACTTTTGTTTTGTTTTACAAATTTATGTTCGTATTTATGTTATATATGATAAAGTCAATCATCAGACGTTTTCACTTAAAACATTATGTCATGAACACCTTTGCCAAATTCTTGGAAACATATTTTACCAAAGCCCTACTTGAAGGTATGAAGGTTGTTCTTTATTAATTTTTAAAATTGAAAAAATATAGCATTTGTGGGCATTTTTATACCCGTATCTTGGGGCAAACCTCAACTTATTTCCCCAGAAAATATTGCTAAAAGTAGATTTTTTAACAAATGAAAATGTCTTGATACTTACTGCTATATTACCCTGTAGAAAATCTGAACCAATTTAGACTCTCATTAACAATATTTGGATGTACATATTTCCAGTGCAACCTTGTCAGCATTGAAAAATGTGACTTAGAAAAAAGGGAAAGGATTATTTTGATGAACAGGCAAAAATACAAATCATATTGTTGTTTTAATTTGCATGAAATACTAAATTCTTATTGTTGCTTATTTTTGTTTCCCTTTTGTGAACTGTCTTCTCAAATTCTTAGCTGATTTTCCATTGATCTTATTTCTTTGCAGAGCTCTGATATGTGATAAAAAATGTTTCCCCCAGATACTTGCTCTTGTTCCAAAATTAAATAGTGATCTCCCACCCCAAACGTAAGTTTCTGATACTTAGATATTAAAATGTAGCTATCCTGTCCTTTAAGGATGTCTTTCTTCATTTTTAGGTATAGATCACATTTTAAAATAGCATACATTTTCTTCTGTTTTATCCAACATCCCTCCCCGCAACCCTCCCTTCTTTCATTTTATAATTAATGGGTCAATGCCTTTGGGGTATGGTATAGGGCAGAAATCTAACATTTTCTTTTCAAATATGTAATCAGTTGTCTAAGAGCCATTTATTAAATATTCTTTTCTTCCTCCCTTGATTTAAAATGTGATCCTGGTCAAATGCTAAACTTTAATTTTTATTAGAGTCTATTTCTGGAACTGCTTCTGTGCCATTGATTCATCTGACAATTCTTGCTCTGGTACCACGTTGCTTTAATTACTGAGTTTTATACTATAGTAAGTGTTATTATCTGGCAGTGTTAGTCTCTTCTCATTACTTGCTTTTTAGGGGGCTTCTTTGTTTATTCTTCTAGAAGGATTTTTATATTACCTTTTCACACAATTTCAGTGTTTTGATTTAAGTAAACTGAAACTTATGAATTATTTTAGAGAAAATGATACACTTACAATATTATCTTGAAAAAAAATTTCTTCTTATTCAGGAATACTCTCTGTTTCTTAATTCATTCAAGACATTTTATGCACCTCAGTAAAGTGTAATAGTTTTCTTCATCAAATGCTACCAGCTTCCTACATTTATTGCTAAATATTTTAGATATTTGCTAATTTTTTTTTATGGAAAACCACTGTGTGGTATGTGTGTGTGTGTGTGTGTGTGTGTGTGCATGTGTGTGTACATATTTTGTATTTGTTCACAAATATTTTGGTTACTTCTCTTAAGTTTTCCTTTTGCATCCCTTATTTAAATATATAAACCTCATTTATTTTTCTTGTTTTGTTGCATTGGCTACATCTGCCAAAGTCGTATTTAAAAGCAGGGACATCTGGTATCCTTTGTATTGCTTCTTACTCTGATGTGGGCTCCTTTGGTGTTTTATCATTTACCCAATATCCACTACTATTTTAAGAGAGATTTTTTTTTAAAGGAAGAAAGCTTTATTCTTAGTATCAGAAATATTTTTATCCTTTAAAATTGATATGATATTGGTGGATTTCTGGTATCATCCCAATCTTTAAATTTCAGAAGTCCCATTTACCTGATCATGTAATTTTTGGTATGCTTATGATTTTAATTTGTGTTGCTATTTTATTTGGGATTTTTGCATTTGTATTTTCAGTAAGTAGGATCTGTAGGTGTGTGTGTACAGTTCTGTGTGTATGTGTGTGGGGCATATGGGTATATAAATGTGTGTTCTTTCTGTCAAGTTTGGGGAACAGGGTTGTAGAGACCAAACTGGAAATGTCATAAAAATAAACACTGGAATATTTAACAGAGCATGGACATTGTTCCTTGAGAGTTTTAAAGAACTTACATATTTTCTTGTGCCATTTAGGAGGTAACAGATACTTACATTATGAGATTTTTTTCATCCTGTTTCATAGTTCTATATTCTTTCCCTTCATGATTAATCTTGATTCACTTATATTTTAATAGAAAATTGCTCCTTTCATCATTGTTGTATCTTTTAAGTATATGGATATATGTACTTTCTCATTTCTAATTTTTTCCTTTGTGTCTTCTTTAGTTTTACTTGAATATATTGCTCAGTATTTAGCTACTTGGCTTTTCCTTTTCAAAGCTCTATTTGTAGGATTTATTGATTTTATAATTTTTAATTCATAATTTTTAAATGATTTTTAAATTTCTGCTTTCCTTGAGATTATCTTAATTTTCTTCTAATAACCAAGTTGGATGTGGTGTTCATTTATTTTCACATTTCATTTTTAATTTTGGAAGAATTCGATTTAATTAATTTTGTAAGCCTTCTGTTTATCATTGAAAAAATTTTGGCTCCAACATAAAAGTTTTTATGTATAGTTTTCTATTCGTTATAATTTTCTAAATAACTCTTTAAGACATTTAGACTTGGTGTGATTTAGGAATACTTTTTCATTTTCCAAGTGGTTGTGTTTTGTTGTTTCTGCTCTTTGAAATATATTTGCAACATTTTCTCCTTTTTGCAATTCATTCAAATTTTACAGTGTAGTGTTTCATATACATTTGAAAAGGTACAGCATTATCTGTTGGTAGTACTTAGAGTTAAATACATGTCTCTATGAGATACCTCAGATGAAATTTAGTCCAAAGAGTTTTGAAAATATAATAGATAGAAAGTAAAATGCTGTCTGATACAACTGATAGGACCAGAGCCCACACAGCTATTGGAGAAGGGTGTTATCCCATCTAAATACAACTGACCTTCCCATGGTCAGCCAGTGCCTGCAACGAGAGTCCAATGCAGCCTGGGGAGGTCCAGCCTGGGGAGGCTGAACTTAGCCTGAGAAGATACACTGGAGTGCAGCTGCACAGGAAGGTGAAATCTCAGGGATGGAGCAACAGTAGAGGAGGGAGGGCAACTGGAGGGACCCTGGAGACAGGCCTGGAACTGGCACCTTCAGAAGTGGGTGCATCTGTTGGCAAGGATCATTTGTCCTCTCTTTTCCTCTTTGTAAACTTAGTCAATCCTTGCTAAAGACTGTAGTCTGGTTTCAGCCATGGCACTTAAAGGTTTCTTCTAGACTTGTGCAGAGAAGGAAAGCGAAGTGAAGCCTCTGCAAGGTGGTTGGGCAACCAAACTGACCCTCCCCAGGCCCAGCTACGGCAAAGATGGCGGCTGGGCAGTGGGAGGAGGCAGCCAGAGCAGAGGGATAGAAGGGCTCCGTCGGATATAAGGGTCGGTATTGGTGAGGCGGCTCTGGGGCTGAGGAGCCCTGAAGGGCTGTAAGAACAAGGAAGCACTTCGAGGGTGGTACTGCTTGCCTGGTCAGATGGGGGCTTACAATGCATGAAACTGGAGCTGTCAAGTGAGTTTTATTTTAGGCCAGACTAGTGCAGTTAGAAGACATTTAAATTAGAAATACTTTAAATAAGCATTATTAATTATACTGTTTGGAACCCTCCATTCTTTTCTGACAATATGATCGGCCTAAACCTGGGAGAAATGTGTTCAGCTTTTCTGTGATTAATGCATGGCTCTCCGTTTTCTTGTTTGTCAGAGATTCTGCTTTACATTTCATGATGCTATAATATAATGCGAGATGAAGACATGCATTTGTTGTATCCTAATTGTGGATTATACCCATAATCAATTTAAAATGCCCCTCTTGGCCTATTTAATGCTTTGTTTGCAATTTCTATCCCTGTTTCCTTTTTTGTGTACATACATCTTGGCTAAGCATTTAACCTTTATTTCTGACCTTGTTTGAGTTATATCTTGTGTATTTTGTATTTTGACCAAACATAAAAAAAAGGCCTTTATTTATTAATGAGGGTGTTAATTAGATTGATAGTTATTTTCAAAACTGATGCACATAGTGGACATTGCTGTCCCCTGCCTGGAATCCTTTCTCTTGCTTTGTCCTAATGGAGCCTACATATTTCCAGGAGATTTTCTTTGAACCTGAATCCACCCCAGTTCTAAGGTGGGCCTGATGGGTTCAAATGGAATTCCACTCTGTGCCAGTGACTGCTTCCACAATGAACAGGTAACTCAGTCCTGGCCAAGACATCGAGAGAGGAAATGGGTTTAGAGGCTTTTCTGGATAAATGTCTTTGCTCCTAAGAAAGCCATAGGAAAGGGCAGTCTCTCTTCCTCTGCTAGGCCTCATCAGGTCTAGACATTGCACCTGGACCTGCCATAGACCATAGAGTGCCATCTTGCTGCCTGTGTGTGTCCAAAGTCCTCACAAGAATGGATGGCAGATCCATCAGAAAGGATGAATACCCAATGTTTGTATCAACGTGGACGGGACTGGAGGAGATTATGCGGAGTGAAATAAGTCAAGCAGAGAGAGTCAATTATCATATGGTTTCACTTACTTGTGGAGCATAAGGAATAACACGGAGGACAGTAGGAGAAGGAAAGGAAAAGTGAAGTGGGGTAAATCAGAGAGTGAAATGAAGCATGAGAGGCTGTGAACTATGAGACACAAACGGAGGGTTTTGGAGGGAAGGGGGTGGGGGATGGGATGAGCCAGGTGGTGGGTATTAAGGAGGGCACGGATTGCATGGAGCACTGGGTGTGGTGCATAAACAATGAATCTTGGAACACTGAAAAAATAAAATAAGATAAAAAAAAAAAGAAGGGTGGATGGCAGAGTAAAGAGATGGGAAGAACCTGAGTTTCTGAAAATATCCCTAAGCTTCTGAATCAGTGGCCCTGTGGCTGTCCCACATGTTTCATTCCCACCACATAAAATTAGGAAAGGTTTTAATTGTTCTTTGAGCCAGTATACATCTGGGTTTCTGATAATTGTAGCCAAGGGCACTTAAGTGACACAATATGTTCATTTTTCATTTTTTACATTTATTTCATGCTTCTAATTTATTATTTCTCTTTTTTTGGTTTTGTGTTTATATATAGATTTTTATGTATTACATATATAATATATTACATATATAATTCTTAATATAGCACATATAAATTATTATATAATATATAACATACTATATATTATTATAGCATATAATATATATTATATATAATATACCATACAATATATGTTATACATTATATAATATATAATATATTATATATAGATTATAGAAATATATAGATTCATATTTATATATAGAATGTATATAGAGAAATATATATAGATTTATATAGATCTATAGATATATATAGATCTATAGATATAGATTCATATATAGATTATATTTTATTTATATATAGACTTATATGTAGATCATTTATATACAGATTATATATAGATTATATTTTATTTAGCACAATTTATTACAGGACTAACTAATATTTTTTGAGCAATTATATTCAGAAGTTGTAATCACAGAGTGGTCACTTGGTTGATTGTAGAATTTCCCTAGAAATTCTGTGTATTTCTTTTATATGTTCTCATACTTACTGCTATGTGGAAGTTTGAGCCTGTTCTTTTTTCTCCTTGGAGTCTATCCAGTTCATTTCTATTCAGATACTGGTAGTGTGTGTGTTTACATAATTAATTTTCATTGCACAAGTAATTCCTGAAATAGTCTCCTTCCACATATTAAGAAGTTTCATTAAAAAAAATTCCAGGGGCACCTGGGTGGCTCAGTGGGTTAAAGCCTCTGCCTTCGGCTCAGGTCATGATCCCAGGCTCCTGGGATCGAGCCCCGCATCGGGCTCTCTGCTCAGCAGGGAGCCTGCTTCCTCCTCTCTCTGCCTACTTGTGGTCTCTGTCTGTCAAATAAATGAATAAAATCTTAAAAAAAAAAAATTCCATTTGACCACCCTTCCCTCAACTCAGATTTTTACCTGAGGTAACTATCACGAACATTTTCTGTGAATCCTTCCAGAAATGTTTCTATGAATTTATGTACATATATCCATAACTAGAGACAGCACTTTATTATTATTTCAGGGAAAGAGTACTTTGAGAATGTATGTTGAAGGCACCAGTGAGAAGTTTGTGATGGGTTGGGGTGGACATACAGAGCAACGTGGTTACCTAGGAAAGGAGACTCCTCTTTGTCACAGTGGGTGTGTGGCCCATTGTCTGCTGAGGTAGATTTAGGAGCTCTAATTCAAGATTTATTCCATAGGAACAAGCAAGGCCATCTTCTCAGGCCTGTGGGCTTGTTTTCCATATCAGGCTCACCTTATAAACTAATCTGCACCCCAGCTCCAGAGCTCATGTAACATGGAGAGTCTCCCCACTATGATTACGACTCATGACAACCTTACTATCATACCCATTTTATGGATGGAGATTCTGGCCAAGGTGTACTTAGCACTGTTCAGTTTTCCCATATTCTCATGTGATTGAGCTTCACTACAAGAGGCCACCGTGGGAAGAATGCAGGCCAAATTGCTTAGAAAGGGCAGGTTGCCTGGAACTGTGGGAGAGAAGAATGTCAATTATAAGCTCTTTGCCAGTGCACCTCTAATCTTTTGATTAGAAAAGAGGGAGGCTTCTTTTCATGAGAAATCAACTTGTCCAAAGAGGGTAGTCGCTCTGAATGTTGAGCTGAGGAGATCCAGCGAATGAGCTTGGGCTCTCCCTGGCCTGAGCTCTAGAGAAACAATTCCCAGGCTCTTTCCCAAAAAGTAAACCTATTGTACCCAGCTCCTTATGGATCCCATAAGATTTGTTTCTCAAGTGAACCAATTTAGAAAAAATGTGTTTTCCTATTTTAATTACTCCCATAACTTCTGAAGAGCACATGACGTTCCAGATTACCACACCGAGCTGCTGGCATTGCTGCCAGTGGCAAAGGACGCTCTGTCTGATAAGCCCAAGGAACTTGCTGTGGGTAGACAACCTGCGCCAGGCTTTTAGGAATTTGGAAGATCGAGCAATTTACTACTTTTATATGACTTACATTTTAGTGTCATTCATGTCCATAAAAAAGGAACAGCCAAACAGACTGGTAAATGCTGACTTGTGCATCTGTTGGGTCTGGCAGCTCCTAGCCTCGTTTTAGTAGTGAGTGCCTTCTGGAACCACTCAGTCTAGTGGACCTCTCCCCACCCACATCCCTCTCCATCTTGCCATCTGCTTCATTTCCTTATAACTCTTATGATCTGAACTTATCTGGTGCATGCACTTGTTGCTCGTCCATCTCCCCCTCCTGAATGTATGCTCCGTGAGGCAGGGGTCTTGCCTGCCTCGTCCGTCGCGTAGACACAGTTAAGAGAAGTGCTTGCTGGGGAGGAGGCCTTTAATACACAAGCATTTAACTTGTTGAATGAACTCATAGGTTAAAGTCCTAATGGTGGAAGTTTGGGCACTGGAGTCCCAAGTAGGGAAAGGAAACATGATGCAAGATGACCCAACTACATGGAGGTACTGATTCCAGACTCTGTGTGGTCAAGCCCTGAGGCTCATGGCCAAGGGAGGGTCTTTTCTTTTTTACTTATAATAGATGAGATTTGTATGTTGGAACAAAGAGCCAGAAGATAAACATGACTACAGACAAATTCTGAATTTGGATTCAAATTACAAGTTACACAAATATATGATAGAGGAGATGTTTGCTTGACAATACTTTAGGGAAACAAACTGTATTTTGGCAGTTTCATCTTTTGTAAATTAGCAGCATGAATAGCCCTTAAATATTTTACATAATTAATGGACTATCATGTCTAACAATACAAATAACATCAACATCATTGTAGCCACCACTCATTTTACACTAGCCATGTACCAGGAACTGTGTTTCATGCGTTTTATCCTTGACTGTGACTCATGACAACCTTATTATCACACCCATTTTATGTATGGAGAGACCTAGGCTCTGAATACTTAAACCTATAGCAGGACAGAGCTCAAACGTGGTGGAACCTAGTGTATCTATTGCGGAAAGCTTTTGTTAGTAACCACTGATTGTCTCACTGCTCTATGTGTCTTCAAACACATCTGGGGCATTGGCCTCAGCTCTAGTAGATGTGTTTTAGGACAAAAAATAAACAAGCAGTGGCTTCACAGAGAGGTCATGGGCATGGTAAAGGGTCTGGAAACCACAGCCTGTGGGGAACATTCAAAAAGAAGGTGGGTGTTCAGTGCAGAGGAGAGATGATGGAAGGTGGGGTCAGGAATGAAAGGGTGTCAAAGGTCGTGCTTGGGTCTGAACAGCAGAACTGGAATAGCAGACAGAAGTTCTAGTGAAGCAGGTTTCAGCTTGACAGGAGAACGAACTTTCTAAAGATTAAAGATATGGGATGAAGCTTTTGAACCCAACCCCCTCTGCACCCTCCAAGCATGCATAGCCATCTGTCAAAGATGTTGGATTTCAGGAAGGAGTCCCTTCCACCTCTCTGAGTCTGGGATTTTCTAGATAGGTTTAAATTTTATTTAAAAGAAAGGTAAAGATCATTTGAGCTGATTTAAGGGGAATCTTGTCTAGGAGCAGGGGGATTATATTACTCTCTGAGTTCCTGGCAGCCATTTCAGCATGTAACTCTTCCACTGGGGCCACACCTGGGGCACAGCTGAAGTCAGGAAAGGGGACTTGTATTTGTTCTGAACCTAAATCCTCTTTAAAAATTATAATTCATTGGATGGTATTCTGGTATTGAGTTTGTTTCAAAGTGTCTTTCTCATGTATTTATTTTGTGTTCAACCCCAGGTAGGTGCTAATATTTTAACCATGCCCCTCTGCACCCCACTCCTCCTAAATTCCATTCTACGCCAAGACTATGGCCTGTCCTGCCTCTTGTGGCCTCTCCAACACCTTCTATCCTTAGACAGATTCGGAAACTAGATGCAGGTAGAAACTAAGGTGCTTATAATTTATGAAACCCAAAGAGGAGTAGAGAGAAAAGGGAATGAATCTGACATGATTACAAGGACAAAGGCAGCTCTGGGTGCATTTCCACAAGCCAGGGTGGGTTAAATTTTCTCTAGAGGCAGTGTGCTTATTTGTGGTTTCCCACCAGCCTCTTGGTGCAGAGAGCATCTACGAAGTGCTAGATGAAATGGACTTGTGTGCGATTTCAAAGAAGTATTAGAATCTTGGGGTAAGATTTCAAGAGCCCCAGCCTCTGAAATCGCCCTTCTATGGGCCCAAAATTTTACAGTCAGAGCACTGGTGTTCTGAACTAGACATTTCCCTTGGCGTTCCTCTAAAGGCAATTCACCTGGGAAATGAAATGCCTTGGCTCCTGAGGGCATCTTCAGTAGGAGAGTCCTGGAAGTGGTAATAGATTACTGATTACTTGCTTCATACCGGGCACTCTCCTAAGCCTGTGGCATATTTATCTAATTTAATATTCACGATCGCAGTGTAACTATACACTATTACTATCTGTGTGTTACATATGAAGGAACTGAAATTTAGAAAGGTTAACTGCTTTGTCAAAATTCGCAGAGATGGTGTATGGTTGGTATAGACTGGATGTTTGTGTTCCCCCAAGGTTGATATGTTGAAATCTAATTCCCAATGGGATGGTGTTTGGAGGTGGGGCCTTTTGAATTTGGTTAGGTCATGAGCGTGGAGCTCTCATCAGTGGGATTCGTGACCTTTTAAAAGAGATCCCAGAGAGCCCCTAAACCCCTTCACCATGTGAGGACACTGTGAAAAGATGGCTATCTGTGAACCGGAAGCAGACCTTTACCAGACATCAAATCTGCCAGTGTCTTGATCTTGGATTTCCCAGCCTCCAAAACGATGAGAAATAAATTTCTGTTGTTTATAAGCCACCCAGTCTGTACTATTTTTGTTATAGCAGCTCAGACTCAGACAATGGTAGAGATTGGATTTGACTTCAGAACCTATCGTCTTAGCAAATATATAATACTGTTGCCATTCTAAATAAAGTAATTATATGACTCTCAGAAATAGGAGAGAGCTCATCACAAAACACTATGTCTGTCTGTGGGTGTGTGTGAGAGGGTGGTGGGGAGGTTTTTATTGTGAATTAACTTTCTAACCCTGAGTAAATTACTAATCTAGAATTTATCTGAGATGGTTAATGTAATTCTGACTTCTGTAAGGTCATTATTAGCATTTTATTATTTGTCTTAAAGTCAATTGAAGGTACATGTCAGGGAGTAATTACTTGCTGAGTAACCCAGGTATATTCTCCTCCCCTTCCTTTATTCCTCCCTTTGGTCTACCTTCTCCCTTCTTCCTTTCCTCTTCTTTCCTTCCTTTCCAGTAATTTAGTTATTTCTGAGTATCTGCTTTGTGCCTATCACTGTGCTATACAATGGAGGTACAAAGATAAGTGAGTCTCAGTCTGTATTCTTAAGGACCTCACAGCCTGGAAAGGGAGCTAAAAATAATTACTATTCAACATGGCAATGGTTATGAAGGAGCAGATTTTCCAAACTAGTTTTTTAAAGAACACTCTTTGGCAGAATGTTAAGTAAGGGTATCATGAAAGAGAAGTATTTTAAGTTTAAAACAAGTTTAGGAAATGCTGGGTTAAATAAAATTAAGCAAGATTTATCTTACAGGGAATTTTCAGACCCTTTAAATTGCTAATGTTCTGTGTGAATTACCAAGAAGGGACGAGAACATATTTTGCAAGTCCGGTTGACCTCAGAATGCTTCTTTTTTCCTGGCACATGTAATAAAATGTTTATTCACTCTTCTCTCTCTCTCCCTTGGTCCATCATCCATCCATCCATCCATCCATACATCCATCCATCCAGTCTTCCTTCCGTTTATCCAGTATTTCTCACGTACCCACTATGTGCCAGACATGATATTGCATCCTTGGAATCCTTTGGTAAATGAATCTGTGCAGTTAGTGTTTTTGCGGGGAGATAAACATCAAAGAAGCAAATACATATATAAGATTATCCCAGTGCGGTAAGATCCACATAGGAAATAACCAGAGTTTTAAGACGAGGAAAAAAAAAAAAGCGAACAAAGCCAGAGTGATCTACTTATGTAGGTGGTTGAGAAAGCCCTCTGTGAGCAAAAGACATTTAAAGCAAGTACCTGGAGGAAGAGAGTGAGCCAGCTTTGCGAAGAGCAAGAGGAAGAGCCATCCAGGAAGAAGAAATAGCAAGTGCCAAAACCCTGGAATGCAGACAGGCTTGGCAAGCTCCAGGAACTGAGCTTCCTCCAGGAGCGCAGGTCTGCTTCAAGGCAGAAGGCTGAACTTGACACATTTTTAAGAATTAGAATCTCATCATCATGATATCACAGCGTTGGAGGAGACCCTGACACCATCTTATTCCAAGTTCTTATCCAAGAGGATCCCGTCTTCTAAGATATAGGGCTGCCTGCTCGGCTTGGCTCGGTTTATGGGGTTTTCCCCTTTAGATGGGAGGTAAACTTCAGCCCCAACGTGGCTAGGGAAAGCATTGCTTGTGACATTTCTCTCCTTCATATGAAATGAGGACTAGGGAGGATTGTGTATAAGGACAAAATTTCTTTCAGAGGTGCAAATCCCAATGCAAGGGATCATAGCTGGTAACCTTCACTCCAGCCTAAAAATAGGAAACAACAAGGCTGAAGGGGGAAATTGACAGAAATCCAAGCTAGACTCAGTGGCCTAGGAGGGGAAGGAGGAAAGCTCTGATTCGTGCAGCCCGAGTGCCTCACTCCCAAAGCTTTTATCTTTCAATTCTTCCTGCAAGATTAAGCATCCCCAAACACCACTTTTATGGTCTCTGCCCTGGTTCAAGGAGTTACAATGGATCTTCTTTACTGTCAAGTCAAGTAAAAATCTCCCTGCTAGACATTCAGGACTATCCATTATTATCATCATTTTCTTTTGGCTAACCCTCTGCCGCCTTCTTACCCTCTTCCCCAGCACGCGCAAGCACTCGCGCGTGCGCGCGTACTGAATTTGTTTCATTGTGCAATTAGTGCCGCAAAGGAATAACAAAATATTTCTGATTTGGGGATCACACTCCTGGCTTTAAGCCTGTCATTTCTTGACTGCTTGAATGTGTATCTCGCAGACCTTCAACTTCTTTATCTGCATTGACAGATATTAATAAAAATAATAATGCTTGTTGGGGCACCTGGGTGGCAGAGTTGGTTGAGTGTCTGACTCTTGGTTTCAGCTCAGGTCATGATCTCAGGGTCCTGAGATCAAGCCCCATGTTGGGCTCCATACTCAGTGGGGAGTCTGCTTGTGATTCTCTCCCTCTCCCTCTGCTCCTCACCCCACTCAAATAAATAAATAATCTTTAAAAAAACAATAGTGCTTGTTAAGTAATAATAATATGTGTCACAAAGATGCTCGGGTGGCTTAGTCGGCTCAGGTCATGATCCCAGGGTCCTGGGATTGAGTCCTGCATTGGGCTATCTGCTCAGTGAGGAGCCCACTTCTCTCTCTCCCTCTGCTGCTCCCCCTGCTTTTGTTCTCTCCCTCTCTCTCTAACAAATCAATAAATAAATCTTAAAAAAATAATACTTGTCACATAGGGATGTTGTTTTTTTGAACTCAACTGTCACAGTATCTTCCCTACTATGGAAGCTTCCCTACCTTGGAAACTCAATTCTTCTACCTTGCTTCCTATCTGCTGGGCCACTGCCTCTTTGGTTCTCTCATCCTCCTTTAGACTTTATGATTCTTACTTAGTTGTTCACAGTTGGCCTTTGAAACACAGACTCTGGTTCCCATTTGATGCATGTTTTACCATCAGAGGCAACCTGGCTTGCCTTCATTTCCAGTTCTTATTTCCAAGTAACTCAGCTTGGATAAGAGCTTTCAGCTCCTGCTTATTTGAGAGGAAGATTTGGAAAGTTATTTTCTGAGGCCTAACCTCCGTAAGTTGAGACAATTGAGGTCTAGTTCTTTCCTCTTGGCTGGTTTTTGCTCAGCTAAGAACTCTCCTTGGTTTTTTCCTGGCTGCAGAACACACTCCCAGAGAGCCCTTTTGTTCTGTCTTTTAGCCTCATGGTCTTGTGATTCTCAACAGTCACTGATGCATGCTCTGTGGCTGGCCATGCTTTCTAAACTCCGGCTTACTATAACCTAAACTAATTCAAATGAAGATGGAAGAGCTTTGTTTCAAAACCAGAAACCAGGGGCACCTGGGTGGCTCAGTGGGTTAAGCCTCTCTGCCTTCCGCTCAGGTCATGATCTCAGGGTCCTGAGATCGAGCCCCGCATCGGTCTCTCTGCTCAGCAGGGAGCCTGCTTCCCCTCTCTCTCTGCCTGACCCTCTGCCTACTTGTGATCTCTGTCTGTCAAATAAATAAATAAAAAATCTTAAAAAAACAAACAAACACAGAATCCAGTATATCCTAGCTCTCACCATAGCCATCATCATCCCTAAAGAAATTCTCGCAGATCACCTATGCATTCTTTCTCCTTTCTGCTGTAAATGCCACAAGTTTGTAGGTAAGTGAGATAAGGCATGGGCTACTCAGATCCTTTTCCTAGTGTTGCTAGTGGTTGAAGAAGCAGTGGGGAAAAGGTGTTTCTTCTTCTACTGCCCAGGACTTCTTGATGTCCTGGCCAAAGAGATGACAATGTTTAATAACCTGGTTTAGCAGGGGATGGTCATAGCACATAGACAAGGTCAAGCATTGACCTTGTCTAGTGGTGCCTGCATAGAGTAGGTCTGTTTTCTCGCCAGTAGCTGGAGAATAGTGCCCAGGAGAACACATTTAATCCTGAGACTTGCCTGGGATGGTCTTTTCCATGAACTGATGACTTCAGGCCTCTTGTCCTTGCTGCAAGAAGAGAATTGTTTGGAACTTGGGAAATATGACTAAAGGAGAAAGAAGTGTTTTATGTATCCCTCTAGCAGAATTTTGCAAATATTATTGGTCACAGTTTTATCATATGATCACCTCAAATAGCAAGGAAGACCAGGAAATGGCCTTGAAAACTGGGCGCATTGCTTCCCTGAATTGAGTTGGGGTCTGTTTGTAGGAAGGAAAAGTGATAACATTTGGTAGGCAACTACACTGTCTACCACTGCCCAATACTTTTCAGCCTACCCTACCTCCCAATTCTCTGGGATCTTCCTCTTGCAACCTTTCTTCCCATACATGCCTCTCTTCTCTGTGCTCTTCAGTGTTACCAGCACCCAGATCAAGACTCTAATGGGAATGCAGGCTATCCCAAAAAACTGTAAGACACCTGCTGGTGGTCTCAGGTCCCATATAAGAAGCATTCTCACCTTTTTGGGTACCAGAGACCATCTGATAGGGAAATAGTGATAAGCTCCTCTCCCGGTCAGATGCTAGAAACCCATTTGGAGCCCTTTTAACTGACAGGGTTCAACCCAGTGGTTGTATGACTCTGCCATCTCTGTGTGATCATCTACATCATCTCCCATGTCTTCCTTGTCCAGCTGATGCTGAGCCCCTGATGTTGTAGGTTATAAGCTTCTTATGAGCAGGGCTATGACTTAGACACCCTCACAGGTAGAAAGAATAGGTGTGCATTATGTACTTTATGCATTGTTTAATTGGAATCCAGAGCAGAATGCTGGGTTACAGAATTTTACCTCTCCAAGGAAGCTTTTACTGATTAAGGAAAAACAAGGAATGCCTTCTCCCTTTCTGCCTTCTTTCCATCATTTAAGTTGATAATACTCCTGACTTTCTCCCCATTCAACCCCATTGCCTGTTACACCTTTCACTGTACAGAGCTATTGGAAAGGTCCTACTAGGTAGGTTAGCTGAGTGGACTGGCATATGGATCAACTGAGGCCACGGTCAGAGATTTTTCCTAATTAACCATTTTATTCATGACCTCTTGAGTGGTCATAGGCTCTAGATCAGTTACTGTTGGGTCTTTTCAGTGGAGAAACCCATTTTTGCTACAGGTAAAAAGACTCTAACATGTGCCGTATAGGTGGGTCAGGAGCATTGTTACAAATCAAGACATATTCTGTGTATGTGCTTCTTGAATTGTCTGAACCAGGACTAGGATTAGAAGACAGTACTAATAAAGTAAACTGGCTGCATCATTCTGAGGGCCCAAATACCTTTTCTCTATTATGTAGCTATGGATTGACCCTGTATGCTTGCAATTCCAGTCATAGAACACCCTTCAAATTTAGATACAAAAGATCCCTTGATCTGGTTATTCTCTGACCCCCTTAACCCAGTGGTTTTTGCTAAAGCCTAGGCCATGGCCTCAGAGTTCTGGGATTGTTGGGCTTAGCTGGGACCTAGGCATTGGCATTTTTATCCTTCCCCCACCCCTTGGGTAACTCTAATATGCAGCCCAGAGCATGAAATCACCTCCTAACCGTATCAGGAAAACCAACGTAGGCTTTTTTAACCTCTGTCACAAACGGACTCTCCCAAATCAGGCAAAGCTAACCCTGGCCTCAACTACACACCAGCTTCTAAGTCTTAATCATTGAGCTGATGTCATGCTAGATCCAACATACCATCTGCCCCACACCATTGCCACAGGGAATATTCATATCTGGCCATAGATGTGAATTTTAGCTCTGGAAATATATAACTCCCTAATTGAGGGCATAGGCCATCTTCAACTCCAGAAACAATGACCTCCTTCTTTGGCTACAGATGGTTTCTTCTTAGTCCGAGCTTCCTACTAAGCTGGCCACGGACAGGTCCCAAGCCCACACCCAAAGTTACCCTGTAATCATGATCATACACTTACTACCTGTTCTGCCCACTCCCGGACTCTTTCTTTGGTAATAAATTGTTCCATATCTGATAATTTAAAGTTTATAACCCTACCCACAGATGGAAGCCAGGGCTCCAGCTTCAGCCCAACCTCAAACCCTGGCCATAAACTAATAACCCAGCCACAGAAAGACCTCTGCACTTGCCTAACTGCAAAAACATCATCATTTTTTAATGAAAAAAAATATATATATAGACATCAAGAAACTAGTAAACTGAACCTTATGTATTTATCTCCCAGCTACAATAATGGTCAGTACATGGCCATTCTTGTTTCATTCATATCTTTACCTACACTTATTTCCATCCTCTCCTGGGTTATTCTGAAGGAAATATGGACATTATTATATCCTACCATCTGTATATATCTTGGTTTATATCTATAAAATATAGGGGTTCTTTAGAAAAAGATAAACAACCACAATACAATGATCACACCTAAAACTTAAGAAACTTAAAAATTCTTTATGCACAAATATCTAGTTTGTGTTCCTATTTCTCTATTTCTTTTATACATATTTTTTCCAGTTTGTTTCTTGTTACAAATAAGGTCTGCACTTTGTTATTTGTTCATATATCGCTTCTAGTCAGCAGTTTTCCTTTTTATCGCTTTTATTGCATTTTTATTTCTGTTGAAGGAAGTTCCAAGTATAAAGCCCTAAATGTGGGACCATGCTGACCTTTAGCCCCGGCCACTGATGCATCAGCACACTGTCCCACGGAAGGAAGGCTCTGACCAAGAGGGATGCAAGCCAGGGAGTGGGTGGAGTGTGTCCCTCTGTACAACCACTAACTGTGTCACCTAGTAAAGCTTCTGCCCTCCAACCAGTGAAGAACACGTCACTCTCATATTAGGTGATGATCATGTCTTTTGTTTGTCATGGCTGCTTTGTCTTCTCACTGCTGTGTCCTGTGACAGGGGTCATGACAGCGAAGACGCAGACAACCAACCTGCGTATATATATTCAGAACCTACAATTACACACACAGAAGAGGCTCCTCTCGCTGTCCCTGCCCACCCTCAGTCTGGTTATGGCAATGACAGTCACACAGGGCAGGATTCTCAGTCTAGAGCTGGGGTCACCAAGAGGGGCTATTATGGTGACCAGTGTCATCACTTCTGGGAGTGTAGAGAAGGAAAGGGGATTTGAATTGAGGAATCACTGGGAGGAAAGGAGAAGCATCCGGACAGAGATTGGAGATCCTAATCTCAAACTGGCAGACTCTGGTCTTGAGGACTTGACCATTTCTTTGAGCAGTGAGTTCACATTTGAGTGTTGGGATTTTTGAAGCATTTGGTCTGACTGGGGTTGAGTGAAGTAGCAGAAAACAGCATCTTCGGCAACTCCATTTTGCCTTCAGAGGAAGGATGTTCAAGCTTCTTGGCCGACATTCAGATCTCTGCCCATCACTTCCAGCCTATTTTGACAGTGGTAGCTCCCTCTTTTCTCCTACTGGAATCTTCTCCAGTCAGACTGAGCTCCTCGCTGCTTTCCAAACAGGCCATGTGCTTTCCTACTTCCTTGCATCTGTCAAGTTGTTCTCTACTCTTGGAATGCCCTTCCCACAGCCCTCCTGTGCACATGCTGTCCAGAAGTCAGGATGATAATACACAGGCCGCACAGGAACTCTTGAGAAGCAGCAGAAGATGGAGTCAGCTTGAACGTGAAGCAAAAGAGACGCTTGACAAAATGACCTAGAGCCTGGTACTAGAAGGTGCCTGGATGCCTAAACAGCCAGTAGAGGAGCGTGAGCCAGGAAAGATGTCACTCCAGCCTGGTCCTCACACTAAGGCTCAACTCATCCAAAAAGAAAGCTCGATGGAAACATGTTGAGCAAAATTATACATGCTCATTTCTTAACATAGCTTTCAGATTTAATCGTAGGGAACGTTTGTTTTGGTTTGAATTTCTCTCATTTTTAGATACCATTTTCTCTCCCAAACTAGGTCATTTGAATTATCTGCTGATAGTTCAAATCTGTAGATAATTTGCTTTTACTCACATTCCTAAGAACTAATTACCTGTACATATAAAATGATGAAATCTCATTATATTTTCTTTTAAAACTCTGACATGCATTTAATTACATTAGTCAATTATTACTGTACATGCTGAGGATTTGCTATTGACCAGCTCGTGCTGGAATATTTACTGCACAGATGTGTTACTTTAATTAAACAAATGTGATTACACACATATCAATTTTTATTTGGTTTCAAAGCCCAGAATCTAAAAGTGACGCAGTTGGCAAAGCTGTGAGGTGTGGTGCTGGTTCCCAGGAACGCAGTGAGAGGCTCTTTACTGAGGGAACACAGAGCGCCTGCAACTCTGCGTGGGAAACTTCAACCACAAGTGGGTTTTTGTTGGTGTGTAAGTGCCATTGAGCCAACCCAAGAAGGGAACAAACAAACCAGCCCTGAATCTTCCTAGAACATCTTCAGCTTTGTTCTCTTATAAATAGAGAGACAAGGACTGTACTTAGAGAACCTACAGGAAAACTAACCTAAAAGTCAATCCATCCGAGCCTGGGGATTATTTGGGATTGGATCTTGGTCAGTTAGATGATCTGGTATTCGTCTTTAAAATCAGGGTGAAGTAGAACAACATTAGAACGTTTGATTGGTCTCTTGGTCTCCTCCCTGCCATAATCTACTGCATACCCTCAAACGATGAGGTTATCATCAAGGATGACCTTCTCCCAGTGCCTAGTCCCAATCAAGCAGGTTTGAGTAATAATATAAAGATGTAGACAGAAAATCAGAATGTTCTGTCCAAATTGGAGTCATGTAAAGTTCTCTATGACTTCTGGTACAATGACTGCGCATATCGGGTACTTGGTGAATAGTCCTGGGTATTAATAAAGGCAGTAAGTCAATCCATTCATCCACAAACACTTACCAAGCACCGTATGAACTGGTTGTTGGTGGCCACAGACAGAAAGGAAGGAGACCTCTCCACACAAGTGAAGACTAGTTGTTTTCCTTAGTCTCACCCATGAGTGATCACTGTGTTTGTTCTCAGGGGTGTCTCTGTCTGGGCCTTGTGGTCATGGCATATGAAGAACCAACGCAGTGGGTCAAGTCAACTGAAAGTTCTCCTTCAACTATGTGTCTCCAGGTCTCCTGGATGCAGACAGCATTTCTAAGGATGAGGTTGGGGAGCAAATGAGATGGGACATGCCTGGGTTCCCAGATATACTTTGTGCATGGAGAACACACTGAAATGCTGAAGAGTGTGTGCCATCAACTCTAGGTGCGGAGAAGTTTTGCCAAAGAAGAGAGAGCAATTTGTTGCCAAAAAATAAAGGAGCCTCAGGATTTGGGATCAGGCAGAGGGGGACACCCAGATCAGGCAGACACTTGACCCTATGGTTTTACCACCTTGTGACAGTTTCCTCACCTAATGGTGATGATGAAACGCATAATGTTGTTCAGGAATTATAATCACCTCTGAGTGATGCCTGGGGCACAGCAGGTTTTCAGGAAATTGTTGGAGATTTTGTTAGTAAAAGAGTTGGTGTGGATCAGCTGCGGAAGGTAGAATGTTAGAGGGGGTTGTTTTCAGTCACTTTGCCTACGCCATTCTTCCTTTTGCCATGTGGCATATCATAGGCGCATTCCCACCTCAAGAGGAAAGCCTATGGTAAATACATTTACAGAGTTTATTTTTTTTTTTAAATTTTATTTATTTATTAGAGAGAGAAAGGGAGTGAGTGGGGGGGGGGAGATGGAGAGAGAATGTGAAACAGAATCCACACTGAGCTCAGAGCCAGATATGGGGCTTGATCCCAGGACCATGAGATCATGACCCACGCCAAAAACAAGAGTTGGACGCCCAGCCAACTGAGCCACTCAGACGCCCCTGCATGTACAAAGTTTTAAGATCAGGAAAGCTATGTGGTCAGTTCCCAGGAAGTGAGTTGCATAATGTCTTGCAGCTACTAAGTTTCTCCTATACTTGAGTTTTCCCACCTGTATGGCTAGAATTATTTATTATCTCGCCCGGTTGGGGATTGGGGCAGCTCTCCAGGTTCCAGTTCCCCTCTCCTTCATCCTGGGATACTGTACAAATGTTACAATTTTCCATGTGTGCCATGAAATAAACAAGCTTGGGGAACGTTGGCCTAACTAGTCCAGCTCGTTCAGAAGACAGCTTGAGTCTTGGCTTCACCTTTGTCTTTTTTTTTTTCCCTCAAGATTTTATTTATTTATTTGACAGAGAGAGAGAGCACAAGCAGGGGGAGAGGCAGGCAGAGGGAGAGGGAGAAGCAGGCTTCCTGCTGAGTGGGGATCCTGATGCGGGGCTCCATCCCAGGACCCTGGGATCATGACTGGAGCCCAAGGCAGACGCTTAACGACTGAGCCACCCAGACGCCCCGCTGGCTTCACCTTTGAATAGCTGACTAACCCCAGCATAGGGAATTATTTGAGCCTTAGTTTCCTCATGAGCAAAACAGATATAATTTTATCTTGTAGTTTTGCTGTAAGGGTTCAGTGAGACTGTCCTGTGTAGTGTCTGAAATATCATAAACACTAATAACGGTGAGTTGAATGTACCGCTTTTCCAGTCTATAATTTTATTTGTTCGAGAGTACAACTTCTGGCTTCCTGTACTCACAGCTTGGTGGATGGAGTCAGGAGATAACTGAGCTGTTCAAGCTCTCAGCTTTGGCAGTGATCCCTCTCCATCTCAGGTTCCATTTGGTCTGCCAGTAGTGGTTCTGGTCTGCTGGGGTCACTGCTTAGAGCAGAGACCGGGGTGAGGCCCTGCTGGCCCCAGCTCCCAGAGGAACCGAGCTCAGGCTCAGCCCAGCACCCTTAACCCACCCAACTCCCTGGTTGCTGATCTCATCCTTTTGCCAGGGCTAATTATACTTAAACCAGATTGGTAGGAAGCAAGACGCGTGCACACACAGCCAAACCCTGGAACTGCTTACCCGAAAACACGTTCCCTCCTCCTTCTGCTCCAGTTCTCAGTCTTACCAGAAGCAGGGGCGGGGATGGGCGAAGAAATGGAATTTGCACCGTGTGTGCTGAGGCAAGGCAATCCCGGAGTCACCCTCCACGTCGCCTGCCCCAGACCAGCTCTGGCCTGCAGGCGCAGGTCACCGGAGTAGAGTGGAGCCCAGCAGGGCACTGGGCTTCTCCTCCCTCGGAGTGGGTCACTGTGGGTTGCACCCAGCTCTTTAGGGGGCGAGGGCTGGGCTGCTAGCCCACTGTACCTCATTATGTATTCCTTCATTGTTTCCTATGCAAATTAAGTTAATGAGAATTAGGAACATAATGGAGCCCATTCACCGTTCTAGTCGCTGGAAAATGGGTTTGACTACCAATTTTCCATTACAGCTGTTTTGTAATTACCGTGGAATACTCTGAATTCTAATGGAGACGCGGAGCTGCCTGACAGCCTCTCGACTACTTTTTTTTTTTTTTTTAAAGAAAGGCTTAAACAAAAAAAAAAAAAAAAGGAAACCTAATCCTATAGCATAAAAGCCTTTCAATCTGAGTGCCCCCAGTTTGGCTTCTGCCATGAAAATCTCCTCCACTGTTGCAGGAAGGACTCGCTGCCATTGGTGGGGTTTCCTGACCTTTGTCCGGGTTAGATTCATTACCTTGGCAGGACCAAAGTTCTCCCCCTTGGCTTGGAAGCAAGCAAAACAGAGTTTGGGACCACGTTCAGTTAGGAGCTGCCCTCTGAAGGGATCAGAGCAGCCCACGGCTAGTGTGGACTGCTTCTGGCTAGATCTGACTTCCCCATCCCTCCCTAGCCAGAGACATACTCACCTGTTGCTAAATTCAGGACACTTATCATTACAGGAGTATTCTTTGACATAAAGACTCTTTCCTTTTCAGCACCAAAGATTCTAGGAGGAAGAACAAGTTAAAAGTTCAGTAGATCAAGATGACTGGGACATAGGATGCCAGCGGGTGAGGGTAAGGCTGAGCGCAGTGAGCACTGGGCAAAGAGAATGTGGAGGCCATTGTGTCACGTGAGGCTAAGAAGTCAAGATTTTATTCTTAAGGCCTCTTAAGCAGGGGAATTACCTGATGAGAATTTTAATTCAGAAGGATATTCTGGATACAATATGGAGAAGGCATCTGGATATATATATATATACTGGGGTGGGGTTGTTTTGGTTACTGGACACATCAAACTCAGCTAAGGGGTGATAGCAGCTACATACTGCTTCTGATCGATGGCGGAATCATGAAGGCTTGAACTCAAGAGGTAATAATTGGGGTGGAGAGAAGTGGATGGATTCTGAAGACGCTTACGAGGTAGAATCAAAAGTCTGATGATGAACAGGATACGTGTGCATTACAGGCGATAGGGGACTCAGGGCTTCGTCCTTGGCTTATGGGGTGATGCAATTCATCAAAACATAACAATACTGAGAACTAAAATTTTTGTGGAGAGTGTAATATGTGCCAGGCACTGTTCTGTTTTACACATATAGTCCATTTGATCTTGACCGTAACCCACTGAGGTAAGAACTATTATTAACCTCAGATCATCAGAGAAAAGTTAAGACATAGGGAGGTAAACAAACAAACAAACAAACGTGTCCAAGTTATCAGAGTCAGGAAGCGGTCGAGCAGGGACTCAAAACCAGGTGGTCTAGTTCCATAGACCAGACACATAACTCTTGGAAAGGAAGATTTGCTCTGGTGTGTGTTTGTGTGTGTGCACACATGAGAGAGACAGATAGACATACAGATGAGCAGACAGAGGGACAGAGCGTTATCAGTCGTGGGTGTATGAACTGGAGGTGTCTTTACAATATTGTGGTGTAGGTTTGCAGGGGGAGACTGCAGTCTAGGAGGGAGGACTGGGCTCAAAATACAAGGTTGTGGGGTGTCAGCCTCAAACTGACATTTGAAGACATGGAAATGGTTCAGAATCTCCTAAGAGAGATAAGTGAGGGGCTCTACAGAACCCCCAGTTTTTGTATGCTAGACTGAAGAGGAGGACCCTCTAGGGGGCACTGGGAGAGAGCAGTCCAGGAGCAATGCAAGTCTGAGGGAGGGCATGCCTAAGCTTCAGATCCCTGGAATTTAGGAAAGAGTAAGGGTGCATTTCAGGTTGCTTCTCCAACAATTAGACCCTGAAACAAGTAGTTATCAGAGGTGATTCCGAAGCCCTAGGAAGGGAGTGGCTTCATCCTCAAGCAAGATTTCACCTCTGTGCCATGTTTTCCTGATGAGCTCGGAAGTCATTTCTCAGTTTCAGCATCTTTTGCCACCTGGAGAGGCTGAGAAATTTCAAAACCATCAAATCCTGATGCTTTTTTATTTCACAGTTCTTCCCTCATTTATCTCTCCCCTTCACGTTGTACTGTAAGCAGCAGGAAGAAACCTGGCTTGCCTTCAACACTTTGTTTGGAAATCACCCAAGCTAGATAACCAGGTTCATCCCTTACAAGTTCTGCTTTCCCCTTACAGCAGATGACAATTTTGCTAAACTTTCTGCTGCCACGTAATAGGGGTCCCCCTTCCTCTACTTTCCAGTAGCACATTCTTCACTCTGAGCCCTCACTGGCAGTGTTCTTGTTGTCTATGTTTCTACTGTCTGTCTGTTGAAAGCAGTTTAGGCTTTCTCTACCATGCTCCTCAAAAATCTTCTAGCTTCTTCCTCTTGTTGTTCCCAAACCCGCTCTCACACTTTGAGACATTTGTTACAGTAATGTCCTGCTTCTGGTACTCAATTCGGCATTGATCAGGGTTCAACCAGAGAAGCAGAACGTAAGATAGATAGATAGATAGATAGACAGACTGAGAGATAGATAGATGGATAGATTTGTTACAGGCTTATACAATTGTGGGGGCTGGTTAAGCAGTCCTATAAGGGTGTAGTCTACCTATCTGTTGCTGGAGTTGAGGTCTGAGCACAGGTCATCAGGAAAGGAAGGTCATGAACAGGTTGTAAGCCAGAGCATGAGGTGTGACCTGTAAGCGTGGTCTTAAGGGTCTGTCCATGCCTGTTGTCTCTGACCTTGTGATGAGGCTGTCTTACAGATGCTAGGACCTCTCTTTCGTCACAGAGCCAACTGCATACCTGGCTCAGGGGCCACAGGAGTTGAAGGAGGACCTAGGGGCAGGGGGCTAAAGTATTTCCCCAGCTGTTGGTTCATTGAGGTGAATCTGCAGATAAGCAACTATCTGTGTGAGGTACAAAAGAGCTGCTTCTTCGCTTCTGCTTCTGCAGATCTCCTAGGTACCTCCCTTGAAGCCACCCAAATAAGAAGCATACAAGAAAGGAAGCATCAGGAAATGTGGTTCAGCCCAGTGAATTGGCACTTTACACAGCCATCACACCTGTGTTCCGCTTACCCCAACATCTTTGCGTAAATGCACCAGTTTCCTGGAATATCTTCCCTCTGCCTCCTACCTCTGTCCTAATCTGGACCTCAGCCCTAATGGCCCTTCCACTGTGACTATCCTAATAGGTCTTCATGATGCTTGATACCTTCATTACAGCACCAGTCACATGTATGGGTTTTATTTATTAATTTATCTTCACCCCCACCCCCAGTCTTAAAACTCCTTAAAGAGTCATATGCCACATTTTCCCTAATATACTTAAAAGTTATTGCCTGGCATATAGTAGGTGTTTAATACGTTTGAACGAATAAAAGAAGAAGAATGAATGAGATGAAATAGCATTCCAGTTCATGAGGCCATTGTAAAGATAAGAGGTACTAATATATGTGCAAGGGCCCAATTCATGGTAGGTTATTAGGGAAGCTCCAGACTTTTCTATGTGGGCCTAGCTCTGGTGTGTGGCAAATGGCCACTTGGGCTTCAACAGGCCCCTCTCCTTCCAATACCATGGCCTGCCAAAGTTGTCATCCCGGAATCACCCAGGTCAAGAAGATGGCAAAATCTTGAAAATGCTATGTTTGCAAAGCTCTGGAAGGGGATGCACTGATAAAATTCCCTCTTTTGGGAAGAGACATGTGATCTTTACTGAGGATTCCCCAGTTAGCTGGAGATAAAATGAGCTCAACCTTGGGGAAACCATGATCATAGGAATATGCTGTCTATCGATCTGAAGAGTTAGTGTGTCACTTCACCTAGACTCACCCAGTGTAATGAGCAGATGAGGTTCAAGTCTAGGTAAGCAAGGTGTCATCTATCTGCCTGTGTATTTGTTTACTCAACACACACATACACACACACATGCACACACTTTATATATGTATCATATATGTGTGATATATATATTATTATATGCACATATATACATGTATATATCATATATATGATTATAATTTTACAAATGCTGCATTAATATTAGAGTATAGAAGAGTTAATACATGTAAAATACTTAAAATAGTGCTCAGTGCCTATAATCCCAAATATTTGTTATTATTATTACTATTAAAGTGATACATATAGTTCTCCATTTATGCTTTTCTTTGTAGACATGCAGGTCTTATCTGTTCTCTCTCTTTCTCTCTGTCTCTGTCTCTGAGTCCTTAGCTGGTTTCTGTGATGTGTTGTCTAGACAGATTACCCATCAGATTCTTGACTAATTGCTATAATTTATTGAGCACTTACGTGCCAGGAACTGTGCTACTTAATTTCACAAGACTTATGATTAGATTCAGTTGCATATAACATGAAAAGTCATCTGATTTCTGTCCGTCAAGTAGAAGATGCCTGGAGGTAACAACCCTGGAGGGCCTCGTAAGGTGGTTCTACCATATCATTAAGAAACCAGGACTTTCTCTATCTTTTTGCTTCACTAGTTGCAAGAGAAGCTGGGAAATGCGGGGTTTTAGCTGGGGGGCATCATTGCCCTGAATGAGAATCAGACTCTATTACCAGAAAGAAGGGGAGAATGGATATTGAGTGGCGTCATGGCCTCTCAGACCTGAGCACCTGATTCTGTTCAATCAGAAATCAAAAGATGACCTCTCCTCTGCATTCTGGGTTCTCACGAAGCCTGAGGAAAATAACAGACACCCACAGGTCTTACAAAGGTAAAATCGTGGCTGGAGCATGGCTGGCGGGAGAGGTTGGGTCATTCTCAGACCAGTGACAGAAAGGAGTCTGGCAAAATGGCATCGTGATCTAGGAACAAATTTTGAAGATTGACTCGTAGAAATTTCAAGGGTCCAAAGATGAGATATTGTCCAGACCTACTATTTCTGTTTACCCCTGCTCCAGCTACTGAGGGAGAAAATTTCTGCTCTGTGTCAAAAGGGAGACAGATGTCAGTTTGAAAAGGAAAGAAGCAGAGGGGTCAGTAGCCACCTCTCGCCAGGACCTAATTCACACTCAGGGAACATTTGATCCTCTGGGCTCTGAGGGAAGTTTAATTGAAATGCAAAAACCAAAGGTCAAAACCATGTAAAATTTAAAGGCCATTTTTACTATTTGACAAGGAACAAATTGTAACTTTATATTGCTTTTAGATGCAATTTTGTTCAGTGAAATTAGATTATGCTCAACTAAAGCACCTTCTTTAGAGCTTTTAGATTAAATATTAGAACTTATTAGAAGGACCTTGATTTCGTCAGTAAATACCAAGGAAAATATTTGGTGGGAAATGCAGCTGCCTAATTTGCATTAATACAAATGAGAACTATTAAGCTTAGTTGATTAGCATATTCATATGTACTGTAGTCCCCGTGTATTTAAAATAGATTCTGCTAGATTCTGATTACAAACTCAGTGTATGTATAACTCCCTGAACCAGAGCCTTGGCAATAGATTGTGCCATGGAGGGTGAGGGCGCCAGCGGGAGGGAAACAGAATGCTGGTCTCAAGGTTGCTTCCAGAACGAGTACCGTGCAGAGCTGGCCCCATCCTCAAGGCTCTGAGCAGATGAAACCCAGAGAGCTAGGAAGCCAGGATAGGGGGCCAGGCAGCAAGATGTGTTGGAACAAATACGTGCGAGTACCTTCTTAACTTGTTCCTTCCTCCCTCGGCTCAGCCTGTGTTTATCAGGTGCCCGCTGCATTCCGGCAGTGCGGGGGCTACTGCTGGGGTGATTGCCCAGGACAAGACCCACCATGACAAACAGCATTCCTCTCTTCAAGGAGCTTGAGGAAACGAATCCTGGCTTGTCACAGAAGGAGCTGATCTTCTGACTCCCTGCCTGATTCTGTGCCTTGGCCCTTTTATAGCTGGGAGTGTTTCTGTCTGGAAGATGTCTCTCGATGTGGGGACCCCGGGGAGCAGGCCACAGAGGGCGGGCAAGAGCTGCATGGCTGCTTCTGTTCCCGTGGAGCCTGTGAGTGATGCCCAAGCTACCGTGTGCCCCAGAGGGAAAGAGCCCTGCCTGAGCAGGGGCAGGATTCTAGAGACCCCCCATTGGGCAATAGGGAGGAGCATGAGCACAGACACCGGGCCGTGGGCGGTGTGGGGGTGTGGGGGTGGGGGGGTGGACGGAGAACATAAGATTTGGGGCAGCTGCAGTGTCGGTGCACTGAAGCAGGGGCTACAAAATGGAAAATGAAGGGCAGACATCTGCCCCTGCCAGGGATTGGTCCATTTACCTTCCTGCCAGCTCTTTAATGCAAATCAGTTTGCTCCCTCTGCAAAAGTTCTGTGTAGACTGATTTTTTCCCTTTGCAGATAAATTGACAATCTCCCTTTAACTTGCAAATTAATTCTGAGATGATTTAATTTTATTTTTGATGATCTTTTAGGCTCTCTGTCTCCCTATAACCCCCCACTCCCCCCCAACATACCTACTAATATAATAAATGAGCTATAAACACCCAAGCACACTTGTGAATTCAATCAAAGGGATGCCAATGATCTGTTAAGGAACATGTTTTATAGAATAAATAATCTCCCCCATTCCCTGGCCTAGGATTTCTGTAACATTTCTCAGAGCAGAGAACCAGGGCAGACTTTCCAGACACCTAGATTGCCATTATGGGGTTCATCTCTTCTCTCTTCCTGCCCTGGCCCATAGCCCATGACATATGGTACCCATACAGTTGGGAAATCCATGCCCCCAGGAAGGGCGTTTTGGGTTCCCTGCTCCCCTCAAATGCATTTTCTCTGTATTTCCTCTCTTTAAGGCGACAACTCGAGGCGAATGCGGTGAGTGGCTAATACACTTGAATGGGTTGATGCATATTGTTTACAGATAAGGTCGTTGCCCCTTACATTTTTACAGGTTAGGGCCCCCTGGAGAGGACAGCGCACTAAAGGTCATTGGCATTTCCTTGTCCAAGTGTCTGTGCTGGTCCTAGAGTTTCCAGAGCAGGCAGGGGTTGGGTAATGGGTGTCCACAGCAGGAATGCGAGAAGGCAGCGAAACACTTTCCTGATGATTCTGTTTATTTACTTTGCTCTTTTGTGCTTTCGCTTTTCTGGGACCTAACACGTGGAACTTTGGTGCCAAAATGATTTTAGGCATTATCTTATTCTAAAAATAAAGTTGAGGCTCCGGAGAGTCCTGAGGATGGCCTCCGCCGTGATGCAGTCCGAACCAGCAGCACATATTCTGAAACTCAGACCAGTGTGTGAGTTAACAATCCCTAACGTGTATTTGGTTCACAAATAACGTGTATTTGGACCACATTGATCTGGCTGCCCTCTGTGTGCATTATAAATAGATGTAACAGGTTTTAAAGCAGACGCAGTAAGAGAAAAGCTCCAGGTTTGGTGACTTTTCTGGAACCTAAACATCTATCCATCCATCCATTCATTCTTCTAATGAAGACCTAATGAGCACCTCCCATGTGCCAAGAGTGTTCCAGGTCTTGGAGGTGAAGCCAGGAGCAGAAAACCCTGGGCTTGGGAAGCTTGCCTTCCTGGGGTTGGGGTTGGGGGCGGGGGTGGTAATGAGAATGGACTGGAGCTGCCAGGTGGGCATACCTGCCTCAAGGAAGGATGTGGCAGGGTATAGGGGTAGAGCGTGACCAGGCTGTTGTCCCATGAGGAGTCTGTCGTGAGTGGGAGGTATTCCTTGGAGCAGATAAGGTGACATTTGAGCAGCTGGAGGTATTGGGGAAGGAGACATAAGACTATCTGGGGAGAGAGAGTGTTCCAGATGGAGACAGAAGGCATGGGGGAGAGACAGTGAGGCCCAAGGGAGGGAAGTGGGACGGAGGGCACAAAGGAGCAAGTCCAGATCAGGCAAGTTCACAGGGGCGTGTGGGGTGTCTACATATAATGTATTGTCCAGTCGACACCTTCCAAGAGTGAAAACCAGCGCTGCTTGTAATCATTCCAGGACAGACATGAACGGTGGGGTCCAGGGCGGGCTGGGGTGCATGGCATCTGCTGGGAGGGCCAGTGTGTGGCACTGGCTCCTACTGTGCAAGGGCGAGGAACCACAAACGTACGAGCAGAGGGCCTTGTGGTTCTGAGGATGAAGGCATAAGAAGGGAGACACATCAGGGGGCAACTGCGATGATCCAGGTTGGGACCACGGGGCTGCGGGTGGACGAGGCCACGCAGGGGGAGGAGCGGCGCGTTGTGGATGCACACTGACATGCGGCTGACAGGATTTCCTGGTCAAGTGGAGGAGAGTGGGAAAGGAAAGGAGACCTGGGGATGACTCCATGGCCTGAGCAGCTGGAAGACAGAGTTGCCTCTACTGAGACGTCGGAAGACTATGGGGAAATCAGGTTTGACGAGAAATGAAGTTTGGTCTCACCTATTACAAGGGGCTGAATATTCATGTCCCCCTCAAAATCCATATGTTAAAATTCTAACCGCCTCTGTGATAGTATTAGGAGGTGGGGCCTTTGGGGGGTGATTAGGTCATGAGGGCAGAGCTCTCATGAGCGGATTTAGTGCTCTTATAAAAGAGACCCCAGAGAGCTTCCCATCTCCTTCACGGTGTGGGGAGAGGGCAGACAGACAGCCATCTGCGAGCCAGGAAGTGTGCCCTCGCCCACTAAGCTGCTAGTATCTTGATCCGAGGCTCTAGAACGGTGAGCGATAAATTTCTGTTGTTTATGAATGAGCCAGTCAGTGGTATTGTGTTATAGCGGCCTGAACAGACTGAGGCATCCACAGTACCTTTGATATAACATCAAAGCGAAGAGGTCGTATGTAGTAGAAACAGGAGTCATCAGGATATATATTTGGTATTGGAAGTCCCCAGGGCCAGATGATATCCCCGAGCAAGTGCGTGCAGGCAGAGAAGAAAGCAAGACCTGGGCTGGCAAAGTTTACAGGTTAGCAGGACCAGGAAGCTCCTGGAAAAGAAGGATGAGAAGGAACAGACAGGAAGGTGGAGGAAAGCAAGGGGAGAGGTGTCCTAAAGTCAAGTGAGGAAAATATTGCCAGGCTCTCTTGTGACCTGTTCAGGATGTTTTCACCTGGACAAGGATTGAAAGCAGGATCTGGTGGGGGTGGTGGGGAGGAGGGAAGCAGTGAGCCCTGAGCCCCGGGGACTGGTCCTGTGTAGGCAGGGACTGCTATGTCATGAGCAGTGTATGCATGGGGCTGTGGCGGGGAGGGGTGTCAGAACATGAGAAATGCCTTGAGCTGACTTCTCCTGGGGCAGGTGGAGCTGTGGGTACGAACTGTGCCATCTGGGCAGCCTGAGGCAAAGTCCCCTTCCTCTGTAGGCACTAGCATCCTCTGACCAGACCCCAGCTGCGCTTATAAGGTGTGCTTAGTGTAAAGCGAGAGTTTGTGAGGAAGAGGCCAGCCAGACGTCAGGCACTTGGAAGTGTTGGTGGCGTTGATACAGTCCAGAATGAAAGAGCAGAGAGGAAATGGTGCCAGGCCTGGGTGGGAAGAATTCCCAGGCCAGCACTGGGAATTGTAGACAAAGCACAAAGACCAGGAACTTAGAGAGAGGAAAACTGGGGGCAGATCTAGCTTTTGCTACATCCTAGTTTGGCCTCTCTGAGCCTTTGTCTCTTTGTCTCTAAAACTGGGTATAGCCCTGCCCCATCTGTGTTTCTATAAAAGTTAAACAGGATGAATTATGCTATAATCAATTTATGTAGGCCCAATCCATTATAAAAATACAATGCATTCATTTTCCTTGTCTTTGTAATTTTTATTATCCCTTTCTATTGAAATTAGGACAGATGTGGGGGCTTGTTTTCTACGAAAGAACACCGAGGAACAGGGGAAGTAGTCTTTGGTTGGTGAGTGTGTAGGAACTCTTGGGGGAAAAGGAAGGTGACTACGACTCAGATCACTTCCTGCATAAGGATGAGAGTGATGATGACACAGCCTCATGCTGTCATGGGTCCCCACACATTGTCTCACTGAAGACGACCAGCTCTAACCTGCCTTGCCGGAGCCCGCTGGTGGGAACAAGAGTGGGCTTCCTGAGGAGATACGTAGTTCATTCCCCCCATGCTCAAGAGGGTCGCCTGATGCCCCAACCTGCCTCCTCTCGTGACACTCTCTGGGGCTGGACAGTTAAAGGCCGGCCCCGCGTTCTCTGTGGCTGCTGTCACTAGCCATCCTCCAATCCCTGTAGCCTCCACCTGACACCAGTAGGGACACCAGAGAATTGGATAACTGAGGTGAGGCTCTGACTCAGGAAGGTGTAAATGGGGGCTTCGGCCTGCCCACGGGCCCAGCTTAGGGGTAGGTGCCTAAGGGGCACCGGGTACAGGGCGGGGTGTGTCACTGTGTGGAGAGCCCACGGGCTTGGTGGTGGATTGAGGAGTGGGGCAGCCTGAAGCCAGAACAGGAAGGTCAGAAAGGTCAAGCCTGTGGCAACAGGGCTCTCAGGATGGCGGCTTCGCTCTGACCAGGGCCAGCCTTGCTCATGGCGGAGCCCTGAGGTTTAGATGTTTGGTCAGGTTTCCCCGTGAGCACAGAGTTCTCATTCAGCCTTCGGATCCTTCTTCCTGCGGAAGCTGCATGACAGCTGGGAGTCCGCCGTGTGCTCCCTCGGGGCCGGCCTCTACCTGTTTCCGTGCAGAATTCTGAGCGGCTCCACCCACATGGCAATGATCTCATGGGTCAAACTCGGCTCTTCCAGCTCCAGAGGCGACAGGTGTGGCTCCCCCACCCATCCTTTCCTGTGCGCTGCTCCCAGCAAAGCCTGGCTCCCGGCTCAGGAAGCATACGAAACCCGTAAGCAGAGTGGGGATGCTCCGCAGCGACAGTCCGAGCACCAGAGAGCAGGTAGCCGTGGTGGTGGGAGCAGTTCAGTGGCCAGAGCGTCAGAAGTGGTTCGCTGGGTTCTCCCCCTTTGGCCTGGCAGCTGTGCCTTTGCTCAGGGCCCCGCATGAAGCCCGACAGGGAAAGAGACCGTTCATCTTCCCGGAGGAGACCACCAGGGGGCAGTGGAGCACACTCGCAGGAGGCTGCCGCTGCAGGACCAGGAAGGTTGGCAGAAGCTTCTGAGGCCTGGAAACAGGCAGGGAGACCCTAGGGTCAGAAACCATCCTTGGAGCACCCTCTCCCCTTTCAGAGAATGGAAGAACTGCGCTTTGGCTTCAAATCAACCAGCTTTTATTTTTACACAGAAACTATCCAATCTTAATAGCCTCATTATCATTTTGTTCTGGACCATCACCCTTCTTTCCCTGGCATGAATAGCCCAGAGAGGTTGTGTAACCAAACTGAAGACACACAGCCATGAAGGTGGTCAAGCGTTCGATTTTTCACAGTGGAAATTTAACCCCAAAGACCTTCCTTAGTGCTCTACAATGATTAATCCAGTCCTCACCGGGGAAGTAGATGTCCAGACCCCACCTCATACCTTTCCCAGAATCTCTTGCGGGGAGGGAGAGGTCTTGCCCTGAATCTGCATTTCTAGCAAGCTCTCCAGGTGATTCTGACAAACTTGCTGAGCGGGAACCCTGACCTTGTGGGGGAGTGTGACCTGAACCAAATTGTAAAGAAAGTGAATGTTTCTTAAGTGTCCCCCTACCACCTCCTCTCTACTCATGCAGGATTCCAGCCACCCGCCCGCACCCCCCAGCTCATGATGTCAAGTGCTCACCTCTGAAATCCGCTTCTGCCAGGGACTTATCTCCATCACTCCTGGCTTCCCCGTCTCACACTCTGACAGGGACTGACACTGAGCCGCCCTTTACCACCAAACCTTCCAAAGTGACAACAAGTTAATCTGATTAAAAAATCAATTCTAGTGGGATTAAGATACAAAGTTGCTCCAACAACTGGCCAATCCCAGGTGTCATGGGAATTTAAACCAGGCCTTTCTGGACATAACATCACAGTCTGGGCTTTTAATCTAGAAGTGCTGGATTAAATGCAATAATACAATAAAGATGGGAATTTCAGGGAAGAGTAGAGAGATGCATTCTGAAAGATAGACATACTTGGCGCTGGGATCCGGGTTTAAAGGGTACTTTACCTGTACGGTGGAGATGACTGATGTCAGTCTCAGGGTTTTGTTTTGTTGAAAAGGGCAAGTATTGGTTTTTTCATTTCAGAGATAATATATATGCATGCAAAATATCCATTCAACATAGAAAATTATAAATTTTCCTATAGTTCTATTACACAGATAACATCTATCCAGATACCACTCTGATTAGGACAATCATGAAATATTGCTACACTTTACTGAGCACCTACTATGTGCCCGGCACAGTGCTATGCGCTTCCCATACATTCTGTCATCTAATTCTCACATGGTCCGTGGACAGGAGGTGATAGGTTTTTTTGGAGGATAAAGAAACTGGAAACAGAGGAGTAATTTTTTTTTAAATTTAATTTCTTTTCAGTGTAACAGAATTCCTTGTTTATGCACCACACCCAGTGCTCCATGCAATACGTGCCCTCCATAATACCTACCACCAGCCTCCCCCAACCTCCCACCCCCCCGCCCCTTCATAACCCTCAGATTGTTTTTCAGAGTCCATAGTCTCTCATGGTTCATCTCCCCCTCCAATTTCCCTCAACTCCCTTCTCCTCTCCATCTCCCCATGTCCTCTGTGTTATTTCTTGTGCTCCACAAATAAGTGAAACCATATGATAATTGACTCTCTCTGCTTGACTTACTTCACTCAGCATAATCTCTTCCAGTCCTGTCCATGTTGATGCAAAAGTTGGGTATTTATCCTTTCTGATGGAGGCATAATACTCCATAGTGTATATGGACCACATCTTCCTTATCAGAGGAATAATTTTTGCAGGATGAAGTGCTGTGTGATGGGGCAGGAACCCAACTCTGGCTCCTCTCACTCCAGGGCCCAGATTCTTCTACTGGCCCACCTTCTCCCCCCATAGATACACACTGTACTCGCATGCAGGCACACCACACATGCGCACACCGAACTCATACACCCCACAGAAGCACCCATGGACACACAGGCCTTACAGACACACACATGCCACGACTCACACAGAAGACCCACACACCCTACAGACACACAGACACGTACATACATACACAGTCTCTTCTGAAATCTGTTTTTTTTAAATTCCGTATGTACATAGAGCTTTTATTCTTTTAAAATCCTGCATAGAATTCTATTGCAGAGACCAATCATAATGTTACTAATCTAATCCAATTGGTAGCTCTCTAAGTTTCTGAAAAAATACAATCAAATAACAATAATGGAAAGTTGGTGGGTTTTCATTAAGTACAGGATTGCATGCATTATATCATTGAATCTTCACAGTGACCCTGTGTGTAACCCCATTTTGCAGATGCAAAGACTGAGATTCAGATGGTTTTAGAGCTTCCAAGTGACAGAGCCAGGAAGCAGGGTTAGGAAGTATCTCCAGACCCATCCTCAGTATGAGCTGAATGTTCACGAATATCCATGTCCTTACGTGTCTGTGTTGGAAAAGTTTCCGGAAGAGAAATCCCAAGTCTAGGGATACGTACATTCTCCAGTTTATGCACCTTGCTGAGCTGGAGTTTGGAGAACTGTACCAGTGTGCAAATAAATGCCTTATTTCCCTTTGATTTTTCCAGGACTGGGTATTTTTATCTTTGTCTCTTTGTAAGGCGAAAAGTTATATTAAAGTATTAGATGAATCCTTTTAGGGAATCAGGTTTTACTGACACAGAAAGGAGTTTGTGGTTTAGAAAGATGCTGGCATTGAAGGATGAGTGCGTTTTAGCAGAGGATGTGTTTTTCTTGGCGACAGGGACGGTGGAATCAGTTCTGGGGTTCCTGATGGTCTCAGGGCTTCTAACCTGTTGAGTTGCGTGTAGGAGCTCTGGAAGCTTGCTTGTCGTAAAGACACTCTGACTTGAGGCTCAGCGTTTGGAAGAGGTGCCTCCCGTGGACACAGACACTGTGTAGTCTTAGGAGGCAGAGGAAAGCGTGTGGAGGCCCAGCTCACCCTCCCTTGAGATCCTGTACCAGGACCTCCTCCTGGCCACATGGAGAGTGACATAAGGGGCCACCTCAGAAGCATGTCGGTGGCAATTTGGGGCTCTGTGCGTGGACTCTTTATCCTTGGCTGCTTCCCAGGCTCCCCGCTGCAAAGTAGGCATTCGCAGAGCAGCTCCATGGGGCCAGCAGCTTTTGCTTTCCAGCCCGAGCTGGTTGCTGCTAGAGGATTTGGCCTTGCTGTGTGCCTCAGCTCTGGATTTGACACAGGTAGCTGCTTGTTGCCTTACAAATGGTGGCTCTCCAGGTTCATGTTTTTATTGGATTGTGATAGAATGGTGCAGGCAGCTCCGGAGGTAAGACTGGGTCTATGTCATATCCCCAGCCTGCCCCTTGCCTCCCCTCAGAAGGCCCCCACAGTAGTCCTGCCCTGTCTCGTTCCCACCTGCCAACCTCTTTAGCTCAGCTCAGCAGCCCTAGGGCTGGGCGGCGCCGGGCCGCTCCCGGGACTCGCTCAGCCGTGGCAGGTTTGACACACCGTCAAAACGGCAGCGGTTCCTTTCTCAATTCTACCTTCCTGAGCTTTTCTTGCAGCTTTTTGTTGCCTGGAAGATTGGGTTTCCAGCTTCTGTTGTCAGTTTTCTTCTAAGCGGGCTCCTTTGGTATGTATGGTGGAAGAGAGAGCAAGAGAGGAGAAAACAGTGCTACGGGAAGCTGTCCCTTCCGTGGTGTCTGGAGTCTGAACACTTCATTCCAAGAGAGGCTTTTTGTCCATGAGCTGGGGCCTCAGAAAAGAAGCTGAATGATAGCAAGGAGACTAAGTGTGGGCTCTTTCTCCAAGTGTCCGAGGGAATATGACAAAGCTTTAAGAAAAGTAGGTAGCAGGAGTACATGAAAATAGTTGGCTTTCCTTTCTCCCTGGACGTGCTTTATGAGGGGTTTTGTGGTCTTGACTGTGAAGGGTGATGGGGCTTTTGCCTTGTCTAGCCTGGGTACTGAGAGCAACCAGTGGGTGGGAAGCCTGCCTGCTTTTTCTCCACGACCGTCACATTCTGGCCACCCAGTCATTCCATACATAAGGGGGGGTCCACAAAGTACAGAGTTAAGTATTTTTGGTAAATACAGCAGACTCTTCATTCACATGGCTGTTATTCCCAATTTCACTTTTATATCCTTTGTATTATTTTTATCATGCATATTACTTTTATGAATACTATAAACACAATAAACTGCTACTATTTTTGCTTTAGACAGTTATCTTTCAGAGCTATTAAAATAGCAATAAAGAAAATTTTATTTTGCCTTTATTAATTCTATTTTTATCCCTCTTGATTTTATTTAGTGTAGATCCCAGTTTCTGTTTGGTGGCTTATTCTTTCTTTCTTATTTTGGCATCTTACTCTTTAAAACTTTCTGTGATCTTTCTTTCTTTAAATATAGTCTTCTGACATTGAGTTCTCTCTCTCTCTCTCTCTTTTTTTTTTTTTTTGAGAAAGTAGTTGTGTCTCATTCATTTTTGAAAGACTTTTTTTTCCTGAGTATAGTAAATTGACAGCTTTTTGAAATAGTTTAAAATGCCATTTTATTTTCCTCAGGTTTGTGTAGTTTCTGATGAGAAGTCTATTTTAGCTCTTATCTTCATTTCTCCATAGATAAGATGCCTTTTTCCTCTGGCTGCCTTCAAGATATTTCTTTGTCTTTGGTTTCAATAGTTTTACTGTCATTTTATTTTTTCCCTTGATTGGTGGCATAACTACTATTAATTTTGGAAAACTCTCAGCTTTTATTTTCCCAGATATTTTTCCTGTCCCCTTTTCGCTATCTTTTCACCTTCTGAGAGTCAAATATAAATATGCTATGCTTTTTGGTAGTGCCTTGTAGCTTTTGTATGCTCTTTTCTTTTACTATTGTTATTATTATCATTATCATTATCATTATTATTACTACTACTACTACTACTATATTGTTTTTCTTTTTCAGTTTGGATAATTTCTATTAACCTGTCTTTAAGTTCATTGATTCTTTCCTCAGCTCAGTGTTGAGTCCACTGATGAACTCATAAAAGTCTTTCTTCATGTCTGGTATTGTGTTTTCATTTCTAGCTTTTCCCTTTGATTCTTCTTCCTGCGTTTCACTTCTCTGCTCAAATAGCCCATCTGATATTGCATGTTGCCCATCTTTTCAGTAAAGGCTTTAATGTATCGATTTCTAAAATTCCATGTCTGGGAGTTCCAACATCTGTGTCATATGCGTATCTGGATCTGTTGACTGCGTTTTCTCTTGAAAGTGTTTTTTCTTTAAAAAAAAAAAAAAAAAAAAAAAAAAAAAAAAAAAAAAAAAGAAAGTGTTTTTTCTTCCCCTCACTTTCTTGGGGTTTGCTTTATAAGTTTTTGTTGAAAGAGATGTCTTGTGTAGGGCCCTGGAAGCTGAGGTAAGCAGTCTGTATGCCTGAGGATAGGCATGCCTTTCCTTCTGTTAAAATTTTAGCTTGGGGATGTACATGAATGTGATTAAGAATTGAGTTAGATTTAAGATCTGTTGTTGTTATGGTTGCCTTCAATGTACCACATGCTTCCAGCTCCTCAATACTGCCTTGTCTTGAGGTTGAGTTTTGGTTGGCCAGAGAGTTTTTCTCAATGTTGATACCACTTTAGATCTTCCCTTTACATCATGCTTTGAGAGAATTTCTTTTCATGCTCTTGTCCCTCCACACTAGAGTTCTACTATTCCCTGTAACTTGATGGTTCTCAGCCTATAAAGGGGAATAGGTGTATACACAGTTTTTCTAATTAAGCTTCAGTCTTATAATGGCACTGTTTCTTTGTGTCTCAGGGGGGTGGTCTTCTTGTGTTCCTGCCCCTCCCCTGGGGGCAGTTACTGGGCCCACTTCATATTCTTGCTCCTCTCCTGGAGTACATGTTTTTTCCTATGTTCTCCTCCCCCCAGACACAGGAGGCTTTCGCCATTGCTCTGCGTGTGATAGTGTGGGTTGCCTTCTCCCAGTAGTCTAAGACTAGGATTATGAAGAGGCAACAGGCAAGGAGAATCTGGATGTGATTTTATATCTTTCCTGTAGCAGCTGCTGTTCACTTTCTTCAGGCTTGAACTACAAGGGGACACTTCAGAATTCTCATCAGTGGTTTTGTGAGTACTGGTTTGGGTGCATATAGAAGAGCCTGTGAAGGGTGCATTTTCATTATATCTGCATCCTCAGGAGTTCTGTATTCTCTTGAAATTCCTCACTAGGTCTTAACAGTTCAGTAAGAATTTTAGCTGACTACTTACTAATGTCCGGCAGCATCTACCCCAGGCAAGCAAGTGCTCATGTTCTGGCTCTTCTTGCACACAATTTCATTTACTTAGATTTCAGATCAGTTATTTGTCCTGGGAGCTCCGATTACTGACAAGTTCAAGTAATGTAATGAATTTGTGGATTGTATAACATTTTTGTTGTGAGGGTGGGAGTTATGCTCTTACTAGCTTTCTACATCTTAAGGAGAAGCCAGAAGTAACACTATTCTTAATACTCCCAAACTGGAAACTACAAAAATGCCCATTAACAGTCCAATGGATAGATATATTATGGTACATTTACCCAAAGGACTACTATATAGCAGTGAGAATGAATGCACTATAACTACATAAAACAAAGTGGATATAACTCATAAATATAATGTTGAGCTAAGGAAGCCAGTCACAAAGGAGTACATACTGGATAATTCCATTTGTATAAAGTACAAAACTAATCTGTGATCTTAAAAATCAGGGGAGCAATTGCCTTTAGAGGGCGAGAGGCTAGAATGGAGGACAAGGGGGCTTCTGAGATACCAGCAATGTTCTGTTTCTTGATATGCTTGTTACTATAGCTTTATATTTCTGAAAACATAATTTTATATACACATATACATATATATCTCTTTTCTGTATTTATATCATATTTTGTCAAAAATATTAAATATAAAACCTGGATTTGTAACATTCCAGATAGCTAAAAAATATAAAAGCTAAATCATAATCCAGCAAAAGACAGAAAATTAAGAAAATGCTAAAGAATCTTATAAAATAAAGTGCTAAAGCCTAAGGACATCAATTATGGCAATAAATACAAATGCTTATAAATGTTCCCCATTAAAAGATAATAAAATACAATAAAGCTCATATATGTTTTTAATGATGTGCAAATGTGAAAGGACTATAGGTGAACACTTCCCCCCCCGACCCTGGTTCCCTTCTTCTCTTCTTAAATTGTATTTGTGCTATCACCATGATCTTGAGACAGTGTTCCAAATTTATTAAATGATGGATGGGGCAAGGATATCTGAAGATAGGAAGGAACAGGTCAACGAGGGGACAATTTGGCACATATAAAAAAAAATGTAACACCTGCGGTTGAGCTGTTCTGAGCTGGACCACCGTCACAATTTCTAAGGGAGATTGTTTTTGTTAATTTGTATCCATCTCCAAATCTTTTGACTGACACCTGAATTCTGCATATCCCAGGATACTAACTCCACAACTCCCAGAGAATTCTAGCTCCCTGAGTGTGATGACCTCAGAGGATAATGCCACCCTTTCTCAGACCCTGCCAAGGGAACACATCATAGTGTGACCACTGTGTAAAGGAACTTTAAGCGGAAAGTTGAAGACATTGAGTCTGGATTTGGCTGGAGGAGGATAAAGGTTTAAAGGGAATTAAATAGAAGAGTTTGGGTTCACCTAACTGAGGGAGTCCATAGAAATAAACACAGCAATGATCCCTATAAGGAATTACTTTGTGAACATAGTGTGGGTTAGGGGCATGTTTGTTTTCTCACAGTAGTTATTCAAAAATATTCAAGAAAATGGAGACTTATAGACAAGGTTCTGAGTATAAATGCATCTTACGATTTATTCCATTTTTAAAATAAGAAAAATTGATTTGGAGAAAATTTTTCTAGACTTATTAAAATATCTTATTTTTAAAAAGTAGTTTATTGTGACCTAGAAAATTCCACATCCATTATCTAACTGATGTTACATGGATTCCATGTTAAGGAATGTACAGAGTAATGGGCCTCTAAGATTTTTCATAATCAAATGATCTTATTGTTCCATAAATATATTTGATATCCCAACTATGTGTTGTACACTAAAGAAGAATCCTTAAAACAAGGCTTAATCTCTAACATCAAGAAGTTCAAGGGGCACCTGGGTGGCTCAGTTGATTAAGCATCCAGCTCTTGATTTCAACTCAGGTTGTGATCTTGGGGTCATGGAATCGAGCCCTATGTTGGGCTCAGCACTGGGCCTGGACCTGTTTGGGATTCTCTCTCCCTTTCCCTGTTCCCTTCCCTGCTCACATGCAATCTCTCTCTCTCTCTCTCTCAGAAAGAGAGAAAGAAGGAAAAAAAGTTCAAAATCTAGTGACAGAGATAGTTATGGGGATAACAAGAACTCAGTGTTATAAATACTGTGATTGCAGAAGGTTCGGTGTGTTGCAAGACAGTTCAGGATGGCTCTTTCAGGTTTCTATACATTGTTTAAGTGGGTACCAACTGTTCCCTGTTTTGGACTATCTTTTCAAGGATATTAGTATAATGAACAATCTTGGAAGACAGAGAATCTCTTCATTTGGGACAAAGGTCAGGTGGGTTTACTACCCATTTTAAAATACTTGTCTTCCATATGATCAAAGTTCTTTTCCTATAACATCACCCACTATTTTTTTAGATGCCTTTTTGCTCCCTTTGAGTTACCTTGTAGGAATTGGAAACTAGATCAAAAGATAATACTCTGGTTACTGCAGTGATTCTTATATCTTCTACCAGCATTCATGAACTGTAGCAAGCTAACTTGTTAGTTTGTAGGTAGAATAAAGTTTCAGACCCTTCACAGGTCTTGACACATGCTATTGTGGGAATATGAAGAAGGTGTACTTATTTTTAGCTAATACAATAGCAATGATATTCTAGAATATGAAGAATGTTAGGCAAATTGAATCTGTGAGGATGTGGGTAAGAAAAGTGAAGGGCAGGGACAGAAAAAGAGTCAAACCAGGTGAAGGAAATAGGATAAATAAAGACCAGATTGTGGGGATAGATTTTGAAGGGTATTTTATTTTATGTTTTTATTTAAATTCTAGTTAGTTAACATATAGTGTAATACTGGTTTCAGGAGTAGCATTTAGTGGTTCTTCACTTACATTAACATTCAGTGCTTATCAGAGGGCACTTGAATGTTAACCAAGAATGTGAATGTTTTCATGAGGCAATGCAATTAAGGGATATTAACTAGAGGATGAAATCATCAGATTTAAGTTTTGGAAATGTCATTTTGGTAATAGAATGATTTGGCAGGCCCAAGATGGGAGGCAGGGAGAGCCATAGGCCAACTGCGAATCACTGGGATAATCCAGATGAAGCATGATAAAAGTTTAATGCAGGGAAAAGAGGTAGAGAGGAGGAAGACTTCGCAAAATATTATGGAAGTAGAATTAACTGGTTGTGTTGATAGAGGAGATTTTAGTGCTTCTTTAGGCTGAAGCTATCTTTGACACTTGAAGAAATAATGGTAATATCCATCATGATAGAAAGGATAGAAGAGTAAAGGGCCACAGCATTCACAAGGATACCTGAACTTAACATACGTATGTAGGTATTGGGTTTAGAAAGAATGACCTGTCTATGTGGGTAGGGTGTGTATTACTCTGATTTGACAACTAAGGAAATTGTGGTCCTGAGGATTGAATGGACTGCTGAGGGTTGTATGGTCAGCGAGTTAATAGTGGAAGTTGGAACTTGGATAAAATGAGTAATCTAGTGACCTTTTTATTCTGTTTCCTTGAATCAATCATCAGCAACATCACAAGTCTCTTTTCCATTCTCAAAGGATCTAGGCTTCATCTGGGAGATAAAGGAAGCAGAAGGGAAAGAAAACTAAGGAGTTATATATTTTTCTTTCATTTGACAGATATATTAGACCTGTTAGCTCATTGCTGAAAGAAAGGGAATAGAGGATTCGTGTTTGACAACGTGGGCCAAAGAGAGTCTGCCTTATTAATGAACTAGCTTCCCAAAGCATATTCTTAGGAGTGCTGACCTTGGATGACCTGAGAAGAAATATGTTCTACCAGAAGGCTGATCTCATCTTTGAACATCCAACCATTACACTATACTTGGTTACAACAGCACAAGGCTAGAGCACTGAGTTTGTATCTATACAATTTTAAAATACCCATCAACTAATTCAGTGAAAATAGTGAAAGGCCATGTAAGTCATTTTTCTTGTTTGAGTTTTTCTATTATGAACAGAGATTTTATTAGTGGTTACAGAACTAAGTTGTGGTATGATGTCAGAAAGTCAGTTATTCTGTCTGGTCCTCGGTTTGGTGCATAGTGTGCATAGAATTGTAAAGTGTTTTACCATCCTAACACTCTAAGCCTGACTGAGAATTTCAAGAAAGGGTATGCAAAGAGTAGAGATGAGGACCCAAGTCAGAATATTAAAGAAATCCACATGTAGGGACCAAGAAGACAAAGAGGAACTTAAAAAGAAGTACCAGTGAAGTGGTCAGAAAAGGAACATTTAAAGAGTTTGTCTGCCTTTTTCTAAAGGAAAGTTCACCAGGTATCAATGAACTTTGTGAATTGGTTGGTGAGCCCCTGTTTTCCCTATCTGTAGAAGGACCTATGAAAGAAAGTGAAAGCCTGGGAAATTTGAGTTGGGTATAAAAAGTTTAAATTTCTGTTTAATATGAGAATAGGAAGTCTTGCCTCCAGTTCTTTCCAAAATAGATCACTAAAAAGAAAATAATTTCCCATTCTCTGTTATATTAACTCCCTTAGAATTTATTCAAGCCTGACTGTGTTAATCACTTAGTAGGTGTTTTGTCTTTCAATCGAGATGTCAATTTCTTAAGAGCAGAGTACCAGCATGTATTGGATGAGCAATACATGTGTTTTAACTTATTTGTTTAGAATCTTCTTAGTTTTCTGGCAGTAATTAATCAAACTTGGAGTTGAAGACTCAAGAAGAGCAGAAATATTTAGAGTTCACTTGACTAAAGGCAAAGTGCTTTGAAGGTCCTCCAGGCTCTGAGAGTGTCTGAAATATCTTAAGCAGACCTAGATGAGATTATAGAGTCTCAGCTTGGTGCCTGTACTGCCCATCACCCTCTTGCCCTCTTTGCATCAGTACCTCTGAGAGAGGCAGCCTGCTTTTTCATCTTGTAGGAAACACAGTCTCAGAAAACAGCTGCACTGAACTATTGGACCATAATGGTACATATCACTCTTGGTCTTTGGCAGGAGATGTCCTTGGCTCCCAAAATAACCTTAACCACAGGGTTAAGATCTTCCCATAATTGAAGAGTACAGAGGGAAGGAATCAAATACATGAGGCCTGACAGACATTTAATCACACTGTACTCAACCATTTGGGCTTCCTTTATAGTCACATTGGTGATGGCAGCCAAGGCTTAACCTCTTGGGATCCAGGCTCCTACCATAGGGGGCAAAAGGGTTCTCAGAGAGCTGCCACTTTGAGAGAGGTCTCAGTTGGTGATGGAGAGTAGTCACATGGCAGAATGGCTGAACAAAATCATTTAATTTGATTCATAAGCCATATCTGTAAATAGTGCTCTTATACTTGGTTCATCCCAGCAAATCAACTCTCAGGGTTAATTGGAGCAAGACTTTCATGTCGATGAATGCCTTTAAGGTCTCCTTATTTTCCTGGTCCTAGATGCTTTTTTGGGCACATCCTTCTCTCTCTTTTGGGATACTTGGTAACTTATATTCTTCCCTACTTCAAAATCCCTTTCCCATTTTTACCTTAGGAACAGATGCCTAAAGAGCATCATCTAACATGGCTCCGTGTGTGTGTGTGTGTTTGTGTGTGTATATATATATTTTATTTTAAGATTTATTTATTTTTGGAGGGTGGGGCAGAAGGAGAGAGAGAGAGAAACCTAAGCAGACTCCACACTGAGTCCTGTGCAGGACTTGGTCTCATGACCCTGAGCTCGTGACCTGAGCTAAAACCAAGAGTCATCCAGGAACCTCTTTATTTATATTTTAATAAGAAGTAAAGCTTTGAACAAAACACACGCATTAGCCTTTGGTGAAATAATTGTCATCAGACAGCTAGCCAGGACATTTTGGATAGGGGACCCCTCAAGTGCATATTAACTTATTTCTTAGCCTTTTTTTTTTTTTTTTTTGGTGGTTGGGGGGAGTCTGTTATTGTCCTATGGGTATCCTATGTACACAAACCACTTTCAGACTTCTATGATTTTTCTGGAGCTGTTACTTTGATCTCACAAATGATAACTCCTACATTTTATCTTTCAAAAGCTAGTTCCTTTTTCCAGTCTTAGCTCAAATGCTACCATGAGTGGTTTTCACATTTCTGCACTTGGATTTCTTCATTTCTCTTTTAATTTCCACAATTTTGTGTTCCTCTCTTGCGGTTTGCATCACTTCTACCTTTAAATTGTTTGCATTGTCATTTTGTGGCACAATACTTCGTGTCTAACACAATAGTGTATAAAAGTGATTTCACTTCTTACATAAAATTATCATCGATAATGTGCCAGTCATTGTGCTATGTGATTTTGATCCTATTACCAAACAAATCTTTGTTGATTTGGGTTGAATTTCTTTGTCCCATTCCTTATCATTAGGACCCCTCATGGTCTCTACCTGTTTGCATTTGTTTATATTCAATCTCAGTACTCATGCATTGTTTTGGTGGTTAAATACATATATAAGTTTGTCAAAATTCATCAAATTTTACACTCAGAATGGGTACAGAATATTATAAGTAAGTTATACCTTAATAAAGTGGCTTTTAAAAATAGGGGTGCGCTGGGGCCCATGGGTGGCTCAGTTGGTTAAGCGACTACCTTCGGCTCAGGTCATAATCCTGGAGTCGAGTCCCACATCTGGTTCCCTGCTCAGCAGGGGGTCTGCTTCTCCCTCTGCCCCTCCCCAATCTTGTGCTCTCTCTCATTATCTCTCTCTCAAATAAATAAATACAATCTTTAAAAAAAAAATGGAGGTAAGCCTTTCCACTGTTGAGGCTGACTTGTAAAGGACAATAAGATCATTTCCTCCTAACAGTTGGCTGTCCAGTCACCCAGGCAGGGAACAGACATGTCCTGACCTGGCCATGGGGTATAGAATTTTACAGAATAGAGCTCTGCCTGAGAAAACTTACTACCAGCCTAGAAGCAAAAAAACAAAAGCAAAACAAAACAAAAGCCCCCGAAACCCCTCAGGTTCAAACATCTGAAATGTGCAATTGTTAACTAAATCATGTGTTTTTTTAATTATAATAGGACTACTTTAGTTTATAGTGTGCATTCTATATTATACATAACAATTATAGTTACAACCACTTTATTTTATTGTAGTAAGGCAATTAAATATAAATCATCTGTTTTCCTAAGGATAATTAAAATTATCAAAATAATTTATTATTATAATATATGGGTCCCCCACATTCTAACCACCGTATTATCATTTGAAACTCAGATTACATTTCCCTATAGAAACAGTCCTGAAGAACCTGAGTCTTATTGGAGCCCTGCTCAGAGGCACTCACTCTTCTTTCCATTCTCCCTGTGGTTGCCCTCCCACAGCTACCTAGGAATAGTCTGGGACCAGTGCACCTGGGAATGTTTTATGGCCCCTATGAGACTCCCGTACGGCAGTGCCTGCTGGCTTGCCTCCCCTGGACTCACTGGATGTTGTGGGCATTCAGATTTCTCAGTGTCCAACTTTCTGTCCCAAATCCCTCCCTTCCTTATATAAGGTGAGCCCCAACCACCTGCCTCCTCCGACTTATTTTTCCATCTTCCATTTTCCAGTTCTCCTATCCAGATTATTCCCAAACTGCCAATAGCTCAATTGATCCCCAATTTAAAATAATGCATCTTTCTAATTCCATTGACTACACATATTTTCTTGGCAAAAAGCAGTCCGAGCACTGTTGTTTCTCAGTCATGTAGATGTGGGCGAATTACCTAACCTCCCTGGTGATGGTTCAGTTAGCTCCCTCTTAAGCTTTATTGTGAAGACTAAATGGGTTGATCTTTGTAAAGCAGTTAGAACAGTGTGTGGCCCCTAGAAAGTGTTGTCCAAGTGCCATTATTATAATTATTGTTGGACTCAGTATTAAAAAACACAAAACATACAGCTCACCCATGGGGTGATTAATAAAAAAATTGGCATTCATTGATAATCTCTTGATGCCTGTCTGAGGTTGACCACCTGAAGGTTTTGGGAGTCCCGAGGAAACCAAAAGGAGGAGGTGACTTTGGAGGATGGGACACTAGGGAAAGTGTGTAGACGGGGGTGATGCCACAGGAGAGGGGAGGGTATACACATTTTGTGATTTTGTTTAAAGACTTAACTTCAATTATTTCTTATGTGTCAGTGAGACTGATTTTTCTCGTCACCTTCAGCCTTTGGGCTGAAGGGTGACTGATGCCAGATGTCTCCTTTGCTTTTATTAGAAGTTCCCCACACCAAATTCTGTCCTTGACCCTGAAGAGCAGGTGCCCAAACTGGGCCTGATCAACAACTACGTTGATAGTATAGATACATGACAAGAAGGAAATAAAACAGTTAGTGTTAGGTGATGTGAGCAGATTCATACATGATACATACAGCACAAAGCAGCCCTGTGAAAAGCCATAGCACAAGATACTGTGGAGAAGGGGAGGTCAGTGCCGGGGTGACCTGCTGGGCTGAGAGACACGGTCAGTTGGCCCAGCAGTGTTCATCCTGTCCTTACGGGAGAATGCATGCCTGGGAGGGATTGGATTGCCTTCCTTGTGGGGACGTGAACCAATGAGCTGGGGGTGTGACTCGTGGTGCTTCTCAGTTACTAGCAGGGTAAAAAAATAAAGACAAGTTCCTGTTGGCAAAGATACTTGGATACAATCCAGTGATCTACTACTTACTATGGACCTATTACACTGAGGCTCTGAAGAGAGAAGGAAAGCATGACTTCTGCCCTCCACATGCTATCATTCTGTTGGGAAGTCCAACGCCTAAGCAAGCATAACATGGCAGCAACCTGCTGGGCTCTGTGGCTTCCCAGGGAGGGAAACCAGGCTCACAGTAGCTTAAGAGGCTTGATGTACCGGCTTATGTAAATGGGAAAAACAAGGGAGGTTGCTCTTAGGGACTCCTGAGAGGCATACATCTGAGTATTGTTCTCATTCTAGTCTGATCTCATGGGCTACCTTCATGCAGTAAGAGTGGCCGCTCCAGTTCTGGGTCTGTTTCATGCGGCCGTAGTGACATCAGTGGAAAGACAAGAAGTCTTTCTCTCGGAGTCGATACCTGAAATTCCAGACAATGACCCATATCGGAGTGGTTTGGTCCATGTGTTCATTTCTGGCCAGTAATTGTAGTCAGAGGGTTGAGCTGCTCTGATAGGGCAGCCTGGGGCCTGTGAGCACTCTGCTGAACTAGAAGGTTGGGTCTTGCCCCACAAGAGCCCCATGGAGTGGGAGAAGGACAACTCTTTAAAATAAGAGAGCTGGGCTCTTTCCAGAGGAGAGGCTCTTACTGAGAGGTAGCAAAAGCAGGAAGGTTCCCTGTGAGAAGTGGAGCCTGAGAGGAAGGTATTTTTTGGAGGGGAAACTGCATTCTTCTTTTTTTGCAGGGAGAGCAAAGGAAAAGCAGGGAAGCAGACCCTGCTCCTCTCCCCCAGCGCCCTTTCAGCCAGCAAGTGGTGGTTATCTAATAGGGGCCTCTGATGAAGCCACTTAGCGGTACTCGTGCTAAGAGGTGGTGACCTCCAACCCCAGAGCTGGGGCGCTCTGGCAAAGGCAGCCTGTCACCACCCAGAGTGTAATTTGTCAGGGACATGGAGGTTAACATTTTTCTTCACAAAAAACATCTTTAATGACCATCAGCAATCAGGACCTCCGATTTCTGTCTCATTTGAAAGCTTTTAATGCTTTCAGAGGGATAGATGGGGTGACCTATGAGGTCTTTTCCATCTCTGATTTTCTATGATTAATGAAGTTCAATTGTGCAGAATAAAATGGTAAGTTTCTCGGTGTCAGTTCAGCTGTATTCCTTTTCTCCTCCCTCTTTTTTCCCCATTTTTTTTTTTTTTTAGACAGATGATAATCATGCACATTTTCTCTTAATGCTTCAGGGAAAAAAAGGACTTTTCTTCTGAGCCAGGCTTTGAAAATGTCAAGGTGGGTGTATTTATTCGTGGTATAAATTGTTGCCGAATGCCACAAGCCACTCCTCATTTTCCCACCCCCAGGATAGATTGGGCACCTGCATTAAAGGCAAGATGAGCACTGTAAATGTGAAAATGTTTTATGTTTGTTAAGAGTTTATTAGACTTTTTTTCTGCATACCTTCATAAAATACATTTGTTTAATGACAGGCCGACTTCTTATCTTCTGGGCTAGATGTGACAGACTTCATTACTTTCTTTTGTCTGAAGGGAAACTGAGGCCCAGAGCAGTCTTAGACTTTGTCAGAGCTGCCCAGCTGGGTGCGGGGAAGGTTTCTGCCAGCACTTGTTCATTCCACTCTGCTGCATCTGGGGATTAGGAAGCATCTCTTGAAAATTCTAGAGGAATTTGGCTAGTCTTATTCTCCCCATCAGCCTGAAGATTTTACTAGGTTGAAAGTCCTCTGAATTATGAAGAAGCAGACCTCTGGAGAACTGTCTAGGGAGCCGGAGGTTTTTCACCCTTGCACATTCTTTGCATTTGGAAGAGAAAGGAATGGGATTTCCTTGGGTTTGTATAGTTAGCCTCTTTTCTGGTTAAGAGCACAGACTGAGCTCCTCTGAATTCCAGGATCTCCTGCTCAGTGTGGAGGACAGTAAAGGGACCTCAGACAGAATTCCCTCCCAGGGGGAGCCAGGGCTCATTGGCTGTACAGTTCTGCCTAGAAGCCCTAAGACTATCCCGCAGGGGGACTGCCTCTTAATTTGTGAAAAGGATCTATCCAAACAATCAATCAAACTCCCCAAATGACTAAATTTAGACTACTTGTTTCTAAGATCCTGGAAGTACCCAAGGCAAAATTCAGAAAAAAATGATTTCCAGCATCCTCATCAGTAGATACACTCTGGCCCGAACTGTTGCAGATTCCAAGCACATGGAGTACATGATGTGACTTTTAACTATAACTTCCTTAAACACACTATCTGAGCTAAACATGCCTTACAAGGGACCACTGTGGGGTTGGTCCCGCAGCAGGCCTATGGCCTGGGCATTGTTTCTCTCTCCCAGGATGAGGGTGAAAAGGCCTCTTTTGGGTCCATAAATGGAAGAGGAGTCAGTTTGTCTGTACCAGAGCTAGTTCCTTTGTTTGCTGGCTTTAGAGTTAATGTAAGCAATGTATCAGTGAAAACTCCTCTTTATAGCTCTGCCTCTTTGAGGCTCTGAGCCCTGTTGGGTTTAGAAATGAAGTAGGCATTGCTACTTGAAGCCGTGCAGTAGAGTGGGTCTCATTTTCAGTTGGAAACCAACCCAAAGGTGCTGCGGTGGGGTGGCCCTCTAGTTGGTGATGTCCAGTGAATGGATCCCAGTGTCCATGGAGGGCTTCAGGGAACACTTTCTAACTGAGCGATTAGGTACAAGGTAAAACAAGAAGGCCCGGTTCTAGGGAAATAGGTATGCTGGAAGGATTTTTTTTTTTTAAGATTTTATTTATTCACTTGACAGAGATCACAAATAGGCAGAGAAGCAGGCAGAGAGAGAGGAGGAAGCAGGGTCCCTGCTGAGCAGAGAGCCTGATGCGGGGCTTGATCCCAGGACCCTGGGATCATGACCTGAGCCGAAGGCAGAGGCTTTAACCCACTGAGCCACCCAGGTGCCCCTGGAAGGATTTTTTTAATCCACATTCCAAATCCAAATCCAAATCCACAGTCTGTACTCATCATTTTATACTCCCACCAACAATGCATAAAGCTTCTAATATCTCCACATCCTTGCCAACACTTGTTATTTTCTGCTCTTTTGATAACAGCCATCCTAACCAAATTAAGTAGTAGCTCGTTGTGGTTTCAATTTGCATTTCCCTAACCAATAGTGATGTTGGGGGCATCTTTTCCTGTGCTTATTGGGATGGACAGGAGTTTTGACTATGCATCCCAGCTCTCATGACAGTTTCTCAATGTTGGTTTCATGTTAGAATCTCCCTTGGAATTCTTTAAAAAGCAGTGATGCCCACGACCAACTAATTAAATCAGAATCTTGTGGAGGGAGGCCTAAGAATAAGCAACTTTTCAAAGTGCAGTTGGGGAGCCCTGGGTCTCAAGTCACAGGACCTGAGTGGAGTCCAGACCTATCAGCCCATATTTTCCTACTTTGGGCAGACCCTTTTTTTTTGGTACTGTCTTTATCAGAAAATGATATTGATAGTACCTACGCTGCAGAATAAATCTGAGGTTTAAATGAGATAATACGATGATCTAACAATAAAGAGTGTTACTCTTAGTAGATACATATTGTGGGAGAAGAGGGAGGGAGTGTCTGTGCTGTTCTCTGCACTTTGATAATAACCATGAAAGACATGTTCGCTCTGGAAGAGAGAGCAGATGCGATGAGACTGACCAGGACCAGGAGCTATACTCCCGGCTACACATTCAAATCACTTTGGGATTTTGGACTCCCCTATGGAATTGTTCATCTCCCTGCTTTGCACAGAGTTCTGGAGCTCTTGGTGTTGGTCCCTAGAATAGGTCGGTCGCCACCTCCCAGGCCTGGTGAGGGATAGGTTGTGTTCTCTGTGGTCCTGGGAAGTAAATCTCCTTGTAGAACCATGGGAGGTACAGAGATTGCTTTAACTTCCAAGGGCTTCAACGTCAAAAAGAGCCCCAAAATAATAGGAAGAAAAGCAGTGCTGAGTACTCTCTGTATCTCCTTGGCTTTCAGGTGCATTAGTAATAAAGCTGGTAAGTAATTGATTTAAACACATGATTTCTCACTTGATACAATGTCCCTTTAATTGCCAATTGCTGTCCTACAATGCTAGCTCATATGTTTGGGATAATACCATTATTATCGTTCTCTGGTCTTTAAGTATGACAAAGAACCAAATGGCTTGTTTTAAATAAAAACTTGAGTTCAGGTTCTTTTGGTCTATTGCATGCATCCAGGAAGGATTTTGTGATCTAATAAGGCAATTATTGGGTTTCAATTAGGTGACAGGTGATTATGAGGATAATAATTTTTGGAGTTTTATACCTCAATTTTACAAAGCTTAAAAATCTACAATGCTTTTTTGGCAAACACTACATTTCATACCTAACCAATGGAGGGTCTCTTTCAAATATATATCTTTCGGACAGCTAATCAGCATTAATTAAGCAGAAGTGTGTTCTGAACTATCTTTTTCTGTAGCTTTATTTGTCTCCTTTCTGTGTTCAGTTCCTTTTTAATTAAAAAGTGTCTATGCGCATGGATTTGGATCAGAAAGATTCTGAGGATAGAAGCTGTGCCCAGGGACAACTCTTGGCAAAACTGGGAAACGGGCCCTGCTGGCCTCCATCAAACTCAACCAAAGTCAATCTCCAGGTTCTCCCTCATTCCTTGTTTCCCACTCACTTCAGACCCATAGAGCCCTAATTAGTGCTTTGCTGTTAATCCAGTTTCAAAAAAAAAAAAAAAAATCCCATCCTAATTTATACCATTTGCTCTTCCCATTGTGTAATATGGCTTGTCGCCTTGTACCAGGGCTGGTTTCAAGCTCCCGACTTCACTGTGGGGCATGTTTGGCTCTTGAATCTGATGCCGTAGCTGGGGGCTACCTCATACCACGAGCCCTAACGCTGGTAGTCTCTCCTGCCATCTGTGTCAAAACTCACTGTCCCAACAGGCTTATACATCAGTCTTTTACATCTTAGTGCCCCTTAGTTCCCTGTTTTAGAGAATGTGCCTTTCTCTGCTGGAAGAGAAGAGGTTTTCCCCTGTCAATGAGCAGTGCAGAAGCTATTCTAAGGAACATGAGAAGACTGCCTTCCGGTAGCACATATCCATGTTGGGAGGAGAAAAGAATTCTTTGAAGAGGCCGTGAAGGCCTGGTCCTTGTCCCGAGTCTTTCGCCCATGTGACCTTGGCCAAGGCAGGCTTCTGCTTTGGTCCCTGAGTTTCTCACGAGGGCGTGAGCCAGCTGACCTCCGAGGGCTCTCCCAGGTCTTCGTGGCCCCTCCGCATGGCATCCGATTCCACTATATGTAATCACAAAGCTAGCAGCAGAGAGGAACGGTAGCAAAAGAGACCGACTGGATTATTTCTTCGTATTTGTCTCATTGGCTGAGTATTTTTGAGATGAAGAAAGTGAAGAAATATGTGAGCGTAAAAGAGGAATTCTACAAACTTTGTAATATTTTTAGCTTATAACTGGCGTTTGTTAATGCTCAGAGAGTCTTTAATCAAGCGATGTGTATTTATCATACAATCATTACCTTATTTAGCTATAACAAATGCCTAGTTAAGTGTGCATACAGGCCGTTTCTGTTGCAGTTTAATTACCAACACAGTTAATTAGGCAATATACTCCATCACCATTTTTATTCAAAGAGTTTCTCAACTTTATCAAAGCACTTTTGAGGAAGAACTGGTGGACCCCAAACCCTTAGTTAGGAGAGGTAGAGAAAGCCCTGAACCGCTGGCCCCATTTATTGAGTGCCTACTATGTGCCAGTACTTTGTAGACACTGTCTCCAAGTCTCCACAAGATTCACTGAGGGGCCTTGGATGTGGAGAATGTGTGTTGGAGTACACTTGGCTAGAGGGCCAGTAACACTTGCATCTTTCTGTCACAGGCAGCAACTGTGCTGAGGAGGCTCAGAGAGAAGAGCCCGGCACTCTGCTCTGACTGGTACCCTCCCCTCAGAGCTGCTACCAGAGAGCCCTCTCCGAATTTCTTTGGAGTCTGTCCCAATGCCGGATTCACCAAGGCAGCATTTAAGGAAGCATGGAGGGAGCCCAAATGCACCAACATTTCTCATACAGCTGGAGAAAAACAAGTGGAATTCCACCATTAAAAGGTTTGGTTCTGGGACTCCTGGGTGGCTCAGTTGGTTAAGTGGCTGCCTTCAACTCAGGTCATGATCCCAGGGTCCTGGGATCGAGTCCCATATCGGGCTTCTTGCTCGGCGGGGAGCCTGCTTCTCCCTCTGCCTCTGCCTACCTCTCTGTCTGCCTGTGCTCACTCTCTCTGACAAATAAATAAATAAAATCTTAAAAAAAAAAAAAGTTTTGGCTCTAGCTTAAGGTTCTGAAGGATGCCAAATGCATCTCCTCATAGGAGGCTTTGGATTTTCAGCTGTTATCAAGCCCTTGGACTACAGAGGAAATGAAGGACCTTAGGAAATAGCAATTGATTCATAGGCTAGGAGAATTAAAATGGTTGGGAGATTGGGTGGATGTGGGCAAAAGGAGGGGAGCAGAGACAGATTGCAGACTTCAGTCTTGTGCCCAGAGACCATCCTGAGATCACACGATGGACTAGCTCTGAAGAGAAAGGACATGTAACGGCTAGAGAATCTGATGCCAGGGTGATTTGGGAGCCTAGAAGAAGGCATGGGGCTTGGACTCTGACCATCATGTATATGAATCTTTACCTGATAATTAAAATCAGAGGCACTGTTTTCTGATAGTTGGTTTCCTCACTGTGAAATGGGGCTAGGAATACCTCCATCTTATATCACTGGTGAGGGAGTTCAATGAATCAATGTATAATAGGTTGAAAGTGACTCATTCCCCGCCCCCCCCCGCCCCAGCCCAAAGTAGGTGCCCAGTACATGTAAAAAAGATACCAGAGTCATGCTTGTTGATTTGTCATTTGATAAGGCATGTGGTTTGGTGCTGTGTAGTTGGTTGCAAGACCATTTAGGAAATGCCAGGTGCATTAAAAATTTTGAAGCATTTAGGAGTGTGTCCTTCATATATATCAGTCATTTATTAAATATATTTGAATTTGCTGATTAGCCTTAGGATTCATTTTAATCACTTCATAAAATATGATCCATTATGTAATTTAAAAAAAAGTATTTTATTTTCTTATCCATTGAATAGCAATTTATTGCTGAACTACCTATTTCCTTGTTCAGTTTTGTTGGGGGGTGGCAGGTAGGCAAAATCTGTATGCCCATGAGGATAGGGGGCATGTGTAACTTGCCAGCTGTTGTGACTTAAGTTTGTAACACAACGTCTGGCATGTAGTAGATACTCGATGAATATTTTTTGAATAAACACACCTTTTTCCCCCCTGGAGTGACAATTATGTAGAGGTCATGAGGTATGAAGCTACTCGGAGAGAGGATGTACATATTTAAACATTTAACCTGAAGCCAAACTGACAAGGTGAAGTGCACAAAGGTACTAGACAGTGCTAATGTCCACCGTGTACCAGGTGAGCTCCAGGCCCTGGGGACATAGCCATGAACCACCCAGACAAAAATCCCACTCTCATGACACCGACATCCTAGGCGGAGAGAGATGGTAACACAAGACGATTATGTGTGATGAGGAACAGAAGGCAAGCTGAGGACAAAACAGAGGTCGACACCCTGAAACCCCATCCCCCCCATGGGATATGTGTGACATTCCTCAGGCACTCCTGGCTGCCCTAGAGGAAAAACAAATAGTTAAACCTGTAGAGATCACAATCCTGCAAGACCTGAGTCTCCCTCAGTTTACAAATGTCCCAGAGATGTACAAGGAAGAGGCTTTCTTATCAACAGCCTAACTTCCAAAGACCCATAGCTCAGTTTCTGAAGCCCTAACATCACCCTCCCCTCCATAAAATTGAGGGAGGCTGAGGCAGAGGGAAATGTAAATAAAATTGAAATTTTTTTTAAACCTTCAGCCCGTTGATAAGGACATGTGATAGGAGGAATTTAACATATCTCCAGGAAGCTCCCAACTATGTTACTGTTAATGACTTACTAGAGGGAAAAACAACTTAACTTGTCAACAGCAAGGCCTCCGGTATCCTGTGAGTCTTCTCTAATACATGAAAGTTCTTTCAGAAACCTCCCTTGTGGGGTGCCTGTGTGGCTCAGTTGGTTAAGCAACTGGGATCATGATCCCAGGGTCCTAGGATCGAGCCCTGCGTCGGGCTCCTTGCTCCTTGGGGAGCCTGCTTCTCCCTCTGCCAGCTGCTCCCTTGCTTATGCACGCTCTCATGCACGCTCTCTCTCTGTGTCAAATAAATACAGAAAAAATCTTAAAAAACAAAACAACACCTCTCTTTTTCCTTACCTCCCCAACTCCAAAACTTCATCACACGAAGAAAAGGATAGGGAGTGTTGAGAATGTGTGGGAGTAATGTTATAATTTTAGATAGGGTTCTTGGGAAGACATCACATGAATACCTGAAGGAAACAAAGGAGTGAGCCATGAGAATATCTAGGAAAAGAGCATTTCTGTTGGAATAGAAAGATAAAGACCCAGAGATAGGAACATGCCTGGGATATTGAGGAAAGGAGATACTAATACAAAGGAAGTGAGTGAGGGTGATGGGGTTTTGGAATATAGGTGAGGTTCGGAGGGGTAGAGTCCGGAGCCGACGATCAAGAAAAAATTCTTGAGATGTCTTTGGTGCAAAATGGTGGTTTACTAAAGCACAGGGACAGGACCCACAGGCAGAAAGAGCTGCTGCACCAGGGCTGTGACTGAAGACAGGATATACAAAGTTCAAAGACAAGCTGCACATGGGAAAATGTGCACAACAGCTTTAATCAAGAAAGGAATGGCAACCAGAATACAGAAAGAAACCTCCCTTTTTCCTTACCGCCCCCAACCCCATAGTATATAATCAGCCACCCCTCACAACCCTGGGCTGCAGGTTATAAGGACATTTAATTGTATTTACATTCCCTTCTGGAAGCTAGACCATTGATAGAAATGTTTTGTTCTTGTAAATTGTTAAGGCTTTTGTAACTGAGGGAGACTCAGGTCTTGTAGGATTGTGATCTCTATAAGTTAACAATTTGTTTTTCCTTTCCTTAGCTCTAGGGCAGCCAGGAGTGCCTGAGGAATGTTACATATATGCCTTTGGGCGGGTGGTTGTGGGATGTCAGCTTCTGCTTTGACCTCAGCTTGCCTTCTGTTCCCTCATCAAGGGCAAGGGTAACAGGAGACAGGATCACAGACTAACACAAGCCGCTTAGGTCATTATAAGGACCTTGAGCTTTATCTGAGAAAGATGGGGGACACTGAGTTTTGAGCAGATAAGTCACATAACCTGCCTTCCAATTTAACAGGACCACTTGAACTTCTGGATTAAGACTAGATTAGAGGATGAAAAGGATAGAATCAGGTGGATGGGTTTAGAGATAGTAACTGAGAGGAGAAATGATGGTAATTCTCACCAGGGTTGCAGCAGTGGAGATGGTAGGAAGTACAGTTGACCCCTGAACACTAACCCCCTACATAGTTGAAAATCCGCATATAACTTTTAACTCTCCAAAAACTTAACTGCCAGTCGCCTACTGTTGACCAGAAGGCTTACCAATAACATAAACAGTCTATTAACACATTTTTTATATGTTACTTATATTAAATACTCTATTCTTACAATAAGGTAAGCTAGAGAAAAGAAAGTGTTATTATGAAAATTTTAAGGAAGAGAAAATACATTTACAGTACTGTACTGCATTTATTTTTAAAAAATCCATGTGTAAGCGGACCCGTGCTGTTCAAACTATGTTGTTGAAGGGTCAATTGTGTTGATATACTTTGAAGGTAAAATCAACCAGATTCTCTGATTATGCAGAAGTGGGTTAAAGATAACAAAGACGATCCCAAGATTTCTGGCTTGAACAATAAAAAGGTTGGTGTTGCCATTTACTGAGCTGGGGGGAAATTGTGGGAGAAGCACATTCTGGGGGATTGGGGAAATTTTAGGATTTCAGGTTTATCACATCAACTTTGAAATGCCTTTTAAGTATCAAAGTGAAGATGTCAGGTAGATAGTTGGATGTATAGAGTTGGAATTTGGTCCAGAAGCTTGAAGTAGGCATAGAATTAGAAAAGCACCCGCATTCAGACACCATTAGGCTGTGAGACTAGAGAAAGTCACTAACCGAATGGTAGGAAGTAGACAAAGAAAGCAGCCCAACAACTGAATCCTGGGGCGATGAGAATTTAGGAGAAACCAGGAAAAAAGACAGTAAAAAAATCAGGATGGGAGGAAACCCATAAACAAACCATTGAAAGAAAGTGCTTCAGGGAGGAGGGAGTGGTCCGCTGAGTCCTGTGCTGCTGAAGGGTCAGGCAGGATGAGGACCAAGAATTAACTGTTGTATTCATTGTAGTTGGTGAAGTGGAAGCCACCAGTAACGTTGTCACGGGCATTTTTGCAGGAATAGGGTGAATAAAATCTTGGTTGGTGTGTGTTCAATAATTTGGAGAGAGAAGTTAAGGATGGAAACTTTTCAAGAGGCATTGGTATTTTTATACCAAATTGTACTGCTGCAGTTGGTTTCCTATGTGGAAAATAAATTGGATCCCAAATTATTTCATACCAGGAAGAAAGAAAAAAAGTCATATGGATCATAGACATAATGTGGGAAGCAAACTTTAGCACTTGTAGAAGAGAATATAGAAGTATATCATTATGATATAGGGGTAGGTAATAATTTCTTAAATGAGACAGATAAAAGAGACATCATTAAGCAATAGATCTTATTTTTTTCTCACATTCAATATTAAATCTTTTGTATGACTGTAGATAGCATATACAAAATTCAGAGACAAGCCACACATGGGAAGATGTATACAACAGTTTTAATCAACAAAGGAATGGCAACCAGAATATATAAAGAAATTCTACAAATCAGGAAGAAAAACTAAACAGTTTAACAGGAAAAAAAATCTAAGGAAATGATCTATCAATTTACACAAAAGAAATTCACATTTGAACAGGAGCTCAGACGTGTCAGTGATTAATGATAAGTATCTTAAAACAAATTCTCATCACACATGTCAGTTAAAAGGTTTAATAATTCCAAGTCTTGGCAAAGATCTGGAGGACATGGATTTTTATACCTTGTTAATAGGAAATAAATAGGTAACAAAAATTTCGAAGACCAATTTAGCAATAAAGTTGAAAATGCTAATGACCTCACAGTTCTCCTTGGTGTGTACTCTAGAAAAACTCAGACCCAGATGTAGAAGGGGGTGTCTCTAAGGTGTCCTTTTCAGCATAATTTGGGGTAGCAAAAAATGGGAAACAATCTATATGTCCATCAACACGAGAGCTGGTAAATTGTGTTACAAATTGTATATTCACCTGATACACATGTATTACAGTGACTGGACTGGGTGGCCTGTATCCCTAGACTATCTGAAACTTCATTGCCGTGTAAAGAATACAGTACCTGCAGATGAAAAGTTTACAGATAACATATGTGCTTTTATAGCTATGCACATGTAGTAAAAGCAAAGTCGTAGGGAAAGAGTCATGTGGGCATCTGGGTATGCATTCAGGTGAATGAGGTCAGAGAGAGGTATAAAGAGAACTTTAACCTGCTCTGCAATGGCCTTTTCAGGAAAAGAACCATCGGGGGCAAGTATGTCAAAATATTAATATCTATTAAATCTGTATGGTGAGAATACAAATAAAAATTTTCTCAAAAATATATGACAATTTAGATAAAGATGTGGCAAGTGGATAAGTTACGGAGCTTTTCAAAAGAAAAAAAACACTGAAGGGGCATTTAAATAAGCAGACAACCCAGTGCTGGTTGGTACTTTTTCACAAATGAATGAGCTTGCTGTCCCCATGGGTTGCCAGGCAGGTTCTAAATGACCCTTTCTCACAGAAGCTAACGGAGGAATTCTTGCTTTGAGTGAGCTCGTTGTACATGACCTGGAAGTTTCCTTACACATTTAAAGTGATAGTAGGTCTTTGGCCCAAAACCGTCTTTGGGCATTTCAGGTATGCAGGTGGTCGTGGCAGTGGGCAGGACTCTACAGGGCACTGGGAGGGCAGCAGCTGGCCTGGACTGCTGTGTATGAGGGTGCAGAGGGGGTCTGTCAGAATGAATGGGGCCATCCAGAAGAAGAGGCTCTCCCTGGTCCTCTGCTCCCTTCCTAATCACAGAGCCTCTGCCCTCTGCGATTCCCTCCCCGGTGTGTTTTGCTGACCCAGATTTCGCACTCTACCCCAAGTCTGGTATATTCGGGCACTAGGTTGTGTAGACCTTCAGGTTTTTCCTCCATCAGGACTGCATGCCACCAGGTGAGGGGGTTAAAGACAGCTGAGTTGCTGAACTCAGCTCAGGACTTGGTTGCAAATGACAGAAAACCACTGCAAACTAGCTTAAGTCAAAAATAAGATGTATGTATGGGGGTTCTGCCTCTTCTGTCTCACATTACCAAACCACAAGGAAAGCAGGCCTGGAATAGAGCCAGTCTTGGGGATGGCTGGACTCAGGGTCAGACCCCATCAGGGCTCTCCATCTCCTTTCTGCTGTTTGGGTGATAGCCAAACCAGCCTTCTCCTAAGGCAAGAATTATGACTGCAGGCAGATCCCAACTCATATCCTGCCAGCCTCACTACTGGAAAGGAAGAGAAGGATATGGACGAGCTCAAAGGGTGACCCTGCGGCAGGCAGTGCAGCCCGCGCGTCTTTCCTTTCCTGATCAAGTCTAGAAAAATAGGAAAGAGCTCTGATCAGCCTGGCTTAGGGTACATGGGATGCACTAGCTGTGAAACCATGAATTGGTTTACCCAATTTCTCTTTGCTTTAATTCCCTTTTTAAGGGAATAATAATGGGGAGATAATAATAGACTATCCCTCATAAGGTTATTGGGATGATCCACATAGAGCATTTAACACTGCACTAGGCTCCGCGTTAAAGATGTCTTAAAAATAACAACAAACAAGCCTTAGACTGATATGGTTAGGCTGGTGAAGGGCTGTGATTAGCTGAGCCTGCTTAGAGATGACCCACCTTGCCTTCAGGATGCAGCCTGAAGGGTGCTGAACAGAGCCATAGGACGGCCATAGGTGCTCACTCAGGACGTCCCCCCTCCTCGGCTCTGCATGCTCCCTTGGTTCTCTTTCCTCTGATAAGCTGTGTGTCTATCACTGGGTTTCAGCAGGCCAACAGGGGGCCTGATTTACCATTATCCTAAACTCGTTTGATTTGAATGCATAGCTTGGTGGGTTCTAGCTCCCTGCTCACTCCCCTGGGCCGGGGGTGTGGGGAAGGGGGCAAGGAGATGGCTTCAGATGGTCCCTGGATCTCACAATTATTAAGGCATCTCTGGTCATTAATTATCCTCTCCTAACCCTTAACACCAGCTTCTAAGGCTTGGCAGCTGAATGTTCTGTGAACAGTACACCTCTGGGAAGATAAAGCAAGGGGCAGGAGAACATCACTTTGGGCAAGTAACTCTGGGTAACTCACTCAACCACACAAGGACAGCATTCCTTTGTATGTGTGCTGAAGAGGACTATAAAAAGATACAGGAGGATAGCGGAGGCAGGAAGAAGGAAAAGCAGAAGGAGACTGCATTTCCATATCACATTATTTGTGAAGGGTCCATGATGAAAGTATGTGTATTCCCATTTGCTTGTGGAGAAATTAAAGGTCGTAGAAGGTAAGTAATTTGCTCAAGGTCACACACTTTTTGGAGGACAGAGAGGAGAGGAAGACAAGGGTGAGAACTAGGAAGTATGGCAGTGTCTTTGACTTCAGTTAATTTTCAATTATTTATGCAAGGTTCACTGAATGCTAGCTACGTGCTCAGCTCTGTGCTCGATCACATGAAATAGATGAAGGTTTTCCTTCTTTGGGGAACTGAGAGTCTACTGTGAAGATAGTTCATAAAATAAAAAGAGATGAGGTGGGTTTCAAAATAACAGATAAAAGAGTGCCTGCCATGGGCAGGACCTTAGGAGGTCTGACAGAGGTCTCATGGGCTGGGCAGCTGTGAGGTAAAGTCCAAAGGGGAGAGGTTAGCGCCTCTGCCCCCAGGGATCCCATCTGGTGACTGGCTTCTGTGGGTCACCCAAAACATACAAGTGGACATTCACTGTATTGAACAGCTTGGCTTTGTGGAGGAAACCCCCTCCGTGCCTCCCTTAAATTGTGTCTCTGGATGCAGACCCCTGGCTTACAAAGCTAAGCCCATCTAGGCTCATGAATTCCAGAAATGAGGGAGGAGAAGGGGTAGACATTCCATTTTTCATTGAGATTCAAACTTCTGCTTTGCAAAAACAGAGGTCAACTTCCATGGACCAAGAACTATTATTTTGCTGAGAAAGCTGTTCTTGAGACTAAAAATGCTGACATTCCATGGGAAAAAAAGCCAAATTCACGCCCGGAAGCAAATTTGCAAAAAATATGTTTTTGTGTTGCCAAGGCAGAATTTCCTCTCATCTCTTCCCTCACTCATTTTTCCCTCATTTTCACCACCACGTTCTTTGCAGGAAAGATATGTAACTAATCCCAGATTCAACTAATAAAAAAGAGGAAGTGATTTGTTGGGGGATATGTCTTTCCTGTCTTCTTAATTTAGCTATGTAATCATGCATGACCACGGGGGTAGCCAGGAGAACACACTCTGTATACTGCTAACAAGCCATTAACGGCGAGCAATCCCTTTTCTTTCCCCAGGCCCTTTGCCTCAGTTTCCCCGTATGTAACGTGACTCAGTGATTTTCAAACTAGGCTCTGCAGAGCCTTCTCTGGAGCCCCCTGATGGACAGGGGCAAGATGCAGAGGGCTAAGTGCAGGGGGCTCCAGCTTCCTTCACCCCTAATCCCGGCTCGAGGCACAGCAGATGTGCTTTTATCTGTTCGATAAATTTATGCGTCCTGGTAAAATTTCATTTGAAGAAATGGTTTTGCCCATCTGTCCCTTCCATTGTAACACCCCATGGCTTCAGGTCTTCAAACGGAGTGTCCCTAACACATTTGGGTCTGCGGTGGCTCTGACACAAATGCCGTTCCTTCCTCAACTGAATTCATCACCAAAGGCTAGATGGGGCCTCCAGGACTGGGCTTCAGAAGAGGGAGGGAGCCTCGGTGTTCAGAGCAGTCCTGGAAAGCCTGGTGGAAGAGGTGGAAAGTGGCTGCAGGAGGTGATTTGATAACCCAAATTGCATTCTTGCCGTGGCTCGCTTCATCATAAGCCTGCCCTGGGCAGCAGCACCCAGAGAGGGATCTCGGGCCATGCACACGGCCCCCGCCCCGGGAACGTATTTCCCTGCCTGCCTGTGTTTAATGATTGACATGCCACTGGTGAGAGTTGGGCTTATACATTTAGGTTTTAATCCCATCGAATGTGTTAATAGCCCTGTGGGGATTCCCTAGAGACTGAAGCAAACATGTGCTCTTTTGTAGTTACTGGATAACTGAGAACAGGGTTTTTCAGGCATACTTGAGCCAGTAGGATATTATGGGGTTTGGAAAGAAAGGTGAAAAATGGACATTTCTGCAGGTTGCCAGTCCTTTCTCTGCAGCCACATTTCTGCAGAGAATCATGGAATCTCTTAACAGAAAGGCTGCTTCCCTTGGGGCAAGTGCTCCAAACCCTAACCAGCACTGAGGACTGTCTCGACACGCGGTGACCCGGATTCTGCTTGCACTCTTGGTGGAATGGAACTTACCAAATCATAAGACTCACCCACTTAGGGAGCATTCTAGCTAAGAGGAAAGTTCTTCCTTACAATGACTTAAAACTTTCAGCACTCCAGTAATTTTCATCCTTTATCCTGGCAGCTACGCAGGAATGATCTAGCACTCCTCCCCAAACAGTCTACCAAGGGGTTTAAAGAGAAGTATCTATCATGTCCCCCTGTGCTATACTACTCCATCACATGTGGCTTTTCTATTCTAGTTAAACATCTAGTTAAACATTCCAGTTAAATATTTCTTCTATTTTCTCTTATGACCAGGCTTCAAAGTCTCTCACTTCCTTGACCTCACATCAGAATGAACTTATCTTGGGCTGTCAGGATCCCTGCTTCAGTCCCAAGCCCAGAACTGAGAGCAACATTGCTGATTGCAGGGAACGCAGGAGTGTGCTTCTGGCCGGGGCAGACACACTAGTTCTGCTTTGCTAGCCTGGGGCCACATTCGCTTCTCTAGCCTCTACATTTAACTGTTGATAGGCTTGTCCTTCACCGAAAGTTCTCAAGCTTTTCTTTATGTGAATGGTTCTTAAATCTGTTTTCTCCAATTCTGTCCCCAACGGAAGCCATGATGGTAAATTTTATGTGTCATCTTGACTGGGCCACAAAGTGCCCAAATATTTGGTTAAACATGGCTTCCGGGTGTGTCTGTGACAGCCTTTGACAGAGATGAGCATTTGAGTTGGTGTCGTGGGTAGAGCAGATTGCCCTCTTCCGTGTGGAGAGGCGTCATCCAATCCGCTGAAGGCCTGAATAGAACAAGAAGTCAGAGGAAGGTTGACTTAACTCTGCTTGGTTGCTTGAGCTGGGGCATTCATCTTCTTCTATTCTTAGCATTCCAGGTTCTCTGGTCTTCAGGTGCAGGCTAGAATCTAAACCATTGGCTCTCAGGCCTTCAAAAGACACCACTGGTTTCCCTGGGTCTCCAGCTTCTAGTCCGCTGCTTGTGGGGCATGAGCCAATATCTTCTGATAAATCATCTCTCTCCTGCGATTTCTTTTTCTCTGGAGAACCCTAACATAATACACATGTCTTTATGTTTCCCCCTGCTGATCTTAGCATTGTTAATGGTCGGTCAGTGTCTTCAGTCTAGGGTTTTGTCCGTCAACCTGTTTCCCACTTCTGTGGGTTCATGGCAGGCAGATACCTGCAGAGCTCACCTTCTGGGACTTCACTTCTGGGTTGCCACCCCTGGGCCCTTAGCGCAGTGTTCGGTGCGGGGCAGGCCCTCAGTAAGCAATTGTTGGAGTCATGGGGAGATGAGTGATTGAATGATCAGGCCAGAAAGAGCCTTTTTGGCCCACCTCCAACAGCCTTGGGTACAGTCAGTGCCTGCAACCGTGAATCCACATCCTGGGTCCGTGCATAATAGGGCAACTGTATTTCTCTGTCTTACCTTCAAGAACATCTTGAGCTCTTTTGTGAAATCACTTACAAAAATTAAGGTATGTTTTACCTAAGAAGAAAAGGAGGCTGTTTTTGCATTGCTTTTAGTAAATGCCTATAGGATCTCTGTGATCACTTTCTTATAGAAGACATTCCAGTTGCTTTCTCCACTCTAGGGTAGAGTTTCTGAGCCCAAAGATTTGAACTAATTTAAGAAGGCTACATATTAAAATTCTAATTAAATGCACACACATAGGCACACAGACACACAGAGAATGTGGAATGTTAGGGAAATATGACTGGCATTTAATAATGTTCTGCACTGAATGGTGGTTTGTGGATGGTTATCATTTACTCCCCTCTACCTTTCTCCTTATTTCCAGTTATTCTATTCTATGTATGAACGGCCCATCTTCTAACCAGACAGAGGGATTTTTAAGAGGTTGATATGTGTGTTACCACCATCCTTTTACTTATGCTGGGATTTAATTCCTTCTGAGCTACCTTATTCCACCTTTCAAGTTAAAGTTTATTAACATTGTCAGAGGAAACAGAGCAAAATAGAAAGTTAGGGAGTGAAATTTCTCACTACTATCTCTTAACCTGATATTATCTTCTCGAAGCAATAGAGTTATCTCCCCCTTAACTGTCTTTAAAATCACACTTGCTTTTTTTTTGGAAATTTTAATATCTTCAGTCTCGTTCAAGCTATAACTTTCCCAATGCCATTTAGATACATTCATATGACCCATATATTACATGGGATTTATAGGCAATTTATTTACTTCTATGTATAGGAAACCGGTCAGGGGAAATCATTATGGAGTATGTGGTCTGCTCGGCTCCAGGCTCACAGAAGATCTAGGAAATCTGTGGTCTCTAACCTCAGGAAGCATCCAGGCTGATTGGGGGGTTGACTTTTTTTTTTTTTAATTTTATTTATTTATTTGACAGAGAGAGAGATCACGAATAGGCAGAGGAGTGGGGGGAGCAGGCTCTCCGTCGAACAAAGAGCCCGATGTGGGGCTCGATCCCAGGACCCTGAGATCACGACCTGAGCCGAAGGCAGAGGCTTAACCCACTGAGCCACCCAGGCACCCGGGGGGTTGACTTTCATAGCGGGACACACAGTAGGTCATCTAGGAGGAATAACCAGGTGTGAGGCTGCGTAAGGCACACTACGAATTTTCCTGAGAAAGCATGATAAAGGTCAATGGAAAAAAAAAAAAATTAAACCCTAAGGCCATCATGAGCAAAGTTTGGAGAGGATTGAAAATCTTTTTCTGATATCCTGAGACAGAAGACATAGCTTAATTATTCTGATTCATTATATGAAGAAACTGAGTCACAGAGTAAAAACACTAATTTGTCAAATATTACACATTGCCATGTGTGGAACTAGAATTCAGGATTCCTAGGGTAGGACTATTGCCACCTGTCTCTTTCTCTGTGTGTCACACACACACACGCACACACACACAGCCTGTACCTCCACTTCCAATTCTCCTGCCTCTCCTTCAAGTCCTGTGCCCTCCTGCCAGATGTTGTCACCTGTCTTTTCTCAGAAGGCCTTGGTAAAGTTACACAGCTGAGCCCGGCAGGCGGCTGCCCCAGGCCAAACAAACAAACAGAAGAGAAATCTTTCAGGCTGGGCACCAGGGAAAAGTGATCTTGATGCCGTCTGTGGCATGAGCCGAGGCAATTGATGACTTGGCATTCTGTCCCCGAGTCATCAATCATACAGAATCAATCTCTGCTCCCTCAGGAGCTGGCCCCCGGCTCACATAATTCTCTCTCCCTGCCACCAACCTGAACAGTCTGATCCCAGTGGTGGGAACTGTTTTGTTCTGCGTTCAGCATTGATTCACTTGGCCTTCAGTAGTATTTTCTACATTCCCTAGAAATGTCACTTATTTATCCTCTCCAAGGTGGCTAAGTTGCCTGGGCCTCCTAGCATCAAACGGGGCAGGGGAGCAAAGAAACATGTCTGGCTTTTTGCATCAGAGGCATGGGCCTCGGGGCCCTAGACCTGAATATCTCATGTTCCTGTCTTCTCCCCTGAGCATGGAGTGGAAGGGTCAAGCACAGAGACTAGGACCTGGGGCTTTCATGTCCAAGGGCCCTTGTTTCCATGACTCTGTCACTTCTAAGCTTTGTGGTCTTAAAAGCGTCACTAACCACTTCAAGCTTCAGCGTCCTCATTTGGTAAATGATACTGACGATAGTACCTACCACACGGAGTTATAGGACGGGACGAGAGCAGGAGCATACGTGCTTAGTGCAATGCGGGGCAGGTGCGATCGGTAAGGGTACATGATTAATATTGGGGTGATTAGTTATTAGGGCATGGTTTGGGTTTGTCTGGTTGACCATATAAATAATAAGGTTGGTGGCCATGAGGGGAAGGCCTTGAGAAAGTGGCCTGTCCAGAAAGAACTACTTTTCTAACTTCTCTCAGAAGCTGATATCTGACTGGCACTCACTTTCTTTGATATCTTGGACTATGAGCCTGCCCTAGACTGAAGGTTTGCGTCCCCGCAGAATTCATATGTTAAAACCCAATCCCCAGTGGGATAGTATTAGGATTTGGGGCCTTTGGAAGTTAATTACATCACGAGGGTGGAGCCCACATGAGTGGGATTAGTGCCCTTTATAAAAGACGGCAGAGAGCTTCCTAGTCCCTTCCACCATATGACAACATGGCAAGAAATGAAAGCAGGCCGTCAGCACTCACTAAATCTGCCAGAAACTTGGTCCTGGATTTCCCAGGCTCCAGAATTCTAAGAAATAAACTGTTGTTTGTAAGGCACCCAGTCAGTGATACTTTATAGAGCAGACTGAATGACCAAGACAGAGCCCTCTCCTTCCAAGCAGTTGGGAGTGGGTCGCACAGAGACTGGCTTAGCAGGGTGCAGGGGGACTAGGGGGGAGGTGGAGGAACTTATCCAGAAACTCTGAAGGCCACAAGTTTTCCGTAGGCCGGCTCAGAAGAGTGTGCACAGATGAGGAAGAGAGTCCTCCTTGCTTCCATGCAAAGGCCTTTCTCTCCCTCTTTGTAAGTGGAGAAGAGGAAGAAGGAACCTTGCTGGCAGGTGATATGGACTTCCTGGGACCACGTGGGGAGGACAGGAAAGACAGTTGGCACAGGGGTGGGTCAGGCTGCAAACATCTCGAGGTGGCACTGCCCTGGGAAGGGCTCCGGGATCCTTTGCTCAGGCTGGATCTTGGTGTATGGCCACATCTCTCTGTCCCTTTTTCCCGGCAACTGGAATCATCTTTTCCAAGAGATTTTGAGGGCTGCTTTATTTGTTAGGAGACAAGGAGGCACTAATAAATTCCTCTGTGTGAGGTATTTAATTACATAATAATGTGTACACTAATCAGGGTAAATGTGTTTGTGAAAACACCTTGATATGGGAACAGTTAATCACCCAAGGCATTGCTTCTTAACACACCTTGGAAGTTAACTTAATTAAATTAATTAGAACAATGAAAAAATTGAACTGTTTATTGGTCCACAATGGCCTGAAGAAATGCTCCCCCTCCAATGCAGGAACACCCCCCACACTGCAGCCTGTTTTCCCCCAAACGCTCAGCCCTTACAGCTATGGCTACACCCCAGGGGCTTGTAGCCGGCAGAACCCCCCATTGTTTTACCTTGGTGTCATTTCCTGTCGGAGACAGAAGGCAGTCTGCATGTCTGCATGCGTGCAGGTATATGCACGCATGAGCCTGTCCCCTGCCCCCATACACATGTGCCTCCTGTGCACTTTACCAGAAGCTCAGGGAAATCAAGAAATCTTTTACCCAGGATTCCTTAAATGTACGTTTTGCAGTCAACCACTGAGCTGGCCAGCCTGTACTTCCTAAAGGGAGGAGAGGAAGAATGTTTTCTGAGGGATTATTATAATCACCATCATTGCCATTACCATCATCATTATCTATTAATAATGATGGTGTTAATAATCTCAATTTGCATAGTGCTTAAAAAAAACTCACTATTTCTTAACTCCACCTCTCTGTATTTGGGTATTATATAAGGTAACAGAAAATGCAGGCTGTCTGCCTCTGGGGAGCCTATAGGCTGTGGCATCGAGCCCTGACAGGAACAAACTTAAAAGCCATTTTGACAGTTGCACAAACACTGAATAGTGTGCACATTTAATTAATCAATGAAGAGTGAGCATGAAAGCTGTGGGCCACTTGGGGTGGGAGACTTATTTTCGCGGAGGAGTGCTCGGAATGAGGAAGGTACTAAGACCTCCTAGAGACTGTCCCCCAAATCCAGGAACAGGAGGCCTCAACCATCTGCTGAGTTGCGTACACCATAGTCTGCTGCTTCCTTAAGGAGCCTCCTTGACCTTGATGCTGCCATAGAAGGTCAGCCTGAACACCCTCCAGGGAAACCAGGTCCCTAACAGGCAGCAACCAAACAGAAAGCTACCTCTATAGACCAAATTTACCACTATGAAAGTAAGGGACTTGATGATATCCGACCTGGATTTACTTTTTACACATGTCCTCCCTTTCCCTATTTCAAAAAATTAGCAAGAAGTAGGTAAAACATCTCTCAAGGTTCAGCATAAACCTTCCTTTCTGAAATTCCTATTAGCTCCAAGGTAAGAACATACCTGCAGGGGAGGCCTCCTTCCACAACGTGCCGAGGCCAGAGCCTAGGAGTTTACTTCCTCTGAGATTTTCCTCTGTGCTCATCATAAACTTCTTGATGTGGTTTTTCACAATTTTACTTGTTTAGTCAAGATGGACGCTTTAGACGCAGAGCAAATCTATAGATGCTAGTCTCCAGCGAGCCCAAATATCCCAGCACTGCTTGGCGCCCCCTTCAAAGACCAGGCTGATCCTGGATCAGTGTAGAAATAGAAAAGTGACCATCCTTTTCCTCACTGAACATTTCTTGGGTCCATGGGATTACGGCTGTATCCGTCAGGGTCCTTGCAGGAAGCAGAGATAGGATGCACCCAAATAAGGTAGTGGCCACGGCAGCGTTAGGGGAATCAACAAAAGGTGCTGAAGTTCTTAGGGCTGGCAAGAGCAGTGGGCGTGAGCAGCGTTAGCCTCTCAAGGCCTGAAGGAGCAAAGAAGTTGCTGGATCCAGAGAGACTGGGAGCTCTGGTTGCAGAGGGAGAGTTTTGGTCCCTAACACAGATACTGGCCACCCCCAGACCTGCAGGGAGGGAGCTGAATGAGTAACGCCTTGACTGCCCTCTCCTCTTCCCCCTCACCTCCTGTCGGGGCCTCGGAAGTCAGAGTGCGAGGGAGCCTGGGTGATTCAGTCCCTGGAGGTCAGCCTGGGACCGAACAGTGTCAAGGAGGATAGCCAGCAGAACTCAGACCAGCTGATATGAGTGAAAGAAAAATTTCTGTTAAAGGGAAATAAGTTAAAAAATACATTGTGAATCTTATTCAGATGCTTCCTTCTACATTGGGATCATAAAGTGTCTGTCCTATACTGTTATTTAAGCTCTCCATGTATCGAAACAGATATTTACGTTGAAGCTACTGTCAGACCATAATTTCAGTTTTCACAACTGCTCTCCAAATAATTATCTATCTGTGTGTGCTTGGGGTGCAGTGAGGAGGAGATTGTGGACACAGACTTCCGGTGAACCCAGACCCCAAACTACAAAAGACACAAAAGGAGAAACTGACCACATGGAAAGAGGGTGCTGAGCAACAAGGCACCGTGGTGATAAGCATTTGACTCTCTTCAGGTTTCTAGGTTTCCAAGTTCAAGTGCATTTTAGTGCACTTAAATCAGATCTGCCAAGGGCAGTCAGACTACTCCCTCACTACCAGCTTGGCCAAATGTACCCCCTATCATTCATTAATAAGTTACTGAATCCAAGTAACCTGTACTGAATTTCTGGTCTCGGGAAGGTGCATATTAGGGACATAATGCAGCTTAGAGTCTAGTAAGAAATTTAGGTCAGGTAAGTAAATAACCTTAGCATAAGGCAGTACATCATGCGTGCCTGGAAAGGTATGAAAGCAACGTGTTACCGGGGTTCAGAGGAAACAGAAGACACTACTAACTGGGGTAATAAGAAAATCTCCGTGGGCAAAGGGGTATTTGGGGGGTCCCCAAAAAGGGAGGTTGTTGAAAGAATTTGCTCAGCACCTCCCTTCATTTGCCGCACTCCAACCTATGTGCCTCTGTTGAGTCTCTCACGATGCTAGCTTGTAGGTACTTCCTCCATATCTTCCTTTTAGTTTCCAGGGCCTGGATGATGTCCAACCTATTCCAGAAAAATTTCCCTACTGCTCCATGCCCCCATGACCACCATGATTTGTGACCCCCAAAGTCTGAGCCTCACTCTCTTCTATCTTGACCTCTTCATGGGTGAGATTTGTTTTTCCCAAACACACTATGAGCAGACACCATGCTTTTTTCCTTAGTAGCTTCTATGTTGCCCATCTACATTCTGGTAGAGAGCCCTTTTGAAATGGGACCTGGGGGACAGATACTTCAGATTGCCATCTTTTGTCTCAGCAATCTGCCCCAGTACCTGGACAGGTGCACATACAGGCAAGCCAGGTCTTCTCACAGCAAAATGCATGGTTCTGGATAAACTCAGCCCAACTGCAGGGACTCCACACCCACTGAGTCGATGATCTAAGTTTCTGAGCCATTTATCCCACTCCAAGTTAACGTTTTTCTCAAAGATGATTATGGAGGGAAGATGCGAACGTAAGCGGAAAAGGTCCTCCGTGCTTCATCAGCTCAATCCCCTTGTAATTACAGCCCCATCAGATGGGAAGGACAAACGTGTTCTTGGGACCTGATTCCTCAGCACTCCTCGTTCATCACCGGTGCTCTCCGCCCCTGGACTCCTGCCCTTGCCCTGAAGCCCCTCCTCCCCTTCTATGAGTTTTGTTCTTGCTCCCTTCCTGCTTGTCCTTAGGACCTAAAGCCCCCAGCCCCTCTTGTGGGCAAGGTAGGAACCTTAGGGCTACTCTGGATGTCCTCTCTGTGTTATTGCTGTCCCTTCGTTTGTGAATTCTTGACAGCTCTCCCATGCATTAGGCCCCTCAAGAAGCATTTAAAAAAAAAAAAAAAAGGAGAAAAATCTTTCATTTCTTCTGCACAGTTGGATGCCTTTCCCCCTAAAGTTCATACATAAAACCCAGAACAGCATGTGTGCGGGAAGATAAGACATGCCCAGAGGGAGCTGCAGGCCAGCACAGGTGGGGGGTAGCTAACTCCTGTAACCCTAGATGGTTTATCTGATGGTCACACACCTTCACATGCCTTTCACGATTACAGTAATTGTTGGATGACTCGAATGTGTCTTTGTGACTCTGTAGCTCCAACTGAGCCAAAGCCAGTCTAAAAGTCCGAGTGGAAAACTTTCCATCTCTTTAGGTGAATTTGGTCCATTTCTGCTCATTTCTCCATCTTACAATTCAGTTCTGTTCATTCCTTTTGATCACATTCAGTCCAAATGTATACTGAGGTCTCACTTTAAGAAGATGTCATGTTGTGGGGTGCCTGGGGAGTTCAGTCGGTGGAGGGTCTGGGTCTTGGTTTTGGCTCAGGCCCTTATCTCAGGGTCCTGAGATCGAGACCCAGGTCAGGCTCCACACTCAGCAGGAAGTCAGCTTGAGATTCTCTCTCCCCCTCTCCCTCTGCCTCTGCAACGCCCGACTCCCCTATGTGTGCTCTCTCGCTCTCTCTAAAATAAATAAGTAAATCTTCAAAAAAGGAATATTTCGTGTTGTAAGGAAGTGATACTTCCTTGTGGTTTTGATTTGCATTGCCCTGATGATGAGTGACGCTGAGCATCTTTTTCAAGTGTCTGTCGGCCATCTGTATCCATCTTCTTTAGAAAAGTGTCTGTTCTGGTCCTCTGCCCATCCTTTAATCAGATTTTTTTTTGTTTTTGTGGTGTTGAGTTGTATAAGTTCTTTATATATTTTGGATATTGCCCCCTTATTGGATATATCATTTGCAAATGTCTTCTCCCATTCAGTAGGTTGCCTTTTTGTTTTGTTGATGGTTTTCTTTGCTGTGCAGAAGCTTTTTATTTTGATAGTCCTAATAGTTGATTTTTGCTTTTCCTTGCCTTGGGAGACATATCTAGAAAAATGTTGCTATGGCTGATGTCAAAGAAATGACTGCCTATGTTCTACTCATATGTGAAATCTAAAAAACAAATGAATAAACAAACAAACAAAAAGCAGAATCAGACCTACAAATTCAGAGAACAAACTGATGATTGCCAGAGGGAAGAGGGGTAGGGGAAGGGCAAAATGGAACCGGGAAAAGAGAGTGGGAGATCCAGGCCTCTGGTTATGGAGTGAATATATCATGGGATTAAAAGGTACAGCATGAAGAATATAGTCAATGAGAGGTACTCGCATCATATGGTGACAGATGGTAGCTACACTTGTGACCATAGCATAATGTAGGGAAGTTGAAGCACTGCGTTGTACACCTGAAGCTATTTTGCGTTAACAAATTTAAAAATTTGTTAAGAAATATTTCACATTTTAGGGTGCCTGGGTGGCTCAGTGGGTAAAACCTCTGCCCTCGGCTCAGGTCATGGTCTCAGGGTCCTGGGATCGAGCCCTGCATCAGGCTTTCTGCTCAGCAGGGAGTCTGCTTCCCCCTCTCTCTCTGCCTACCTGTGATCTCTCTCTCTCTGTCAAATAAATAAATAAAATCTTTAAAAAAAAAGGAATATTTCAGATTTTTTTCACACACACATGTTCCATGTCCCAAGAAGTATGGCCTAAATGAGTCTGCTTCTTCCCTTTTATCCTGGTCCGAGCGTGAATCCTGAGTTCCTTCCTTTCCTCCTAAGCTGGAGAAGTGGCTGAGCAAACACAGGGGATCTGGTTCCCTTTCTCCTGACCTTTCTCCTTTAAGCCTGCACCCCCACCTGGCCCAGCACTCATCCATCCATCCCCAGTATCCATTAAAGATTATCCATGGCTTCACGGATATCAGCTCACTTTTGTTATCGGCAGTCGTAATAAGTGCTAGAGGGATAATGATGAATGTGAAAAGTTTTCCTTCGTGGAATTAGTACAAATCCATGAATTTCTCTTCTTTTAATCAACTCTTACTCTCTGCTCCTCAAAGGGACTTGCCAGTCCGCCCTAAGCTCCTGCTCCTCCAGTTCCCCTGGCTTATAACTTCCTTATTCCTATCTGAAGTCCTAGGTCATGCTCAGGGCTGTGGAATTTGCCTTTAAGTGGAGAAGCAGGTAATAGCTTTCCCTCCCTTCATGGAGGTTGCAGCATTTTCTATCTTTAAATTTTAGTGGATGGATAGCCATTCAGAGTATCTTTCCCCTTTCATAGACCATCTTCCCCCTTTTGGGGCTTGGATTCTTCCCGGATTTCCTGGAATTCCAGCGAGGTAGTGAGCTACTCTTTACTGAGTGTCTTAACACCGGATGCCATGAAATTTGTGGCTAGATAACACCCAGACTCTGCCTCCAAGAAGCTTGGGATTTAGGTGGGGGAAATAACACATATGCTCCAAATTATTTTAAAGTGATTAGCAATATGAAGAATATAGCTGAAATTCTTTGTTAGCTTAGGATAAACAGTGAGGCTTTTTGGGACTTTAGAGAGGTAACATTTGCTCGGATCGTGAAAAATACTTAATATAAAGGAGAGAACCCCTCATCCTTCTACCCGTCTTCCCACGTCAGGCCTGCCAGCTTCTGCCAGCCTCTTCTTTGCTCCCCTTTAGCCCCAACAAGGAAGAAGGAATAGCTCACTTTCATTAACTGAGCCTGGCACCATGACTGGGTTGCATTTACCTGTGAGCAGGGCCCCTGAGTTAAAAGGCACAGACTTGCATGCAGCTGTGTTTTCCTTAAGACAAAGCTGGAAGGGCTTGCTGGGCAGGCCTGGCCCTGGTAACCATCCTGCCTGCCTTTCTTACCTCGTTCAGGGAACGCAGCCAGGAGGATAGGCTGTGTCTGGGTTTGCCCTGAAGACCCATCCCTCAGTTTCCTTCCCTTTCTTAAGTTTCTTCTACTGTGTTTCCATCCAGAGGTGATGAGACCCCCATTTGCTTCACTGAAGCTTTACGGACATTTGGCATTGAGGTATTTATGTTATATACTGTCCTGTTTTTCAGACATCTGTGAATATCCTACTCCACTCTTAACCCGGCAATGTGGTCAGATTAATGTTTTCTTCTTTGTTTGTTTGCACCAGTACAGTATGGTAGAGTTAGCGTAGCAAATGGGTCATTTTTTAATAAATGAAGGGAACGTGCAAGCATGCCTGATCTATGGCTCTTGTTTCCCTTATGCCCTGGATGCCCTCCCTACCTACACACTCTTCTTGACCTCGGCAGATGGAAACAGAATTGTAACCATTCACCATGTTTCCAGTCATCCAGTTCCGTGCCCTCAGGGCCACGGCTACCTAATCCTTCCTCTCTCCCTTCCTACAGGATTGGTCTTTAGGATCTGCCTAATCTCTCTTCCCATTTTCCCTTGAGCCAGCCTGGGGAAAACCCTCATCATGGCACAGCTACATGTTGGCAAAAGGCCCCAGTCGAGAACTCTGCCTCCAGGTCCCCACTCCAAGCAGACATGTCCCGCTCATGGCCTCCAGGTTAGTCCTCCTGAAACAGCATGTTCCCCCGAGCGCTCCCAGGCTTCTCAGTTTCTGTAACACTCCCAGGTTCTAGTTTCTCCAGAATATGAATCTACTCTTCTTACCCAAGCTCATGTCTCAGCATTCCCCAATATAAATGGCCGGTTCTTACTGACATGGTCATGACATTCTGCCAAATTCAAAGTACCAGTCTCTCTGAAAAGTCTTTAGAAAGTTTCATACAAAACATGAATCTTTAGCAAAGACTTGATACCCTTTTTTTAAAAAAAATAGTAATTATGAAATTTTTGCTACTAACCAAAGGACGTAAAACTCTTCAGCAGAAAATGATTAAAGCATAACTGAGATGGGCTTCTTTTCAGTTCATGAAAAGAAGGAGTTCTGTGTGAAGTTTGATTGTAGAGCAATGTTCCTTCCACTGGCTGACGAGGGAGGAACCCAGCCAGCAATGCATTTGCCAACAACCTGGCCCCTTTTCCTTGTTTCCGACCTGTATAGCAGCAGTGTGACAGGATATATCATTACACAAACAAAACAAAACGCAGCATGATACAGATTGTTTTGACCAGTTGTGTCCAGTCCTAGAAACCTGGAGATGACAGCCAACCAGGAGTAAGAGTTACAAACACGAAGAGTTGGATGAGGCTTCTGGGCTTCCTGGGCCTCTTTGCTGATTGAATCTCTTCACTAATTTAGGATCACTTGTTAGCGGTAGATCCAGGTTGCCTCCCTGTGATTAATAGCCACGCTTTATTACTATCTGTATTTGTGCGGCTTGATTTGTGGGTTTATTCTTATCCCCCTCAGATATATTTCACCCATGGAAAGTTGAAAGACAAGGATCTATTTAACATGAAATTTAGACAAAGACTAAGGAGACCAGAAAATCTGTACTGAATATTAGCTGTCATCACATGGAAAAGATGAGAGACTGTGTCAGATACATATTTAAAAAGCTTTTTTCAGCTTTTGCACAGCAAAGGAAACAGTTAACAAAACCAAAAGACAACTGACAGAATGGGAAAAGATATTTGCAAATGACATATCAGATAAAGGGCTAGTATCCAAAATCTATAAAGAGTTTAGCAAACTCAACACCCAAAGAACAAATAATCCAATCAAGAAATGGGCAGAGGACATGAACAGACATTTCTGCAAAGAAGACATCCAGATGGCCAACAGACACATGAAAAAATGCTCCACATCACTCAGCATCAGGGAAATACAAATCAAAACCACAATGAGATACCACCTCACACCAGTGAGAATGGCTAAAATTAACAAGTCAAGAAATGACAGATGCTGGCAAGGATGCAGAGAAAGGGGAACCCTCCTACACTGTTGGTGGGAATGCAAGCTGGTGCAACCACTCTGGAAAACAGTGTGGAGATTCCTCAAAAAAACTAAAAATAGGGAACCTGGGTGGCTCAGTGGGTTAAAGCCTCTGCTTTCGGCTCAGGTCACGATCCCAGGGTCCTGGGATCGAGTTCTGCATCGGGCTCTCTGCTCAACAGGGAGCCTGCTTCCTCCTCTCTCTCTGCCTGTCTCTCTGCCTACTTGTGATCTCTGTCTGTCAAATAAATGAATAAAATCTTTAAAAAAAAACCAAAAAAACAAAAAACTAAAAATAGAGCTACCCTATGACCCAGCGATTGCACTACTGGGTATATATCCTAAGGATACAAACATGGTCCTCCGAAGGGGCACATGCACCCGAATGTTTATAGCAGCAATGTCCACAACAGCCAAACTATGGAAAGAACCTCGATGTCCATCAACAGATGAATGGATCAAGAAGATGTGGTATATATACACAATGGAATACTATGCAGCCATCAAAAGAAATGAAATCTTGCCATTTGCGACAACATGGATGGAACTAGAGGGTATTATGCTTAGCGAAATAAGTCAATCGGAGAAAGACAACTATCATATGATCTCTCTGATATGAGGAAGTGGAGATGCAATGTGGGGGAGTTGGGGGGGTAGGAAAAGAAAAAATGAAAGAATATGGGATTGGGAGGGAGACAAACCATAAAAGACTCAATCTCAAAAAACAGACTGAGGGTTGCTTGGGGTGGTGCGGGAGAGGGTGGTGGGGATATGGACATTGGGGAGGGTATGTGCTATGATGAGTGCTGTGAAATGTGTAAACCTGGCAATTCACAGACCTGTACCCCTGGGGATAAAAATACATTATATGTTTATTAAAATTAATTAATTAATTAATTAAAAGAAATAAAAAGCTTTTTTCTTAAAAACAGAACAAAACAAAACCCAAAACAAAAAAACAAACAAAACAAAAAACCCCCAAATCCAGAACCCTTGGGTAAAGTTCTAAGCGGCTCTGGATGAACTTGTGCAGATCCTACCTACCTGAAAACATCTTGGGCTTTTACTAAAACATTACATTCTCTGCCATGAATTGCGGAAGCTGAGCATCGATGCTGGCTGGCCTAGGAGGGCTAGAGAAGGGCCCAAGCATTCTAGTGGGGAGGCTGGAATTCTGGAGTCTCAAGTTGTTTAAGTTTTCAGTTTTCCAAGCCTCCTGAGTTTCCCATTCTAAGCATCTTAAATGTGTCTTCCTTGTCCTGTAGTTAGGCCTGATGCTGAAGTGGGCATAGAGTAATCGTTAAAAATTATTAGTGACTGGTAATAGGTATTCAGTAAGATTTCAGTTGAGTGAATGGACAGTACTCTGTATAAATCAACAAAGATTTCAAAATAAGTAATCCTCCAATAAAATTATGTGATTCATTCCAGAACCCAGAATGAATGATTTTGGGGTTATTTACTTTCCAGAATATGCCTCTTCTCTGGGTGCTGTTTATCAAGAGAGTTGTTACCTGCTGAGACACCACTATGTGTTTTTATATGCGTCAATATTTGTGATGGTGTTGTAAGATCGACTGAGCCCTCGTCACAATGCCCTGCTGCTGTCTGTCACATGAGGTGGGGTTTGCTTTTCAGCGGGGGATGGGCTACTAGGCCTACTGACCCACAATTACATGTGCTTTAGAAGGAAATAAAGAATCACATTTGGAGAAATCAGGGGATAGATGGCGATGTCCCCAACATGGGACCCTTGAGTGCCCGCCTTTGTAGGGCTTTCCACTGACACTTGAGTGGGGTGCACCCAAAGCTGAGTTCCTCGGCCTTGAAGCTGGCCTTGAGGCTCTCAGCTTTTCTCCTGTGCTCCAAAGGCTCAGGGATCCATTTCATCCATTAGGGAAGGGGTGACCATGACAACATTAATGTTATGTGGTCTATCAGGATGAGAGGGAGCAAGAGGCAAAGAAGGCTCAGGGCTACCTTGTGACAGGACCCCATGCCTAGCTCACGCTACGTGGGCAAGGTAATGAGTGTCCACCTCAGTCTGGAGTCTAAAGCCATGATCCTATTTATAACAATACCCAAGAATGTGCTGAAGACTAAGGAAATTGCTCTTTTGTTGGTCCCTGATGCCCTCAGGTTGTCCCTTGGCAAATTGTGTAATGCCCACCTTCTCCCTGCCTCTGCTTTCGGCACCTGCACCCCAGATGAAATGCTAAGACCTCATGGGAATGTCTCTGATTGCCCTGTGGCACATAACTTCCTCTGCTGCCCCCGAAGCATTTGAGCATTTTGCTTGCATCATTCTTTCATCCCTGTCTACAGGGGTCTGTCTTCTGAGAGTTTTCTGGATGATAACTAATAAGCATTACCTCTTCCCGGGGCCACTGGTTAACTGCAGAAAGGGTGTTACCTCTCCCCTGGCATTTGCTTTCAAATAAGTGTTCTCTTGGGAAACCAAGAAATCTGGAAGATATACTGGAGTAAGGTTCATATGATAGGATATCCAGGAGAGGATTTCTTTCTTTCTTTTATTTTTTTAAATGAGAATTTGAACTTTAATATATAGCTTTAAAATGATTGCTGCCCCTTGCTCCCAAACTAGAAAGCCTAGTTGGCTACTTGGCCCTGACTCTTTCCATATCCCTCTGATTTATAAACCCGCTGGGCAGCACCCTGTTTCCCCAGTGACTCTGCCACACAGCTTGGACTCAGTGTTAACTCCTCCTTTCTCCACGAACCGGCCATCTGAAAAGTATTTTCTGTTTCACTCCTTCAGTAACTGGCCCTTCCTTCCCATCCTGTGTGGAATCCCTCCCTCCAATGTGTGCCCTCTCTTCAATGAGCCATAAAGTTGATGCTGCCCTTGTCTTCTGCAAGGCTGATGTGCTCGTGCCCTTTGCTGCCTAGCAATTTGCCCCATCCCTCCCCCGCTCAATGCTGCAGAGTGAACCGCTTGCTCTGTGAATCATGCCCATATGGGGGCTTCTAAGGTCTGACTCCATGTTTCCAAGTTCATTTCCCATTTCTCTGCTGCACATACACAAATGCATTCACATTCCTACAAACACACACTTGCATATACACAAACATACATGTATACACACATATATAAACACAAGTATATTCCCATACAGTTGTACACACATGTACCTAGATGCACATAGACTACAGACACAAACTCACTCTCACATAGCTCTTCTTTGAACCATACACTTTGTACTTGCCAGCTTTCTCCTGAAATGCCTTTTATCCCCATCTCTGGTAGAACAGCCATGGAGGTCCAGTTTGCATGTTACATATTTCATAAAGCCCCTACTAATTCTCTTCCAATAAGATGCTACCCCATTTTCTAAACTCCAAGGGAGGGTTGGAGAGGGGTGGGTTACTGTTTATTGAGTATTTGCTTGAAAACAGTGTATTTAGCATACATCTAAAAATTATTTTTTGCAATAGTCCAAGCCAAATACTACTGTCCTCATTTCGAAGAGGAGCAAAGAGACTCTAAGCAATTGGGTCGATTTCTTTCTCTCCCTGTTTCTTTGACATCACTCAGCTTGTAAATGGCAGGGGTAGTGTTAGAATCTTGTGCATTTATTTATTTATTTATTTATTTTTAACTCAGATCTCCACTTTTTCTCCTTTTCCATGGGGCCTTGCTAAAGCCCTTTGAAAGGTTTGGAATGCAGTATTTCTGTCTCTCTAATTAAATATGTCACCTTACCCTGTACCTTATCTCCTTTAGCTCTCCCAGTGTGTAAGGTCAGTGACTTGCCCACAGCATAGACTTAGGAATCCATGCTCTTGCGAGGTAACTGAAGTTCACGCAACACTTCATTGTGAGTCTATGTTTAGCTCTATGCTAAGCTGAAATATGGGTCTTTCCAGCATATTCCTAGGATCATTCTGGGGGGCACCTAAAATTTTTTGAGATGGTAAACATGGAATCATTTTATAAACTGCAAAGCATGATACACACATTGTCCAACAGACATTTGTTAGGCATCTAACATTGTTAGAGACACAAAAGGAGACATGATCTCTGATGTCAAAGAGATCACATTCCAGGAAGAGTCAGAGATGTAAATAATCTCAGTTTCCTGGGAAGCCTGTAGCCACTAAAGTATGACTTTGCGACAGAGGCTGGCGGATGGGTGGTGGATGGTCAGAGAAGGCGTGTCTGGTGCTGGAGGATGGACAACACTGACAGAACCTTGGAAGATAAGATGGGAAACAATTCTGGGCAGTGGGGTCAACAGAGGCGAGGGCAGGGATAATTCTTATTTATTGAAGGCATAAATAAATTAATGCCTGGAAGGACTCTGCTCCATGCAAGGTGATGACTAAAGTGACCCACACAGAACCCCTCTGATGATTTTCAAAGTCCAGCTAGGAACCCTCTTCTCCCAAACTTCCCCTTGACTTTGCTCCACCAAATCCTATTCCACCAGAATTTATACAGACCTGTTGATACTCACTGTGCAACTGTTTTCATTTTCTTTAAACAAGTTAACAGTGATAAATGCATATGATTTGCTATGATTTATTTAAACAACTTTGCAAGGTGGATGTTACCATTTGCATTTTAGAGACTTGAACCACTGAGGCCCAGGATGATTAAATAACTATATGAAAGTCAGGCAGCCAAATAGTGTTACAGCCAGACCTACCCACCCAGCACGGAATGTGCTCTCTGCCTTTTGAGCTGATGCGTGGGACCAGGCAGGAGCTTCAGGGTCAAGAGGGAAAGTGGAGGGGTGGCTCAATTAGTCATTGTTTTATGATAATGACCTATGTGGTCAGTGGAAAGGTCAGACAGTTTTAAAGAGGACCGGCAAGTTTCACTTCTTTCTTCCCACGGTAATGGTTTCTGAAGTCAAAGAGGGAACTTTATTCCCCTTCAAACTTTTGAGTTCCCCCTACCAGCTTCAACACCCTTCTCCCACCTTTAATTATCACACAGTTTTCAAGACAGTGAAGCTTGACTTTTGGGTTAAGTATAAGGGAAAGGCATAGATTCATGTCTGATTCCTCTTAGACCTCTGTTGGGCCTGGCATAGTGTTGTCATATACTAGAGGGCAAATTAAAATTTGGAGAGTAGATGGATGGATGGGTGAGTACATGAATGACGTTTAGGTCTCCGTAGCACAGGTGATTTTCTGTACCCACAACCACCTCCTCCTCACCCCAGAACGCACCCAGCATAACCATGCCTTTCAACTCCCTGATCAAAACTCACCACCTCCAGAAAAGCTTCCCTCATCAGCCTAGACTTTTTCTTACCTGTCCAGTCACATTTCTTACTGTCGTTTGCCTCGAGCTTTTCCTTTCTTCTCTACCTTCTTTCTGTTCCCTTTAAACATTCTGCTCCGGTCTTACTGAATTACTGCAGACCTTCTATGAGCCATTGGGTTGCTCCTTCTTTGGGCTGAAACAGCCTGCTCTCTTTCTCTCTCTCCTTTTTGCCAGGAGAATCCTTTCCTACCTTTAGGTCTCAATCTAGAAGCCTTCCCTGGTGCTTTTGTCCCAAGTCTGAGTTACATGGTCCTTACCTGAACTGTCAGAACCCACAGACTTCTTTGTCTCTAATTGCCTATTTGCACTTCCATTTCCCCATTAAAGGGTAGGCACCTGCAGATCAGGGAACTAATTTTGTGGTCCTAGGAACCAGGGCAATATCTGGCACCTACTCAGTGCTCAACATATTCCTCCTGAAGTAATGGATGGATGGGTGGATGGAAGGATGGATGGACGGCTACAACTAAACTGTGTTTATGTGTGTGTGGGTGCTGCTCCATTTGGGTAATGCTTTCTCACAGAAATGCTGCTCTCAAGACATGAAAATGACTGAGTAAGAAGATATGAAAGATGCTTATGAGGCTGCTATGTAATTTTAATGGGCCTTTTATGTATCCTACTTCATTAATAAACGAAAGAATGGAGTACTCCAGCATCTTTTATCTCCCATCTGTATTCAAATTCAACAGAAATTTCCCCCAATAAAATATGAAAGTAAATGAATGATTTTCATTTTCTCAGAAAAATCCATTTTTCCCTGAATGGATAGACTGCTGACCCAACACCTAAGTGTGATTTCCTGCTTAATAACGGGCACTGGCTGATGTGATACACTGTAAAATGAGCTTTGGTCTTATGAACCTGTGGGCTTTGGGTTCAGTGGGGTTATCCTCTCTGTAGGGGCAGCTGTGAGGTCATGATGCAGTGCTCCTGCTCTGGGGTCAGTGCTCCTATGGCCCAGTCAGTTCTTGTTGGCTTGACATTCTCAGTCAGCCCATGGTGTGCGGGGGCTCAGCTTAACCTCAAGAGTGACTGTCCTCTTTGCTGTCTTTCAGCTCTGGGTAGCTTGGTCTGGCTACATAGGAGACTGGCCTTGAGGGCTTTCCAGTGTAGGTTTTTGTAAGCATTTGAATATCTGTGATAGCCAGTAGGTTTGACAAATGTGCTTTTCGAGGGCACAGAGAAAAGGTTGAAGTAGGTTGAGGGATGGGCTGGCCACAGATCCCTGTGAGGAAAGGATAGGTTAGAAGGTCACCCAGGAATGCTGGGTACTCTGGAGAACAGACAGAAAGTGCTTTCCCCATGTAGGTTGCGAGAGCTTGTGAGAGGCCCACAGGGAAACGCAACAAAGCCCAGGGTTCTGTAGGCAGCCTGTGGCGAGGAGGAGAACCCTAGCAGAGGCAATGGAGCATACCAGGAACTCTCCAGATGCTGCAGGGTCCTTATTCGACCCTGAGATTGGAGCTGCATTCAGTGAGGTGGGGTTCAGGCAGAGAGATGGGATCTATGCCCAGCAGGGCTGTATGAACCAAACCATCTGTGGGCAAAATTCCACTGTTGTTAACACCTAACAATTAGCAAGTGCTGGCTACAGGCCAGTTATATACAAGATCTAGCAGGAAAAAAGTGAAACTAGTTATAAGTTCTATTTATGGAAGGATAAGAGGACAGAGGGACACCATGCAGGACAGTGCAGTATTCTGTGGGGAAGTAATAGTCAGGGATTTAACACCCTTGACCTGAAGGAGCAGAGGTGGGGAGCGGTCACTAGGCCCCGGAAAAAGAGAGTTGTGTGGAGGTGGCATTTTGACAGCTGCTGTGACCTTTGGTTGAGGGATGCAGACCAGCCTGAGGTCACCGTGGAGGGAGGGAACCAGGACAAAAAACACCCCTCAGATGTCTGTCCCATGTGTGCCATTGGCTAGACCCGCTCAGAAGCCAGAGGACAAGGGATCCCATTAATAAGGTCAATGTAAGCCAGTCACTTGGGGGTGCAGACAAAGCAAGATAGAGGGATGCAGGGTGGATTTGGAGGGGAAATGGGAAATTGTCTATATGCGTGTACTCTCTCATTTAATCCCCACAGTAATTCCACTAGGAGGGCAGCATTATGCCCATTTCACAAGGAAAGAAACTTGGCACGGAGAGGTTAAACGACTTGTCCAAATATACATAATAAGTGGTAGAACCAGATTTGGGACACAGGCAGACTTCCTCTGGGGCCTGACCAGTTATCACTACTTTAAGAAATCAGCCATTGAAAGTATTCCTTTTGGGGGGACAAAATGTTTTCTTTTCTTTCTTTCTTTCTTTTTTTTTTTTTTTTTTTCTACATTTCCAAATAATATGCTTTGGAACATGTCAGACTCCTCTCCGTTGAGTTTGGGTTTACCTTTATCTGGGCCTGGGTGTCCAGGGGGTGGGGGTAGCAGGTATGAGTGCAGGACAACCCTCTTGGTTTAGAATCCTGGTGGGAACTGGGGTTCTGCACTGCTTGAGTTGAGGGCCATGGGAAGAAGGGATACCACCAGTGAGAATCAAGTGGAGTGAAGAGAATTGACAATCAAGCTCTAGGTGTCCCTAACTTTGTAGTTCATTGATTGGTAGTAACAGGTTATAGTGGATTCTGCTGTGCACTGTTATTCCCCCTTCAGGACAGGTAGACAGATTACTAAGATGACAGTGAAGATTCCCAGGCACTGGTATACACACATCTTCTCCCAAGTGTACCCCCTTCTTGAAGGCAGATTGCACCTGATTGGCTAATAGAGTACCAAGTCTTGAGCCCCTTGCCTCCATTTGAGGGGCCACCCCAGCGTTAGAGCTGCCTGTAGGATGGTCTGGAGTCACTGCTACATCACACTTCAACTTCTCTCCCCACCCAGTCCTGCTTTCCTCACTCTCTCACTGGTGGTTTTCCTGAGAGTAAGCCCCAGTAAGCTTTTGCATGCAAATCCCCATTGCAGATCCTTTCTGCATTGAAGCAGATTTAAGGCAATGCACTAGGTAAACGTGGAACGGTGGTGGAGAAGGAAGAGGAGTCTGGTCTAATAGGAGGCTAGCTGGGGAAACAGACTCCTACAAGGAGCAGTAAAATCACAGCATTAGGCTCCACATGGTGAAGGGCCAGCATCTGTAGCCCAGACATAGAGGGACCGTGTATTTCAGTATCCAGGCCCAGACTCTGTATCTGTTACCTTGGTGGTTATAATTAATAGGTACCTGTTTGACTCTCAAAAGTGCAAATTATATGGCCAGTGTTTCCAGATTCTATGGGTTTCTGGGAATGCAGAGGCTAAAGGGGCCAGCTTGGGGGAGGGGTGGGCTGAAGACAGAGACGTCTACATCAAGCGGCCTCTGAGCTGGACTTTCAGGGATGAGCAGGAATTCTGTTACTTGGGATTCGCCAGGTATCCCTGTGGATAGAAAAGGTAGGAAAGCATGGCCAGAGAAGGATAGCCAGGAACACGTATGCATGTGGAGGAAGTGGGGAGCAGCAGCCACGGCAGCAGGAGGAGGAGGCGGCTTTCGTAGTTGGGATGACATAAGGAGCTTGTTAATGGGTGTCATTTTATGAATATATAAAACAAGGAAATTGGTGCACATTGGTCATAGAGGAGATGAGTGCCCACATACAGAATCAGGCGACATTTCCTCATATGTCTTGGGGAAAATCAAAAGGAGAAAGGGAACAGATGGCTCGCCTCCCACTGTCTGAGGCCAGACCATTTTGCTTATTTGGGCAGCACTATTCTTTTGTCTCTAACCCAGTTTGCTTATTTGTCCTGTGAAGATGCCTTTGTGGATCGATGATGAAAATCGCGATGTTGATGGTAATGACCATCCCTTGCTTCTGCAGCCCTTGAAATGCTTTCAGACTTGTTTCACACTCATTATTTCATTTCATGTGATCAAGATTCTCTTTTGTCTGCATCTCTGTCCTATGTAAAAGGCAAGGCAGGTATTAGTTTTTCTGATTCTACCGAAGAGTTAAAGTCATTGGTTGAAAGAATTCTCCAGGGTGAAGAGTTGTGGAGCTCAAAGGAGAGCGTGGATGTGGTGGCTCCTATAACAGTGGTCTTTCCCCCACATCATGAGGAGATGATGGTGGATCTTTGCCCACGGGTGGCCTGAAAAACCCACCACTGCATTGATTATGTCTTTGGCTTTGCTTCCTGGTTTTTGGGTGCCCATTAAACCCTCCATTGAATGACATTCTCTACCCTGACAGATCCACACAACAGTGTTTACTGAAATTACCCTGGAAGATTTCTGTGGAGGTGCATGGAGGTTGTAGCTCTTCTGAGAAGATAGTATTATTTAATTTCAGCTTGGACAGGAATATTAAAAGAAGAATGGGTTTCACTTAGTGCCTGCTATACACTTTACCTCCGATCTTGACCATAGCCCTGCAAAGGAAGGAGTGTGAAACTTCTATGAAGAAACTGAAGTTAGAGTATTGCAATCTCTTGCTGATGGTATTGATCAAGGTAGGGATTGTACATGACTTTGCCTGTGTGCACATTCAGCACCTTTTCTGATGAGCCACTTTGGCTGTCTGGACTCCAGTGGTTTCAAGGGGGAGTCAAGGTAAGAACCCCCTAGAGCTGAGACCCTTTTTATAGGCTTAGAGTCCTTGGAGAAAATGATACTTTGCGTAGAGAACTTCTCCTTGGAAACATGCATATTTATCCAATATTTTGTATGATATTTCAAGTGAGCAGTGGGATGCCAAAGTTTCTCTGTGGTCTGGTTTAGGAGCTCCTGCCCTAGAGGAGGATAAAATTCAGGAAAACAGGAGTGGAAGAGATTCAGTAGCTCACATGGCCACCCAGAGCTTCTCATTTTTAAGCTCATCTCTGCTAAGGCTTAAAGGGTTTGGGTCTTTGTCTTAATAAAACAGGTTATTACCTCAAAGTCTATTAAAGCAGCAGGAAAGAAGGCTGAGCCAGCTGCTGGGCAGAGTGACAATCCACTATTCTTTCCAGCAAACTCAAGCTCCAGAGAAGTCTCAGTCAGGGGCACTAAAGTTTTGTTATTTTGGAGTATGACATTTTGGGCAATAATGAGACTTGGGCATTTCCTATGACTCATGCACCCTCCCTCCCTCTTCCTGTCTAGATTGACTGTCTGAAAGCAGTCAATGTAGAGTCCAGTTTTCCTGGATCAAGCTTCTGCCCCAAGGCTGTGTCAAGATGATGAAATACATCAAATTGAAAAACAGTGGAAAGGGCTTTTTAGGACATCTTAAAACTGACTTGGATCAATTTTTAAGATGGCCAGGAAAAAAACTATATCTGACTATGAAGAATCTACTCACATCCAATCGCAGTTCCAAGATCAGATTTTAAAAGATTTAGATACGTATTAAATATGTATTTAGATTAAATATTTAAATATTTCTATGGAGATTCCCTACCACCTCTTTTTCCAGCAGATGGCCATGTCTGGTATCATCCCAGCCTTCTTACCTCAGTGTACATCCCACTGCTTCTAGATGAGGATCCTTGGTCCCATTCTGGTGTGTTTTGTTACTCTGCTTCTGAAAATAAAAATGTCATCCCCCAACCATCTAGAGCTCCCCTGCCCATTCTGCCAACCAACTCCCCTCCGTCTGGCATCGTGAGGCTGGAAAGGGCTGGGAAGCTTTCCACCTCAATGAGCCTCACTTGCAATAGGAGATGGTATGCTGTATTATTGTATGTTATAAATTAAATGAGATAATACATGTAAAAGAGATGGCAATTGTACCTACTCTCAGCTTCCCTCCTCAAGGCAGAGCAAGTGCTGCCTCCTTCAGAAGGTCCTCCTGGAAGCTTAACACAGAATTGTATTCCTCCCACACTCTTGGTCTGCTTGAGCTGCCATCACAAAATGATGCAGGCTGGGTAGCCTATACAGCAGAAATGTATTTTCTTACAGTTTTGGAGGCTAGAAGTCCCAGATCAAGGTGCAGCAGTGTTGACTTCCCCCTCTCCACCTCCTCACCAACGCGTGTTGTTTCTTGTGTTGCTGACTTTCTAATTTTTAACAATTTTTAAATCTTTTCTTAAATTTAAATTCAATTAGCCAACATATAGTACATCATTAATTTTTGATGTAGTGTTCAATGATTCATTAGTTGCATATAATACACAGTGCTTATCAGATCACATGCCCTCCCTGATGTCCATCACCCAATTACCCCATCCTCCCACCCCCCCTTCCTTCCATAACCCTCAGTTTGTTTCCCAGAGTCAAGAGTCTATTATAGTTTGTCTTCCTCAGTGATTCCTTCCCATTCAGTTTTCCCTACCTTCCCATGGTCCTCCGTGCTAGTCCTTATAGTCTACATATGAGTGAAACCATATGATAATTGTGTTTCTCTGATCGACTTATTTCACTTAGCATAATCCCCTCCAGTTCTATCCAGGTCAGTGCACATGGTAGGTATTCATCCTTTGTGATGGCTGAGTAATATTCCATTGTATATATGTGTTGTTGATTTTAGCCATTCTGATAGGTGTGATGTAATATCTCATTGCGGTTTTCATTTGTATTTCCCTGATGGTCAGTGATGTTGAACATCTTTTCATGTGTCCATGGGCCATTTGGATATCTTCTTTGGAAAAATGTCTCTTCATGTCTTCTGTCCATGTTTTAATTGGATTATTCATTTTTGGGGTGTTAAGTTTTAAAAGTTCTTTATGTATTTTGGATACTAACCCTTTATAGGATATGTCATTTCCAAATATTTTTTCCCATTCTGTAGGTTGCCTTTTAGTTTTGTGAATTATTTCCTTGGCTGTGAAGAAGCTTTTTATTTTGATGTAGTCCCAATAGTTTATTTTTGCTTTTGTTCCCCTTGCCTCAGGGAACACATCTAGAAAGAAGTTGCTATGGCCAATGTCAAAGAAGTTACTGACTGTGTTCTCCTCTAGAATTTTAATGCTTTCCTATATCACATTTAGGTCTTTAATCCATTTTGGATTTGTTTTTGTGTGTGGTGTAAGGAAGTGGTCCAGTTTCATTCTTTTGCATGTTACTATCTGGTTTTCCCAACACCATTTGTTGAAGAGACTGTCTTTTTCCCATTAGATATTCTTTCCTACTTTGTGGAAGATTATTTGACCATCTAGTCATGGGCTCATTTCTGGCTTTCCTATTCTGTTCTATTGATCTATGTGTCCATTTTCATGCCAGTACCATACTGTTTTGATCACTCCAGCTTTGTACTATAACTCGAAGTCCTGCATTGTGATGGCTCTAGCTTTGCTTTTCTTTTTTAGGTTGCTTTGACTTTTTGGGTCTTTAGTGGTTCCATATAAATTTTAGCATTGTTTGTTCTTACTCTGTAAATGCCCTCATGTTTTAGTATTTAAACATTTCCCATTGCCTGCCTACATGAAATGTGTGTTTTCAGCTAAGACAGCAAGCTTCTGAAGATAGAGGCGTCTTTCTTTTTCTTTCTTTCTTTTTTTTTTTTTTTTCTATGTATGACTGTTATGTGACAAGGGCACTTCTTAGGGTTAGTAAGTACTAGCTAATGAACTGGCTGGCTGCTTTGTTGGCATGAAGCCAACCAATTTGACCTTTGTTTTATGAAACTGTGGTGATGTCATGAGTGGATGTATTCCTCAGGATTAGCTAGATTGTGCATTATCTACAAATAATCCCCAAATCTCAGTGACTTGAAACACAAAAATACTCTTTTTCTTCATGCTGTGTACCCATCATGGAACCCTGGGCGAGGAGGACTCATTCGCTCTAGCTGCCCAGGAGCCCAGGCAGGCATCATCTCGAACACTGGCTGTTGTGCTGGAGAGAAGAGAGAGCCTTATAGGGTCTGGCATCAGTAGTAAAATGCTCATTAATGTTCATTCATCAGAACTAGTTACAGAACTAGAACCCCATCCAACCCCAGGGGAGGGGCAGGAAGTACAATCCTACCACACGTCCAGATCATGGAGAGCTGGAAATTCCCGACGAATGTCCCTAATGACCATCACAGTGGAGAAACAGATGTTCAGGTTTCTAGGAAGCAGAACAGTTGATGATTATTTCATAATATTTGTTTTTGATAATACTGGGAGACTGGTTGCAACTTTCTTCTCCTCCTTTTCCTTGTAGATCAGCCAAGAAGTTTCACACCTTCTGTGAAGCCCGGATTGCTAGCTCAGAGTTGCCATTTGTTGCGATTAGAGGAAACCTTACTTTCCATCTAATCTGGGGACTTACCCAATGACCTTGAGAGATCCTAGTGATTCCATAGGGATGTCTCTAGGGAGAGCTGTAGGAAGGGCTCTTGTCAGAGGAGGAGAGACCCTGGACCCCAGATTTGCTTCCTCTCTGCCTGACTTAACATGTAGGGCTTCTTTGTTTTAGATATATCTTTGAAAACATAAATGGTGCTACAGAAAGAAATCAAAACCCACGAATGTAGTCCAAACCACTTAGTCAGGACCTAGATGATTCTACAATGTTGTTTCTAAAACCTCAAGCCAGGCTCTATGGACGGATATGAGACCTGCCTCTGTAAGACCTGGTGCCTCCCTACACTTTAGGGAGCTCCCTCCTGCTCCTGATGACTGCTGCTGAGCCTAGTTCAGGCTGCTCTCCTTGCCTGGAGAGCTGAGGGCACAGGGGCTGCCCCTCTCTGCTGGAGCTGTGAAGCAGCCCATTAGCATTGCAGAGGTACCTCCTCTCTGCTTGGAGTCCGGTCCTCAGCTTGTTTGGACCAATATATTATGCAAAGTAAACTAAGGGGGAATTAGAATATTTTTGTCTGCTGTGTCTCCAAAATCGCAGAGCCCCAAAATGCTTAAGATCCTTTTAAAGTTGTTTTCCTTTTGTTCCTTTAAAAACTCTCTTTCTGAGTAAGCCGAGGACTGATGAGCTGTCCCCAAACTGCAGCACTTACATGCAAATATGGGAGAGTGACAAAGACCTTGATTACAGCTTCATTTGCTTTATGCAAGATTTCAAAGCCAGTTAAAGCCACAGAAAACACAAGTAATGGACTCCAACAAGTGATGACGGAGCCAGCGGGGCTGCCTGGCAGGCCCTCTGAGCAGTCGTGCTCCCCCTTCCATGGAGCAGCCCTGGCTCTAGGCTGGTAGGGGGGCCCTCGGGGACTCCCAGCATGCTGTCCTCACACAGAAAGTCTTCTCTTCCCGCTGCCTGGGGTCTGAAACACTAGCATTGGTATTTCATCCCTTAGGTTCTGAGTTCAGTCCCTGTGGAATTAATTAGCTCTCTCACCAGGAGGTCACCATCCCCACACTGTCATCAGGTGTGGTCTCCTCAGTGAGAAGGAGTTTGTGAGAGCGAGTGAGTGCCCAGTGTGAGAGGGAGGAGTGAGTGAGGGCTCTGAGGGATGGATGACGGGAGGGTGGAGTCACTCGCTTGGGAATGGGCGGGCTAGGCAAGACTGACTTCAAAAGTTGAAACTGGTCAGATCCTTTGATTTGGGGGTCACTAGGCCCCATTGTTTTAATGGAAGAATAGCAAGTAAGTACCAGCTTTTTTCTCAAAATCGAGTTCTCGTAAACTCAGGACTCTTACTGCGTGACGCCTGGAGGCTGAAGAACAAGAGGGTATATGCGCTTGGACTCATCGCCACCGAAGATGTCCACTCATTAATTTAATTAAATACATGATCGAACGGCAGCCATACCACACGTACCTTCTCTAATGAAAGTATGCAAAACCCACAGCAAATTCTCTTGATTTATTAAATCAAATTATTCAACTCAGTCAGTAAGGGTGAAAGCCCCTGAACGGAGAAGAGTACTTCTGCTGTACGACTAAACCAGTCCAGTCAGGAAAATGTAACAACTGGCTTATTAAGCTTAATGTCAGGAAAACAGGCAGCTAAGGGATGGTGACCAGGGGCCTGGGGCCTGGGGCCAGACCAACAGCTCTCCAGCCCCTTGCCCCCTGCCTGGCCCACAGCCAGGACTAGTGATGCTTTTCTGGGTGTGAGAGCACCCATTCATACAAATGAATGAACAAGAGAGTGGCGGTAAGGGCAGCAGGGTAGCTCTCTGACCCCCAAACACTGCAGATGCCCCTCTTATTCTTTACCCTCAGACGTCACCAGTAAGAGTCCTAACTCTACCAGAAACAGAGTTTGACAAAATGAACTGATTTGCCAATCTGTTACCAGAAGAATGTGGCCTGAGTTGGCTGCATATGAGGGTCTCGGTATGTGTTTGCGAAGAGGGACGTGTGCTCGGTGTCATCCGTTAAGACATTGTAGTGTCTCTTTGTCCATAACTTGTCATTGATGAACGTGACCTTGTGAACTTGGAGCCCAGATGTGTGTGTTGATAAAGGACAGGGAGACAGGGAGAATGGCTCCAGTTCATAAAGAGATCTGGGTAAGGGGACAGAGGCCTGCTGGCATAGGGACAGCCTGGGCCTCAAACAGAAGGGCATGCGGGGATCATAAGCACGCTTTCCTGAGTGTTCCTCCCAGGCTTTGCAGCCTGGAATTCTGTGACGGGCAAACAGACGGCTCACTCCTTCTCTGGTCCTCTCTTCCTCTGAACCATGGGGACATCTGAAGTTTTTTATTAAACTTCAGAAGGAAGCTGACCTCCCTAACATGGTGTGAGTATCTGCCATTCTGAGGGTCGTGGGTGTTCATAGAACCAATGAACCATGGCGTAACTGAAGGGCTATGCCACCAGGGGCCTGGAGCAGCTTCCCTGGCCTCCCACTGCCCATGATGTGGATTAACAATGTAATTTATAATAATTTGTATTAACCTTGAATTATAGCTCCAACTTATATATACTCAAACTAGCTCAAGATAAACATAAAATAATAATTCCTGTGATTGTCTTCTCCTCCATCTTCCTCCTCCTCCTATTAGTATTATTATTAGTGGTAGTAGCAATAGTAATAGTTGATGTTGTATTTTACTGCTGAGGCACTGAGTATTTTTGGAATCCTGCTTGCCAAGGCCTCTCATCTCTGCCTTCTTCCTCAAACATATCCCAGCCTTTTGTCCCTAAGCTTGTATTCCTGCAATCTATGCTTTTGGAAGAAGCATTTACTGGGGGAGGCCCGTTGTTCTGGCGACTATTTCTATTATGCAATTGATTATGCTCTTATGCCCACATCTTCCCCGTGACCATGATTAGCCTCTTCTTTAGGGCTTATCTCTTACCACAGATAGCCTTATTGTATTCTTAACATGATAAGAATTGAAGGACATCTGTTTTCCTCTCTCCCAAATCAGTGGCAGCACCAAGATTGGGCTTGGAGACCTATAGCCTTCCATTATCTCCCTAAGCTATACCAAAAGTTACTGCAAATCAATAGAAATTATAAGTGAACACAGTATTCTTACAGAGCAATTGGAACTTCAAAACAGGACCCTCTAGTGACTTCTTCTAACCGGACCGCAATCCCCAACTCTTACTATAGTTTCTGTTACCCTTTATTAGGTTTCCTTATGGGTTTTTATGATACCTGAGATTCTTGGGGATTTACTTTGTAATAAATGTCCTTCAAGAGATGTGTGTATTGTCACTGGGGTGAAACATTCTGTCTCATATTCACTGACACATAAACAGGGATTGATTTCCTTTATAAATAATTAGTGGGCATGCGGCATAGAGCAGGCTCTGGGGGGACCAGACTCAGGACATGCATAGATGATGGGGATGTGGAAGGGAGGAGGCAAAGGGGACGGAGGAGGAGGAGAGGGGCATCTGCAGGAGGAGTCTGCAGGAGGGTTGTGGGAAGGTTTCGCAGGGGATTGTGACTGTCCACAGCAGGAGAGAGAGTGAGGTGGCCAAGATCAGTGGGCTTTGATGTCAGGGGGCTGCGTTCTGTCAGGGTGTGTTCTGCTGGATGTTTCTAGGGATGCCCAGATAAGCAAGGCCAGGAGAAACATAGAATCGCCAAGTTTCAGAGCTCGGAGTTCATTTACTCTAATCTTTATCTAATGACTAAACTGTAACCAGGACAACCAATATCCAGCCTCTGTTTCAGCACTTCCCAGGATGCAAAAAGGTTTCTGGGGAGAATTAACCGATTCTGTTTTTGAACAATTTCACAATGGTGGATTTGGCATCCTTGTGTTGAAACATAAAGTGACTCCATGTAATTTCCACCCAGAGGTCCTTGTTCTGCTTTTGGAATTGTACCCAATGTGCCTATGACCCTTCCTGCATGGCAGGTCTTGAGCTAATTTACTAAAAGTTCTGATACCTCCAGAGTCTTCTTGCCAGCCTGAGCATTCTCCCTGAGCACCCTCCAGGCTTTCCTTGTCCTGCAGAATGCCGGTGATTTCCACCCAGCAGTTTCATTGGGGTGCGTGTGTCTCTGCCGTTTTAGCATATTTATACTTTAACAATTTAAACTGCATAAAGTCATAAACTTCCCATCTTTTTGTGTAGAACAATTTCTCTATTAGATCTCACTTTTTGCTTATTGTTCAAATATGAAGAACTTCCTTTACAAATGTGTTTATACCATTCATTCATTCATTCAACAAAGAGTAATATTTGAGCACAACTGTGTGCCAGGCACTCTTTTAGGGCCTAGGTATGTACCAGTGAACAAAGCAAAGTGCTCTCCTTCTTGAAGCTCTCATACAAGTTAGAGGAGGGAAACAATCTATGAAGGGAAAGAAAATGAGGATGACTAGGATGGGCAAGGTTGCTTTTCATATAAGCCAGAAATGGGTCTTGCGGTTTCATAAACTGTATATCTCAGCTTCTGTATTTGCTCCATGCTTATGTCATCTACACCCAAAGGGAGAGTTTTGCATTAGGGCACTGCTCATTCCACCAGTACCCGTATTCATGTCCTCAACTACGTACAACAGGAGCTCTGCAAAAGATCATGGGCCCATATGGCCAGTCTGGTTGGGTCTACGAGCACTTCCTAGCTGTGTAACTTGAGCAGGACTTTTTTTTTTTTTGAGCCTCAGTTATTTATAAGATGGGGATAAGAATATTACCTTTTAGGGTTGTAGTGTGGATGAGCTCAAATTCTGCATGTAAAGCAAATTCTAGTTCATAGCAGTCAGGAGGTAGCCAGCAAACATTAGTTCCATTCCCTTTCCCCCTTCCCATGTCTCCAGCTTATATGCTGATGAAAATGTCCAATTAAGAAAGGCTGAGAATTGAACCACAGGAATTCTTTCACATACTGACCTTACTCAATAATTTAGGATCTTTGAACATGGTAGGCAGATTTGGAGTCCATCTAAGTGGGGTCCCAATTTCTCCCTGTTCATATCTTTTTCCATAATAAGCACACCAACTCAGGAAGATTACTAAAATTATTGTTGTGTATGGGATGGGCTACCTTGGTTAGGCTATACAGTTTCAGGCTGTGTTGGATTGTGAAATATGGAATAAGATGGAACAAAATAGCTGTAATCCGCATAGGATATAGGATAGATGGGGGAGAGATGGATGGGAATGGAATAGAGTGGGAGAGGGGGCAATGAGTGGATGATCTGGCATGAACGGGACTGAAGGACAGAATTGCATGGAAGGGAAATGGGTTGAGACCAGGTGAGCACGTGTAGTAATCAAAGAGTAGAGGCATTTCTCTGACTTTATTCTTTTACATTCTTTTTCTGCAGAGGCTCTGAATGTAACTACAGTGAGCATCTTGATTCTCCGTGTGTTTTGCACAAACTGATGCCAGTGTTGACAGAGACTTAGTGCTGCCATCAAGGGATTTACACTGCCTCTTTAATGTTCCCCTTCTGTGGGAGCTTTATGGCCCTGCTGTCCAACTTAATATCTGCAGCTTGCCATTTGGCACATGAGTCTCTCTTTGTCCCAAATTCATGAGGAATGGGAAGGGGAGCGAGGTCCTCTGCGCAACAGCTGTGTCTGTTTCTGGGCTGGGTCTGGGCTGGGGTCCAGTGACCATTCTGCCCTTAGACTTTTAAATTTCCTGCCCCAGTGGGGCGGTTTTCCCAAAAGAATACTATGTGCAGCATCTGGACAAGATAAAGGAACTGGGACGTCCATGGGTTACGGGCGTGCGCAACGTCCCTCGCAAGTGTCTGACTCTCTGAAAGTTGATATAAAGAGAACATTCCTCTTAGGTCCGGCAGGGGCTACATCATATCCAAGTGTCTCTTGATATGTGAGTGTTACGTGGCCCCTCCAGGAGCAGTTCTGGCTGACAGTGATTTATCCATCTTCATTTCCCTGCTCTGGCTTGTCTCAGCATCATCTGGGATTATGGTTAGTTAGCATGTGGTTGGGAGCTAAGATCCCTAGGCCAGGGTTTGCCTAGGAATTATTTCTCCCTATGGGCTCCTAAGGGGCTGATGTTATTGTTGAAAAGCTGGTGGCAGAGAATGTGTGCTGTAAGAGAAAGAGTATGGGTTTTAAGTCAGACAGCCTTGCGGGTAGGGCCAGGACAATCATGAAGGCACGCGCTCCCTCTCGGGATCGTATAGGGTCAGAATGTGAGACTGAAGGCTTCCTGAAATTTTACACCTTAGGTTTTTTACTTGCCTTACCTTGTTCCTGGCTCTACTTGCATGGTTCAAGTCCTGGTTCAGCCACTTCCTAGCTGGGACCTTGGGAAAATTATTTAACCTCATGGAGCTTCATTTTTCTCATCTGTAAAATAGGCAGCCTAATGCTTACCCCTCAGAATTCCAACAGGGATGAAATGAGGCACCATAAGTAAGATGTCCATAGAGGAGATGCTTCTGAAACATTATCTCTCTCCTCCATCATATACTCTTCCTTGAAAATAACAGACCATTTTAAAAAAATGAACACTGGGGCACCTGGGTGGCTCAGTCATTTACCATCTCCCTTCAGCTCAGGTCACGATCCCAGGGTCCTGGGATCCAGCCCCACATCGGTCTCTCTGCTCAGGGGGGAGCCTGCTTCTTTCTCTCCCTATACTGCTCCCCCTGGTTTTGCTCTCTTTCTCTGTCAAGTAAATAAATAAATAAAATCTTCTAAAAAATTAAAAAAAAAAAAAAAACAACAAAGACCAGAGTGCAGTGGATAAGGGCTATAGTTGATGTTCTCATGGAGACTGTCTTTGATCTGAGTCCCAAGAGATCTCACAGACTTGAGCTGACTTGTCACACATAGTAGGAACCAATGAGCCACAAAGTGAGACTGGGACATGGGATTAAGCTCACCAGGTCTCCCTGCCTTGCTATACTTCCAGAGCAAACCCTCCACCTCTCTGCCTAGAACAGGCAAACAAGGGTGCTATCATGCAAAGCAGTGTGTGTCTGGGATGCTGCCAGCTTCAACTCGATGTCTTCATCCCCTTAGACACAACTGCTGGTGTCCCCAAAATGTGCCTAAAGCCATCACATAAAGAATTATGTCTGATAAAGATCATTTACAGCGAGCTTAACGCGCTGGCCTTTCCTCATGGCTCTTCCTCCATCTGCCATGCCATCCCCATCCCACTCCTTCTAAATGCTACCTTCTCCTTCAAGTCCATCTTAGAGTCCTCCTTCTCGTTGAGGTTTTCTTAGCCACTCCAGCTCACCTTTGTTCCTTTGCCTACACTGCTTTGGGAGATAATCCTCTCAAATCCTGGGGTTGGGATTAGGACAGAGTTAGTAACTAAGATGTGGTGCTGGCTGTGGATCAGGCACTGTGCTGGGCTCTGGGCTCTGTCTCTTCTGACATCATCCAGGTGTTCTGACCTTCTCCAACTAGAGATCACTCAATGGGAACACTGGGCATCAGACTCAGGGAAAATTGTTGGAATCATGTGATACCCAAGGTCACACAGTGTCTTAATGACAAAATCTAGACTAGATCCCAGATCTTCCTAACCAAGTCCTCTTTCCACAATTACTCCATAATTATCACTTAATTATGTACTCTTGCCTTATACATATCCACTGCAGGGCTGGATAACTGCAGACCTCCTCCAACTAACCAGATAGTGATGTACTTAAAGGAAGAGGCTGTGTTTGATCAATGTTGTATCCCCATGATGCCCAGCACAACATCTGGTACACAGGAGAAGCCCTTAAAAAGATCACAAACAAAACCCCAAGCCCCCAAATACTTATTGATTGGACCAGAGGCATTCACATTCCAAGAACAATTCCTGCATGGGTAAGAGTTATGTTATCTATTGGGATTGATTTCCAATGTTAGCCACTATTGAATTCCAGTTGGGTGTGATATGTTGGGGTCAGAGACACCTTTCCCATGCCTTTGATATCTCACAGCATAGACACCTACCCAACCCCCAGTGTTGGAGTCTGCTGAAATCCAGGTGACTGAAAAGATCTAATTAATATGGTTTTAATTATGGCAGTAATAATACCTACCTCCCAGCATGAGAAGGTAGGATATTAAGTTAGTAATACTAAATTTCCCAAGGGTGCTAAGACCCTTTAAGATGAGTTAATTTGAAAGTTACTGATATGATTAGAGAACAGAAATAGGCATATTTGAAAGATTCCAAAGGAGCAAGCAAACGTCAATATATCAGTCAAACGTGCAATCAATCAGCAATCCAAGACACAACATTAGGCCCTGCCTGTGAAAAAATAGATGCTACCCCTGCTTTTATACCATATATAGTGAGGCAGGACAGGCAAAACATAGATCTCTGACCCCCTCCCCAGGTTACTTCAGTGACCTCCTCTTCTTTCTGCTTCCCATTACGCACCCTGTACTGGTTGTTTCAACCTAGAATGTTACCTTGCATTGTTCTTCCTTAAGAATATGCCTTTCTCCTCAACTAGGTATGTAGCCCCTTGAAGGCAAGAGTTTGTTTTGTATTGCTTTGTGTCCTCAAATCTTAGCAGAGTATGGAATTTGGTAGGTACCTCATAAGTATTTCTTACAGTTGGAGATTAATTACCACAAGGGTCATTAATGTTAGTCTTACTTCTTTGGGAACCTTTAGTGAAGATGGAAGGACCTGGCAAAGGATCTTTTTTTTTTTTTTTTTTTTAATCTATTTGACAGAGAGAAAGACACAAGTGAGAGAGGAAACACAAGTGAGAGAGGGAACACAAGCAGGGGGAGTGGGAGAGGGAGACGGAGGCTTCCTGCTGAGCAGGGAGCCAGATGCGGGGCTTGATCCCAGGACCTTGGGATCATCACCTGAGCTGAAGGCAGACGCTTAACGACTGAGCCACATAGGCGCCCCGACAAAGGATGATTCTTGTAGGAGAGAAATAAGAGCTGAGGATAAGTAGTAGAGTTGGCTATTATAAGGGATTTACCAACAAGTTCAGGAATTTGGAGTTAACTGTTCAGGAAATGGGGAAGCATTGGTATGAGTGTATCAGTGGTGGGAGTTCTGAGGTTTCTAAGAATATTGCTCTGAATGCTGTGTTAAAAATGCATAAAAGGTTTCCCCAGAAGACCCTGTGTCAGCCACTCAAGTTGGGTCCATACATTTACCCCACTGCCACTTTAGCTCTGCTCAGTTTTGCATGAAGTTTCAGAGTCAGGCTGGGAGTCCACTCAAAGCCTCACTGAGTTGTCTGTCTAGTGTGTTTTAGAATGAACTCACTCATCTAGACCTAGAATTGTGGCCCAAGTCATGATCTGTGTTGCTAACAGACTATATGTTGTTATTAGTCATATTCTGGAGCCAATAAATCAGTGACAATCCCTTATTCCAATACTGTTCTCAAGTTGCAAACCATTCCTAATTTTGTCTCCTTCTATATCCTTCACTTTTTAGTCCTACACAGAGCATTTCCTTTACTTCCATGTTGTGATGTAAGACCTGAAATGAACATGCAATATTAAACGCTGCCTTCACATCCTTAAGCCTCATAGGGCCCCGAAGGCCCACCCATGAGTTCCATTCCCCTCCCCCACCAATATGTCCTCGATTCAATGAAAAAAGACTCTCCAGCTGGCTAGGTCCCTTATCAGAAGGACCAGTACACCAGATTTTCAACCTGAAGGTCAGCCCATGAAATTATTCAAACAAGCCAGTTACATCCACTTTTAGAAACTGGGAGTCACTTTATCCTCACTACTACAGAGCTTACCTCCTATAACCCCTACTTGTTCCCACTATTCCTGAGGGAAGCCCATGCAACCCTGCATGGCATGTGGTTACCCCCACCCCTGCAGTGTATGTGATTAATAAACAGAAGTTAAGGGGCACCTGGGTGGCTCAGTGGGTTAAAGCCTCTGCCTTTGGCTCGGGTCATGATCCCAGGGTCCTCGGATGGAGCCCCACGTCGGGCTCTCTGCTCAGCGGGGAGCCTGCTTCTCCCTCTCTCTCTGCCTGCCTCTCTGCCTACTTGTGATCTCTGTCTGTCAAATAAATAAATAAAATTTAAAAAAAAAGAAAATAAACAGAAGTTAATCTCTTCTGTCCTATGCAAGGTGTCATGTCTTTCATGACTCATACTACTCAGGGGGAGGGATCCTTCCCTTCACCAATAGGGTCAATAGGAGGTGATCCGAACACATTCCTCTTCCTAGCCAGTTACTTTGCACATCAATTACTAGCCCTTCTGATTTCCCCGAACTCAGTAGCTGTGGAAAGGGTGGTGGGTTCCTATCTTGGTCTTGGCAGCCCCACCCGGCAGGGCTCTTGTGTGGGATTATTACCGTGAGTGTTTGTCTTCTGAGAATTGACTGGTGCCTGAGTTTCCCAAGACTTGGGTTTGGTGCCCAGATCGGGAGAGAGTATAGCTTACTTTTTTATATTTATGTCGTTTATTCAATCACCAGCTTTTATTGAGCATTTATGAAAACTGCATCCTGAACATACAAAGAAGTCTAAGACAGCGTGGCCTCAAGGCAAGCACAGTCTGGTGAGGAGATAGACAATAACATCAATAATGTTGACAGAGACAGATATGTGCTATAATAATGAAATGCCTGTAGTATTATTGGAGTTCAGAGGGACAGCAAAGAGAGGAAATTCTGAATTTAACCAAGGATAACAGATTGGAGAATGCTTCCAAGAGATGAGGCTATTTTTGAAGGTCAGGTGAGTCTGCCACCTGGCTGGATGGGGGAGAAAGACATTCCAGACTAAGGAGACATTATGTGCTCAAGTTCAGACCCTCTTGCCACCTTCACTGTTACAACCCTTGTTTGATCCACTGTCATCTCTTGCTTGGGTCCCTGCGAGAGGCTTCTGGCTCCCTGCTTTTGCCCTAGCCCTCATCCCTGAACCCAGAGTGGTGCTTTTCAGTAAGTCCTCAGTGGACCCCGCATTTCACTCAGAGTAAAGACGAAGCCCTGCCAAAGTTCAAGGCCTTCCATGACTTGGTCTCCTTAACCTTTTTAATCTTTGCTATTATTTTCCCCTTTCGGGGGCGCCTGGGTGGCTCAGTGGGTTAAAGCCTTCGGCTCAGGGTCCTGGGATGGAGCCCCGCATCGGGCTCTCTGCTCAGCAGGGAGCCTGCCTCTCCCTCTCTCTCTGCCTGCCTCTCTGCCTACTCGTGATCTCTGTCTGTGAAATAAATAAATAAAATCCTTATTTTCCCCTTTCGCTGACTCTGTTCTAGTCCTCCTTGGGGATCTTTGGCCCCAAGGCCCCCCCCTTTTGGCCCCCCCCTCGCCGTAAGGCTCTTGCACTGTCTGTTCCTTTTACCCAGGATGCTCTTCTTTCAGAGTCCACATGGCTCTCTCCCTCAGCTCCTTCGTTCTCCACTCAGATGCTGCCTTCTCATGAGGCTCGCCCTCAGCATGCTCTTTAATTATAAACCATAAAAGTTCTCGTGATTCCCCTTTACCCTATGTCATTTTCTGTTTTTCCCCCCTGTATTACTTATCCTCTTCTTTATATATAGTATAGCTTATTATTATTGATCATTTGTTGTCTGCTGTCCTGCATAGATTATAAGCTCAAATACAGAGAGATCTCTGCTGTTCTGTTCACTGGGATAGCCCAAGGTACCCAGAACCAAGGCTGGTACATAGTAGCCTGGCACACAAATAAATAATTATTTATCACAGGAAAGCCTGGACAAATGACAGATCGTGGGGCCCTGGGTTGCTGCCGGCAGACTGGGACATCTGAATGCTTTCAACTGACACGGCTGAAGAAGAGCAGCCAGGTAGACAAGGCCCAGGTCCCGGAGGGCTTTGGAGGCCCTGGAGAAAATTTTCCAACTTTATTCTGAGGGAATTAGAGGGCCCCTAAGGGATTTTGAACGAGGAAATGGAACAGCAAGATCAAATATCTATCCTGTTAACCAAGATAGGAAATCCAAGGGGAACATGTCCACCTAAGTGAGATCTGGATATTTTAACTTTCTAGTATCTAGGATGTACTGTGAGGACGTCAGAAATCAATATGTGAAATTTGACGGACGCGTCCCAGAGGCAATGGCACTTGGGCAGCGTGGAAGACTGGGCTTGGAATCTGGACCACTCAGCGGGGCAAGTAGAAAGAGGGCCCAGAGCTATCACGAACTCCAGATTTTTCATCACATTGAAGAGCTGGTGAGGATTCAAGGAGATAAGTGTGAAGTGTCTGATTTCTATCTTCCTTGGAGTAGACAGTGATGGTTCCTGCTTTCTCACAAGTGTGGGATTATGCGCGCGTGTGACATCTAGGAGACGCCTGTACATAGTTGGAAGTCACTGAGGAAGATGACAGAGCAGGAGCCGGCAGGGTGTGGCTTGGAGACACCAGCATTCCGTGTGGCTCGAGCGACGTGGGCAGAATGAGACCCAGCCGGGCAAGGCAGGCCCAGGAGAATGCTCAGAAACAGGTGGACGCCAGTGTTTTAGGCTGGAGAGAAGTCAAGGAGGAAAAGCTCTGACAAATGAAAATCCTGACAAATGAAAAGCTCTGACTGCAGAAAATCCCTAATGCCCAAACCAGGGACAGGCTTCTCCAGGAGAGGAATGTGCGGAGGGAGAAGGCAACGGCAGGGAGCATACGCCGTGGTATGAAGAAGTCTGGTCATAAAGGGAAGACAGAGTGGATATTTGAACTAAGCTGATCATGAAACAATATCTTTTTTTTTTTTAATCTTTTGGTCTTTTTTAGACTTTCTTTTGTTGTTGGATGTGGGCTCCTGGAGCAAATTTCCATTTCCGTTTGGGAGAAAGAAGCCAGTAGAAAGGAGGTTCAGAAAATGCTGGAAATAAGGCTTGGTGGCTAAGTGCTATTAGGGTATCTGGGCTGAAATTGTGCTTTTGCTTCTTTGTAGCTGTGTAATGTTGAGCAAGTTACTCGAAATTCCTAAGCTTCAAATAAAAATGAGGATACAATGGTCACACCCTCTACTGCTGTGTTGGGGGCTTAGATGAAAGATTTGGTGAAACCCTTAGCAGTGTACTGGGGAAGGAGCAGAATGCTGAGGAAGGAGCCAGTAGGAAGAGACATCCACTGGCCCCTGCAGGGCAGGACAGAGCCTACCTTTGGGTGGGCGCTGGTGTTTTGATCTGCCAGAGAAGTAATGGAGGCGAGGGCAGAGGCAGGTTGGACAAGAGCAGAAGGAGTTGGGACGGTGGCTGACCTAACCTGTGAAGTGTGGGTCAGCCTGTCTGCAGCCAGGCTGGTTGGTGAGGCCAGGGGGACCCAGAGTGGGAGGCGCGGGATAGGGATCCTGAGCTATGAGGACAGCGGGGAAGAGCTGGGAAGGGGCAGCTTCAGGCCCTACCAGGGTCCAGTGTAGTCACACAGGACCTTGCAGTTGGGTTTTAATGCTCTGTAGCTTCCATCTTGAAATTTTAATAGTTTTATCTTTGAGATGTGTCCTTTAAGTGAGTTCCGTGAGAAAATAGGGCACGTACTGGGGACTTGGAGCCTGGCTCACGTGTGTGGTTCTACCTCCCAGGACAGGTTCTCTGCTTCCTGTTCCCTTGTTCTCTCTCACCTGCCTAAGCCCAGGGGGGTGGTGGTGAAATGAGGCACACACCCCTGCCCGGAGATGTGAGGCAAGGTCCAGGCATCTGTGGGGGTCTGCACTCACCTACCAGCGAGTAGCCTTGCACTGGAGGGAGTACAACATTAAATAGCAAATAAAAACACATGGAAGCAAGACGGCTTTTTCTCTGCTCCTTGAACAAGGGGACCTGCATCTTCATTTTGTATGGGGCCCCACAAATTACACAGCCGGCACTGAGGAGGAGAGGGATTTAGAGAAGCGAAAAGGCTGTAGAACAGAGGCACAGAGCAGCCGGACTTGGAGTTCATCAGTCCCTGGTGGGCAAGCAGGACGGGATTCTCCAGCAGCTCCATGAGGCCAGACACAGGAGTGTAGGAAGTAGCAGGAATTGGCGAGGGATGGCTATGTCAGGTGAGAACCACGGAGCTCTAAGGGACAAAGGGACTATTGATGCTAGGGAAAGACAATTCAGATGATCCAGGGTAGACTGAGTGGAGAAGGAACTCGAACCGATGAGCAGATACACCACGAGGAACAGATTTGGAAGGACTTGGGTACAGAAGGACGTAGGCTCGTGGAGGATTTGGCCAGAATAGTGGATTTGAGAGTTCAGAATTTCCGAAGTAGAATATTTCCAGAACGAGTTCCCTTACATCTCATTAGTAAAGTTTGTAATTTGTCCCCCCCCCTTTTTTGCCCTGCATTTGCAAACAAAACATTGCTCTCAGATTCAAGATTTAGACTTCTGAATCATAGTACAACTCATTTTTTTTTGTATAAGTAACATATGTTTGGTGTCTTTAAACACAATTACTTTTGTATAATAAAAGTGTTGATTTGATGATGCGACATTTTCTGCAAGTGTGTTTAAGAGAGTTTATGTTTTCATAAGTTGCAATGAAACTCAATTATGTATGTGTAATAAGGCTTCTGATTGTTACACTTAGACTTTTCTGTATAATGAAGCCAGCAATTAGAATTTGCTTGCTCTATGGCTTAGGAAAACACACTTGTTTTGGAGACAAAAGACTCTTAATGAGCCCCCTTTTTTGTTAATTTTTTTTGTTGTTGTTGTTAAAAACCAGTCTATAACTCAAACATATAATTAGATTTCTTAAAGGTTTGGATTTTTTGTTGTTGGTATTTTTTTCCTTCTAAACACAAAACAAAGCAAAACGCAGTAACTTTAAGGCACACATTGTTTCAAAGCTGCAAATCAGGCCATGATCTGCGCTTTACCTTAGAGGCACCCCCAGTGCCCAGTGTCTCCTGCTCTGCTAAAGAGGCAAAGGCCTGGCACGGCAGCTCTCTGATTGAGTACAGAAATGTTCTTCCCACAAGCTGCATGGGCATCGGCCTGGACCGTGCCTAGAGGTGAGCACTGGTGTTCCGCTTGAGTGTCAACCTCAAGGTTAGCCTGGCTCAGGAACACAGTCCCCCCTCCCCTCCCTGAGGCTACTACTCACCTCAGAGGCCTGCTAGGGCTCTGCTGAAGAGCCAGTCCCTGTGCAGACGGTGTGCGGGTTGGCAGAGTCATCTCGGTGGCCAAAGGAACTTCCTTGCTCTCTCCCTTTCCATCTCCACTGGGGAAGCAGCAGCCCATAGTCCCCTCCTCACGTTGGCCCTTCATTTTACTTCTGGCCACTTGTAACATTTTCTCAGAAGGCTGCCTCCACCCTGGCTTGTCCCAGCCTCGGGGGAAGGGCCCAGGGGTGCAAACTTCCTCCATTATGTATCAGTTGGAAGGAAGCCCTTCTGCCTCTCAAATGTTTTCTTTGAAGCTGACTGTTAGAAAGGGCCTGCTCTTAAAAGTGCTAAACTGTTTTGTCGTTATCGATCATTAAGAGTTTAATGAAAAGTCGTTTTTATAATTTATAATATACTGAGAGGGTTTTCAGCGGTCTTGATCGGTCAGTGTCCAGTGAGCAAAACACAGAAAACTCGAGCTACGTCAAGCAGAAGAAGATTCAATATAGGCAGCTTGTTACCCATGTGCTCGAATGGCGGGAAGAGGAACACGGTAGCGTGGTTTTACCCAGGGCATAGGTGCCCTGCTGTGGCTGGAGCCCCACAGGAGGCCCACGCTGCTGCCCTTGGACCATGCCTTCTGTGGCCAGCGGGAACCAAGGAGCTCACACCCTGCTGGTCACACCACCAGTGAGACTACCAGAGCCTTCAGGTCCCCAGAAGTCGCCTGTTGTGGCCTGGGCCAGGAGGAGGTTGGTTTCCCCCTCCACCCTGCCTCCCAGTCCCCAGTGAGCACCTCACAGCAGCGGCCTGTAGCTGACCTAGGATGCTGTGATGCCGGGCCCTACAGCTTCCAGGCTTTCACCCCCGTGATGGAGAGGAAGGCAAAGCAGGGTGGAAATGGGTCTGAGGATAAACTTACCGTATTTGGCACATTGGGGGCGTAGGACAAGAGTGCTCTAGAAAATACAAACTTGTAATCGCCAGCGACATAGCCTAGCAAACGCCAACCACAGCTGTGGATTTCATGTTCAATCAACTCTCTGAGCAGTGGAGGAGGGAAAACATAGTGGGGCATTCTGTCGGGAATTATCACTATGAAGGAAAGCCAGGTCTAGTCTGATTGCCAGAATTAACAGTCTCCAAAACCAAGAAGTACTCCATTCAGCCACTTCTCAGAGGCAGACTTTTAAATTTTAAACAAAGGATCCAATTAAATTTGATCCAATTTAAATCCATTCAGTTCAGAAACCTTTATTAAATATCTACGATGGATTGTGCCCTGGGCTAGATGGTAGAGGAGTTACAAATTTGTGGCTGGCAGGCAAGATCTGTGTTGCCGCCATTGATCTAAGTTAGAATAGACTCCCGGTCCCCCAAACTCTTGGTTTTGGTTTCTTCATTATTTAAGTGCATAGACTGTATATCTCCTTGGGAGAGGCATTATCACCCCCGTGTTTCATATAAAAGGTCACTTATACTGAGAATTTCTTATGTGCTCGTACTGTGCTTAAACTCTAGAAAAGCACCATCTTGTGAAATTCTACCAGGATCCTTGAATTCAGCTGTAACCTTAAATTTTATTGTGCTTTTTACATAGATGAAGAAACTCAAGCTCCAGGAAGTTAAAACGACCTGGCCCAGGGAGCCACCAGGTTGTTGGCAAACTGCTAGTCTTTGAGCCCCGTGATCACACTAAGATGTGATGTTTCTCAGGTAAGGCTCCATGTCAGTGATCTCGTCCAAGGAGATCATGCACAGACCATGAGGCGTGTGGATCCGATTTTTAGTCCACTTTCACATTCCTCAGCCACATTGCTATCTTCGGCCTCCATTTCTCATATGTAGAATGACAGCTTGAGTAAGACTTTCCACATGGGAGTGGGTCTCGGGTAGGTGCCTCTAGGAGCTTCCATTTTCCCTGTCCTGTTTACAGTCTAATCTGTCCTCCCATCACACCTGGCGCCTCATTGCCCGTTTCACACATCATTCTTGTTTCACGTACTCACCAAGCGATTGTGTTCTTGTCCACCTGGAACATGCTCCCTTTTCTTGCCACTTGCCCAGAGTGGATTCACTGTCCAGGCCCCTCCTCCCGCAGAGAGCCTCCAGCTTAACATCCAGAATGCACAATGCTCTCACCCTCTCCTGAGTTCATACTTAGCATATATTGGACACAGGTTTTTGTCTGAATGGCCCACTTGAAACTTACAAGTGACGGGACATTTTTATTGGCTTTTCACATGGGCAACTCTGGTCTCCCCAGTGTTTGAACTTCCAAGATGAGAGGCTATGCATGGGCCATATTTTCTTGTGTCCTCACAATGCCTAGTATGGACCTCAGCACATGGCAGATGTTACCAGTTATCAATGAGTGAAGGAGCTGGTGAACCATCCACCTACATGTTAGTGGGTCAGGGGATGGAGGGTCTCAGCTCCGGAATTTACCGGCTGCCTTATTGTGGGCAAATCTCTTGATGTCTCTGGGCCTCTGTTTCATGATCTGTAAGCCTAGGGCAACAGTGGTGCCTATACATAGGGTTATGATGAGGATTCTCTAAGATCATGGCTATGAAAGTAGCACAGTGTAGGACCTGTGTGTGCCCTCCATAATCATTACTGACTGCCGAATATGAATTTAAAAGGAAGAGAAGATGACCTGTGATTGAGAGAGACTGTTCTGGATCTCATGAAGGTGCCCTATGCGGTAGAATTTGAGGAAATGGTGGAACTTAGCAGGTGGAGACTCATAACTGGGCAAGCCAGAGAGAGTAGACAGCCCAGGAGCTGTGAGCAGGGTGAGGGTGTGCCTGGTCCCTGTGGGGAAGAGTAGATTGCCCCGTGTTCTGGAAGCTACGAGTGACAATTTAAAAAGACAACTAAGGGCTCTGCAGGGCCTTACATCATGCCGGGTTGCTAAGCTTATTCTTAGCAGTGCAAACAATGGAGTGACTGTGGCCTTGGTGCGGACAGAACCAGGGGACACCAGGCATGGCCCCGGGATGGGATCCAGAGTGGTACAAAGGCCAGAGGGGCTCTGTCCCCCAGATCTGTATTGGTTAACCTATTGAAGCAAATTCACTTTTTTCAAAGTCAGTCTGAGAGAGAGAAAGCCACGTGAATCCAAATATCCGGGCAGCAATCCCCAGCGGCACCAAAGGTAATGAAACATCGGTATCTGCTGCTCTTATCTGTTATTGCTGATATGCAGATAATGATGCCAATACCCAGCTCGGGAGGGAGGGGGGAATTCTGCTGGTGCGGCTTCTTCAGTTCATCTCTTGGACGGTGGAGAGGAAGGGCGAGGAGACAGGGAAGGCACCCTAGAAACAAGCTCTCTTCCTCATTCCGGTATAAAGTCTAGGCAAAATAAGTTACTCCCTATGGCACAGCGCCATCTGAAAATGGTTGTTTCCCCACCCTTCCGGCCGGCTGTAGTGCTTGGCTTCATGACTGTTGCACCTCATAGCTAAACAGTGTTTTATCACTGGCACAGTGGTTTTACCTCTAGTATCTCATTTAGCGTGCACCATGAGGGAAGCTAGACTCTGGAGGTGATAGGACTCAGGCAAGGGAACTTGGCTGATGCCATTTTGCCACCTCTAGCTCAACTTGAAAGAATGGGATCAAAGTGGGGAGGGCGGAGAATGGGGGTCCTTCCTTGGTGGTCTCTGACAGATCTGAGATCAAAGCTGGATGGCGAGACGCGGACTGGTAAGCCGGCCTCACCTGCCCCTTCCACGCGTGCAGCAGACACTGACGACGGGTCATGACAGACTTTCCTCCGAGCCCAGACGAAGCCTCAGGGTCCTTCCCAGAGCATTGCTGGGCAGTCACTACTAATTGATGGGAGCCGGCACCCAGGATGGAGTCTGTTTGCTCTCCTGCATTAAGGCATTGTCCAGAGTCTCTCCTTGTTAAAATGTCAATAGTGGAATGTTAACGTATTAAACCATTATCAGCCCTTGGCCCCTCCATGTGAATTCATTTGTCAGAGCTGCTGTGTGCAGGCCTCCGAGCAACTAATCTGGAATGGAAGAGCTTGTTTACTAAGGAATGCAAGGCCTGACGGGAGCGCGGGATGACTAGTGGCGAATGGTCTAGCAGATATGCAGATTGTTTGACAATCGCTTGAGAAGATGTATTGTCTATACACAGAAGTATGGTGTGGGACCTTGGGCAAATCACTTAACCCTGTTAGGTTCCATTTCCTTACCTGAAAGACGGCAGTAAGGACATCTGATCTGCCCACTGCAGAATAACTGTGAGGGCGAGAGCTTCTGAATGTGTGTTGTATTTTATAAAGATTTGTACCAATGCAAGGGATGATCATTTAGCTGCATTAGGAAGAGACAAGTTCCCATTCCTCAAGTCAAATGCACATGAAGGGTAAGGAAAAGAGAAAGAGAGAGGAATTAATATTTATTAAGTTCTCAATTGCCATTCGTCTTAAATATATTAGCCCATTTAATTTCCATAACCACCCAGTGAGGTTGATACGGTTGAGCCCAGAGTCCTGTGGACCCCACAGCCAGTATTTTTCAGAGACAAGAACCCAGGTGTATCTGAGTGCTCTTCATACATCATAATCCAGGGCCTTCCTGCGCACATGTGCACCCTTTCCTTTGCTGAATGCTTCCTGCAGAACGAGTTAGGGCCCCGGGTCAGAAGGAGGTGGGTGGGGAACATGCAGGTGCCCTGTGACCAGAGCCCTCCAGACAGGCAAGGCTGGCTGGTGATTTGGAGTTCCATGAGAAATGTTTAGAAAGGCACAGTGGGAAGATCAGAAACTGTTCTCCAGGCCTGTGGCAGGGTGAAGGGCAGCCACCTAGGGCAGAAGCATCCAGAAGACCTTAGCACTCAGCGTAGTTAGTGCACAGTCTCCATGGGGGCAAAGAGCAGGTCACGGAAGGGCAAGGCTGGGTTTTAGGCAGAAGCAGCATGTAGGGCTGTCAGAGGTGTGAGTGTAAATCCTGACATGGGTCAGATTGTCCAGATTCTCTGAAAACATTTTAGCCATGGAACCATCTGCTCAGGTTATTTGCTATCATTGTATCAAGGTGGATAGGCAGGATGGGACCTGTGACCCAGAAGATGTATGTTCATTGAAATGCTTAAGAAGCACAGTGGCACAAAGAAATGCCAGTTGTTCGAAGCGCTTTGTTTGGCTTTCGTGTGTTTGAGGAGCTGCATGGAGTTTGGACCAACATGATCAAGCAAACACATCCATTTGCTACAGAATTTGGCTGTGTGGGGTTCGAGGGTCGGGGGATAAGTGATGCGTGCCCCTGAGGAAGGTGGAGGCTTAAAAGATCCTTTCAATGTAACAGCTGATTTTTTCATGCTCTTGTACTCAGTATCTCAAATCAAACTTCTTTAACATACTGGACCAGATAATAGGGAATGCTCTTTTTCTTTTTCATATGCTAGCTAAGCATAGTTGGTACCCAAAGCCAAAGGTAGCGTTAGGGGGGAAATGGAGTGCCCATGTTCCCTGCTCTGTGGCTTTGCAGGAGACAGAGAGAAAGCCCAGGGTAGTTACTCACAGAGGAGAGGCATTGGCTCCAATGGGCCCTTGTGTAGCCCGGAAGGAGGAATCTGTGCCAACCACGTCTCTTCCGGCTCCTTTACTGATGTGCAGATCTGTACAGTCATGATGCCAGAGAGCTAAGGGGGAAAAAACGAGCAGGATGTGGGATGAAAGGAAGAAAAACAGCAGGGCAAACATAACGGAGTTGGAGCAGGCCGAATTAGTAGATCGTAGCTCACCCTCCAGGTTGAGGAGTGTTCTGTTATACATGGATACGGAGTTAAAGGAAAAGCCACAGCGTCTCCAGCACTTCAGAAGAGTCCCCAAATGACATTCGCAGCTCTCCCAGAGCCATGGCCCTGGTGGGGCTGTGCTGGGCTGGTCACAGGATCAGAAGACATTCTGTCTCTTTCATGGATGAGATCACTCATTATCAGGAAAAAGGATTCAGCTTGTTCTGTGAGGTCCCAAGGGACAGAAGCAGGTCCCAGCGATGGGCACTGTGGGAAGATGTGTTTTGGCTCATTATATGACAGATCACTCTAACTAAGCAGAGTGGTCCAAAGATGGAATAGTTTGCCTGAGGCTCTCAGATGCCTGTACCCAGAGCAGTGACTCCATGGACTCTGTTTGCTGAAGGGGTAGAAATGACTCATTCCTAAACCTGACTGCATCCTGGGCTTACCTGGGGAATTTCTTGAAAAATACAGAGACCTGGCCTCCTTCCTATTCTAGAGCTCGTGTTCCAGGAGGCAAGGGGAGAAGAACTGGGAACTTAAATTTTTAACAGATTCCCAAGTGATTCTTGTTTGTGGAACAGTATCTAGAATAATCTTTTGTGAACAATATTGAACCAGTGTTTGGCTAGTTGCATTCATTGTTCTCCAGAACTATTCCTCTAAACACAATTAGAGTTCTAGTCTTAAATCCACCCCAAATCTCTAGCTCTTCCACTCTGAGCAAGTCAAGTTCTATGGCTCCCTACTGTGTTCAGTGCTCCTCTCTGAGCTCCGTTCATGGGCTCCACAGAGCTCTAGCTGCTCCCCAGGTCTCTGTCCAGCATGCCTCCTTCCTGAGGAAGAGCTGGGTCACATGTGACAGTAATTCTCAAGCTAGATTAATTATATGAGAGTATTTATGCTTTTACATTAAAAATGCTAATAGTTTATCTAGGAAGCAGCCACATAGAAATAAAGTAATAACCTCATTATTTTGATTAGTATTGATAATAATGATTATTTCTCAATAATTTTATGAAGGTAATATTTTGTTAATTCAAGAAAACGCCTACCCTACTACTAGGTCATTTTTCATCAATCGATCAATTATCCCCCTCCACCACCTAGATGTCATTTTCATCCTGCGTGTATTTGATGGGGAGAAAGTAACTGGAATCTTTTTACCATCTTCTGCATTTGGACACAAAATAAATAGCAGGAAGAGGAAATGGTCAACTCCCAATTCAGTCATGCAAGATTTTTCTATCCTTGGAACGACAAAAGTGACTCCTCAGAATGTGACTCTGGCACTTGATGTAGGGTTGGACAACGCCTCCTGACCCTGGAGGGTTTCTGTGTGCTCCGAGCAGACAAGGCCTTTCTAAATGTCATGGCTTGTTTGGGGTCACCTGGCCTTACCACCTGGGGGTCAGACATGTACAGACATAACTGTGGTTGGTCTGTATTGAGTGACAAAAGCCAATTACGGAGAGGAAGAACGGAGCCCCATGAGGGTGGGTCAGAGAGAGCAGTCTGGAATTGTAAGGCTGTATTTGAACTCATCCTGACCCCGGCTTCCTGGGGGACTGGTGCTCACCGGGAAGGGGACAGCACTGGGCTGCTATAGTGTGCCATAAGGTGGTCATGAGAAAAAGAGAGATTGATTCACGGTTAGGCTCAAGCATAGGGCCTCCCCACAGGCAGCAGCAGAGTGATGATGGTAAGGCTCTGGATGCTGCAGGCAAATGTGAAGCCGGCCATATGCTGTGGGGAGCCCCACGGTGAGAGGGGGCTGGTGATACTGGGACCAAGAGCAATGAGCAAAAGATGAGGTGACCTGGCAGTAGGTAATGTGAGAAATGGTTCATTCCCACACTCCTTTCGGGGCATGTGAGGAACAGAGGTCCCCTCTTGGAAGGGAGACAGGTTAATTCTATGACCTTAAGGACAACTTGTAGTAGAGGGACCCACATACAGTTCTGTGAGTGAGAGACCCTGGGGTGGGGGACGGACACAATCAAGATACACTTAGAATTGACTCAAGTCATTGTGCAGGGCACTAAGAAGGTAGGTCAAGGCAACAGTGAGAGAGATATGGTTTGACCTGAGAGATCAAACTAGTCAGATTATAATTTCCATCCTTTCTCTTTTCTTCATTGGGAACGCCATAGATTAAAAACCACATCAGATGTCAGTATCAATGCAGACACCTTTACATGCAGTTGCAAATCTCAAAAACTGAGGATCTAGGTATTATAAATTAATTGCATTAAGCCACACGTTTTCAAGTCCCAGTGTTGAGCTACTGATTCCCACACCCTCTCTCTTTTCTGGATCTCCTAATGTTATTCCCGTTACCTCACAGCACGGCATTCCTGTTATTGCACTTATCACTTTGTGATTTGCATTATAAATGCTATTTATTGAGGGAATGCCACAGACCCACAGTTGATGTTGGTGCCTTGAGGAAAAGTAGGGCATTTGATTCACTTTTTGTACCTCCTCTCCCTCTCCCCACGCTCTTCACACTGCTGTTCCTATATTGAACTACATGTGCTTTACGAGAACACCGTGCCAGGCACTAGGAATATAGCGAAGAACAAGAGGGAGTTGCTGCTTTATTATCTGGTTATTAGGAATAAATAGAACCTTCTCTGAAACAGCCAATACTGTTAGAATTGATAGTAACAGATCTTATCAACTCCCTTCTGGTGTAATGTGCAAATAACGTACTGGTTAGCTGGGAAAACAAGACTTAAACATATCAGACAGGGGTACTTATTTATTTTTATTTTTAGTTTTTTAAAAGATCTATTTATTTATTTTAGAGAGAGAGAGTGAGATTGCATGCAGAGGGGCAGGGGAAAAGTAGAGGGAGAGAGGCAGACTCCCACGGAGCCTGACTCAGAGTTCCATCTCAGGACCCTGAGAGCTTGACCTGAGCCGAAATCAAGGGTTGGACACTTAACTGACTGAGCCAGCCAGGCGCCCCAGACAGGGATATTTAAGCAAGATGTCAGGGGAAGTAGAGTTTAGAGATCTCACGGGGGAGGCCGATAATGAGCACGTGGTCAGAAGGGTCCACTATGTGAACAGATTCAGTGGGGTCAATGCTTGCGAGGAATTCCATCCTCAGGCTCTGCAGGAGTTAAACGCACAATCTCCAACACTCCGTTAAATACACAGTCTCAAATACTCCATTGGAATTTTGACTCCATTGCTATTTTAGGGCACTGGTATCTTTCAATCGAGATGTGTGTGTGACCTGGAGCAAGTGAGTTAATCTTCTAATTCTCAGTTTTTTCATCTGTATATGGGGGATAAAATTACCTGATCTTGTTGTGAGGATTCAATTCAGTAATATGTGAAAACACTCATCAAACAGCCAGGTACTTTGGAAGCACTCAACACGGACCAGTCGGGCTTACTAGGAGCAGCACTGTGTTACTCATAGTGCTTTTTCACGGGTGTGGTTGGACATTTAATCTCCCAGAGGTCAGGGCCATGCCTCCTTTTTCTGCGGACTTCACAGCAACAACATACAGTAGGTCTAGTAATTTCTTGTCGAATTGCCTCTTCTGGTTCTTCTTACACATTCTACCGAGTTGCCTTGCTACCTGCTCTGCTGTTCTGATACAGTGCCTTCGTACCCTCCACGTTTTGTTGTAATAAAATGTAGCAATGAATGTAGTTGTGGCACTAATTACACACATGGTTCATGCAGCATCTGAAGTGAGTAAGTGAAGAAGCAGAATTTGATTACTCCAAGGCATCAGGGCCTTTCAACCAATAATAATTCACTGTCTCTACTAAGTACTTCTGGATGCTCTCTATAGAGGGGACGTGTTGTTTTATATACAAGGGGCAGAACCCAGTCCTATGAGATCATGCGGTCAGAGGGTCAAATGACTGCTGCACTGAGTACAGAGAGTGCAAGGACTTCCTTTCCCAAAAAAGGTCGTGTTTTATTTTTCCTCTTCCAGAGCTCTAAGACAGGGCACGGAGGCCACAGTGCTCTATGAGTTCATAAGGCAAGAGGACGTATTGGAGCAGAAAACCATGTGCAGGGCTTGGAGACTAAGGCTAACTTTTTGAGATTCCGCTTGTCAAAGAAAGGTTGTCCGTGCATGTGTGTAGGTGGACATGCTTGTGAGCGAGGTGTATATGCATACACAAGGCTTATATGTACATGTGTGTGTATGTATAAGCATGTGTATATATGTGTGCATGTGAATGCCTTGTGTGTGTGTGTGTGTGTGTGTATGTGTGTTCTGATTCTCTGTCCTTGGTCCTCTGCCCCTTTCTTTTCTTCTGGGTTTATCTATCTACCTATCTACCTACCTACCTATCTATTATCTATTTAGCTAATAATAATCAATCATCTGTATATTTTTATTGAATGGTCATGCTCTATTGGCAGGCACTCAGTCAAGAGTATCTGCATAACCCTCTGAAGGTGCTTTTGTAATAATGGTGACCTTGAGGAACCAAGATTTGGAAGGTAGAGTAATTTGCCCAAGGTCAGCCACTTTGTGAGTGGCCCAGCAGGAGCTCAAATTCAAGCCAACACAGCTATATTTATAAAGTCTACTTTAAAGATTCTGCCTTCTGGCCAATGTGTCTTCGGTGCAACGCTCACATTTTTCAAATTCCTTTTAAAGCGTTATATCCAGAACCCCAGCCACGATCCTCCTGGAGTTGTCTGCCCAGTTAGTGTCCATTCCTCCAGTCAAGCCACCTTTCTTTCCCTAATGTAGTCCAAGGCAGCATTTTTAGCTGAGCAGCGGGGTTCTCCTTCCCTGACCTTATACAAAGATTACTGCTTTTCTGACTTGGCCTCCAGAGCCCATGGAGATTTCTGTGACTAGTCTGCAAAGTATAAAGATCAGTCACAGGTCAAGTAAGGTGGCCAGAGGGTAGCACTGACCAGCTGTTGAGAGAGCGGGATGAGGTGAACAGGTTTAAATGATACTAGTTCCCTTGAGTGCTTCAGGGTCATTTTGGAACCAACGGCTGACCCAGCAGTTCTAGGAGGACCCTTTGAGCACAGAGAACCATCCAGACCATCTCCTTGCAATCCCTGCAAAACCACATGTGGGAAAGAACCTGTTGCTAGTACTGGAGGGAGTGGGAGACTTCCAGAGTGCAATGGAACTTCATATGAAGGCTTCTGCCCACTCAGTCTGGTTTGAATGCCAAACAAAATTTCCCTGCCCACATGGTCTCTCTCAGTAAGCTGCCCTAGAGTGGAAAAATTCCCACTCTAAGATAAAATATTATCTAGGAGGGCTCATAGAGCAAATCATGGCTTTATTTAGCAGTGTCTTAGGATGAATTCATTGATTGGACTAGCCTTTGAAGGAATCTGTGACCTGAGAGGCTGAAACTAAAGACTGTCAAGTCTGTAAGGCTGAGCTGTCCAGTGTGGTAGCTGTTAGCCACATGGGGCTGTTGAGCACTTAAAATGTGGCTAGTCTGTGCTGGATTTTGAAAATGTGCTATGAAAAAATGAGTGTAGCCTATCTCATTAATAACTGCTTTATATTGAGTGCATGTTGAAATAATTTTTGGATACATTGGGTTAAATAAAATATATTAAAATTAATTTAGCTTATTTCATATTACTTTTTAAAATGTGACTTGGGGTGCCTAGGTGGCTTAGTGGGTTAAAGCCTCTGCCTTCAGCTCTGATCATGATCCCAGGGTCCTGGGATCGAGCCCTGAGTTGGGCTCTCTGCTCAGCAGGGAGTGTGCTTCCCCCTCTCTCTCTGCCTGCCTCTCTGCCTACTTGTGATCTCTGTCTGTCAAACAAATAAATAAAATCTTGAAAAAAAAAAAAGAGAAAATTGATTAAAGAACTAAAAAATAAAAAATAAAATGTGACTACTGGGGACACCTCGGTGGCTCAGTCAGTTAAGCATCTGCCTTTTGCTCAGGTCATGATCCAGGGATCCTGGGATTGAGCCCTCCATTGGGCTCCTTGCTCAGTGGGGAGTCTGCTTCTCCCTCTCCCTCCAATCCCCCCACTCCCACTCATGCACACACACACTCTCTCTCAAATAAAAAAATTAAAGACTACTGGAAAATTTAAAATCACATATGTAGCTTGAATTTGTAGCTTTTTAATATTTCCATTGGATACTGCTGCTTTAGAAGTATGGTCCAGTGAGTGTTTTTGAACTGCTGAGTCGGGGACTTGGGAAATGTGGGATTTCTGTGTGTAGTATTGATGGTGGGTGCTACAGTATGCCTTACCTATTTCTAGGTTCTCTTGGGTAGAAGCTGCCTGTACTAGCTTATGAAAAATGGGGTCTCTTTTGGTGAAGAAAATATGTGTCATTCATGTGCATGACTTCACACTTTCTTCCCCTAATAATCAAATCAGCCATTTGGCTTTTACAACAAAATGGATTTTAGATCATCTTTCCAGAGGATCCATATTCTCTACCCAGTTTTCTTTAACAGGCTGGTCTCTTCCTCCTATGTGCCCATTCCATGTTTATATGGATGTCCTTTTTTTTTTTTTTTAAACTCATTATCTCACTTGTTTCTAAACATTAAGACCATTAAGCGCCCTTGAAGTCTCATGAAACCTTCCTTGAATGCATGGATCCTCATTAGTCTTTCTTCACTGACGTTCTTGGGTACTTCATTCCCAAACTAGCTCTGATTACACACTGCGTGTTATTCTCCTCTTATGTCACACATGGAAGTCCTGTTTTGTGGGTCATATTTTGTCCCCCACTGGGCCAACCAGAGTAGATGTGTCCATTAATCCTTGATTGCTGGCATCATTGCTTTGCTCTGCCTCGTTATGTCCTCCTATTAAATTGTACCTATTAAATTGTGCAGAAGGTTGGTGATGGCAAGCAGCTTGAGGCCAGATCCCAGGATTTCAGCATTTTTAAGCTTGATATTATTTACTCAAAATGTGTCCATTTGTTATAAGAAGGACTTGATGACTTTTGACCTACCAGTGCTTGGCTGGGCTAGCTGCCATAGATGTGTTCCTTGTGGACCTGACACGGTGCCTGTAATTCCTCCAGCAGAGATATGTTTCCCTTTATAACTTAGTCTTCTTTGAATAGGTACAAACCCTATGGGAAGGAGTGTTTATTAATCCCCTCACCCAAGAAAAGAGTGAGGCTGTTGGGAGATGCTAAGTGGGATGCTTCTGAGAGCTCTGAGAGAGAGAAAACATTAAGGAGGTGTGGGGTGGGGGTAATTAAAAATATTATTGGCCTTCTTCCCAAGATTCCTGAGGGCAAGCCCTTTGCTGAGTCTAGAAAGAGTTCACATCCTAGCTCTTCCTTTCATTCCTGCAGAGCCAGGGCTGGAGGAATAAACCTCACGTCTGTAAATCAACAGAGCTGAGAGATCAGTCAGTCAGTCAATCTTAAGAGCATTCTTGGATTTGTGGATGCCTTGAGAAGGATGCTTAGAGAAACCGAGGATAGGGTAGTTATTAAAAGAGATTAAAGGGTATTAGCTAGTGCCTCAGCAAGTTATAATTAAAAAAAGGGAACGGAAAGGAAACAGGAGACTAATTTTTCCAGTCGCTGAAATTTCAAGGAGGAGTGAGCTGGCCTGTGAACCATTACTGCTTTATATTAATTCTCCTGTATGGTTAAATCTAACCTAAAGACATGTCTTTCTCAGCTGAAAGTGTCCTAGTCAATTTCACTGTATAATACAGAGAGGAGGCAGCAGGGAGACCAGGCAGCCACATTACACTCAGGCCGAATTCTTCTCCGAAGGATCGTAAATCCTGTTCTGAAAATAAGTGTATTATTTCTAGGTCACACTCTTGACACCAGTAAGGGGTATTGTTATGATGTCCACTTGGGGCATTTGAGGCCAGGAAAAGTAAAAGAAGAGATTTTCCTAGAGCACCCAACAGTCATGTGTATCACTAAGCAGCCCCATTGTGACATGCATGACAATGATTTAGTCCCTATGCTGGTTGTTAGGATTGCAGAAAGAAGATGGGAGGCCACTTTCCTGATGAGGTGTAACAGGATCTCTCTAGTTCTTTGCTGTCAAAACTCTCACCTATTTCAAAAGTCCTAGATTCTGCATTAGAACTTCTGTTTAATAACTTCAGACATCTCTGTTAACATGCAAACTGTCTGAGTAGCACCATGCCATTCATCTACCTTTAAATAAGGATTGGAAGCCTGAGAACTATTTTTGAAGAAAGGGTAGATCATGAAATTAGGGGGTAACTGATACAACAGAGGAATCGACCCCCAATATTTCCCCTTCACATTTCTGCAGAAGCTGAGCTTTGATGTTATTATGTGCACTTTTATTATTTTAAAAGATAGGGCAGCAATGGATCTAAAGATCTTGGTGTTTCTCTAAAGGAAGTATTTTTAGAAATTAGCCACACATCAAGACTTAAATGAGACAAATGTCTGGTTGTATGGAGACTTCTGGATTTCTGATGGACTTTTTTCCTCTTTAGTCCCTATATTCAGGGTTACATGAACTTAGTGGAGTCTCACAGAGCTTTCCTAGTCCATAGATGAGAGGGAACACTGGCAAAAATGACAGAATCGAAAGCGGCAGCCAACAGTCTGAAAAAAGGAGAAAAAAAGAAAATTTAAAAAATATTCATAAGATTTTCAAAAGGCACAGCCATCTGAGATCAACTGCCAGAGGAACGAACAGAGCCTTCTATGTCAAGACCTCCTCACATATCACTTCACGCCATTGCAACAACCACTGATTTTCACTAGGGGTGGCCGCACGACATAAGAAAACACTGAAATTAGATTCAGTGTCTATCCGAGGTCTAGCTTAAGACTGATCTCCTCAAAGAGGTCTTCTTACCTCACATCCCATAGCTTTCTTCTTTGTCTGATTTCCACAGCACTTGTGGCCACTCTGCTGAGTGATCAGGGATTCTTGCCTATCCATCCACGGCTTTTATTTTGCCTTATTCCGTAGAACCTTGTGGTAGGCTGTGCCTCCCCCACCAACGGCTTGCTTCTTTAGGTCAGAGAACTTGTCTTTTCTTTCTTCTTTTTGTTTCCTAATTCCATATGAAACACTCCTTTATTCCTGGTAAATTCTTGATGTGTAGAATTTGAATCTACACAGTGAATCTACGTGGTGTCTCCTGGACCTGTGCTTTTTTGATTAGCTGATGTCCATCTGTCTCCTGGTCTCTGAAGCACAAATCTCCCGAAGCCTGGCCCAGGCACGCCTGAGATAGTTGTAAGAAGTCTTTCTCTATTCTCATTGCCTAGGCCCATGGCATGCCAGGTGGCCTTGCTGCCCAAACTGTACCCCAGCAGAGAGACATCTTCTTCTAAGGCTTGAAGTCCCTTTGGGCAGCAAATATGTGGAGCATTGCACTGATGAGTTGTTTCAGTCCTAAAAATTAGACAGAGCTAATGCAAACTTCTCTCCTCTATCCTAGTTGCCACTGTTCCTCATCTATCCTACCATATCTTTGGCCAGAGTAATTTCTCCACAGTTCCTTCTGTCCACCTGCCTCTCTCCCTCACTCCCTCTTAGGTCATAGTGAGTGCTCCTGCCCGCATCTCCCTCCATCCCTAGGAGTCACTGTCCTTTGCTACCAGACCCTTGAATTCTGTGCTGGTAAGGTCACTTCATCAAACAAAGCTCATTAAAGGAAAAAGCAGAGAGACGACACAGCATCCTGACCCCAGATATTGTAGCTGAAAAAGCCCTTTGCCTTTTATATTTCAACCTGAATAGGTGTATGACTCAGTTGTGGAAGGATTTGTAGCTGACACTCAATAGAAGCTGCTCTCGAATTTTGACAAATCCCATCTTGAGCCAAGAAGAGAAACAGATATTGATCCTAAGTGTACCTAATTCATCTCTGCACTTGTAATCCCAAAAGAAAATGCCTTCTATGACCAGAGGGCAGTCAATATTTTTTCCATCTTGTAAAATAAATAGCCGTTATTTTGGTGTGTCTTCATGTGTCCGGGGCACCAGAAGTAAACAAAGAGTTGATTTTTCCTCTTTCTATAGTTGAGTTATAATAACTACCGGGTCTCTTGTTTGGGCTAATTAAAACCACATCAAATAATTTGGATTGATGAGTGACTAGAGGCAATCGTACCATGCTCTAGCCACATTAACGAAGAAGCCTCATTTCCCAGGCTGGGGAGTGGCATATCTGCAGAGATTTAGCTCGAAACATACAATAAATTGCAAGAGAATTCATTTCAGGGGACTCTCTCTGACTCCAGCAGTATTACAGTTTTAGCCACACAGGGGAGGTGTTCGTATCAGCCAGGGGTCCACTTACAAACATGGTTTTATTTATTGTCCTTCCTTTCCTTTACCTGTGAGAGTAGAGTTAGTTATGGGAGAACTTCCAGAAGGTGAGTAGGTCAGGCCAGATAGAGAACTGTTCTGTTTCCACAATCATTCTGTATATTCCCAACCCAGATGGAGGGTCACAAGTTGTTGGAAATTCTGAACAACTGATTTGTGTCTATATTGATCCAAGCTCCACATCATTTCCCAACCACCCCAGGTCAATTCCAACCAAGGAGCACAGTATCTCCTTGAAATGATGCATGTCAAACACCCTGCCTACATGTGGCCAAACCATCTGCTCAGTTTCAGTTTTGTCTACAATTAATAATTGTTTTGATTATTACACCTGACTAGTTCGATGCAGATAAACAAACTACTAGCTTCTTGAAAACTAATAAAAATATCAGAAGTCAAATCTGGATCATTTAAGGCTTTGAAGAGATACTCGTTTCAAATGATAAATCCTTTGATTTTGGCATTCTAAGAGAACCGTCTATATTTTCCCCAAATTTTCTCTCAGTGCTCTGTCAGAATTCTTATTTGGATGGAATATGAGCCTGACCCAGAAAGGCAATTCTAATTTTCCAAATCCATTGGGTGGGTGCTGGACAAAGAGGTCCTCGTGACATAACAATCAGATGTTTGGGAACTGTGTATACGTGTTTCACTTTCCAGCCAAAATAGCATACCGACTCTCCCACTTAGGCTGCTGTTTGCTCCTGGATGGCCTCTCCTATCAGTTCAAATTAAGTTAATGTCCTGGCTGGTTTGCCCAAGCATCTGAAATATAGGCCTGCAGCTTCTATACCCCAGCGTTGAGATGTTTTCTTTGAAGGCACAGAAGGCTCAGGTCCCAGGCTCATCCTGTCTGCCATTGTGGAGATGAGCAGAAAATAATGCTGGGCAAAGCTAAGCAAGATTGTTTCTGAAATTATTTCTACTTAACATGTGAGTTAATAACTAAATGTCAACAACTTCAGGAGAAATATAAAAGCCATAAAACTCATTAATATGAATGGGTAAGTGACACATTTAAACAAAACAATATAATTGTAGGAGTTAGAAGCCCTGAAAACTACCTTCAGCCTTGGCCCCAAGTACCTCTGTGTTCTTAGATAAGTCATTTAATATTTCTGGGTTTCAACGTCCTCATTGTCAAATGAGTGGGTTAGGATTAGGTGGCCTCTAAGCCCCCCTGCCACTTTAATATTCTATGATTTTATATCTCAAAGGCATGTAAATAAGCCATTTGGGAAGATTTACATTGTTTTCTTTACAACTGTAATGCAGAAATAGAGATATTGGGCTTATCTCAGCGTGGTTAAAACTCAAGAAATATCAAGCTTAAGTTGTGAATCTCCTTAGTGGATCAAGGCATTTACCAAGGTTCTTCAACACTTTCATCTTCTAGGGTCCCAGGGATGAAAAAAGAGGTGTACACTGAAGAAACTAATACAGTGAAATTGTCTGTGGCATTGCATTTCATAACATAGCTAATGCACTGACATACATGTATACTGTTGAACGTATTCATGATCATGGGTACTTATGTTGAAGACATAAGAAACAAACAATAAGGAACCTGAGAAATGACCTCACGTGGTCCCTCCTTTCACATATGAGACTGTAAAGACCCAGAGAAGAAGAATTGCCTAAAGCCACCTAAGTAATTTTTTAAAAATGTTCTTACTTTAGGGTAACTATTGGCAATGTCCATATAAATTTATATTTATGGTGCCTTTTATATATTATATATTTTCTTTCATTCTGATATTATTGTTATAATCAATAGGCATAATTTACATTTAAAAAAATTGAGATCCGAATGGCTTAACTGACACTTGTCTAATTCTTTTTTTCTTTGTTTCCTTCCACAGTTACACAGGATGTACCCATCAGAAGCACGTAAACATTTATATCATTAAGGCAACATGCAAACATGTCTTCAGCAGTTACTTGTGTACCTATTATACACCCCTACCAGTTAAGAATGCGCTCTTACAACCAAGGCAGAATTATGAAAGATCATCCACAGACTTCAAATCTTCTCCCCAATCTCTCTAGGAGTCTGCTATAGCCAATATGTTCCCTGGCTTGTAATTTGTGCACAGTCACAGTAAACCCGGGCTAAATCTAGGCTTCTGCCTTGACTGGATACTTTAGAGTTGAACGTGGAGCACGGGGCTCTTAGTTCTCAGTCTGTGTTCTCTTTCATATCATATCTCTTCTCTCCTATCAAGCTGGCATTTATCCAACTTTCATCGCTTTTTCAACATCTTACCCCGTGTTTGCTTGAGTACTGCTGATAAATAGAGTCCACCACTGCCTGAAATAGCTAATTCCACCATAAGAATATTGTTCCTGATTTGGACCTTAAATTAGATTCCCTGTGACTCCCACTCATGTGTCCTAGTTTGTCCTTTGGTCCTTTATGTAGTGCCGCCCACACCGTCACACCCCTTACATATTTGAAGGCAACCACAATGTTCCTGTCATGCCACCCTCCAGTCTTCCATTACTGGGCTCAGCTTTCCTATTCTATTCTCCCTTTCATTCTTCACACCATGTTTCCCCTCCTTTGGGTATTTCTCATTGTCCTCTGGAAAAGATTGTGCCCCAAATAGAACACGATTCCCTAGGTGTTCTCTGATCAGTGTAGAGTGTAAGGAGCTGTTATTCACCATGAACAGGATACCACCTTTCCATCAAGCATAGCGACTCATCAGTTTTCACTTATTGCTTTGTTAAGGGGTGATGAATTTGTTCAATCCTTTCCCTGGTTTCCTAGCAGAAGGCAGGCAGAGGAGCAATGGGCTTGATTTCAAGAATCTCTTTCCTGCTGGAACACTGAAGAGCTTGTCAATATCTTTTCTAGGTGCATTTTGTCAAACCGATATTCCGATAGACAGCCATTAGCACCTCACCCTATGCTTCAGAATCACATTTGGGGGAATTTACTTTGACTGATCATAGCTTGAAGGGATCATTTGGTTCTATGAATCCAATCTTACGTTTCAAAAGCCATTTCCTATCAGTGATGATGTGTATACCCCTTGCTTACACGGATTTGCAATGAGCAAGATAGAAATACATCCTTTAATTTTCTTTCTTGTCTAAAGGAAAGAACAATCTCTCTCCCTACCTCTCCCTCATCCCAGTAAGAATCAGTCACTGAAGATAAAGGATATCATACCTCCTAAAAAATCTGATGAAAGCAAATTGACCCTATTGACATATTGAGATGGCAAATCACACAGTGCATTTCCTAGGCCCCAGTAATATGGATGTTTTTCTTCCTAGGAATGTATCTGATTGGGGAAGTTTATTGTCCTATAGAGTGTAATGTGGCGATCACTCAGATAGAACCATCAAAGGCAAGAGTAACTCTGATTCTTATAATAAGCTGTGGATATATTTTTATCAGGGCACCAAAGAAAGATTAAATATCTAAGCAGAGGGGATTCGAGGTTATTATTCTCTTCTATGGGAAGAGCCGCAATATAAAGGGAAAATATGGTTTAATAGGCCAAAGGAAAAAAAATCCAATTGGTGACAAGAACAATAGATTTTACAGGAAAATATGTGATAAGAAAGAAACATTGCATTGTTTGGGACACCTGTAGTTAATTATTGCAGCTAAAGACATTAAAATCAGTTTCTTTGCTCATATATCTTCATAGACTGTTTGGCAATATTAAATGACAAAAGCTTAATAATCAAAAGTACTGAGTTAGCAAATGTTTTCTAATTTTAATAACTTCTTGTTGTAATTACCAAGTCTTAGAGTGAAATGATTTAATTAGAAAGTAATCAAGAAGTGTCTACTGTTAATTGAAGGAATTATAAAAGATCTACATTTTTAATATATTTCTAGGGTAATAAAATTAGAATTTACCATAATTATTTTTAAACCACCCCAATGAGGAATGTTTGATGTGGGAACAAAGTATTCAATACTTCCATGAGTGGTACCCATCACTAAGAACATGGTGGGATTACAAGCTCTCATCCTTCTTCTCTGGGAAATAATAAAAAAATAATAACTGTCAGCTAATATTTATGGAGAACTTAATGTCTGTCAGAAAAAAGAGGTTCAGAGCAGGAGCCATACTGTTTCATTCACCAATGTACCTTCTGGGCGCATACGAGGCTCCTGATAAAGAATTTGAAATCACATTAAATGAACTTGGTGCAGAGTCAGAAATAAATAAGTGTGATGAGGTCTGCAAGCTCAGTTTTAATAGAGTTAGTCTGGCTACTCACTCTTATCATTAGAACTCCCCTGTTGACACATGCTCTCTTGGGATGAATAGACTTATTTATATTTTTCCTCAATTCCAGAGTATAATATACATTTCTGCACATATCTAGTTCAGTTGGAGCAGGGAAGACCTTGCCACAGACCCTAGAGAACAAATTTTAGCTTTTTATCTGCTACTCATGGTTTATTCTCATAATGTATAAGAATTCAAGTACTGGGTATTAATGGGTATTTATGGAATGGAAGTAAGTGGCAAAGAAAAGAATGAAGAAAAATAAAGAAAAGTTAGTGTTTATTCCATTAAGTAGGAGTGGTGGTATTGAATATTATTATGAAGGTAGAATCATGCAGCTTCATATCATTGATGTGGAGTTGAGAAGGTGAGCTATGCCTTTAGATAACTAACTGTACAGAAGCAGTCATTTTCATGGACACTGGAAAATTCCCATCTTCACTAAACCCACCCATCTCTGGCTGTCCGTCTCAGGCCCATCACTATGATATGCCTGCCTTGCCATCCAGTTTTTAGCCACTGTGAATTACCAGGGACTTAATAGTTATCTGGGGTTTAATGACTTTTCTCTGCATCTTGGACCATCAACTCCTCCTGAACTCTCATTAATCCCAGGGGCAATAGCTTAGACTGTGATCATTATTGCTTTAACAAATACTTCCAAGATATGATGAGAGTGACTTTCCATTTATCTTCCATGGAAATTCATGCTGCAGGAATGACACTGTCAGCCTGAGAGACACAAGCTATTGTCTCGAAGTTCTTTAAAAAAGGGTATTATTGCTTTCTGTATATATTCTATTGAAAGACAAAGGCTAATTAAGTGTTATGTTTCCTGGCTCCTTAGAGACAGAGCAATTCTGGCCAACTTTCTTGAAGAAAGTTTTACTAATACCTTGAGGCTATTTAGCCCTTCCACAGGTAAAAGCTAATGAGGGGGTAAAGTGGGAAGAATCAATACCTTGAAGATTCAGTATTTCAAAGAATGAAAACTCCAGAATTTAACTGACTAAACCAGAGAACAAATGAATTAAATAACCAATGTCTATCCATTGAAAAATTCCTGTGTTTGTCATTGATTTTTAATTTTAGATTTGTAGAGTCAACCTCCAAAAGCTGTTGATTCAGCCACTAGAAAACTAAAACAAAATGAAAAGCTAAGCTCATGGTTCACGGGCGGCACCAGGTAGCAGAGCTTCCATCAGTCATATACGCGTGAATCGATTCACCAAAGATCCAGATCTTACAACAAGAAACTTTCTAATCCAGTGCATTATTATTAGAGAATATATTAAAACTGATTAACACAAATAACGCTAAATGGAGAGTATACTCAAACATGCCCTTTGAGAGTATGATTTATTTATTTATTTATTTAAAGATTTTATTTATTTATTTGACAGACAGATCACAAGTAGGCAGAGAGGCAGGCAGAGAGAGAAGGGAGGAAGCAGGCTCCCTGCTGAGCAGAGAGCCCGATGCGGGGCTCGATCCCAGGACCCTGGAATCATGACCTGAGCCAAAGGCAGAGGCTTTAACCCACTGAGCCACCCAGGCGCCCCGAGAGTATGATTTAAAGGAAGAGTAAGTCTAAGGTAGAATTACATACTTCTATCAACTCCTAGTATTCACTTCTTAGAAAGAAAATGCCAGCTCCATCATCTAGTTTCAAAACCCCAACCTTTGGTTCCAGGCCACTGTTAACTTTATGTGGAACCAAAATATTTGTACACTCTGTCAGAGCCATTGGTTGTAAAGTTTACCGCCAGCGTATGTGCTCTTATTTAGCAGTGTGGCCCAGTCGCTAGGTGTGAGGAAGAGTGTTCTCTGTCTCCCTGCTTGTGCTTTTCCTGTGTGCATATTTTTCTTAATATTGTAGCTGCAGGAAGGAGAACATTTTATGGAGCATCTCTGCATCCAGTCTTCTATACTCTGGCCTCACATCATCTAATGTGTAATACAGGACAAACCACGTAACTTCTATGGTTGTCCCAGTCTTTAAGGAAAGGGCATTTTGAGGAGGCTATTTTATTGGAGGATTGCTAAGGTCACTTCTGGTTTAAAAGGATACGATTCAAGAAGAGAAACCGTGATTTCACTCTGCCCTTTTTAGAAGGCAACCTTTTTTCCAAATCCATTTTCTACTACATTAGATGGATACTACCACACTTTCCTCTTGGCGTAGCATGTTGCTATGAGATCAGACACTCATCCATCCAGTTAGCCCTCCCCCCCCTTTTTTTTTTAAGATTTTATTTGTTTATTTGAGATAGAATGAGCAGGAATGGGGCAGAGGGCAGAGAGAAAGGGAGAAGTAGGTTCTCCAGTGAGCAAGGAGCCTGACATGGGACTCGATCCCAGGATCCTGGGATCACAACCTGAGCCAAAGGCAGATGCTTAAGCAGGCATCCCCATCCAGTTAGCCTTTGATATTAAATTCTCCGAAAACCTTTCCAGAAAGAGTTTGCACCATCAAAACTGGATTAAGTGTTTTAGGGTAAGAGTATGTTTTTATAAGAAGTTCAGAGAAGCTTGTAAAACCTGGAATATGAGTAGTCTTCACTGTGGTCCTCATCTCTAAGAAATTTCTCTTTACAACTTACCCCATGAATTCCATGTTTGGACAGTATTGTATACATTAATTATTTGTTTTCCCTATTAATTTGTCATAAGCCTACCTGATTGCTATCAGAACTTGGATCAGAATGAATTAATCAAATTTAAACTTAGTGTTTTTATAATCCCAACCTAAAGGAGAAAACATTAGCCCAAACAATATCATGGTAAGTGTCTATTTGCCATTTAGGCTTTAAGATATTGAAAATAGCTTTTCAGTTTCATTTCCACTTTAAATGTCCTGTGGACCTTTGTACCCAAGCTGGGCTGTATCATTTACCAGGTCAGGAAACCAAGGTAGATGACTCACCCAAGGTAACAAAATAACGTGTGGTAGTATTACATCCACCTGTGTTCCTTATCTTCGGTCCTAGAAAACTGGGACATTATAAACTCTTTGTGATTCTGACTGCTGCCAAGACGTGTGTGATTTTCTCCTGGGTATGTCATTTCTTGTCCCAAACCTCTAAAACCATGGCCACAGCATTAGTTCAGTGTCTTCATTTTTCTTCCTGGACTGTTGGTTTTACTGAAAATCAGTCTTCAATAACTTCCTCCAATAACATGTCTGACCTCCTCTCGAGAATTAAGCAAGCCACCACTGTGCTCCCACAGCACACTCTTCCATAATAGCAATGTTTGGCCCCGCATTGGTATAATTACCTATTTATGGGTCTGTTTTCTTTAATATACCTCAAACCTCATTGCATCAGGGAACACAGAATTTTCTATTTTGACCCTATTTGGTACTTGTAATTTACAATGAATAATTGTATGTAGGTTTTGTATTCATAAAGAACCAAGATATGTAAGACTATTTAAACATTTGGGAATTGGAAGAAGCATAGATTTCTTCACCATCTGTCCAAACATGATAATGAGGGAGTATTCTTTGTGTCTTCGTGGAAGTAAGATAAACAAACAAGAAGTCCCACTTTAACTATTTGGATATGATTGGGGGAGTCATTTATTCAAGAGGAAAAGTTGCCTAAATGATAGAGATAATCTTAGATTACTGAAGAAAAATTAGGGATTTGTGAGGAGGAGTAAATCTTTAGTTTAGAGAAATAATTTCAAGAATTGTAACTTCCACACATATCCTTTAAGACAATCTTTGGGATGTAATTTATGATAGGCTCCTAGATTGGAAGGACTTCTGGAACTAACCTATATAGCAGTGGAGATGATGTTTCTCACATTTCTCCCTATATCTATATTTTAGCATATTGGATGTCAGACAACCCAAAGAATTTATCTCAGACACCCTCTGCCCCTTTTCCAGTTAATGCCCCTTTTCATTTCCTCTACACCAAATGTGTTTCTGAATCCTCAGCCCCAGATATAACAGCATATGCTTCCTTGTCTGCTAGAGATTTTTCCGATCTTCCAAGGCCCCACTGTCTGGTATAATTAGGTAAACTCTTTGTCAAACCTCTTTAAGTTTACAAAGGAAAGCTGTTGTTCAAAAACCATAATTTTGAAACTTTTTCTCAATGAAATTGCTGAGATTATCCCCCTTTTGAGTAAATCCAAAGTGATGTGACTGGTGTTTCAAAAGCAAAACATGTTCATCTATCACCAAAGTGACGCAATGTAATCTTCCTGCTTTCAGAGAAATGTAGACTAGGAGACTCATTTGAGACACACGATGGCCATAATGGAGAACATTTCCCTACATCTGAATTTCCCCAGGAGAAAACATTTTGAACACATTTGGAATAATCCCGCAACTGTTTGTGAAGAGGTTGGGTTTAAGCAACAACATTTCAATAATCTGAATGAATCTTAAAATGACCACATGCAAATATACTCATCTACATATTTTAACTGAAAAAATATGAAGGAACTAGAAAGAATGAACATAGTCATGTTTATCACATCCCAGGCGCCATTAAGTACTGAAAGTGGTTGCACCGAGTCAGTTGCAAAGGTGTTGAATCTAGCTCTGTGTCTGTCTGGAACGGACTGGTCAGCTATCCGCAGCCACTTCCCTGCCTGCTGCTGAGATGGTAACAGTGGCCAAATTGAGGGGGATCATTTGACATATGAATATGGTGACCAGTGTGATGAGTGTCAGAATGACCAGATTTACCACGGCATAACCCAGCTTACTAACTAGGAAGAGGTACTTAGAAGCTGCCTCAGCACTGGCTGTGCAGAGAACAGAAAAAGAAGCAGTAAGGATAAAATTAGAATTATCAAGTGTAGCATGCATGTGTTTTCCATTCTCCTGCCCCACTCTCCTGCTCCTTCTTCCCCTCACTGTCCGTGCCCTCATTCAACCCAAATCAGTGTGCATGACCATATCGTGCTGCAAAATTCACAAGTCTGGAGGAACCTGAGCGGAAGTTTATTAAACTGAAGTTTCATACTGCTCTCTGTGGTTCTTCATGTATCTCGCTGGCCTCTGTTACAGAGTCTCCCACCTTCCTTCTGCCTTCCTTGCTTGTCGATGTGGCATTGCCCCTGGGTTCAGTTCTCAGAAGTTTCCCTTTGTGTTCATACTTGGTATAAGGCTTTAATTAATATCTAGAGGCTGATATGTATCTCCTGTTGCAGCCTCTTCCCCCGGATTCCAGATTCCTATATCCAGCTGCCTACCTGATTGTCTTCACTTGGAATGTCTTACTAGAAAACAGCCTCTTGGTTTTATCCACAAACCTGCATCTGCTGAGGTTTTCTCCATTGCAGGAGATGGCAACTCCACCTCCTCTAACCAACGCCAGAGTTCCTCCACCTGCTCCTTCTCTGCCCCCTGTGTCTCATTTTTCTCCTTCTTCTAAGGTCATTCATGAGTCCTCCATCTGGAATCCATTGCTTCAGACACTTTTCTGGAACATTTCTCAATTCCTCTGAGAATTTGGCCAAATGTCATGGCCTCATAAGGAGCTTCCTTCAGGGGTGCCTGGGTGGCTCACTTGGTTAAGCATCTGCCTTCAGCTTGGGCATGATCCCGGGGCCCTGGGATCAAGACCCAGGTTGGGCTCACTGCTCAGTGGGGAGTCTGCTTCTCTCACTCCCTTGCTCTTGCGCTTGCTCTCTCTCTCTCAAATAGGTATAATCTTTTTTTTTTTTAAAGATTTTATTTATTTATTTGACAGAGAGAGACAGCAAGAGAGGGAACACAAGTGGGGGAGTGGGAGAGGGAGAAGCAGGCTTCCTGCTGAGCAGGGATCCTGATGAGGGTCTCGAGCCCAGGACCCTGGGATCATGAGCTGAGCTGAAGGCAGTCAGTTAAGGACTGAGCCATCCAGATGCCCCTCAAATAGGTAAAATCTCTTTTGAAAGAAAAAGAAAGAAAAAGAAAGAAAGAAAGAAAGAAAGAAAGAAAGAAAGAAAGAAAGAAAAAGAGAAGGGAGGGAGGGAGGGTAGGAGGGAGGGAGAAAGGCTTCCTGCATGGGGCACCTGGGTGGCTCAGTTGATTTAAGTGTGGGACTCTCAATTTTGGCTCAGGTCATGAGTTTAGGGTTGTGAGATGGAGCCCTGCATGGGGCTCCATGCTGAGCGTGGATCCTGCTTAAGGTTCTCTCTCTCCCTCTCCTTCTGCCCACATCCCATCCCCTGCCACCTCCAGCATGCTAGTGTGTAATCGTGCTCTCTCTCTCCAAAAAAGAGACTTCCTTCATGCCTCTTTATAAATGACCTCTTCCACACAACACTCTATATCCCTCATCCTGCCTTTTCTTTTTCACAGCTCTTACCACATGTGAGGACAGGCTACCTATTTATTGTCTGTCTGTCCTCATAAGAAAAGGGGCTTGAGGAAACGGGCTCTGTCTCTTCTGTGTCCTGCTGTATTCCAAATCCTGGAACAGGAGTTGAAATATAGTAAATACCAAAAAAATTATTTGCTGAATGAATAAATTATGCTTTGGTTTTATAATCCTTCATAATTCTGTAGTTCTAGGTTTACAGCTATTTTCCCTCGGCTCCCTCTAATATATTATTCCATTATCTTCTGGCACCTACAGTTGCTAAAGGGAATTTTACTTGTTATCATACTAATTGTCATTTCTTTTCATTAAGAGTAATCTGCCCATTTTTCAAAGCTTTTAAAATTGTCATTTAATTCTTGGTTTTCTACAGTTTTACTTCTATGTGACTTGGAATGGATTTTTAGAGTTTAAAAGTATATGTGTATATATATATTATATATATAATCTATAATATGTAGTATATTTGGAATCTTTGGTATATATTTTAAGTAAATAAATACAAACACACATGAAGTTCTATAGTCTAACTTTCTTTTAAAAATTTCTTTTAGAGATGTCTGGGTGGCCAGTAGGTTAAGCATCTTCCTTGGGCTCAGGTCATGATCCCAGGGTCCTGGGATCAAGTCTCACATCGGGCTCCTTGCTCAGAGGGAACCTGCTTCTCCCTCTGCCCCTCTCCCCCATTTGTGCACTTGCTCTCTATCTCTCGACAAATAAGTAAGATTTTTTTAAAAAGTTTCTTAGTTTCTTTTAAACTTGAGAATAATTGTTTTCTTAAATTTTGGCTAGTTCTCAGGTATTATCTTGTTAAGTACTGTTTCTCTGCCCCTCCCTCCATTTTTCCCCAGAAAATATTCATCCAAATTTTCCAGGTCCTCAATGACTTTTTTTTTTTTAAGAGTTTATTTATTTATTTGAGAGAGAGATGGACAGAGCACAACCTGGGGGAGGGGCAGAGGGAGAGGGAGAGGGAGAAGCAGACTCCCCACTGAGCCTGGAGTCCAGAGCAGGTCTCAATCCGAGGACCCTGAGCTCATGACCAGAGACAAAGTCAGATGCTTAACCCAGTCTGAGCCACCAAAGGCAGCCCTTAATGACTTTTTTCCATATTAAAAGAATCCTTCTTTCTCTAAATTATCTTTAAATTCACCCAAGTCCAAAGTAGAGTTTTAAGCCCCCAACTTTCAAAAATTACATATTTAGGGGCACCTGGGTGGCTCAGTGGGTTAAAGCTGCTGCCTTCGGCTCAGGTCATGATCCCAGCGTGCTGGGATCGAGCCCCGCATCGGGCTCTCTGCTCAGCAGGGAGCCTGCTTCCTCCCTTCTCTCTCTGACTACTTGTGAGCTGTCTGTCAAATAAATAAATAAAATCTTTAAAAAAATTACATATTTATTTTCAAGATTTCTGATAGTTTTAAAATCTCTGCTCTTGCTTCATTCTTATCTAAGTTTGTTTCATAATTTCATAGTTCTTTAGTGGGTATCATGCCTTTGTGTGTCTTTTAGGTATCATTAACATTGAGTTAAAAGCCTTTGTAAGATAGTTCTGTAAGACAAACTTCACCTGGCTCGCATTCATGTTACAATTTCTGAAAACTACAAATGGTACATTTTATTAAGACTTTTGGAGGATCTGGGCTACTGGTGAGAATCCATGAGCAGAACTTCTGAGGTTTATTAAAGGCTGCAGACAACCTGACCCACGTTAAGGAACTGCCAGACCTTTAAATATTGGTGTCTTGTGTTGTTAAACGGGGAGATCTTTTGGTCATAGTTGAGGTTTAAATCTTCGAACTTGTTTTTGTTATCTCATTTTGCATTTTCTCTTTACTACGTTTTTCTTATTTTATGTTTTATCTGCTATCCTGATTTCTAATGAATTAGATATGATTTCTTTGTATCTCCTTTCTTCTCAACTGAAATTGGAAAGTATCCATTATATTTCCACTCTTATTAACTGTATCTAAAATGCACATTTACCTAAAAGTAAAGTTAATCAAAAAGTACAAAGACCTTATACCAGAAAGTACAAAGACCTTAGAATCTTTAAAATTCATGTCTCCTCCACTTTCCATTATCCCAGATTTCCTGCCTTATTTTAAAACCCTAATTTATGTTTTTCATTATTTTCCATCAATACCTTTTTTTAATGAACAAACATGCTGACTATATGCTATTCCTTCCTTCTGTCAAGCTGTGGGAGATGTATCATGTTCAAAATATTCATTGCCTCTTCTGTCATACGATTATATTTCTCTCCCTCCTGGATGTGAGACGTAGTTTGGCCAATATGCTGTGAGCAGACATTACCTGTGTTGCTGCTCAAGAAGTTTTGAGAGACTTTGTTATGAGGGCAGCTGGATCCCAAAGTGAAGAAAGTATGGGGCAGAGCCCTAGCCACCCACAGCCAACATGGGAGCTGTGTGCCCCTGCGTGTCACTGCAGCATGGCCTGCACTCTCCCCAACCTCTCTCGATACACAGAAGTCTATCTTCTTAAGAATGCTCACTGAGAGTTTGCTTGTTAAATCTTGTAGTCTTTGTCAAAAAAGCAAAAACAAAAACAATTTTGCTCCCACTTTTTTTCTCTTTAAAGGTTTCAAATTTGCTTTCTCCAAATATAAAACCAGTTATAGTTCAATTCAACACAAGAGCTTGTCTGCAAAGTTACAAGGAATTGCAAAGTTACAAGGAATTCTATAAAAAAGCTAGGTTAAAGATGGTTGTATGATTTGTTCTGGGTGTGTTTTGCTTTGTTTCAAGGGTGTGGCTCTTCCTCAGGACCTGAACTCAGCCAAGAAATGGTTATCCTAATGAATAGCAACAGTTGATCCACGGACGAATTCTGAAAATTAAAAAAAAAAAAAAAAAATCACATGCCGTAGGTTGTAAATTCTTCCAGGAACTGTTTTACTGTCTGCTTTTCAGGAATTAAAATAATGATAATAATAATAATAGCAACAACAACAACAACAATAATTATCACCATCATCATCATCATCATCAACTTTTTGAAAAGCCACAAGTTTAAAAATCAAACTGCTGAGGAAAGAAGCGGCGATGGATTTTATTGTATTTATTTGGTTTTTTTGTTGATTATGCTTCTTTTAAAATTTTTAACATCTGGTATATTTTTTTTAATCATAAATGAGCACAACACTGATACACTACTATTAACTAAAGTCCATAGTCTATTCAGATTTCTACAGTTTTTACCTAATGTCTATTGTCTGTTCCAAGAGTCCATCTAGGATAATACATTACCTTTAGTTATCATGTTACCTTAGGTTCTTCTTGACTGTGGCTGTTTCTCAGATGTCTCTTGTTTTTGATGACCTTGATAGCTTTGAGAAGTACTACTGATCAAATATTTGGTAGGCTGCCCCACTGCTAGAAATTTTCTGATGTTTTTCTCATGACAGACTGGGGATATGGGTTTAGGGGAGGAAAACCATAGAGTTAAAGTGTCATTTTTATTACATCATATTAAAGTTATATACTAACAATATGATTTGTGACTACTGATGTTGACCTTGATTGTCTGGTTGAGGCAGTGTTTATCAAGTTTCTCCACTGTAAAGTTCATCCTGTTTTTCCTCCTTTCGACACTTACCCTTTGGAAGGAAGCCACTACGTGCAGCCCACATGTCAAGAGTAGGGAGTTATATGCTCCACTTCCTTGAAGATGGAGTATCTACATAAATTACTTGGAATTCTTCTGCACCAGAAATTTGTCTCTTCTCTCCCATATATTAATTTTTTCAATAACTTATATCCAAATGGAACCATGAATATTTATTTTATACTTTGTGTTATAATCCCACATTACTTATATTGTTGCTTGCGTTTTTCCAGCTTTGGTCATTAGGAGCTCTTTCAGTTGGCCTCTGTGTTCCTTTGACATGTCCCCACCATTGTGGGGGTTTGTGATTTTTCCCCTTCCAGTACTACAAAGTGTTCAGTGGTCATCTTTATATTTCCTGTTCCAATCCTGGAATCAGCTATTTCTCCAAAAGTCTTACTCCTTTTATTAGAGAATGGTATTAAAGACTAAGATTTGGATGGTAAATTTATTTGTTGCCACTAGGGTGTTGTTTCTTTTTGGCTGTCAACAAAGAATTATATGTAGTGTATACTAACCTGTGTATATTCACAAGTTGACAAATATCTCTGTATGTAAACATCTCTCTCTAAATTAAATTAAACATGAGTTTGTACTGATATTGCCTTTGCCATATGGATCATTCTAGTCTTCCTTGCTGATCTGTATTCCCACTCCAATAGTGAGAATTCTAACATTTTTAAAGATTCTTTTTCTCTGATAACTGATTTTTTTAAGCACGTTGGAACTAGGTATGCATATAATTTACTCTATTGAAAACTCAGTGTGCTCTTTCAAATGGAAGACATCTTTTGTAAATTACCTATCTGATTCACATTACACCTTTCAGTATTATTACTCCCTATTCTCTAATTTCTCCTCCAGAAACCCTAAGGAGATAGAGATGAAATTTTTTATTTTCTTTCTGTCTTTCATCTCTTTTACCTTATCTTTCATAATTTCCATCTCCTTATAGCTTTACACTGCATTCAGATGAATTCTATTTGCGTCATTTAACAATTTAACCCTGTTTCTTTCTTTACATTTTCTTTATATGTACTGCCATATAAATACCACCCAGAGAAAGATGTAAAACATTTCCAGGATCACAGAATGCTTCTTTATGTCCCTTTGAGTCAGTATTCCCCTAAAGAGTCCTCCATACCATAGATTACTTTTTTTGAATTTCATATGAATTAATTCCTGAGTTTATGCCATTTGTGTCTGGCTTTCTTTTTAACAGTTAATTTTGTTTAATTTGAGATGATTTTAGATTTATAGAATTGTTGCAAAAATAGTATAGAAAGTTCCCATAAACTTTTCACTCAGCTTCCCTTTCTGCCAACAGCTTATATAGCAATATGTTTTAGGTGAACATGAATACTCACTTAAATTAGGTATTTACCCATATGTCGAGTTGCTGGGTCATAAGGTATGCATGTTTTTAGCTTAATAGATTCTGTTAAACTGTTTTCCAAAGTGGGCATAGCAATCTGCAGTTCAACTCATCCATATATATAAGAATTTTAGTTTCTTCACATCCTTGCCAACCCTTGCTACTGACAGCTTTCAGAATTTAAACATTCTGCTGGGTGTGTAATAGCATTTCATAGTGTTTTTAATTTTCATTTGGTTATAACTAATGATGTTGAACATTTTTTCAAATACTCCTTGGCCATTTTGATGGCCTTTTACCTTTTTGGTAAAGTACCTGTTCCAATCTTTTTCCTACTGTTTTATTTGATTGTCTTTCATTATTTGCAAGTATTTTGGATACATGCTGCAAAGGACTTTCTTCTCACTTCATGCACTGCAGACATCTTCTACTCTGTGAGTTACCTTTTGACTAATATGAAAATTAAAACAACGTTCCTAGAATAAAACATAGGAAAAATATATTTGTGACCTTAGAATAGGCAAAATTTGTTAAGTGTGACACAGAAAGAACTAACATTAAGGAAAATATTAGTAAATTTGATTTACAAAGCCATTTTAATATACTTATTTTAAATTTTTTTAAAGATTTTTAAGCAGTCTTTCTTTCTTTCTTTTTTTTTTTTTTTTGTTATTGCTATTATTTGGGTTCATTATCTCTCCTGGAGATTTGTTTCTTCAAATGGTTTGTAATTATTCTTCTCCTCCTCTTCCCCATCCCGTCCCCCTACCTGTCCCCCTTCCCCTTTTCCTCTCCTGTGGATCTCAATGATCATATCCATACCTCAGGATAATAATTTCAAGGTGTTTCCCTAGGTTTATGGGTAGAATTCTTCAGTCTCCACTTAATGGATAGGAAAATGCTTGACAACTCATAGATTTTATAGACAGCCCAGTTCCAGTTCTCACACAGCAGATCTCTGTGACTATACTGATCCAGCATGAGTGGGAAGCAAGGAATTCTGAATTAATTCAATCTCCAGTTTTGACCAAAACATGTTTAACTCTGTATTTCCAAAACACAGAAATTTTAGGGCTACATCTAGTAACATCTCTGAAAAGTGTATTTTAATAAATGCTAAAAAAGACTAGAGGTCAGTGTCTTAGTCATCTCTGTTTCCCTAGCATAGTACTATAGTTTACTGATTACGTAAACAAATTAAGATTAAATTTCAGCTCTAATGAAGACTGAAGTGTGAGGAAGATATAGTTGGAATCCATTTTACTGAAGACCGCCTTTACAATGAGTCTGTTCTTATTTGTGTAAGTTATGACCATTTGACAAGAGTCCATGAGAAAGAGAATATGATAACCCTCTTGTCAATACCAAGGATGTGTCGATAATAGAAAAACTCTGTGCAGCCTGTCCTGGGAACAACAAAGCAGACAATACCCATTATCCATGTGTCATTTCCTGGTTGAGGACATAAAAACAGATCAGGGCAAAACCCAGTGCGTCTTTAAATTAGTGGCACAGATCGATGCCCATATTTCTCAGTGTCATGTTTCATTATGTTGAACTATTTATGTCATCGTAACCCAAGGCATCTTAATGCAACCTGACATCCAGGTTATGTTGCATTAAAAAAAATAAGAAGCTATTGCATTTTGTTAATGGGCTGGAAAACATTCCAAATCTCTTTTTTTTTCTGCTTGGAATAGGGTTACCACATTGTGTGTATGTGGGGGGTACAGTTCTGTATTAAAGTTTGAAAGGTCAGACACCTTCAACCTAAGTCTGTCAAAAATATTCCATTTGCTTGGCCTCTCACTCGTATTTTATGCCAGTAATAGAGGTTTCAAGATTAATTTGGGGATGGTAAAATTGTTGTTCTTGATAGTGTTTAGAGATGACCACTTAAATTGGGGCAACTCTCCTCTAATTTTCCAAATTGAAATGGCACTCATTTTTTAAGATTCTACTTGAATGCTATGTCTTCCAATAAACTTTCCTTCTAACCACTTAGTTTTCTTCTTTCTTTTCTGAACTTTCATAAGAAGTCATTCCTACTGATATGGCATATTTTTATATCCTAATAATATTATAGATTTTTGAGTATATATCTTAGCTCTTTCAAATATCCTACATTTCTTCAGGATAGGGACTAGTTTTATTACTGTAGTTTAGTGATTCTCTAATCTTCAGTGTCCATAAAAATAATTTAGAGACTGTTTAGAAATTTAGATCCTTGTCATACTACCAGAGACTTTGATATAGTAGGTCTGAAGTGGGAATCAGTAGTCTGCATTTGTACTAAAAAGCTGGAGGAGAGTAAATATCAAGAATACCAAACTTAGGTACTGATATCATTGTCAAATGGCTGGAAACCAAAGACAGTGATATGACAAGAACATATCAAAAACACTAGGAAAAATCAACACAATATCCGTAGTGGAACAATAATATGAAAGATGGTTGATTTTCAGTCAGAAACAATGAAGGCCAGAAGACAATGGAATGGTCGTCTTTAAAGTGCAGAAAGAAGAAAAACGAAAACAAAAACAAAAACCCTAGAATCCCCTAAAAGGGAAAAAAAAAAAAAAACTTTGAAGGGGGAAAAAAAAAACCCACCAGAATCTATATGCAGCGAAATATCCTTTAAAAATGAGGGTGAAATAGACATTTGCAGATAAATGAAAGCTGAGAAAATTTGTTGCTGGCAGACCTGCACTATGAGAGATATTAAAGGAAATTCATCAAGCCAAAGGGAAATGATATCAGATAGAAATCTGGTTCCACAAGAAGAAATGAAAAGCACTAGCAATGGAAGGCATACAAATTAATATAGAAGACTCACTTTCAAATTTTCTTTTCTTAATTTCTTTAGAGGGCAAATAAACTCTTTAAAGCAAAAATGACATGATTATAAGGTAAAGCTAAATAAAACATATGACAATAATACTACAAAAGGTGGTGGCATAATAAGAATAAACTGATTTTATGTAATATTGTAATGTGCCTGATTATCACCAACTTAAAAAAATGCCAAAAATGGCATGTTTATTAAAAAAATAATAAACTGATTTGATGTTCTTACATTTGTAAATTGCAAGTGTGAAGTGTGAGCTGGTAAAATATTAGTTCTAAGGATACTTTTATAAATTAAAGATACATATTATAATTCCTAGCATGCCAAGGAAAAGTAATAATAAGAAGTGTAGTAAAACAGCCAATAGAGGAAATAAAAAAGAATTCTAAAATGATTCAATTAACCTCTCAAAATGGCAAAAATAAAAACAAAACAGAGAAGTTAATAGAACATAAATAATATGATAGATTTAAACTCAAGCATATAAATAATTGTATTAAATGCAAATAAACTAAAAGTCAAGAGACAGAGATTGTCAGATTGGTTATAAAAATAAAATATATACAGTCAACAAGTCATAATCTAAGTGTAAACAGGTTGAATACAATCATAGATGAAGTGTTAATACCTTCTTGTAGTAGTTAATAGGATAAATAAGCAGAAATTCGTTTAGGATATGCAGAATTAAAACAACATTAAAACCAACTTGACTTAATTGACATTAACAGATCACCACACTCAACAACTGCAGAATAATATTATTTTCAAATGCACATGGAGCATTCATCAAGCTAGATCATATATCGATCCATAAAATGCATCTCATAAATTTCAAGAAATTGAAATCTTATAAAATATGTCTTCTGATCATGGTGGAATTAAATTAAAAATGCTTAACAATAAGAGGCATAGAAAAACCTCCAAATATTTGGAAATTAAAGAATACATTTCTAAATAACCCATATCAAAGAAGAAATTATAAGGAAATTAGGAAATGTTTGAATTATGATAAAGGTACTGAAAATCTTTAGATCTTGTGGACACAAAAAAGCACTAACTATAAAAAAACTAGGTTGACCTTGAATGTGTGAAATTAAAAAGCTTGACATTATCAAGTGAAGGTGTGGAACAACTGAAACTTTCTCACGGTGATGGTGGGAACATTAAATGGTACAGATAGTCATTTGAGAAACTGATTATTTTTCTTTTAAAGCTAGACACACACCTACCCCATGACCCAGTACTATCATGCCTAACTGTTTATCTAAGTAGAATAAAAACATTTGTCTATGAATGACATATAAATATGTCACATGGCTTTATTCACAGCAGTCAGAAACTGGAAACCACTCAGACATCTATCAATAAGATTATGGATAAACAAATCACAGTATATTCATTTAATGGGCCACTTACTACTCAGCAATAAAAATGAACAAACTGCTGAGGCCCAGAGATTGATCTCACAGACTTTATGTTGAGAGGAAAAAGCCAGTATACAAAAGTATACCCTGTGTGACCCCATTTATATGAAGTTCTGGAACAGACAAAATTAATCTATGGGGACTAGAAGTCAAGATCAGTGATTACCTGGACCAGTCTGGGATTGACTGCTAAGGAGTCCAAGAAACCGGGGTGCAAGAAATGTTGTATATCTCCACTGGGATGGAAGCTACATGGGTCTATCTGTTTCTCAAAATTCATCAAAATAAGTATCTAAAATTTGTGCATTTTATCTCATGAAAACTATACTTCAATAAAGCATCTTAATCACTTGAAAAGCATATGGGCATACAAATTCCTGGGCTCATTTTGCAAAGACTCTGATTCAGTGGGTCTCTGTGAGAACTAGTTAATCTGAATTTTTAGCAAGGGGTCCTGGTCGATCCTAATGCCTGTGGTTCATCCGTTACGAGTTTGAAGGTAGTAATCAACATAATATGGGATGTCCAGAAGTGCTGATCATATTTTACAAAGGTAAACGAATTAATCATAACTTACAGTGAATTGGTTGTCTCTGAATTCTCAGTTTCAAAGGAAATACATTAAACTTTTTTTCTTTTCTTTTTTTACCCCCAAATCTCAAGCTTTATGAGTTTCCTCCAAACCAGATAAAGCAAACTCATCCTTCATTCATGCCACAATACTTACAGCATTTGCTTTTGCTAATGGGCTTTTTCCCACCAGAAAAGCCTCTCCTGGCCTTTCTGTCGGCCTTGTTTCCTCTCCTTGGAAAGCCCAGTGACATGAAACCCTGTCCAACTAGGGCCTGTTGCTAGAATCTAACTAATAATGATCTCCCCTTTTTAAAACTCCTGTAGTTCTTACTGCTTGATCTATTCAGCCTGGCACTTGCACACATACCAAACTGCACGGTTCTCTCTTTCCCATGTGGTTCTTTTCGATAATATTGTAAAAAAATATTAGTGAAAACAGTTCTACTTCTTGGCTTCTCCTAGCTAGTCTTCCCTCCCACCATGCTAAGTAAAACTAAAATATTCGATAATTGTTTTTAAGTAAAGAACACAGGATTTGAGAGTCAATGGGAGTTAGAATTCCAATGCTGGCACCCACAAACTTTGTGATGCTGGGAAACTTACTTGTCTTCATCTATAAAAATGAGAACAGTAATTCTTTCTTCATAAAGTTATTGCAAGGATTAAATGGAGTAAAGGACATAAGCCACTTAGCACACTGTCTTGTATTTTATAACCGTTAAGCAAATGGTTGTTGACAAGATTGTTGTTGCTGATGCCATTATTGTGTAGTTGTGATATTATTAGTTGTGTTGTTAAAGACCATACAATATTAAGACTGTAGGGGAATTTAGAACTATATAATCCAATCCATTTGTTCTTGTAATTAGAAAACTGAGGTCAGAGAGGAAGAACCTATTGATTGGTTCTTTTGTCTTAAAAGAATAGTATTCAAATTTCAAAGCTTATGTTCTGATTTACATTATGTTGCAATTCTAATACCTATTTGCTATGTACAAATAATATTTTTCCATTAAAAGAGGAAAATACTTCCATGTAAATGAAAGCAGTTTATACCTAGATAAGAAATAGAATTACCCAGTTGTTTTGTTTTGTTTTCTTATCCAGGTATAAACCGCTTTCTTTAAAATACAGACCCTGAAAGATATAGGAGGGAAAGCCTCTGCCCACCGTGCTCTGCCTGCCTGTATGTCAGACATAGATTCTCACATATTCACAAAGATTCAGGTCAACCTCAGTCAAAGAATCAATAATTGACTTGGTTACCAACTGTTCACCTGTAACTGTGATCACAACACTCACAGTACATCTTGTTAAGCCCGAGTTTTCGCGTCGGAGAGACCACCAAGGAGCCAAGCACCGATGCAATCACAGGAGGGTTTATTTGACAAGCTTAAGCCTGGGCCCAAGTATACCCGGCACAGCCGAGTAGGGACTTGGACCCTGAACCAGATTGCAGTCTTTTTAAAGGCAGAGTAGGGGTGGACTCAGCGGCGGGTGAGGACAAAGGGGATTATGGATGATGTAAGTCTCCAAGGACTTTCGGAAGCAAGGTCTCCAGGACCTTGAGGGGCTAGCTATTGTTGGGAGAAAGGTTATTTATTACCAATAATAAAAATCTTCTCGTGAGACCCTTTAGATGTATATCAGTGGGCCATATACTTGGGAATGATTCTCGACACTATCTTGGAGGTTTAGAGATAAAGGAATTGTTAAAGTAGACTTACAGGATCCTGGTCGGACCTGTTGGGGTAGGGGATTGGTCAGGCTAGGATTGTCCTTAGCAAAATCTCAAGGTGAGGGCAGTTGAGTCCCCAGGGGAGAGCCACTCTGTCTGTTTCAAGGGCTAGTCAGTAGGTAAGGAATTTTAATGATTTTCTTCTGCCTCTGTTTCCCACATCAGCTAAACCTGAGGTGGGATGGCCTTAATTTTCTCAGCCTCCACAATCTGCCCTATTTTGGTCCTGTGCTCTTAGTTGGTTGCTTAATTCTTGACCAGAAAGTTAAATGTCTTGCCCTGAAAATGTCCCACCTCCTGATTCAGAGCCCACCACAACTCACTAGTGAGCCTATTTCCTCGCCATCATTAAGGGCGCACAAATCGCCATGCAGAGAGGAAGTCTATAATGGAAATTTGCAGATGGTGAGAGAAAGAGAGGAGAGAGGTAGGATCTGGTGCATGAAAGATAGAAGTTTTAGATATTGAGGCTCTAAGAATGAATGAATTAGGGTCTGCGAAAGTGGATGCCCTGAGACCAGTGTGCATACGGTATGCACTGGCCAGTAGCTGTCTTGTCTTCACTATAGCACTCATCCTATTTTCCTCTGCAACGTTGGGCAGATTTTTAAAAGTCAACGAACTCCCGGGTGGTGCTGCAGTCACCGCCCTGTTTCTTTTCCCTCGCCTTGGGGCTCCCTGGGTGTCTGTGGTTAAGTGCTCTAAGAGACGCTGATTATTGTGATTTCCTTTAACCAGCTCAACACATTCTTTGCTTTTCAGTTGTTGATGTCAGTCCTAATGTGTTGGGCCAAACACATTGGAACTTGTTAAGATTCTCCAAATAGCTTCTTTGTGCTGGAGAAATCACACCACTGACAGGCCCTCCTCTCCGGGCTCCCTGGAGTTTTTTATGCATGTGCTATGCCCCCTACTGTCCCCATCACTCTGTCTCACAGAGGAACTGACATTTAAAGCCAGAGCTCAGATACCAAAAACACATTATTTTTTAAAACTTCATTTCTTTCTATATTTCCCCCTTAGTCCATTCAAATGCTGAATGTAATAAAGTTGCCAAAACTCTCCCTCCATTGGAGTGAAAACCATTCATTTGTCGTCTCAATTTAAGATTCCTGACTCCAAATAGAAGGATATTCTCTGTGGACGTAATGGGACATTTAGCAATTCATTCATTTTCTTCACATGCTACTTATTTAGGCGCTCAGCGGTTGGCGGCTTTGATGTGGAGTGGTGAAATTATAAAGACATTACATATCATAAAAATATAAATGAAAGAAAACACAGACCCTCTTTTATATCAGGCTAAATTGACTGCTGTCATATTAAGGGTATTTTGTTTTATAAATTATACCCGTTTCAAGGTATTCCCTTGAGTGAGTCACTACTTTGTCTTTTATTTCCTTTTTCTTCCTTCCTTCCTTTTTTTTTTTCTTTCCAGTATATTGATGTAAAGAATTACAAAGGGCTCCAATACAGAAATTAATGTCTCTGATACCAAACTTCATTTGGAATCTGCCATATTGGGCCAGTAAGGCAGTCATGTCATGCATGACTTGTCAATTCTAACTAACATTGTTCTGTGTTGAACATAACAAAAGAGCTTTGGAATAAAACCAAATTCATGAATTATATTCTTCAACATTTAGTTTCTTGAAAAAGTTCCCCAAGTATGACTACCTGTCTTAGTCAGTTTGGGCTGCTATGACAAAATACCACCGACTTGGTGGCTTATAAACAACAGACATTTCCTTCTCACAGTTCCAGAGGATGGAGGTCCAAGATCAGGGTGCCAGCCTGGTTGATTGAGGGCTCTCTTCGGAGTGGCAGATTTCTCTTTATATCCTCACATGGCAACTCTGTCGGCCCTCTTTTATAAGGACATGAATCCCATTCAGAAGAGCTCCACTCATGACCTCATCACCTCCCCAAGACCCCACCTCCTAGTACCTTCTCTTTGGAGGTTATGTTTCCAACACAGGAATTTTGAAGGGACACAAATATTTATACTATAGCACTACCTCTTTAATATTTGCTTTATGAAGCTAAGATTGCTTATACTAATAACTCTTTCAATAATCTATTCTGCGCCTGTTCTTCATAATTACACTTAATCCTATTTCCAGGTTTGCTCCCTGCTGGGCTGACATGGCCAGCAAGGAGCTCCAAGATGGAAGGCAGAGCCACCTAAACCAGGGGTGTCACAGGGACCATGTGTGAGGTTGGCCTGTACATAGGATCAGGTAAGGGACCTTTTTTTGTTCCTGCTGGAAAGACATGAAATTGAGTTTGTCAAGCAGATGAAGGAGCTGGGAGAGAGTTGTGGGGTCGCAGATGTCAAAGTACAGAAGAGAAGAATGAAGGTAAAAATTCAGCTGAGAGATGCTAGGTCAGAAGGAAAGAGGGGAATAGGAGAAATTCTAAGGCCAGCATAAGGTACAAAAGCAAAGATGAGCTTTGTTGTGAACGGTCTGTGATAAAATTAGGCGCAAGATCTTTCTCATTGCTTATTATTTTTAAATGTTAGAAACTCTCTTATTATTGACCATTTTTGTTTTGAGTTGGCTGTCTTCACTAGCCAAGAATAATGCCATTTAGGAGTAACTGTGTCCTGTGATTTTATGATTTGACTTAATATTATTTTGTTCAGGCTTCAAGAAAGACTTATTAGTATTACAGTATTCAGTGAGAAATACAGGTTTCCCCTCTCTGTTCCTTCCCTCCTTCCCTTCCTTTTGAATGGATCACTGCTTGTGTTGCATCCTCAAATAAAAGTCTACCCAACTCCTCAGTTTATTGAGCTGAAATTATCTTGGTGTTCTTCAGCCTGTGCCTTAGGGTTCAGAGGTGGTTCATCACCGGGGAGTTTCACCTAGTGACAGACTCCCAATGAATACCCAGGCTCTTGACTCCCAGCCTGAACTCCTGTCCTTGGGCCATATGGCCCTTGGCTTAGAGGTAAGGGCCATGATGGCTTAGACACCCTCACCCCTCTTCCCCCATCCCCCGTCTTATTAGAGCTTATCTGGTAACTTTGGCAATGATTTGCAAATTACAGCGTAATAAGTTCTTAATCCAGTTTTATTTTAACATCTTCATTAATTATATGGAAGAAGGAGACAACCACCCGCTAATTAAATTTTCAGATGTTGCTAAATTGGGAGGAGTTGCGAACCCAGCCGAGAGCCAAAATGCAACATAAACGAACCTGGAGAAGTTAAGGGGAAGTGCAGGTAGAGGATCAAAATGAGGTTAAAATTAGAAACAAAAACATGGAGGTTATCTCGAAAGGAGATGCGGCAGCTCAGTAAACTCAGGGGTAGGGAGCAGCCTCGGGGAGCCAGGCAGATCATGGACTGTGATGCAGCAAAGGCAGGAGGCTCAGGGTGCCAGGGTGCCAGATTTCCATTTTCTCCTCCCAGAAAGGAGCCCTGCCTCCAGTCTGGTAGCTGTGTCTGATGGACTTCAGGCCCGATGCTTGGTCACCATGGCCTGTGAAAACAACGAGAGGGAGCATACCAGCCACTCGGGGTGTGCGAAGATTTGTTTCTTGCATTCCTCACAGTGCCTTGTCCCTGCCTGGGCACAGGGCAGATGCTAAAGATTGAATTAATTAATGTATGTGAAAATGGTTTAGAAAAAAATAAAAAGCACTATGGGAAGAGAAAAGATTATTGTTTTTCTTTACAGCAGTGATAATTATTATCAATCTTTGTTAAGTTAAATTTAATTGAAGTTGATTAGGGGGAAAAGTGGCATATGTGGGCAAAGAGAGCAGAAAAGAAACAACAGCCAGAATGATTAGCGTGGGTTTCTCCTCCTAACTGCACTTGCTCCGTTTCTAGGGACGTTACTTAGGTTGCTAGGAGGCTGAGGCCCTTTGGTGACAGTGACAGACCTCTGTCCCAGGAGAGGACACCAGAGGTGCCTTTATTAGCCCCTTGAGGACAGGTTATATGGAGAATTCAGTTAGGAAGAGTGGCTGCTGGGGCCAGGGCGGAACATTTGAGCACTGTAAAGATCATCGCCCTCACATGAAGGAAACATGTTTGACTCCCTCACCCTACTCACGATGGCTTCCCAGCTTTAGTCACACTGACCTTCAGTCAAGTCCGCATCGTGGACACATAGTCTCACTGCAGCATAACTGTACAATTCAAGCCATACACATTCATTCCTGGCCTCGGCCACCAAATATTACCACAGATGCTACTGTGACCCCTGATTAGTATCTCTTCAACTACATGCCATTGGTTACAAAGGATGCTAAATGAATGAGTCCGTGAAAGGGATTCCCAGGGCATCCCATCCCCAGAGCTGGATAAAACCCTGAAAGATAGTCCTTGTCTTACTAAAAGGAAGAAGCAATTTCATCATAAGAAAAATAGCAGAATCATTAAGATTTTCTCTTCCTACAGTAGAGTTTTATTTTCTTCCCTATATTAGACTCTGATAGGCCATGGAATATTGCTTCTCCTTTCCTCATATCTTCGGCAATGACTAACAGAGGGTAAACACAAAAAGGGAACTCAGTAACTGACAGATGGCATTTTAGAAAATTACTGCTCCTCCCAAGTGCCTACTTACCCCCATTGGGGGGGGGGAAGGGACAAATACGCTACCTTTTACAACTCTCTATAAGTAACGAAAGGCTGTACGTAAATAAGACACATCTTTTTAGTCCAATAAAAGGAAGGTAGATCTTCCACAGAAAGCATCAGGTAGATAGCTCTGCTGAGAAAGCATTGGCTTTTTTCACCTCCTGGCTCCTACCTGGTGAGTCAGGGAGTGGAAGAAATGAAAATAGCCAACCAATAAGTTTCGGATTATATGGAAAGAGGCTAATTGGTCTTTCACCTTACTTTCCCTGTCATTCCTTCAGGGATTAGGTTAAGCCTCTGTGTATGTTTCATCAGGGAGCCATCGGGATTATACCTTGCCTCTCTGTCTATCATGCTGACAGCACCTGTAATGTTGACTCGATTTTGATAAGCCCTACCACTTGTCACGCAACATCTTTTAGTCAAAACGGGTATATAATTTATGGCGCCCAAAGCAGTTGTTAGTGTAAAAGAATTAACTAGGAAGGAGGCATGTGCACTAGGACAGTCACTGAATCCTTAAGTGGCTATTCCAGCCTACTTTGTGGGGTTTGGGTTTTTTTCCTTTGAAGTTCCTGAGCAAGGGATAGACACATTTGTCATTCAATATGGTGTCATTTCCCACTTAGGAAAGAAAAGCTTAAAAAAAAAAAAAGATTACCTTAAGTTAAAAAAACAAACAAACAAAAACAGTAGAGAAAGCTAGGGTTTGGCAGTGAGCCTGGGGAGTCAGCATCCAGGGAGATGCCTGTTGAGTGAAGGACAGGATGAGGGTGAGTTGCAGGAGTGGTGATAGATTTGGAGTATCAGGTGGAATGAGGCACAGTAGAAGTTGAGGCTGGCTAGGGTTGTTAGGATAACTACTCTCAGGGTAACTAGTGGGACACTTTCTCTGGAAGTTGCAGGCTAAGATGGAATAAGAAGCTTGAGTCAATCTCTGGGAGATATCAGGACAAGCATCTGTAGGGTTTTCTGTTTCCAAGGATGATCAAGCATAGCCACTGTTCAGGCTCTGCGGTTCTGCAGGGTGGGACAGCTTCTCCCAACTGACCCAGGTATTTAAGCTTGAATTGTGTTCCCCCCAAAAAGATATATGGAAGTCTTGGTTCCTGGCACCTGAGAAGGTGACCTTATTTGGAGATAAGGTCTTTCACAGAAGTAATCAAGTTAAAATGAGGTTCTTAGGGTAAACCCTAAATCAATGCGACTGGTGTCTTTATTATATTATCCCTTACATTAAAAAGGGGGAATCTCGGCACAGAAACTTGCACATAAAAAAACATCATGTAAAGATAAAGGTAGAGGTTAAGGTGATGTGACAACAAGCCAAGGAACACCAAAGATTATCAATGAACCTCTGGAAGGTAAGGGAGAGGCATGAAACAGATTCTCCCTCAGAACCCCCAGAAGGAACCAATCCTGTGGCATCTTGATCTCAGACTTCTGGCTTCCAGAATTGTGAGAAAACTAATTTCTATTGTTTAAACCACCAGGTTTGTGGCACTTTGTTACAGCAGGCTTGGGAATCTAATACACCAGGCAAGGTCAGCCACCCTCACCTGAATGGATCCATGGCTCTCAGGAAGTCACACTGGCTCAGCAGTTGCAATTCCACAAGGGAGATACGATGTTCTTCACTCAAACAGAAATCTGTAGAGTCTGTCTGCAAGAAGAATCAGTGGTATTCAGACTTGTTCTTTAACTAGCATTCTAGAGAGATTAAGTAATTCAGCCAAAGCCTACAGAGAATACATGGTGGTGGTGGGGCTAAGATCCAGCCCTCCTCTGTGAGGTACTCTATTCTAAAAGTATTGCTCAATGATAATGTCAGGACGCACAGTAGGCTATTAGGGGAGTTCTTCTAGGGATCGGTTTCCCACCTTTCAACTCTTACCCTTGAGATGTCTCTCACATGAGTCTACATTCATCTCAGCTTTTTCAGGCTCTTTTGAACTCAAGACAAGAGAGTTCTTCTAACCACGAATCATTTGTCAAACTTCCTTAGGAATGAAGCTTTTCACATAAACAAATGTTCTAGGTTCCTGATACTCATCCTTAAAGTTGCTGTATTAATCTTCAAAAAATGTAACAAGTGGGATTATTTCTAAAATAGATCATGCAAGCTTAGACAGATATTCTTATTTCCTTGAGCACCATTTAAGTTATCACAATAGCTTAAGATCATTATTAATACTGATACACTCTGCTGTAACACAGAGAGGTTTTCTCTGTTTTTATGCCCCAAGCAATATCTAAACCACTGTACTCTGTGAGATTTTCAGTGGGAGAGTGTGGGAAAATATTGTAGTTATCCACTGCTGCATAATGAATGACCTCAAACTTAGTAGCTTAAAAACCACAATTTATTATTTCTCTCAATTCTGTACATGAGGAATTCAGGCAGAGCTCAACTGGGCAATTACTTTCCATCACATAATGATGAGCAGGATCATTCATGCTGTTGCTTTTAGCTGAGAGCTTGGCTGTGGCTGGGACATCCAAGATGGCACATCATCCTTTGGAGCCTCTCGCCTTTTTGTACTTGTTAACAGCATGGTGGGCGGACTCCAAAAGTAAAGACACAAAGGCTGCCAGTCCTCTTAAGCTCTCTGGGGTCAAGCATTCCAGAATAATACTTCTGTCACATTCTGTTAGGCAAAGCAATTCCCAATGCCATCACAAGTTTAATGAGAAAGAGGGTGGTCTCCGATTTTTAGTGTGAGAAGTGATATGCTTTATTAAAAAAAAAAAAAAGAGGATTTCTGGCAATCATATTTCAAGATGGCCACTGTAGAGATTAAATGGCATTAGATATAATCTACATCAGCAAATTACCTCTAGGAAACCCTTCTTTTGCCAATGTGGAGATTAAAGTTACTGAGTACCACGTTTTAATAGCTGGGTTGCCAGGTCTGGTAGATATCTTTGGATCCTGAAATTTAGGCTTGTGGCCCAAGTGAGATCTATCTTTCTCTTTTTTAAAAAAATCTAAATCATCATAGAAGGAAATGAGGTGATAAAGACAAAATTCTTATTACCTAACTACACCTCTGGAACCACACCCCGCGCCCCCCCCCCCCCCCCCCCGCAAAAAAAACCAAACCTCAAAAGTCTCCCTTGTTGCCAAGACCTGGAAGGAGATAGCAGCTGTAGGGAGACAAAACATTTCCTTTCTAACTACTCTTATTTCTGCTTCACATCTCCTTTGGAGGGAGTCATCACCTGTCACTTTTTGTGCAATGGTCGTGTATGTTTTTGGTCAAATCTTACACATGCTTTTCATTTATGGTTTTGAATTTGCTGTGAGAAACTGGGAAATGACCTTATATAATGTGCCCAAATAAAAAGTGAAGTAAACTCTAGAAATTAGAAAAGATCACCTTCCATGAGAAGGTACATCATGACTAAACATTTTGAATTTTATTTTGGCTATTGGGGTTATTTTAGTTTCTTCCTAGATTCTCATATATGTTCTAGACAACTGTTCCCTTACATTGTGCTCATCTTTAGGATCACCAGGAGAGTTTTTGAAAAACACATATTTCTGGGTGCACATCAGTATCTTATTAGATTTCAGGGTTTGGGGGGATTGGGCCTAGCACTGAAGGGAAAAAGAAAAAAGCAAAGAAGGCAGAGGAAAGAGAGTGATTTTATTCTGAAGATATAGGAAGAGATCCAATTTTTTTTTCTATATTTCAGAAGTTGGAGAGTGAAATACAGGAGTTGGTCAAAGTTTTGATGGAACAGGTCCCCAACAATGTATCAGATGTAAGTTCACAGAGGTGGGAAAAGCCCATGAAGAGGAAGTACTGATCTGCTGTAAGGCAGGTATAGGTGGAACCATGATAGGATTGGCTTGGGAGTGGTCAAGGGTATGTACCTAAAAGGAAAAGAAGAAAATACTTGGCTTAAAGAATAGGGTAATTATAGAGAACTGTTGCTTATCAAAACAAACAAACAAACAAACCAACTAAAAACCAAGGTATGTGAACTGTGTTGGGGAGGCAGGCAACTTCCTCCGAGGTAAGCTGTTTTGGACCACAGGAACGACTGAAGTTGGCACCAATGGTGCCAATTCCTCCTTGGTAATATAAAAATCAGGCTTAATCTCCCTCTAATGGCCTCTACTGCTGAAGTTGTTTATGTGGCAATTCTCAGGAGTGGTTTTATTCTCCCCCTTTTCAGCATTTCCTGATCATCTGAGCTTCAGAACACCAGTTGGATCATGGTGAGGACATAGAAGATCTCCAGACCTAAATTCTGATGCCTCTCGAAGTAGTAAGGATCGTTTCTTTGGTTAATAATATTTAGCAGTCAGAGTAGAGTAGATGGCCATTTTTGGTGAGGCAGAGACTGAAAAGAAGGGGATGTGCACAGATGTGGAAGACTTGACATTGTTACCTATTGATGTTGGTAACGGCCCATGAATTTAGAATGATAGAGACAAAGGCATCTCAGAAATTACAGATGAAGAAACTGAAGGCAAGAGAGTAGTTACTTCTTGATTCTTCAGAGAGAATTCACAATGGAATTAGAACAAGACGTCAGTACTCCTAGCTATGAGCCCAAGGCTTTTCCCTCTGCAATAGTCTCTTTGAACCTCAGCTACCATCATGTGTTTAAAAAAGCAGTCGAAATATCATGTTGGGGCAAAGGAGATGGAGGGAGTATTTAGAGTCCCATTTCACTAACTCGGATAGTTTGATAGGGAGTCATCTTTGGCTTTATTTTAAGTTGTAAAGTTGACCTAATTGCCTCTGTAGTTGTTTTCATAGATTTTAATCACCAATGGTGGTAGCATGTTAATGTGAGGAACACCCATCTTTCAACTGTCTGAAGATATTCAGTAAGTGTGGAAAATGAACTTCTCTGAAATTCTCTTCTTTCTTGGTTGAAGAAGGGCTCGAGATTATGGACAGGTATATTTGGGATGCAGAGTGTTACAAGCAAAGAGTTATATATGAGGCTGCATATTTTGAGAGGTGGTTTAGATATAGTTCAACTTATGCATTGAGCTTCTAAACCTAATTTCTAAATTCTAAATTTCCAAGCTATCACTAAAGTTTGTGTGCTGATTATAAGCTACATGCACCATCTGTGTTGGCTTGAGATATTTGGGAGGGCCTCACCAAGGAGGCAAGACTCAAATATCAAAGGTATAATAAAAAGAGTGAGGTATGTCCAGGGAGTTTTTGAAATAATCAGAGTGTTTTGTCTTTTTTGCTAGGTGGAGGATATAGAAATGTTTGTTTTATTATGCTTTGTAATCTATAGATACTTCATTCTTTTGTATCTACTCAATATTTTATCGCCTTCTCAAAATAAAACAAAACAGAAAAGAGGTGAGATGGAATTTTCAGTGGGAAGAATAGGGGAAGTAGTTTATATGGGTCTATGAGCCAGCTATTTGAATAAAAGGTGAGGACCCCGAAGTGGGGAAAAATGGGATTGAAGAGCGAAGTGAGAGACAAGACAGAGCAGGAACTAATAGGTGAGGAGCCATACTAGGTGTCAAGTACAAAGCATCTGAAAATGCCTTGTATATTTTGAGCTCTGAGCTGAGATGGTGAAATTTAATTGCAAGATAATATGTTAAGTCAAGAGCAGCAGATTTTTAGCAACGAGTCAATAGTAAATATTCTAGCCTTTACAGACCATACTGTATCTGCTGTAACTATTCAACTCTGCCTTTGTAAAGTGTAAGCAGCCACACACAATATATAAACAAAAGGGTACATCTGTGCTCCAAAAAACTGTATTGATAAACACTAAAATTTGAATAATTTTTTTACACCATAAAATATTATTTTTAGTTTTTTTCCAAATAGTTAAAATCACTTAGCTCACAGGAAGTACAAAAACAGGGTCAGATTTGGCCCATGGGTTGTAGTTTTTCTATCCCTAAGTTAAGTGGCTATGTTGCAATAAAGTAGTGAAACTGAGTGTATAGTTTGAAATATTAATTTTATCTACATTAACTTCTTTTCTCCATCTTTCTAATTCCTAGACTCTCCTTTAAGATTCAGCTTAATTTAGGTGCCTGGGTGACTCAGTCGGTTGGGTGTCTGCCTTCAGCTTGGGTCATGATCGTGGGGTCCTAGGATCCAATCCGGTGCTGGGCTTCTTGCTCAAGAGGGAGCCTGCTTCTCCCTCTCCCTCTGCCCCTACCCCCTGCTCATGTGAGAGTATAGTGTGGATGTGCTCTCTCTCAAATAAATAAATTAAAAATATTTTTTTTTAAAAAATTCAGCTTAATTTTTTTTTAAAGATTTTATTTATTTATTTGACAGAGAGAGATCACAAGTAGGCAGAGAGGCAGGCAGAGAGAGAGAGAGAGGGAAGCAGGCTCTCCGCTGAGCAGAGAGCCCGATGCAGGACTCAATCCCAGGACCCAGAGATTATGACCTGAGCTGAAGGCAGCGGCTTAACCCACTGAACCACCCAGGGGCCCTCAGCTTAATTTTTTGATTTGATTCTTTTAGAGAAATTTTAGATTTTCAACAAAATTGAGAAGGAGATTTCCCTTATAACCTTTGCCCCTACATATGCATAGCCTTCCCCATTGTTAACCTCATTCACCGGAGTGGTACTTTTCTTTTTGTAATCACAGATGAAGCTACACTGACATATCATAATCATCCAAAGTCCATAGTTTACCATCAGATTCACTCCTGTTATATACTCTGTGGATCTGGATAAATGTATAATGATATAAATCCATCACTGTAATATCATAGAGAGTAGTTTTACTGTCCTAAAAATCCTCTGTGCTCTATTCATCTCTTTTACCTGCCACCCTTTGCAATCACTGATCTTTTTATTGTTTCCAAAGTTTTGCTTTTTAAAGAATGTCATATAGTTGAAATCATACAGTATGTAGCCTTTTCTGATAGGCTGCTTTCTCTCTTTTCTTTTTTAAATTTTTTATTTATTTTCAGCGTAACAGTATTCATTGTTTTTTCACCACACCCAGTGCTCCATGCAATCTGTGCCCTCCTTAATACCCACCACCTGGTTCCCCCAACCTCCCACTCCCCGCCCCTTCAAAACCCTCAGGTTGTTTTTCAGAGTCCATAGTCTCTCATGGTTCACCTCCCCTTCCAATTTCCCTCAACTCCCTTCTCCTCTCCACCTACCCTTGTCCTCTATATTATTTGTTATGCTCCACAAATAAGTGAAACCATATGATACTTGACTCTCTCTGTTTGACTTATTTCACTCAGCATAATCTCTTCCAGTCCTGTCCATGTTGCTACAAAAGTTGGGTATTTGTCCTTTCTGATGGAGGCATAATACTCCATAGTGTATATGGACCACATCTTCCTTATCCATTCATCCGTTGAAGGGCATCTTAGTTCTTTCCATAGTTTGGCGACTGTGGCCATTGCTGCTATAAACATTGGGGTACAGGGGCGCCTGGGTGGCTCAGTGGGTTAAAGCCGCTGCCTTCAGCTCAGGTCATGATCCCAGCGTCCTGGGATTGAGCCCCGCGTCGGGCTCTCTGCTCAGCAGGGAGCCTGCTTCCTGCTTCCTCCCTTCTCTCTCTGCCTGCCTCTCTGCCTGCCTCTCTGCCTACTTGTGATCTGTCTGTCAAATAAATAAATAAAATCTTAAAAAAAAAAAAAAAACATTGGGGTACAGATGGCCCTTCTTTTCACTACATCTGTATCTCTGGGGGTAAATACCCAGTAGTGCAATTGCAGGGTCATAGGGAAGCTCTATTTTTAATTTCCTGAGGAATCTCCACACTGTTCTCCAAAGTGGCTGCACCAGTTTGCATTCCCACCAACAGTGTAAGAGGGTCCCCCTTTCTCCACATCCTCTCCAACACACGTTGTTTCCTTTCTTGCTAATTTTGGCCATTCTAACTGGTGTAAGGTGGTATCTCAATGTGGTTTTGATTTGAATCTCCCTGATGGCTAGTGATGATGAACATTTTTTCATGTGTCTGGTAGCCATTTGTATGTCTTCATTGGAGAAGTGTCTGTTCATATCTTCTGCACCTTTTTTAATTTGATTGTCTGTTTTGTGTGTGTTGAATTTGAGGAGTTCTTTATAGATCCTGGATATCAACCTTTTGTCTGTACTGTCATTTGCAAATATCTTCTCCCATTCCGTGGGTTGCCTCTTTGTTTTGTTGACTGTTTCTTTTGCTGTGCAGAAGCTTTTGATCTTGATGAAGTCCCAAAAGTTCATTTTTGCTTTTGTTTCCTTCACTTTTGGAGACATATCTTGAAAGAAGTTGCTGTGGCTGATATCAAAGAGGTTACTGCCTATGTTCTCCTTGAGGATTCTGATGGATTCCTATCTCACGTTGAGGTCTTTTATCCATTTCGAGTTTATCTTTGTGTATGGTGTAAGAGAATGGTCGAGTTTCATTCTTCTACATATAGCTGTCCAGTTTTCCCAGCACCATTTATTGAAGAGACTGTCTTTTTTCCACTGGATATTTTTCCCTGTTTTGTCGAAGATTATTTGACCATAGAGTTGAGGGTCCTTATCTGGGCTCTCTACTCTGTTCCACTGGTCCATGTGTCTGTTTTAATGCCAGTACCATGCTGTCTTGGTGATCACAGCTTTGTAGTAAAGCTTGAAATCAGGTAACATGATGCCGCCAGATTTATTTTTGTTTTTCAACATTTCCTTAGCAATTCGGGGTCTCTTCTGATTCCATACAAATTTTAGGATTATTTGCTCCAGCTCTTTGAAAAATACTGGTGGAATTTTGATCGGAATGGCATTAAAAGTATAGATTGCTCTGGGCAGTATAGACATTTTAACGATGTTTATTCTTCCGATCCAAGAGCATGGAATGGTCTTCCATCTTTTTGTGTCTTCTTCAATTTCTTTTAGGAGTGTTCTGTAGTTCCTCGAGTACAGATCTTTAACCTCTTTGGTTAGGTTTATTCCGAGGTATCTTATGGTTCTTGGTGCTATAGTAAATGGAATTGATTCTCTAATTTGCCTTTCTGTATTTTCATTGTTAGTGTATAAGAAAGCCACTGATTTCTGGACATTGACTTTGTATCCTGCCACATTACTGAATTGCTGTATGAGTTCTAGTAGTTAGGGAGTGGAGTCTTTCGGGTTTTCCATATAAAGAATCATGTCATCTGCGAAGAGAGAGAGTTTGATTTCTTCCTTGCCAATTTGGATACCTTTTATTTCTCTTTGTTGTCTGATTGCTGCTGCTAGGACTTCTAATACTATGTTGAACAAGAGTGGTGAGAGTGGGCATCGTGTTCCTGATCTCAACGGGAAGGCTGCAAGCTTTTTCGCATTGAGGATGATATTTGCTGTGGGTCTTTCATAGATAGATTTGATGAAGTTCAGGAATGTTCCCTCTATCCCTATACTTTGAAGCGTTTTAATCAGGAACAGATGCTGGATTTTGTCAAAAGCTTTTTCCGCATCAATTGAGAGGATCATGTGGTTCTTCTCTCTTCTCTTATTGATTTGTTCTATCACATTGATTGATTTGTGAATGTTGAACCATCCTTGTAACCCAGGGATGAATCCCACCTGGTCATGGTGGATAATCTTTTTAATGTGCTGTTGGATCCTGTTTGCTAGGATCTTGTTGAGAATCTTAGCATCCATATTCATCAGTGATATTGGTCTGAAATTCTCCTTTTTGGAAGGGTCTTTGCCTGGTTTGGGGATCAGGGTAATGCTGGCTTCATAAAAAGAGTCTGGAAGTTTTCCTTCTGCTTCAATTTTTTGAAACAGTTTCAGGAGAATAGGTGTTATTTCTTCTTTGAAAGTTTGATAGAATTCCCCAGGGAATCCGTCGGGTCTTGGGCTCTTGTTTTTTGGGAGATTTTTGATCACTGCTTCAATCTCGTTACTAGATATCGGTCTATTCAGGTTGTCAATTTCTTCCTGGTTCAATTTTGGGAGTTTATAGTTTTCCAGGAATGCATCCATTTTATCTAGGTTGCTTAGCTTATTGGCATATAACTGTTGATAATAACTTCTGATGATTGTTTCTACTTCCTTGGTGTTAGTTGTGATCTCTCCCTTTTCATTAATAATTTTATTAATTTGGGCTTTCTCTCTTTTCTTTTGGATTAGTGTGGCCAATGGTTTATCGATCTTATTGATTCTTTCAAAAAACCAGCTTCTAGTTTCATTGATACATTCTACTGTATCTCTGGTTTCTACCTCATTGATCTCTGCTCTAATCTTGATTATTTCCCTTCTTACGTGTGGAGTTGGTTTGATTTGTTGTTGATTCTCTAGTTCTTTAAGGTGTAGAGAGAGCTTGTGTATTCTGGATTTTTCAATTTTTCTGAGGGAGTCTTAGATGGCTATGTATTTCCCCCTTAGGACCGCCTTTGCTGTATCCCATTGGTTTTGGAGTGAAGTGTCTTCATTCTCATTGGTTTCCATAAATTGTTGAAGTTCTTCTTTGATCTCCTGGTTGATCCAAGCATTCTTAAGCAAGGAGGTCTTTAGCTTCCAGGTGTTTGAGTTCCTTCTGAACTTTTCCTTGTGATTGAGCTCCAGTTTCAAAGCATTGTGATCTGAGAATATGCAGGGAATAATCTCAGTCTTTTGGTATCAATTGAGCCCTGATTTGTGACCCAGTATGTGGTCTATTCTGGAGAAGGTTCCATGTGCACTTTCTCTTAATAATATGTATTTAAGGTTCCTCCGTGTTTTCTCATGGCTTGATAGCTTATCCTTTTTTAATGCTGGATAATATTCCATTGTCTGGATGTCCCACAGTTTATTTATTCATTGACCTACTAAAGGACATCTTGGTTGCTTCCAAATTTGGGCAGTTGTGAATAAAGCTGCTATAACCATCCGTGTGCAGGTTTTTATGTGGATGTTAAATTTTCAACTCCTTTGGGTAAATAAAAAGGGTCACCATTGCTGGATCATATGGTAAGAGTTTGGTTTTGTAAGAAACCACCAAGCCAAACTGTCTTCCAAAATGGATGTAACATTTTACATCCCCACCAGCAATGAATGAGAGTTCCCTCCACATCCTCCCCAGAATTTGGTGTTCAGATTTTGGTCATTCTAATAGCTGTGAAGTGGTGTTTACATTTCTCTGATGGCATAGGATGTAGAGAAACTTTTCATATGCTATTTGCCATCTATATGTCTTTTTGGGTGAGGTGTCTGCTAAAGTCTTGCTCATTTTTTGATTGGGTTGTTTGTTTTCTTATTGTTAGGTTTTAAGAGTTCTTTGCATATTTTGGAGAACAGTCCTTTATCTGATGTGTTTTTGCAAATATTTTCCCCAATTTGCAAATATTTTTGTCCAATGATATTGAGATTGCCTTTCAGAGAGCAGAAGTTTTTAATTTTAATGAGACCCCTCTTATCAATTATTTATTTTATGGATCATGTCTTTTGGTGTTCTATCTAGAAAGGCATCACTGTACACACCCAAAGTCATCTAGGTTTTCTCCTGTGTTAACTTCTAGTTATATAGTTTTGCATTTTACATAAACCTAAGGCTTATGGTCCATTTTGAGTTAATTTTTGTGAAGGAGTAGGGTCTGTGTCTAGATTACTTTTTTTCTTTCTTTGCATGTGCATGTCTAGTTTTTCAACAAGCACCACTTGCTGAAAAAACTATCTTTGCTCTGTTGTATTGGCTTTGCTTCTTTGTCAAGATCAGTTGACTATATTTATGGGGGTCTATTTCTGGGATCTTCATTCTTTTCCACTGATCTATTTGTCTATTCATTTACCAATACCATACTGTCTTGATTACTATAGCTTTATAGGAAGCCTTGAAGTTAGGTAGTGTCATCCCTCCAACTTTCTTCTCCTTCAAGATTGTGTAGACTATTCTGAGTCTTTTACCTCTCATATAAACTTTCAAATCAATTTGTTAATATATGTTGAATAACTTACTTGGATTTTAAGACTGCATTGAAACTATAGATCAAGTTGGGAAGAAATGACATCTTGACAACCTTGAGTCTGTTCATCAACATGAAATATCTCTCAATCTCTTTAGTTCTTTGATTTCATTCATCAGAATTTTATAGTTTTCCTCGTATAGATCTTGAACATATTTTGTTAGATTTCTATCTAAATATTTCATTTTTGAGGATGTTAATATAAATAGCACTGTGTTTTTAATTTCAAATTCCACTTACTCTTTATTGGCACATAGGAAAGTAATTGACTTTTGTATATTAACCTTGTATCCTGCAAGGATAATTACTATTTGTTATAATTGCTTATTAGTTCCAGGAGAGGTTTTTTTGGTTGATTCTTTCAGATTTCTACATAGACCATCATGTTATCTGTGAATAAAGACAGTTTTATATCTTCCTTCTTCCATCCCAATCTGTATAGCATTTATTTTATTTTCTTGACTTACCACATTAGCAAGGACTTCCAGGACAATGTTGAAAAGGAGTGATGAGAGAGAACATCCTTGCCTTGTACCTGATCTTAGTTGGAAAGCTTCAAGTTTCTCACCACTAAGTGTGATAGTAACTGTAGGTTTTTTGTAGATAGTCTTTAACAAGTTGAGAAAGTTCCCATTTATTCCTAATTTGCTGAGAGTTTTTATCATGAATGAGTTTGGATCAGTTCAATGTTTACTTTTCTCCAACACACCATGATCTTTCCTTAGGAACAAATAACTCCCAACTAATTGTGTGTTTTTGTGTCTGTCTGTTTTCATTCGATGCTTATAGCCTTGTGACATATCTTAGTATTGAGACCCAGACAAAGTGTTATCCTTTCTTATTTCCCTCAAAGTGCCTAGCGCAGTGCTTAATACATGGCCTGTGGTCTATAACTATTTAACTTAATGCATGAAAGAATAAATAAAATTGGAATCATCCTGAAGTCATCAAATTAATTCTTCCTTAATGGTTGAGTATAAAGTGTACCAGAATTATACTAAACTTATAAGTTAATCAATATAAATTACAGGAGTTCACACTTAATACAAAATAACAGCATTTAGAATGTAGGTGAGTTCATTTTATAGTGATACTTGCAAATAAAACAGATCTACGTTCAAATTACAGTCTAATTAATCACATCCTATGTATCATTCAGTGTCCTGTCAGAAAAAATAACCAAGCCATTCTATGTATTCCAAACAGAGAAAAACAGTGTAGAAATATAGTTTGCAGGCTTTCTGCTATGACAGTAGGGAAGAGAGTACATGAAAGCAAATGGGAACTGAGGGATAAGAGATACTCATGGCAGAGTTCACCCTGTGACTCCTCAGCATCCAGATACACCCCCTTCTGCTGTAGTCAGATTTTTGTATAATGGTAATAAAATCGTCTTGCTTCCACCTAAGAGACTAACCCTCATACTAATAAAGGTATGCATACCCTCTCCTAAAAAGCGGAGACACCAAATCCTGTCTATGTCTATGTTTCGGTAACGTTAAACTAGCCAGAATTCCATCTGTATATTCTATAACCTGAAGACTAAATTCCCACAATTAACCATCACCAACACTCCTTATATCAAACTACAGAGAAAACAGAGAGTAGAAAACTGACTGACACATACAAATATGTGCATGAAAAAGGAAATAGGTATGCTCTTATTGATCTCAATTCTGAAAATGAACATGGGTCTGTAGTTGATATTTATAACTTCTTATCTTACAGTCCATTCATCCCTTTGCCTTTGCCCCCAGCCAGCATCTCAGTTTGTTACATTTCTTCCTCTGGTGGCAAACCCATATTTCATTTCCATAAGTCTTTATCTTTAGTAGTCCTGATTTTATTGGGTCACTGTAGTTTTCATTTATTATTGAACTTAGATGTGGTAAGAGATGCTAATGCATAGGAATACATTGTCAGTACTAGAATCCCTGGAATCACAGCTCCCCACCCCATCTCCACTTGGCGGAGGGTAATCAACTGTGTGTTCCGGGGTCCCTCTCCCTCTGTTTTCCCCTGCTATCCCAACATGTGATAGGTTACTTTTCTTCCCTAATTAAACATTTTGAGCTGCGAGTCATTTGTAATGATTTATGGCAGCTGTGCTTTTGCCAATCTTACACAGTATTTTTCTTATTACTTAATTGTTTTAGCAGTGCTTCAGCCATTAGTTTCTGAGTTCTGAAAACAGGAAACAGAAGTCTTCTATTATAGACGCCTGCCTAATTAGCTCAGAGGCTGTCTAATGGGGGCTATTAAAAATGCAAATGAGGTGTGATCAAACAGTGAAAAGTTTGGTCCTGACAGAATATACTAATGCAACCCCCCCAACCCCCCGCAAAATATATCACAATCCCACAATCCTGAATGTAGATTTCTCCCTTCCTTCCTTACCATGTGAAATAGCTTTTTTTGTGGTGATTGGATTCTTTCTTCCTCACTGGGCAGGGCTACAGTTTAAGAAAAGCACTTAGGGAAATCATTTTTATTGCCCACCCCTCAGTCTAAGGCAGCGGTTCTCAAACTTTAGTATGCCTCAGAATAACCTGGAGGGCTTATTAAAACAGATTCCTGAGACCACTCCCTGATTTCCAATTTGGTAGGTCTGGTAAGGGATCTAGGAACTTGCATTTCTAACCAGTTGCTAGGGAATGCCAGAGTCATGTAGTATTTGTCCTTTTGTGACTTTGTGATGTCCTCAGCTTCATCCACATTGTCACATATTATAGGATTTCCTTCTTTCTTAAGGCTGCATCCTCCCATGATATTCCACTGGACTGTTATACCACATTTTCTTTACGTATTCTTCTGTTGATAGACATTTAAGGTTGTTTCCACTTCTCGGCTATTGTGAATAATGCTTCAAGCTATGAACATGGAATTGCTAAGATCTCTTCAAGATCCTGATTTCAATTCTTTTGGGTACTCAGAAGCATGATTCCTGGGGTCATGTGGTAGTTCAGTTGTTAATTTTGGGGGGAGCCTCCATACTGTTTTCCATAATGACTGTACAATTTTGCATTCCCACCAACAGTGCACAAGTGTTCCAATTTCTGCATCTTCTTACCAACACTTATTGTCTTTTGTCTTTTTGATAATAGCCATTCTAATAGGTGGGAGGTGATATCTCATATATTAAGATGTCCATAATACCCGAAGTGCTCTGTAGATTCAATGCATTTGTTAACAGAATCCCAAAAGTATTTCCTACAGACATGGAAAAAAATAATTCTGTAGGGGTGCTTGGGTGGCTCAGTCGATGAAGTGTCTGCCTTCAGCTCAGGTCATGATCCCAGGGTCCTGGGATCAAGCCCCATGTGAGTCTCCCTGCTCAGGGGGAGCCTACTTCTCCCTTTCCTCCCCACTTGTGCTCTCTCTTGTATCATTACCTCTCTCTCTCTCTCAAATAAATAAATAAAAATAAAATCTTTAAAAAAATAACTCTATAAAATTCATATGGAACCACAAAAGTCTGAATAGCCAAAACAATCTTGAAAAATAAGAATAAACCTGGATTCATCACACTTCTTGATTTCAAAATATACCACAAAGCTATAGTAATTAAAACAGTATGGTACTGACATGAAGACAGACATATATACCAATAGAATAGAATAGGGAGTCCAGAAATGCATACATATGTGGTCAACTGATGTTCAACAATGGTGCCAACAATACACAATGGGGAAACGATAGTCTCTTCAACAAACGATGGTGGGAAAACAGGTTATCCACATGTAAAAGAATGAGATTAGACCTGTTAATCAATAAAATGAAAAGACAATTTGAAGAATGGGAGAAAATATGTAAGAAGCTCCTATGACTCAACAGCAAAAAAAGCTAATAACCTGATTTAGAAATGGGCTAAAGACTCTAGTGGACATTTCTCTAAAGAAGACATACAAGTGGCTAAAAGGTTATGAAAAGATGGCCAACATTGCTAATCACCAAAGAAATGTAACCCAAAGCCGCAGTAAGATATCACGTCACATCTATCGGGATGGCTTTTTCTTAATTAGCAACGAGAATGGCTTAGTTAAACCAAGTGCTGACTCATTTGAACAGCTTTTCTGACCCTCTGTCAACCCAAATCAGGGTTATGTGCACATTCTCTAAGATTATATTATTGTCATATGACCTGGCGCATGATGGTGGATCTAGGTTTTGTGGAGTCCGAAGCTTATATAATTTGAGGAATCTTCTTTATAAGAAAGAATTTTAAGAATTAGTATAAAATTGAGTGAAGATCCCTGAAGTGTCTCGGTTAATTTGCCCTTGCACCACCGTATCAGTTCTGGATATCTTCCTCACTAGATAGTGAGTTCTTTGTGGACTAGGATTGAATCTTATTTGTCTCTGTGGTCCCATAACCTGTGGTCCCCTGCCCTCATCTTGCTCCTGGCAGTGACCAAGGAGTTCCACTGCTTCTCTTTCTTCTTTCCTCTATCTACTCACAGCTCAGGGCCTGATTATATTTGGACTCTTGAAAGAAAAGGATCGGAACAGGGCACTCTGCCCTGGTTATCCTTCTACTACTACTCTCTATGGAAGCAGGTAGAAAGAGGAAGAGGCCACGCTGGTGGCATTGTGCATGAGGGACGTACAGCCTGTGGGACTTAGCCCAAGACCCTGAAGGAGGACTTCAGCGATTAGTGTTCCACATGTTGGCCTCACAAAACAGTGTTCTCCAAATTTGACAAGCTCTAGTCGAGTGCTTTCTTTTCATCTCTTCATTGGTGTGTTAATGAAAAAGAAGCATCCTATTGATTGTAATTCTTAATGCTGCTGTTCACGCCTCACCCAGTGGACTTGAATATTCTGAGAAGGGCTCCAGCTTGAAGGTGCCCTGGCTGCCAGCCACCACTCTCCAGGTCTCCTTGCCTCTGGCTGCTCCTTTGTGGCTAGAATACAAAATGAGGGAGAGGCAGTCTGCAGGTAGTTGGGGTGCTCTCACAGAAAGCCTGAACACCTCAATGGCTCCCAAGAAGTAATCTGCTTTCCTTACTTCTCCCCTCAGTCTCCACCTCCAGAGTCTGGGCTCCTCCACTCTGACTCATGCTGAAGATCCTGCTTCCCTCGTCAAACTGGTAGCTGGCCGGGGAGAGATTTCTCTTCTTTCCTGCCAGTCATATCTCACAGAGAACCTGAGTTATGCTTTTAAGCAGAGGATTCCAAATCTCTCTGTCCTCACTGCTTCTTAACTATTCTGGAAAAATGGCTCATGATCTGCCAAGCCTATCACAAAGGAAAAAGGAGCATGACAGACATTGAGGGCACTTCTGTCACCACCACAACCATGGTGCTTGTTCCAGAATAAAGGACCACAGGTGCCCTTGCTCCTGGATCACTTTTCTTGCCTGCCATGTGGCCTCTTGTCACTGGCTGCTCATCTTGCCACTTCTTCAATTCAGATGACCCGGACAGAACGTTATCCTTTAATTAGACAATTAGCACATCTCCACTGAACAGGATTTGTCCTTGTTGGGCTGGGGAAAGAAACTGCACATCATGGGGAAAAGAGGAAACACCAAGGCAATGTGTGGCAAGTGCAAAGAGAACTGGTCTCTGTCAAGGGGCAGTGGTGGCACGGTCGGCAGCTTTCAGAGCTACCCTTCCCGGGCAGCGGCTGAGATCCGGTTCTTAACAGTTTGCAAACATACAGTGGTATTTGGGTTATTGAGGGAGGGACAGGTTGGACTCCTCCTTGGTGAGCTTGTACTTCTGCCTCTCCTTTCCTTCGCCTCTTCAGGCTTTATAACACTGGCCATCATTCACGCTAGATTCCTTCTGTACTCATCCCAACACTAAATCCTCTCCCCGCTGGACTGGTCCTGTATTGCTCAACTTCCCCCACCCTTCTCGCTGGGCAGACACTGTCCTGAGCCGACAGCCCCAGAGGTGTCAGAATACAGCTCCAAGGTGAGGCATAATCATAGCATAGAGACCCCCCGCCTGCGTGGCCCCATGGGCTTCAGGGATGCTGACAATTACAGACCCTCAAAGACCAGGGGAATATTCTTTCCGAAATGCTTCCAGGGTGAAAAAGACTAGTTTGGCACCTCTGTCTGGGGCTTTAAGAGTTATTTTTGTCCTTGAAGTCTAATAGCGGGTTATTGGTAATTATAGGAAAAAAATGGAGTGGAAATAAGGGGTTTTTGAGGGTTTTTTTTTTTTCTGGTTCCAGTATTATTTTTTGAATTTCCTATTCAGTTAGATACAACTCCTGAGATCATGACCTCTATGATTATAGCAGAAAAAGGCCGCCATCATCCATGAGCCTATGATTTCTACTTTGTTTCTATCCCTCTAACTGGCATAATTTCTCTGGACACTGCAGAGAAAGGATGTTACCTAAATGCTTGTTTTGCAGGGTGCCATTTCCATGCATCAAGCTCACTTGCAGTTAAGGGCGCACGGGGGCCCAGAAGATCTCTCTTCATTGGTGTTTTATTCGGAGCACTCGGAATGTTTGTTCTGTCCGATGCTTTCAGTGGCTCCCTCCTGCCGACAGACTGAAAGCTCCCTCCTTAGCTGGGCCCTCCAGTGCTTCCGCGAGTGACTTGCGCACCCTCTCTCAGTCACTCTGTCTCATTCATTCATTCATTTCTCCATTCATCCTAAGCACAGATTCACTACCTCTTCTCATGTTGCAGAAGCTGTCCTTGGCTCAGGGGCCATGAAGAAGAATAAACAACACCTCCTTCTTCTGCTCTCAAAGCTCTAATAACGCCGAAGAAGACAAGAATGTAAGTCAAAACCACAAGAAGCACTGTCTGTGGCAGTGAGGTAGATGTCTGTTTAGAGCTGAGCAGGAGCACAGAAGGGGAGGAGGAGCCCTGTCTCCCTGGGGAATAAGACTGGAGGAGAACCCAAGAGGTTTCACAGAGAAAGTGGCTCCACCCTGTTATCACACACTTGTTGGGAAGCCATTTCAACTGGAAGCAGTGTCCTGAGGAAAGCCAGAGGAATACCAACCAGAGTGTACTCAGGGAACTCTAAGCCAAAAAACAGGTGACCAGAAAAAGGCTGGAAGGGAGGGCGATGTCCTGAGTATATAGAGCAACACGCATACTGTAGGAGATATTAACGGATGCTGTGTTGTGTATGCATGTGTGTGCGTGCGTGCGCGCGCACACGTGTGTGTGTGTGTGTGTGTGTGTGTGTGTGTGTGTGTGTGTTAAAGCCTATACTTGGGTAACCGTGTCTTGGGTGCCTAAAGGAACAGCACGGCGATAAAGAATCCTTTAAACATGAAAAATATGAATGGCTTAGAAGACATACAGCTAACTGACTTAATCATGAACTGTGCAGTCCAAAACTTTCTGGCTCAATAGTCCCTTCCGTGTATACAGTACAACCTCAGACGTCCCTGCAAAGGTCACTAGTTATTTCTGAGAGTCCCCGGGGAGTGATTCACGCACTAGCAGGACTGTCTCTCACCTGAGGGGTACCACATGACTCCTGCCCGTCTTCACCTTTCCTGCTCTGATGTCCTTGGATGTGTCCACACCCACTGTCCTGCCCATTGTGGAGACACTGGCTTCAAGGGGTCTGGAGTTTCAGGCTTTGGTGAGGCCAATCCGAAAAGGGCCTGACTTGGAGGAAGGAAAGACCTGCCTCCAGGTCTGGGCTACACAAATCCCAAAGTATCTGAGCTGGAAACAGAGACTCACAGAGCTCTTCACAGCTGAGAAGGTGCACCACCCTCTGCCCCTTCCTGGGGCCCAGTAACCGGTGCTGGGTTCACATCAGGGGCAGAAGCTCTTTCTCTCCTCCCTCTCTCTCTGCTTCCTCCCCACCCAGTGCCTTGTGTTTTTTGTAGTTAAATACAAATGCTTCCAATTTGCTGCTTATTCTGACAGCAGTAAACACATATTGTTATAGACACCAAAGACCCATCTGTGCACTGGGAGCAAGGGATTTGAGCTCAGGAACTAACTGAAATCAGAAAATACTAGAAGAAGGCACAGAAATTCAAGTTGTAAAAACCAGGATATAATTCTTGAAAAAAGAAGGAGAGATAATGTGGGAATGGTAGGAATCAGCTCAAAATGTATTAATTGATATCAACTTTGATAATTAAAGAGACATGCAATTGCATATCTGGCAAGATATTAGAAATAAAAGCCATAATTTTAAATTATAAATAACTATAGAATGTATAAGCAAATAGATTGTACCTGCAGAGTTGAAGACAGAAAACCAGAGCAGCAGCGAGAATGCCCAGACAAAAGGAAACTCAAAAGAAGATGGAATGAGTAAGGCAAGGTGCATGTTATGCCAATAATTACAAGTGCCTTAACATCCAATATTAAAATTGATGACTTTCATGTTGGGATAATGATAAACCTAAGAGAAAGAATCACCTAAATAAGATGGCAAAGGAAGAAAAGTTAGAAATAAAAGGATGGGTAAAGAGAAGACAGGAAAATACAAAAAAGAAAATTAGTCCCAGAAATATTAATATCAGTTTATGTAAAATTATAGTAAAAAGCATTAAATAAAGGTCAAAAAGGGTCTATTGGTTATGAAAATCGTACTTTAAAAGGTATTAACATAGTTTGAGGAAACAGACAACTGCTGTACTAGAATCTTCTCTTGAATTCAGCTTATCTCTGAAGGGGAGGAGAGAAATGGTACAGTAAATATTGGAGATATTTGTCAAGGGAAGGTTAAAATATGTAGTTTGTTGAATTCTTTCCTTGAAAAACAGTTTTCATGTAGAACACTCAGAAAATAAAGAAAAGTAGTACAAAAGAAATCAACGAAAGTTTCCTATAATCTCAGAAGCCAAGGGAAGCTCCTCCTTTAAGAGACATTTTCCCTCTTGGAGAGCTGTGGTCTTGGGGAAAACTTGCCCCCTATAAGGTCTAGGGCTTGTGGGGGCAGTAGGAAGGGAGAGTGTGAATATCCAAAAGGGAGAGGAGATGAGTGGTGAGCTGGGTCACTGTTCATCTCCTTTTCCCTTACCTAGGCCCGCATATCCAGAAACACCAGGATTTTGCTGCCTACTTCTTTCTTTTCCCCTGGAGCACCTACTATGACTGAGAAGGGCACACCAATTCTATGAGGAGAGGAGAATGGGAAAAAGTAAGCACTGTGGGGCACAGAAGTCTTGTTTTATTTTTTAAATAACAATAACTTCTGATTTAAAAAAGCAGGGAACATATAAAGCTATCTGAGAAAAGAAGTCTGGGAAAGTAGCAAAGCCAAGGGAGAAGGAGAACAGGAAAAAGGAAAAACCTGAGGCCGCCCTAGTAACTTTCTGTCCCAGTCCTTAGAAAAAAAGGAGAAGGAAGAGAATGGGGCTGAGAAGGGAAGAAAGAACGCAGATAAAGATGGGCTTCTCGGGGCAAAGAGGATGGAAGACAGAAACGGAGGAAAGAACTGTAGACAAGGAGCTTGGCTATAAAAGAGGCAAGCCTAGTTCCTGGGAGGAAGAAACAATTTGCTAAGTAGTTCACGTTGGCCAGGTGGGCGTGCAGCTCCAAAGGTAGCTTAAAAATAGTCTTGCTTTATTTTAGTGGCTTCCACATTTGGTTAGCATAGGTCAATTCCCAGACCAAGAGTACTTTACTCAGAGGTCTGGGTGGTCCCCAGAGACCAGAGAAAGGGAGACTATGCTGAGTGGAGGGGAGGCATTGCTTTCCATAAAGAATAAGGAAACTGTGAGTTTTTACACCAATGCAAGCTCTCTCAAGCTAGAGATCAACAAATATGGAGGAAAGGGGGCTTTTGAATTTATAGATTTTATGCCAGCAATCGTCTTAGAGTAACAAATCAGTACTGTTCCTTTATGAATCTGGGATTGAGAACAGCAAGTGCAGAGGTAGGAAATGTGGTAGGTGGGAAATATGGCTTAAATGTGCTTTCGGCTGTGTCTTCCAGATAATTATAAGGGAGCCTGCTTCTCCCCCATCCATGCCTGTCATCCTCAGTATTAAATTATGATGATGATGATGATTACTGGTAATTATCCCTTTCATGTATTTGGCATTTTCTACTTTCTAAAGTACTTGCACATGGATCCCTTCACCGTGAGCCTAGGAGACAGGAAGGGCAAGCACTGCTCCACCTGTCTGAGATGAAGAGCGAGGCTGCCATTCCCTTGCCCTAGGCTACACAGCTTGTTAGGGACCCCGGGCATCTAATGGTCTCTAGCTCTCTCTCAACTACATATTTGGTTCACTAGAAGGCTAGTTATTTCTTTCCACTTTTGAGGATATAATGGATATGTATATGGGTACATATATTCCATACATCAAAAATTGAGTTGTTATACTTTAAGTATGTAGCTCTTAAGTTTAGAGTTTAGAGTGTATCTCTTTATAAGATATCTCTTATATCTGTATCTATCTTGTATCTAGAGTGTCTCTCTCTATAACTGTATCTATCTCTGTCTCTGTGTCTGTCTCTCTCCTACACACACACACACACACACACACACACACACACACACACACAGACTGAGATCCATATTCCGTTGTTCACTTATGGATTTCAAAGTATTTTCCAAATAACAAGACATTATCTCCTTTGTCAGTTATGATGGCTGGAAGTGTTGGCAGGCTTGTCTCAGCTCTCTGCTTCTTCTATGGATTATGGAGAGAAATCCAGGGATAGAACTGGTATCTGCATTACATTTAGGAAACCGGATATAGAAGTGTGTGCATGCAAGGTACCACCTGCCTCGCACCTTGGCCAACTGCTGCTTACTCTCCATGATCTGGAGCTAATCCCGAGGATTAAGTGAGCATCTGCTCCCTTTGCTGACAGCTGGGTGGGGCTGAGCCATAAACAGAGGGGGTGGATCAGGCTAAGGCAAACCAGCCAATGTGGAGAGGGCTGGGCTTTCCTGAGAGCCTTGGAGACTTGACCCTGGCTGCTCTGGACCCTGCCCTCCTGCACCAGGGTCCATTCTGCCCACCTCTCAGCCTGGAAGTTGTGCAGGGTGGTGAAGAGCCAGAGTCAGACTGTTGGAGTTGGTACCTGCTCTGTGACTCTGTGTGCACAATGTGACCTTGGGCGGACAGCCGGCTGTGGATAAGAGCCTCAGTTCCCTTATCCATGGGAGGGGACCATGGCAGTAATCCACTCCTGAGTCACAGTGCAGATGAGGTGAGATGTTCCCCTTACAAAGCCTTAGCTGTAGTCACTGCTGGGATGCACAGCATCCTGCTGCTCCTTTCTCCCTCTCCTTTTTTTCCTTGCTCATCCTTTCAGCTCAAGTGCCACCTCCCAGTATTCTAGTACACATGGATGCTCCTTATCCTCTGCCACATCTTACCTGGACTAGTTCTTTGGCATTCACCTTGTTAGGGTCATGCATTTGTTTTTCTCTATTTCATGGATCTGACTCTGTGAGTTCCTCCTGGGGAGAGTCTGTTTCAGATCTTAGTTTTCTGTAGAAACACACACACACACACACACACACACACACACACACCCTGTGTGGCAAGGAAGGGAGGGGAAGGACAAAGGAGAAATGAATGAAGACACAGTCTTTGTTTTAATCATCTCCAATGTTAGTTTCCTGCCCACACTTCCTCCTCCTTAGACAAAGCAGTCTTGGGGAGCTACACCTAACAGCACAAACTCAGCAGAAAGTCACTCGACAGCAGAAAAAGCCCAGTTTTGTGATGAGACCAAGTAATGGGGGCAAAGACAAAATCCCTCGGTCCTTTGGATGCAGGGGGATTCTCATCTCCCCTTCCAGGCATGGAAAATGTAAGACTGTATCTTGATCACTTTCCTGTGATGGAGCCTCTTCTCCCCGTAGATTCTACCTCTTCTTGAGATTTCTCCCAGAGGACAGGCAGAGGACACATTGAAAGGTTGGGTTTATTAAAGGGATGACAATGTCTGCAGTTAGGGGAGGAGTTGAGAAGCACCACCAACTAGGTCCTAGGTACCAGCGAGAGCACCGGCCTGGCCCCCAGGCGTTGGCTCTGGCTCAGGAGGCTACAGATCCCCATGGACCATCCTGGGCAGGTGGCTTCCCCTCCGTGGTTTCAGCGCTTCATCTGGAAAAGGTAATCACCTAGGGTCCCCTCTAGCTCTGACATTAGGTAGCTTGCCACAGCCCCTACAGACATCACTGCCTCCTCGCAGTAGTTGGTATTTAAAATAATGGTGGTGAGTCATCTCAAAGCGATGACAAAAGAAGCTTGTTCTGATTTATTCCTCACAGTGCCTCCACATTCTGGAATCCTGAGAGCTAAGAGAGTCTGCAGAGCTGAACCTTCCAGATACCTGAACTTTATCGACTTTTCAACATTCAAATTGAACTTTGTTCTAAAGTTAAAAAAAAATTAAATATATTTTCTTGGGCTTTTTTTCATTCTATTTAATATCTTGTTCTACTTATATTTTATTTTCAGGAAAGAGGAGGGGGAGAACACCTTGTGCTTCTCTGGATGACCTTGCTCCTCATTCTGAGCATGAATGCTGCTAGTGAAGGGAAACCCTTGGGAGCTCCTGAGCTCTGCCATGGGATTGAAATTTTCTCCCCACTGACCTTCTCCCGGGTCTTTCCTCACTCCCTTCAGTCTCTGATGGGGTCACTGGGCAGAAACGAGAAGGGACATAGTTTTCATATGTGGAGTCTAATGCCAGAGCAGGACAGGGATTTCCTCAAGGTTAAGGAGCTGGTCAGCGGCGCTGCTGGAGGAGAGCAAGCTCTTTTGCTTGTGAGTCAGTCTTGGAGGGCTCCAGATGCCAGCTTGCCTACTTTGCAATCCTGTATTTCCTTTTCAGAGGGTCTTAAGCCATCCAATTCAAGTTTCAAGGCTGGCTCCTTATTGGCTTGATTAATAGTGTTGCCAATGAAGACTACCCCATCATAGAACACACTGTATATCATATTTTCAAATTTCTCAGTCTACAGAGATTCTTTGGTGGGGTAAATAAATTAAAAACAAAAACAAAGGGCACCTGGGTGGCTCAGAGGGTTGGGCCTCTGCCTTCGGCTCAGGTCATGATCCCGGGGTCCTGGAATTGAGTCCCGTGTTGGGCTCTCTACTCAGCGGGGAGCCTGCGTTCCTCTCTCTCTCTCTGCCTGCTTCTCTGCCTGCTTATGATTTCTTTCTGTCAAATAAATAAAATCTAAAAACAAACAAACAAACAAACAAAGCCAAAAACCAAAACCAAAAACAAAAACAAAAGAAAAATACAATCACCTACTATAGTGACCCAAGACCCTGCTCCTGCTTGTGTAACTGGAAGATACCTGGCCAGAATCATATATAAGCAGTTTCATCTTTCCTTTTTTCCCCACTCCCCTTCCCTCCATCGCTTCTCTTTATCTTTCTTCCTTTTTTCACTTCTTGCCTCCCTTCTTCTCTTCTTCCTCCTTTCTCTCTCCTTCCCACTCTTTTTCTTCTCTTCTTCCCTGTTGCAGAGACTGTAATAGCATCAAGTTTATACCTGGTGTATATTCAGCTGTGATGCTGCTCTTACGCTACTCTCTGCAGTCCAGAGATTACTTACTTCCTCATAGTCCTTTGTTGGCAGTGTTAGTACTCACCATCGGTGTTGGAGAGTGAGAACTTGGTTGCCACCATGTGGTCCAAGAACAGGCTCAGCCCCAAGTGCAACACAGAGGTGGCCTCTCAAGATTGTAAAAGAGGCAAAATTTACATCCTGAAATGATGGTATCTTCCTTAGGAAAATAGGATCTTCTATGTACCATGTATCCCTTTTTATCCAACTCACGTGAAAAGAAAGTATATACCTGGAGTATGTGATCATAGGTTGTGGTGGATTTATAGTGTTTCAATTTAGCTAGGTAGAATTCCATTTCCTGCATGTTTCTGGTTAGGGTGTGCCATAAAGGAGATTCTTAGGGGAGATGTGTTGGGCCAAAGGGAAAGAGAAGTCATTTAGTATCTCGTACACTTGGTCATTCTCTGTTGACTCTCCTGTGGTTCTGAACAATAGCTGGACCTGCAAATATCCACCTTCCCTGGAGTCCTGGGCCAGCTATATACGTTCGTCTTTGAGACAAAGTGTCCTGGCCTCTGTAGGATACTCTCAAGGTCAGAGCCAATAAGAACTTACACAAATTTCAGAACATCCTCCTAGGCTCCAGCACATGCTAGTGCATTCCAGCTTATTCCTGCTGTCAATCCCTAGACCACCATCATATAGCGAGCAGGGACCCTGATTGTCTTTTCTTTCCACAAGACACCATACAGGCCGGTCACATGGTAGTGTTATGCTGATTGGATCTAGCAGTCAAGAAGTAGCAACTAGTCTATAGACCCTGGTAAGACACTTACATGCTAGGGGATGGGAAATAAATCCTACAAAAATTCACGGGCCTCTTGCCATGATGAAATTTCTGTGTCCAGTGGTCTAGATATGTTAAAAGAGTTCTTCCACAGTGGAAGGGCAGGTTGCTGCATCTGATCCCTTGCACCACCGAGAAAGAGGTACAGTGCCTAGGAGAATTCTTTGGATTTTTGAGACAATACATACCTCATTTGGGTGTGCTTTTCCAACTCATTTTCCGAGTGACATGAAAATGCTAATTTTGGGTGGGGCTCAGATAAGAGACAGCTCTCCAACAGGTCCAGACTATCATACAAGCTGTTCTGATACTTGAAGTGTCAATGGCAGATACAGATACAGTCTCTGGCAAGCCCTGGCAGCTGAGTCACAGAATAGACTTAGATTCTGGAGTAAAACTACTTTATCTCTTCATACAGTTATTATTCTGTTGAGAGACAGCTTTGGATGCTACTGGACCTTAGTAGAGTAACACTGGACCATGGGTCAAGTTACTGTGTGACCTGAGCGGCCCATCACAAATTAGTGTTGTATGATCCACCAGTCCATGAAGTTGAGCATGGAGAGGTGCTCTCCATTATCAGATGGAATTGATACATATGAGATTGGGCTTAAGCAGGTCCTGAAGGCACGAGTGTGCTTCATGAGGTGGTGGCCCAGATGCCCATGGCCCCTACTGTTGCTACACTGTTTTCTTTCTCTCAATCTATGGCCTCGTAGAGAGCTCCCTATGATTAGTTAGCTGAAGAAAATATTGGACTTACATTTCACAGACAGTTCTGTATAATGTGCACTCACCATTAAAAAGTGCATGGCTGCCACACTATTGTCTCATTCTGGATAGCCCTAAAGACAATAAGTGAAGGGGAAATCTTCCCAATGGAAGGACATTGGGCAGTGCCCAGTAAAGATGGCAAAGATTGCATATCTATACCAGCACATAGACCATGAATGGTTTTGGTGATAGTCAAGGACTTGGAAAGAATCAGAATGGAGAACTGGTGATAAGAGGGTTTGGGGAAGAGGCAGGTAGATAGATTAATTAAGAGGAACACGTTGGGTAAACATATCACCAAAGGATGACCCCAATAGAATAGGATTATAAAAAAATCATGTAGATAGCATAGCGCCTTTAGTGGATCCCACTCAGCCTCCTTCTACAGCCACTCCTGTCATTTCCTAATATGTTTATCAGCAAAGTGGCCATGATGGCTGGGTTGGAAGGTATATGTGGCCTCAGCAACATGTACTGCCACTCACCAAGGATGAACTGGTTACAGCCACTGCTGAGTGCCCAATCTGCCAGCAACAAAAACCAAGGCTGACATGGCACCATTCCCCAGGGTGACCAGCCAGCTACCTGGAGGCAGGTTGATTACATTGGCTTGCTTCCATCATGAAAGGCATAGAACATTATTCTTAGTGAAAAAGACACTTGCCTTCTATATGGTTTTGCCCCCAAATAGTATATAGTTTAAAAATTAGGAATTCTAAACACCAACAATAAAACTCTTATATTTGGGGCACCTGGGTGGCTCAGTGGGTTAAAGTCTCTGCCTTCATCTCAGGTCATGATCCCAGGGTCCTGGGATCAAGCCCCGCATCGGGCTCTCTGCTCAGCGGGGAGCCTGCTTCCCTTCCTCTCTCTCTGCCTGCCTCTCTGCCTACTTGTGATCTCTGTCTGTCAAATAAATAAATAAAATCTTTAAAAAAAAAAACTCCTATATTTGATGTATTTGATGCATTTTTGCCTATAGTTGAGAGCCCACTGAAAGGTTATTTATGGTAATTTGTTGTGCAATTTAAAAAAAAAAGGCTGGTTATCTTATATCCATGTCTATGCCATATTAGAATGTTCAAATTAGAAAGTAGGGAAATAAATCTCCTCGAGTAGGCTGGGTTATGCTGCACTAACATACAAACCCAAACTCCTGATGGCTAACACACATTTCCGTCTTTCCGCTGTTATTATTGGTTGGCTTGGGTCTCTGATTCAGAACCCAGACTGACAAAGCAGCCACCTTCAGAATGCTGCCATTCATGATGGCAGAGAGAGAACGTCACGGGGGTCTTATACTGGAGATGAAATTGACTGGCCCAGTCCACATGCCCCAACCTCAAAGGAAGAGAAAGTTCTATGCCACCAGACCCAACACTTTTTGGTGATCAGAACTAATGAGTACTCTAGAGATGAGGAAAGCTATGACTTGTAGGGTACCCACAATACTGAAGAGTGCCAGCTATTTGTGAGGGAAGAGAGAAAGGAAGACTAGAAGTCAAGATGCAAGATTGGGGCTACTTAGTTTCGAGGCAGATGGTCAGCTTACACAGGCCTGGGTTATGCACTGCTCTCCAGTATAGTATAACAGATGATGCTCATTTCAACTCTCACTCATCAAGGAAAAGTAAAATTGTGTTCTGGGCATTCTGTTAAGAGGGATTGAACATTGATAGTACATTTTAGAATTATTTATAAATAATTCAAAATCCCTCATATATCGATATTGTATATGTAAAGGGACACTATGTCTATCTCACTCTGCAAAGACACCTAACAGTGGCAACACAATGGAATTGTCACTGGTTTTGTTATCGTCATAGTCATTATACCAGTACTGGACTTTATTTCTAAGTGAATTAAGTCACAGGAAGCAAGGGGAAGGCCATAGCCTCATAAGAGCACATCCACTCATTTCAGTCTGTCACTTGGCTGTTTTTAGCTGTATCAGTTGAGAACGTGTTGGGATGACATACAGCCCCGGATAAGATTGTTTTGAACAATATGAGAAATCAGTGGCATTCAGGCCAAATTAAATCTAATTTACTCTACAAATTGCCAAACTATCAGTCCTATTAAATCTGTTTATTAAAAGGCAGGAGAGTCGGCCTGGGTCGCAAGCTGTAACTGGGATAATAAGACAAAGATGAAGCCCACTAATGTAGATAAATCATGTTTGATTTCCAGGCCAGAGGTAGCCAATGGGAGGGCTTTCACCTCGCCTTCCTTGTCATCCAGAGGTGTCTGTGAGCCAGTCAGAATGTCCCCAGAGTCAGGCCATACTGATTGATTTTCATGGCACTGGGAGGCCCATGTCATTGCCCCCAATCTGGGGTCATTAATAAAACCAACTCCATTTCTTTCTAGTTACCCATTCTACAAAACACAATTTAAGCTGGTTTTTATGAGTTAGAGGTGAGTGGGATAAGGCAGGTAGAGTCGCAGATAATAGTGGTGGTAGTAGTGGCAGGGATAGGAGGTTGGGATTGTTATCTTCTGAAATCCTAAAGTATGGATAGGGCAAGTAATAGTAGACCTTTATTCTCAAATTACTTGGGGGTGATCCACAAAACTTTATATGGTTTTGGGTTGGATTTTACATCTTAAAAATGGCAGGTGTACACATAAAATGAGGGGGGGGAAGGGCAATGCTAATTAAGGCCTTATTCTTTAAGAAAGATCAGTCTTTGCTTATGGTGCTCACTTGTTTGTAATGCTCCATGTCAGGGTATCCAGTTACTAAATTCTACTCATCCTTGGAGGTCTGTCTTAAGCCCCCTCTCATCTTAAGAAGTCCTTTATTAATATCCCAGTCCTCGACTTTCCTTCTTTTGAACTCTTGTCCCAATAGATACTTTTTCCAATGAATATTAATAACATTTGATTTGACAATTATCATATCCCTCACCATACTGCACTTTGATAAATCTTTTTTATGAATTATTTCCTTGAAACTACAAAAGAAATATGTAGAGAGATCCAGGAACTTGCCCAAGATCATACAATTTATTGCTTGTACTGTTCTTAAGTACCCCCTCAATGTTTGATCGTGTGGGGTAGTCTGATCTTGGGAGGGAAGCAAACTCATCAAGTAGGGCTTGGGACCTTGGGACCTACTTAGGAGTGGTCTAGGGACTGGCGAGGGAATATAACGTGAACTGGATTCTTTTGGGGGCTAGAAAAAGCAAGACCCTTCAGTAGGTGTCAAATAATGGCCCTTCAGCCAGTGTTTACAGACGGGCTGGGCTGGAAGCTGAACGACTGGGTTCACTAATTCAGAACATTATTCCCTTTCATTGAAATTTGGCCCTCAAGCACCTTCCACAGATCCATACCTGTGCCTTCCGCTTTGTTCCAGGCAGTCTTCAGCTCAGACAGCCTTTTATAGTGGGTACTTTCTGAAAGCTGGGAGTAAGGAGTATGACTAAGAATAGAGATAAAGCCTTGAGCATTACAACCTCAAACCCCAGATCATAATTCCATGGAGTAAACTTGTGGGTTTCAGTTCCCACTCATTCAGTACAATCCAGTGATAGGTTCAGGAAACTTCTGGAGGAAAGTTGAGGTGGGAGAAGGGAGGGATGAAAATTGCTCACAGTAATCCAAGGGCTTTATTAGTCTGTAATTAGGAGTGATGGGAGGAAGCCAAGTGAGGGAAAATTTAAGCTGAATTGCAGGAAAAAACGAGTCTCTAACAATGAAGAGTATTCAACTGTGGAGGAGGATGACAGAGACAGAGCAGCGGCAGTCACTCATAATTTCTTTATTGGTAATTTGGTCTCTATATTTTGGATGAAATACATATCTGGGAACCATGCCAAGTCATGCAAGGGATGCCCTTTAACCGGCATTCAGGGTGATAGCATTAATGGCTCTGGGAGAGGAAAATGAGATAATCTTGAGAACCAGCTGAGAATGAGAAGTCCAGAGAACTTAGGGTTGGGTCCTGGCACTGCACATCATCTGAGCCACTCAGAGTCCAGGCCCTGCACCACCAGAGCAGAAACCATTGATCTCTTACCTTGCTTCCAGTATCTCTAGAGGGCGTCTCTGACTGCCTCCAGTCTTAGAGAAGTCTGAATTCTCAGAATATCTGTATTCTAGGAAATGACCATTAAAATGCAACTCTGCTCCATGTAATACATTTAAGTTAGAAGGGAAAGAAGAGCGAAGATGGGGTTTTAAAAAGGAATTAAAACATACATAAACAACTTTGCGTCATCTTTCAGACAAGACTTACTTATGCAAACAAATCTTTGGTTGTGTCCTATCTAGAACACCCTACAAGTGTTTTAACCAGCAGCTCTTTCTTCCTTGAGTCTCTCATCCAGGTTGGTTTTTATGTGCTGCTAAATTAATGTCAGTTCTCTGTTCATGATCTTTCCAAGGACTTCTACCATGGGTCCTCAACTCACCCCGTGGCCAATATCTGCATTACTCAAATCCTCCAGTTTTCCAACATGTTTAACATTTGTCCAACACACACACATACGCACATGTGCACACACATGCCCAAACCTAAACACATGCTTACAGATGTGTACACACACACATACAAACAATAAAAATATCCCCCCCCTTTTTTTCATTTAACATTTTGAGAGTCTAGTTTTTCTGGGAATACAATTTGAGGAAATGCCTCTTTTGTTTTTAAACCCAATCTACTCATTTTTCAAATCAGTTTCCCATGTCTATAAAAAGACACAGGTGAACGTAGTCACCACTCTTCATCCACCTGTAATGCTATCATTACCCAACTCTGTGTATAACAAGTCCACCTGCCCTCTATGGCTCAAACCCAGCACTATTGTTATAGAGTAGCAGGAGGATGGGCACCTGGGTAGCTCAGTGGGTTAAGCCTCTGCCTTCAGCTCGGGTCATGATCTCAGAGTCCTGGGGTCAAGCCCTGCATCGGGTTCTCTGCTCTGCGGGGAGGTTGCTTTCCCCCCTCTCTCTGCTTACTTGTGATCTCTCTCTCTCTGCGTCAAATAAATAAATTAAAAAATCTTAAGAATAGCAGGAGGGGACCCCACTTTTCTCTGAAATTAGCCAGCCTGGTGAATGATCCAACGATGCTCAACACACCTGCCTTCTACCATGGGTCTTTGCTTTCACGCTTTACCCCCCTTACTAGGATGTCCATTCTCAAAGTTGAGGACCATGTTTCACACAGCTTCATACTTTACATACTACCTAGCAAGGTCCTTTAACCTAGTAGGTACTCAGAAAGCACCTTTTTTAGAGAATGAATAAGTTAATAATCAGAAGATGAAGTTTTCATATCACTCCTCCATTTAGGACATGTTCTTTTTGATCATCCCTCCAAGGTCTTAGGAGGCTTGAGTTCCCCTAAAACCACACGTGAGGTAGGTCCATTAGATCACTGCTGACCATAAATTTTCTTTCCTCTTCCTCCTGAGTTCCTTTGCACTGCAGGACCACTGAAGGTCAATTCTCCACGTAGAATGGTGGCCTCTCTCAATTGGCACTTTGGGGCCAGCCAAGCCCTGACTTCTCTAGGAAACTTCTGGCCATTCCATTTTCCACGAACACCCAAGTTCCTTGAATTTTTATGTAATTATAATTAAACTGCATACCATAGCACTTAACTATTTTCTGTTCTAAGAATGTTGTTATTTCACTAACTAGATCATAAATTAGTTTAGGGACATATAGAAAAGTGGTAAAAGGCTTGAACTCCAGAGTCAGCAGCTTGGTTGGAATCTGACTCTGACACTTATTAGCTGTGGGATCTTGAGCAAGTACTTAACCCCTCCATACCTTCTTTTCCATCATCTCAGGAGTATCCTTGATCCAGAGAACTGTGAACTAAACAGACTAAAATTTGCATATGCCTTCAGAATGCAGGCAATAGAGGCAGAAGCATATGCATAAAGAATAATAAATTAGAGATAGTGGGCCGGACAGTAAGGACTCAAGGGAAAGAGCAAAGGGAGAAACCTGGATGTCCTGGTCTGGGAGGTCCTGAGTTGATTCTTGAGGAATTTTATCAAGGAAGAGAGCATGGTGTAGAGTGATTCTGAGCCCATGCATGATGTGTGGACAGAAGTGACAAGCAGAGGGGCCTGTTATGACTGGGGATGTGTAGGTCTAGATATGGGTTTATGTTAGTGGTAAAATGAAATTTATTTCTTTGAGCACATTGCAGGCAGTTTCCCTTAAGTGCATTGGCCATATTTTCTCAGCCTATATATGTTATACCTGGTTTTATGAAGGCACAGGTTACAGGACATAGAGACCACCCTGGAAAACATGGCGTGTGACTGCCATACCCACAGATTTGCTGGAGGCAAGACAAAAGCTGACTAGATCATTTTTCAAAGCTGAGAAGAGAGTGGGGGTGAGTTCTATATGTGCAAAAATTATCTTCATCACAAGGCAGAAAAAGAGACCTCTGAGGATGCTGTTAACCTCCAGAGGAGGCTGCCTCCCTTCAGTGGGTAATCAAAGGTGCCAGAGAATCATTCAAAATGAGGAAGGTTGCATATGCATTGGGGCGGTCCATTAACCTCACTCCTTCTAATTCCATGATGTTAAACAGCAATTAGAACATCATGCATTTATTTATTTTTCTGCCCCGCCCCTTGGGCCCCTTAAAGTCACTCCATATTTTAGTCTTAATGGGACGTGATAATAGAGCCAAGAATTGCAAACCCACCAGATCGGGGAGCTTTTGGGGGAAAGACACACGAAGGGCACATGTTTACTGCAGTAACTAATGATTACCTTCAGAGGTTTCAAAAACTGCCTCATAAATGTAACATTCCAATCACATTCTTATTGTTTAATGAGGAGATAAAATTCAGGTGACAGTGCTGTCACTTCCATGAAGGTATTTTCATCTGGAATAGGCACTGAAGACACCTTGAGGAGACAAAGCCCACGTGAACACACTCACTGGACTCCTGAGTCTGATCCTGACTCAGTGGACCTCTCATCAGCCCCGCGCACGCCTGGATCATGCCACAGCTGCTACTCTGCCTGCTCGGACCTCTGTCCCTGTGTTGGGAAGTCCTACTCACACCTCCAAGTCCAGAGTAGTTTGCCTTCCTCCAGGAACACATCCTTTGCCTCTCCAGTCTGCTCTCATCTCTTCTTATTCTAATGTCTGTGGCATTTAGAGCTTAAGCTTCATAATTAAATTCTAAATTGTAGACCATTCTATTGATATTAATAATATGATTTTAACATAATGTATTATGCACTGTTACTTCAAGTACACAAATCTCATATCCCAACTAGAAGAGCATGATGAAAAGGGCCTGTTAAGAGTAACTGGGGAGTGGACATTTCTGACATTGTATTGGGTCTTTAGGGGAGATACTTGGGCAAGGGTTCCCTTCAATAATGTTTAAGCAAGTCACATGTCTGCACTGGTTTGTGTATGTGTCTATGAGCATTTATTTGAGTTAACTGTCCCATTACTCTAGAAAAGCACTTTGGATTACATTTAATTCTAAAATATAAATTGAATGCATACTAAGGGTAAGATGTATGTGCCAAGTTTGTGGATGGAGGAGAGGTATGCAGGCAATGGAAGAAAAAAGAACCCTAAAAATGTATCAGAAGTCTCATTTGAGATTCTGACTTATCTGTGCCTACTTGTGAATTGTTGACAGATAACCATACCCTAGTGGGTCCAGGGGCTGTGCATGTAGAGACCTGTCTCTAATGTGGGTATGAGCACAAATTGACTATAGCTCTTGGGTCAAGGCACAAACCCCTTTGCTTTTAGATGACATGCACTCAAAAACAGGTACTGAACAATTATTTCCTGAGTGACATCCACAATTAGAGGTTGAATAAGATGATCCACTAAGGTGTAGGAAGAGAGTATCAGAACTTGTATTATTAGTAAAAGGATTAAATTTCTAACATTTAATTTTTAATTTGCTTGGAAACCCTCTTCAGTCCTTAAGCCAGAGTCACATGTGGCCTTGAGGTGTCCAGAAAGGAGGGTAAGCAATCTGTAGCACAGGGAGTTTGATGGTGTGCCATCACTGCTTAATTCTTTTAGTTTACATATGCCCAGGTAAGGGGATTTGTGGATTTATTATCTTCTTTTAACGAAACTGCCCTCCATAGAATAGAGAAGTGACTTATAATAATCCTGTGAGAAAACTGTGGACTGAAGATAATGCTAACCGCCCCTGAGAATCGCCTAGTTAGGACGGGGTACGCTCACACTTCTCTTCCTCACTCTGCTGTAGCCCCACTGCCAGATAAAAATAAGGGCGATCCCATCAGATGTAAGGAAAGGTCACTCAATGAGTGGGAAAGTAAACACCCTCTGACAACGGGTGTTTAGAAACGGTTCTATCTCTGTGTGATATTCTTGCCAAAAATGATGATTAAAGTTCTCATATGTGAGAGCACATTGAAAATGTCAGGAAAATTTTTCTAACCTGCTTGACTTTAGATAAGCTAGAAATTGACTAGCAAAATTCCAACAAATAGTTTTGCTCTTTGGGTACCTAGGATTGAAAAAGTGAATTCATGACTACTCAGCAGAACCAATTGTGCCTGCAACCATGGGCATTATGTGTCTTCCTGAGGTACCTTTAACAGTTAGAGCAGCCATGAAAACCAAGAATCAAAATAAACTGAAATCAGTGCCGGACCTTACAATTGTTCTATCACAATGTATTAAACCAAGACTTTCTGAAATATGAAGTGTATTCAGGCTCAAGACTTTCTCTGAAAATATTACTCTGAATAATGTTTTCCAATTTCAGCAAAAGATTAACATTAAATTGTGATTATGTAAAATGAAAATGTAAATGTTGATTTTACTTCTCATTTTTAATTTATATTTTAATGTAAGTTTTATACCGAATGCAACATATTAATGTACAGTATACATATACACATATGTGTATGTTTATCTATTTTATTTATGGGGGGCAGTAAGCTCAATTTTCTTTCCTGATAAGTGTATATGACCAGAAACTGTTTGAGACCACTGCATTTAAGCTATATAAGCTGCTTTTGAAAATATTCTATATGATCATAATATTAGTGGTAGAGAATGCTATTTGTGAAGTAAAGTACAGGCTACTGGTCCCCATGACTGATGACCAGTGAGGGCAATTAATGGCAAGCAGGTGCCAACAAGAGATTTGATTAAAATGGGGATGGTTCGATTTTTCTAAAAGAATACATTTCAGATTCTTCTCTCTCTTAAGAGCCCACAGCACAACCCAACCCACTTCTTCTGCCTTACTACTCAGTGTCTGTCTGTGTCAGCCTTCCTCTCCGACCTGACTGGACGGCTCTTTGCCTCCCAGACAGAACTGGTGCTCCCTCCCTGCAGATGTTTCTTTCCTAGTCCAAGTCGGAAGTGTCCTGTCCTGGCCTACTGATCTTCTTCTTGTATCCAAATCTTGTTCATCCCTCCTGACCAAGGTCAACTCTCTTCTCTCCTTCAATCTTCTCAGAACACTTTAGCCCACAATTTTCTCTTTCTTTTCTAAACTAATAGCAGTTTCTATCTCTGCCACTCATTTGACAATCAACTATATAATGCATTGTGACAGCTCTGATATTACATTGTGCCATAGCATTATTTCCCTCTTCTGTTTTTAGTTTTTTTTTTTTTTTTATCTATTTCCTCTCACATTTTTCTTTATAACTGTAACTTCACTCAACCCTCCTTGTTGGTAGGATAGGGGTGGTATATCCCCCTTCCGATATAGTTTTTTATTAATCTTTGCTCAGTGAAGGTGTTCAATAAATATTAGTTGTTAAAATTAAGGATGGGCAGTTCTAAATGATGTTGCATTTCTTCACTTGAAATCAGAATAACAAAATATACTCATGGGGCTGATAGAAGGATTAAATGAACAATGTATGTAAAGTGCAAAGCAGTGGCACCTGGGTTGCTCAGTCTGCCTTCAGCTCAGGTCATGATCCCAGGGTCCTGGGATGGAGCCGGGCTCCACATCAGGCTCTCTGCTCAGCGGGGAGCCTGCTTCTCCTCTGCCTGCTGCTCCCCCTGCTTGTGCACTCTCTTACTCTTGTGCACTCTCTTACTCTGTCAAATAAGTATAATAATAATAATAAAAAAAGTACAAGGCAGAGTGCCTGCTGCTTAGTAAACCCTGGTAAATTTTATATTCCCCAGAATTAACTCATTAATGAAAACTTTTATGTCGCAAAACTACTTGGTTATTTTGAAGCAGCATTTGGACGGGAATGAATGGTTGGAGGCCTGCTTCGTTCATTTATGCACTTACATCAGTCACTAAACAGGAGGTTTTATTTTTTATTTTTTTTTAAGAAGAGGTTTTAAATTTGTATTTCAGTATGCCTTTTCTTCTTATAATATCAGTTATTATTCTCTGAAGTTATCCTCCCATGATTGAGGAGAGATTATAATTTTCTTGACTCATTGATAATTGATGTTAATAGTGTGATGGTCTCTCCGACAATTCAATACACTGACCACCATGAAAAAAAAAAAAAAAGAAAGAAACACACGCACACAGACACACACACCTGCAGTGCCCTTAATCAGACCTGAAGCTTCCCACTGACAGATATTTAACTCATTAATTCTGTTTGGCTGTTGGTCTGACACCATCACTATAATACAATATGAGGTGCTAATTATTATAAAATCCAATGATACAATTTACCAGGAGAGAAAACCCCTTTTTTCTTTCTTTATGGGAAGCTGCCTGCTCCTTCTCTTAAATTTGATCAGCATTTACTGTGATAGAAGAGGAAACCACAGTACCACATTTGCCTTGAGCCCTAACTAATGCAAAGGACAGTTCACTCTCAATCTATGTTATTTTTCAGATAATTCAGCACATCACTGGGTGCTTAAGAGTTTCTGTTGGTAATCTAAGAAGACAAAACAAATCTGAGATCCCGCATCCCCTCTCCCGGCTCCGGCGATGATAAGCAGTGGAGACCAGTCCCTCCTTCCTGGGCTCTGAATCCATTTGTATGTACGGGCACTGAAGAGCTGGCCATCCATTTCATCCTATTTCCCAAATTAGATGGGCTGGTCAGTTTCAATATTCCTCTCAGGTCCAGATTTCTTAAAAACAAAGCCACCCTTGCCAGACTTCCTTAGAAGAGTGTGTGTGGCTCCTGAAGTCTGGAAACTGCCGGTTGCCACCTCGTCCGGGCTGCTGTTCCGGAGCACACACCTGGAAAGTGCTTGAGAGAATCGGCCACCTCGCCCTGCCAATGGCCTCACTGCCTAGGGTTCTACTAGTCACGGAGTCCTCCTTTTGCCCCAGGTTAGGTCTGGTGACCCCAGAAAGGCATCTTCTTTTGCTGGAGTCAGTTAACAATCGAGAAGCCATTTTTGTACCCGGAGGCATCACTAACCTCACTCATTCATTTGCCAGGCCAACTACACCCCGATTATCTTTCTGTTTCTTTCTCCACTTGCCCCTGACCTGGATGTGACCTAAACCCCTGAGCCCATGGGTGGCGACTGGGGCGTCAGGAAGGATGGAGCTGGTGTGGCAGAGGGGGCTGCTGTCCTGGAGAAGAGGGTGGGAGCATGAGCAGACGGCTGCACGAGGCTTCTCGAGTGAGCCCTCTGCCTGTCAGGCCATCAGTTTCCCCTCTTTCAATATAACTCCCTTCACTTAATTCCTTGGTCTTCGGGGCTCAAACAATGCAGCAAGGGGGGAAGAAAGGCAAGGGAATTTTCCAGGGCACAAACTCCTTAAGAAGTTCACTTTAACTATGTGCAATGAATGAAATATTGAACAGCCAGGATATTATTTTAAAAAGGGATATTAAACAACAGTGCGGGACTGTCTGGTTATATTACAATGTCTATCTTCTCATGTGTCAGCAACAAGTAACGCGGAAGGAGGCCTAATTAACATATTCACAGTGGTACAGGTAGTAAAACAGTTATGCTTTGCACTGCTCAGGATGTTCAGAGCTGAAATAGATAAACTATGTGGGAGACTAGTAATAGGTAATTATTCTCTACTTACATATTCAGCCTCATAATTCTAAATTAAGGTAAGTGGAAAAAGCTTATAAAATATTCAAAGCTCCTTTATCTTTCCTCCTCCCTCTTATTAGAAACTGTGCATGAATTTGCATAGAATAAACTGAGCTCATAAATCAAAGGAGAAACTGCAAGAATGCTCTTTGTAAGTTATAATTTAAGGTTAACTGTAGCACATTTTGCTTACTGTATTATTAATGACTTTCGTTCACTCATGACAAGATTACATATTAAAAATTGTTGGTAGACAAAACTCAGTTCATAATCAATTTGCTTCTTAATGTGAGCAATCTGCGTGCATCCCTACGGCGGAGGCAGGTTTAGCGGGGATAATGGAAGGAGCGCCTTGGGAAGGACGGTTCTCCCACAGCGCGGCTCCCGCAGGGGCGTGATTGACAGGCAGCTCCAGGGGGGATCGAGCGACTGCCGAAGGGCAAACCTGGACGCCTGCAGTCAGCGCCTGGGCGGCTCCCCAGGCCCGCGAGTTGGGTTCCGCCCTGTACCGTGCCGGGTACTTTCCAACCCTGGCCGGTGCTCCGTGGGTTTTCATCCTCCCATTCTCCTTTACGGAAATTTGTCACATCTCTTTACTAGAAAATGTATTCTTTCCCAGTATTCAGCAAACTCGATTTCCATATGCTTTCTCGAACGGTCGCCCTTCTCGTTTCGCCTTGTTCTCCTTCCTCTATTTCACGGCCTGTTTAGGTCTCCAGCCAGGTCCTCTCCTCGCTCTTCACTGCTGGGTCTCAGCATTTCCGCTCTTCCTTGGAAACGCTCCGGCTCCTGCGCCGGAACAAAGGATCGCCAACCCTGTCCCTGCAGCCGCAGCTTCGCGCCTCCTCCGCCCACCCAAGGGTCAAGTCTTTCATGGGAGTCCGTTGAGATCCCCGCGGCCTTCTGACGCACTTGCCCTCACTCCCGGCTGGAGAAGCAGAGGGAAGGACGGGACGTTTCCCGGTTACGCTGCTGGCAGTCAGCATGGGCGGGCTGGTTGTTATACTTGAATTTGTGCTTCAGCTCCGGCTCAGCCTCTGTAGATTTTTGGAGGGAGACAAGCTTGTGTATTTTCTGAATGTGTAGGAAAACATTCGGAAATCCTACAGTGAAATGTTCTATTGCTCTATTTCATTAGCATCTTTAATCCTAGCATTATAGGTTCAGATGAACTGGCATCCATTTATCTACAGAATGTGTTCAAATGATGTCAAAAGCCTTAATCACACTGGAAACACTTGAGGTTTCAGCCCTTTGGGATGAGGAACCTTTGATGTAGACAGAGTAGTACCTCTAACGTCCAGAAAGCCTTGGCTATAGATTCTAAAACATCACCACGGATCAGGGTGGAGAATTGTATCTTATTTGACACCAATTTCTAAATAATAGGACTGACTTCCTGTCTCGTCCTCTCTAGACCCAGAGGTCCTCAATGCCAGCACCTTGACCTGAAAATACTCCAGACAAACGAAATATTCAGAGGGGCTTCATACCAAGCCAGGGGCGGCACAAAGAGAAAGAATTTGTGGTGGTGTCAGAAAAGAAGAGAATTGAGACTGAGAAACTAGTCAGTCATGAAGTAGCAGGGGGCATTTGAAAGGGGAGGTGACTCAGATGTAAAGAAATCCAGGACATTAATTACATTTAAATTAAATAGGGGAGATGAAATGAAAAGTCAAAAGGTACTTTTTTTTTTTTTTTGCCTGATTTTTAAAATTGAGTATTCTTAGGAGTTACACTGTCACTCTTCTCTTACTTGACTCACCTGTTGGATGACCTCACTTCAGCTCTCTCTCTTAACCCATGACACCCCCATCCCTAAACTTGACACAGCCTACTTGACAGAGCTCCAGGCTTATGGTTTCAATGTCCTGCCTTATGTCTGTCTCCTTGCAGTTCCCACATAGCACCTCAAAATGACCATTTTCCTCCCTTCTTCCCCATCTAAACAACCCCTTGGACATTCTGTCCCCACACATGACCATCATCCATCTAGTCCCCAAGTCCCCACCTTATGAGTCTTCCTATCTGCATGGCAGTCTCCAGTCTCCAACCCTCACAAGTCTACCTGACATCTTCCAAATTGCCCCTCATGGGCAACCCCTGGGCCTTAGCACAGGCTCTCATCTGGGAGTCACTGTAATCATCTCTTGGATCATTCTTTTGCTGAGGTTATTAACCACTGATCTATTATCTAAGCTGCGATGGAATGGTTTTCTAAAGCAAACTTTTGATCATGTCATTTCCTTATTTTAAATCTGTCACTGGTTCTTTGAATGATAAATTCAGATATCTCAGTTCCGGATGCATAACCTTTATGATCTTCCTCATGCCTACCTTTCTATTATCCTTTACTTTTCATCTACGGGCTTCCCGAGTTCAAATGGAACATTGCTCTCCTCTCCTGTCTCTCGGTCTCTGTCTCTCTTCTCTCTCTCCTGTAACACCCAAATTTTAGGCATTAACTCTTTTTATTTCATATTTAGCCAGAGGCAGAGCTTTTATTTCTGTAATGTTGCCAAAATGTTAATTTAATTCATTAAAAATGTATTGTGCATCTATTATAAATTCTAGGAGTTGGGGGAGGTTGGGGAGTGAAGACAGTTAAGTAAAAGCAGAGAGAACAGGAAAACAGAGACGACCCAGTGGACTTGGAGAATGGTTATCAGCCCCTCTTCCTTTCTAAGAGCATAGCAATCCAAGCCCCAGGGAACAGTCCTGCTGAGGAGTGGCCACTCTGTCCTGGGACCAGCTGCCATTCTGGATGGTGTGACCTTTCTTTGGGTGGAGACAGAGTGATGGATTCAAAGTGATTGGCGCACAAGAGCTATTTTCCCAGTTTTTTAAATTCAGAGGCCCAATACCTAAAATTAACACTTGAAATGGGACTCTTGTTACTATGGCATTTCTTTTTCACCCACTTCTCTAATTCTAGCTGAGCTGCTAGGTTAATTTGCCAAGTTCAGTTTGTCACGGGGTGGTGTTTGGTTCCTCTCTAGCCATGCGGTCCATCAGAGGGGAAGGCTTTCATCACGTTCATTAAAGTGCCACATTGTCTTGTACCTTGGCGGGGAAGTGTCCCAGCAAGCCTGGAGAGAGAAAGCTCCCCGCTCCCCACCTACATGAGTGATTTGCATTCTCATTTTCAGTGGAGCATTCCCAGAGTGTGGGGGAACGGGACTTAAGAAAAAAGGGAACAAAGGTGGGGGGCAGGTGGTGGGGGAATAATAGAATGAATGTGTCTATTTATGTTACTTGCTACAGACGGACTGAAAACCGTAAACATTACAATATTGAATTGCTTGGTAGCTCATTGGAAAGTTACCCCTCCAAAGTGACAAATCATTCATAATTAATTGTCAATTGATTGATGCAGATGTATGCCACTGGAGTTCTGAGCGGGAGAGATCAGTGTGGACTGAGGCAGTCTGGAGGATCCCGAAAGAGGACCAAGACTGAAGTATGGAGCGGGAGGAGCTGTATGGTGAGGGAGGGAAAGGAATGGTGCCCCCTGGGTGACATGAACTCACACTTCCATGAAGCTGCACAGATGGTGGGCTGAAGCAGAAGATAGACTGCATTTGGGCAAACTGTCCTTGACACAGTGCAGGTGGAGAAAAGCTTTCTTGAGAGTTGTGCTGAAGTCCCCTGGGTCTAGTCCTCCAGCTTGTATTCAGCTCTGGGTTCTGTATGGAAGCCTATAGAGAGCTTCTTCATTTCCCTCCTATCTAATTCCGTTCCTCTGGAGGGTGCCCACTGCTATCAACACTTTGTCGTGGATTTTTCCAGCTCTCTTTTTATGCATTTACATATGTAGAGACAGATACATATTCATGTATATATGCACATCCACAGAAATTCTAAACCTAAATGGGATCACTTCTATATATATATACTTCTAATGAGTTGCTTAATTTATTGCTTACACATGTACCTTGATGATCCCTCCTTGTCAGTTGCATTCATTCCTTCTAGTTCCACAGTGTTCTATAATATGGACGACTCAGTATTTATTTAAGCACAATGTTATTGATGGGCACGTAGGTCATTTTTAATTTTTCCTTAAGGCAAAAAACATCTTGGTATCTACAATTTTGGACCCAATACATGTTTCTCTGTAGGACAGGTTCATAAAAGCAGAATTGCTAATTTTGGTAAAAAGCCATTGGATTCCCACCAAAGTGTATAATATGTGCCCATTTCCCCACATCAGTGTTATTTTTTTCCACTTTAAAAATTGATGTGAAAAATGGTATTTCATTATTGTTTCAAAACACATTTTCTTGGTTACTAGTTAGGTTTAGTATCTCTTCTCTGTGATTGGTTATTCTTCTTTTTCAGGTCTATTTTTATTGCTCCAAAGAAGCCATTTGTCTCATTTCTATTCCTCATTAATTAGAGTTAAATTGGTTTGACTTCCACTGAATTTTTCCTAACCATCAAATGCCTAAGCCAAGTAATGTGAAAGTGTTAAGTGAGTTAAATAATCAATTGATCAATATGTATTCACTAGGCAATTAATGCCTCTAGTCTGTGCTGGATATTGTTGGGGATATGGCTCTGGCTTTTAAGAAGCTTATATGATCTTTTAGGGTGATAAGACTCAAACTGTAATCAATGACGGTGCCGCTGTTTACTAGACCCCGAGGACTGTAGACAACCAGGGGAGAGAGGGGCTCTGCAGCTTGGAGTAGCTGGGAGAGGCCTGCTGAAGGAGAGGTAGTTGTACTGAACCTTGGAAGCCGGATGTTGGAGGAAGATTAGTGCATTTTAGATGGGAGAAGAGTGTGAGCCAGGGTACTAAGTGGGTAAATTGTGGCTTTTAGAGGGTAGCAAGGAGTGCAGCCATCTTAAAGCATAGATTATGGTCACCCATGGGATCCCACGAATTCTTAAGCTTCCGTGAATACTCCCCCAGCCCCATCATACACACAGAGACACCGTTTCAATCAGTCCAGCTAGGTGGATTTGCCTCTGCTCATTCTCGTGGTAATTTGCCTTTATGAGGCTGTGTTCAGGGAGTTCAGCTTTTAGGCTCCTAGTTCAGGGGAGCAGATAAGGACAGGGCGAGGCTCCACCCTTCAGAACTCCACTGGATCCCCCAGGAAGCTGCTGGATCCGGGACCTGCCTGATTGCTGCCCCTAAAGCCTCATCATTTTGTCCAGAGGTGCCATTGCTGCAATTACAATCCAAACCCAGAGTCAATTACTCACTGTGTGAATCACCCCCAAAAGATTGCTTTTTCCTTTTCCATTAGTATCACACATAATTGCACTCTGTATGGTTCCTAAACTCTTATTCCTGACTTCAATGTCCATGAGGATCCAGGGTGATTATAAAGTCCCTTCATCTCCTATCACTGACCTCGCTGACACTTCCCATAAAGTTCTTTTACTATTTTCTTCATGAGCAACACACCCACCTCCTACCACTAATTTTTCAGCTCCTTGTGAGGAAAGAATCACTGTGTTTTCCCTGCTGTTTTTTTCCATATGTTCATCCTTTCTTCTTTTTCTTTGTCTCCTTATTAATGGGGAATGTTAACACTCACGTACCCTAGAGTTAGTCGTCAAGATGGTTGATTTTAATGGATCCAGCTTTCTCTTTACTAGATTGCCAGGGCAACCTCTCTCAGGCTTTCTCTCTGACTCATTCCCAAGCCACAGCTCACCCCTGCTTTCCCTCTCCTCCTGCCCTTCAGGGTGGCTGTCCTGGGTATCACCCACCTGGAGGCTTATGAAAGGAGATCAACCAATCCATCATAAATAATTTAACATCTACTAACTACCACGACATGGATTAGCAAAGGTGAGTCATGGAAAGTCTTCCTTAGCATGAGAGATGGAGAATGAGAAGAAGCAAGGATGGTTGGGTAAGGTATCAACCTAGCTAGATGACGAAAGGGGATAGACAGTCCTCCAGCTGCTCTCCAAAGGGCTGTAGATACTGCATTCCATATTTGGGCCAGAACTGACATGCAAAAGGCCCAGTATGGTAAAAAAAAATTTTTTTTCATTAGTAGGGAATTTGGGGCAGTGGCGATTATTTCAAGAAAATCAAAATAGTAGTGGCTCTTAGAGACGTATCATGTGGAACCCACCTACCAGAAGAAGAGTAAAAGGGGGCTGGGGCATTCAAAGGACAGTCAGAGCAGGAGCATGACACAACACAGTGCGTGAATAATCCAGACAAACAGGTGAACTTTCAGGTCAGGGCCCAGGGCAATGAAGTTCTGGCAGCCTGAGCCAAGGGACAGTCCCTGAGACGGAGCAAGCAGAGCAGGGCATTGTAGTGGCCATACAGGGAGTGTTAAGGTGTTCAGAGAGCAGAGCCAAGTCCAGAGTCACTTAGCAGTTTCATTAGTTTTTTCCTTCACAACTGAAGTCTAGTCTAATTCAGGAGGGTTTGTTGTGTTCTGTTTTTTTTTTGCAAATTGCTGTCATCAAATCTTTTTACTTTAGTTCCTACAAAGGGAAAAAAGAAATAATTGTATTTCTTTTGTGTTCATATTTTATCAGTTTACATATTATTTCATTAAAATGTGTCATTTTATTTTAAAGCCCCAAATGCCAAGAATATGTTTGGTCATCAACACAACTTGACTCTTGGGAATATGGAATTCACAGGTGGGAACAGAAGGATGTGCGCAAACCAGAGCCTCCCCTCCCCGTCACACACGGTTAGTATGCTTCGGGTGTAAGAGCAAACACCAGTTAATCCTAAGTGTGAGGTAAGTGTGACCTATTATCCCCCACTCTACTGACTCTCAGCCAGAATAAGAAGTAAGGAGCATAAGGTCCTGAAGGACGAGGGATCAAGAGTTCAAGGAGCGAATGTGGCTGAAGGATTAAGGATGGTAACAATGGTTTATAATCTCATATATACCTACAAGCGCATATACAGATGTGTGTGCGCATGTGCACATATGTATGGTTGGTGTATTGCAAAGAAATAACTTCTGATGTTTGTGAACTCATCTGCAAGTGAAGTGGTGAAGTTAGAGACCAGATTATAAAGATCTAAGGCGTATTTAAACGGCATGGAAGTAGAGCTAGGAAGTACAGATCATGCTTCTAAGGAATTAGGTGCCCAGGTAAAGGAAAATGATAGGGAGTTCAGGGGAGGAGCAAGGGGAGATCAAGACAGATTTTTCTGATGTAAAGAAGTCAAGGTCATACTTATAGCTGAAAGTAGCATGCTGACTGAGAGGGATATTGGAAGATGAGGAGGAAACAGAATAAAGTGGGGTAGCAGAGAAGATGTGCTACAAAAGCAAAGGCAAAGAATTCAAATACCAGCGCACTAGATGAGCAGGAGAAGCCCAAAGACAAAAGCAGGGAGAGATGTATAAAAACCCCAGCACAGCATTGTGCAACCTCTCCAAGAAGAGAATGCAGATAGATGATGGATGGATGGATGGATGGATGGATGGATGGACAGATGGACAGATAGGAACATTTCTCATGCAGTGAGGTTAGTGGGGATAATATGAGTACAGTGATAATAAAAAAGAGGGAATAATAACTGTTTAGGTGGGTCAAGAAAGGCTTACCAGATAAGGAAAATGTTGAAATGTAGACTAAAATATGAAAAGGGATTAACCAGGCAAATGAATGGGAAGGAAATTCTGGCCAAGGAAATAAGTTCAGGCTCACAGAGGTGGAAAATGCAGAGTTTTGACTAGAGGTTTGGTGTGGCTTCTGAGCAGTGAACTTGGGGAGGGGGACAAAGCTGAAGCTGGACAGGCTGAAGCTGGATGAGTTGGCAGCGGCAAGATCTTATCTTAAAATTTTTATTCTTACATTAAGGAGACTGGATTTTACCCTATTGTTGGGGACCTCTGTCTGGCATTGATTTTGGAAACTCTGATTCATGTCTATCATGGAGTTATAGACATGATGCAATGGGGAGACACTTGGTAACCATAACGTTCTTCTCATGGCATTAATTTCTGTCCCCTGTTTTGAGGAGGTCTTTCTGCAGCCTCTTAAAGACACATTCAAGATTTCAAGCATAAAATGGAAAGTCCTTGTTCCATAATTTAGGCCTAATGAGAATTCTCAAAAGATGTATTTTTTTCTGATCTAGAAAATAAGGTCAAAGTGATGTATAGGGTTAAAATGTACAGGCTATCTTTATGTACAATAAAGCATTTTTAATTTTCAGAAAGAAGAAAGAACGGGGAAAATAACAAGGAGGCTTCTGTCTGAGATCCCAAGGCAGACGTAAAAGGCTGGAAGAGAAGATAAATATGAGCTATCGGCAGAGAACGAGAATTGCTCTCCTTAACCCAGGCAGGGGAGAATGCGTCCTAAGGAAAGAAGGGTTTAGTAAGACTTTCTGAGGCTTCCGAGGCTCCTGTGAGTTTTCTTTCCTTTTTTTTTTTTTTTTTTTTTAAACATCGACCAGAAAGCTTTGTTGTCTAGGAAAGGGTAAAAGGATGTCTGGCTGAATTGGAATTGACAAAACTAGGCAACTCGGAGAGGGCAGTCTCAGGAGCAGCCTTTAACCACAGAAGAGAGATTGAAGGCGATGCAATCGATGGGGCCGGAGCGGGCACAGGAGGAAGATGATGAAACCCATCAAATTCGATCACTGGGCGGGAGTGGTCAGCGTCAGCTTCCTCAGCAAGGGTCACTCGATGTCAGCTTCCATTCAGGGGCTTTCACCTCCCCTGCTGATTACTTTCTTAGGATCATAAAGTTTGAGTGTCGAAAGGGAATAGCGCATTCTGCCTGCTCCGAAATTCTTTCTGGGACTGGAACATCTTTCACTCATTGTGGCTTACGTGAGTGGGTTTGCTGGTCTCACTGGTTACAGAGCTGCTGGTTCAGCTGCCTTGAGTACTTGACTGGTATGACCTCTCTCCCTGAAGACACATGCATTCATTCGTTCATTCGTTTGTTCTTTTGTTCAGTCAAAATGTATTCCCATTCATGGTGCGTTTCAGGAAATCTGGCTACAGATCCTTTGCAGTTTCTTTCATCAAGAGGTGGGGTCTCTTTCCTCTGACTGAGCACTTGATTTGGCCTAACATGAACAGGGACAGGGAGAGACATATGGAGAGACACCCCGCTCCCAACCGTCTCTGTTGCCTCCATGTCTGAGGCCAGACACCTGCGCAAAGACAGCTGACTCCATGTGGAGAGAAGTGGACTCAGCTGAGCCCAAACCCAAACGCTAATCCAGAGGGTCTTTAGCAAACAAAGGGGCTCAAAATAAGCATTTAAACCAATGCCTTTTGAGGTGGTTTATTATACAACACCAGCTAACTGATATGCATGGAAGGATCCACTTAGGATAGAGAAATCCCTTCTGCCTGAGTCTCTCAGGGAAGCCAGAGGCTCACCAGAAAAGTTTAAGGAGAAGATAGCTATCTTAAAACTGTCCTAAAAAAATGATCTATGAATATCAAGAATTCAATCATAGCATTCAGGCAGAACTTCAGATGAATGTTGATTGCACTTAGAAAACATCCATCCAAATGATTGCATTGTAACAAAGAAACAATGGTATGCATGGCACCTATCAGAAGCTAGGGCAATGTAGTGTTCTGTGTCCCTAGAAGGAAGAGATGTGGAATGTGTTTTGGCATCTCTGGAGTGATAGGTACTTGTCTGTAGCAGAGCAGGATACCTCTGGCTATGAACCTGATTATATCTTGAGGTCACCCCCTTTCTCTCCTGCTGTTTCACTTTTATCAAACAATTCTAGGATTATGATTTGGCTTCCAGTGTATACTTGTCCACAGGAGAGAACATGCTTATCCATAAACACTGACATCCCATCTACTTAATAGTTATATTTCTCATTGTAAATTAATGAATTGGGCTTCTGTGTTTATAGACTGTCTCAGTAAGCTTGATTAATGCATTTGTTGTGCTACACATCTGATTTCAAGCCTGTAAGCCTAGGGTGCAGAGAATGGTAAATTCACGAAACACATGCTCACTTTTCTTGAATACCTGTCAAGCCCCTCTACCAGCAATACTTGACCTCATTTGCACCTTTCTTCAAACTGTAGCAAGGCCCAGGTCTCCTAATACTCAGACCAATGCTCTTTTCACCTCTCCGTTTGGGTAGTTATAATATTAGCTACTGTTTCTTGAGGGCTCACTAAGTACTAAGCATTGCTCTTAGGGCTTTTCACGGATTACTTCATCCAAACCTCACAATAATTATAGGAGTAATGTATTCTAATTTTATAGATGAGGAAACTGAGAGCCACAGAGCTTAATGACTTTCACATTGGTAGAAGGAACAGAGTTGAGACTCAGACCTAGGAAGTATGATTCAGAATACTTACCCACGACCACCAAGCTACATCGCTTATCCAACCAGGGATGAGGCTGTCTTTTTTTCATACCTCTTCTCTTTAAGAAGAAACCCAGAACATCTCCATTCATCAGATTAAGTCCAAAGTCCTCTATATGGCTTTAAAGGCATTCTCTAATCTGATCTAAATCTATTGATAGAACTTTAACTCCTATGTTTCATTTAACCTTAACAATTACTTGAAGTGCTTTAAATGCCAGACATCAAGCTCCATGTTGTTAGAGAAAAAAAGATGAATAAAATAATTTATAACTGAAATAGGCAGATGAAACACAAACCTGTGAAAATATAACAAAACAAAGCAGAAAGTAAATGATACCATGAACACTTTTAGCAAAAGAAACTCACTTCTGGGACGCCTGGGTGGCTCAGTTGGTTAAGCAGCTGCCTTCGGCTCAGGTCATGATCCCAGAGTCCTGGGATCGAGTCCCACATTGGGCTCCTTGCTCAGCGGGGAGCCTGCTTCTCCCCCTGCCTCTGCCTGCCTCTCTGTCTGCCTGTGCTCACTCTCTCTGACAAATAAATAAATAAAATCTTTAAAAAAAAAAAAAAAAGAAACTCACTTCTGCATTGGGGATGCTGATGACTTAGAGAAGAGATAGGGTATAAGGTCACCTCAATGAAGATTGTACTAGACTGAGAGGAAGAAGAAAACAATTCATTACAGATAAGAAGAACAGTATAAGCAAAGACAAGATCTTAAAAGAGCCATGGTCATTATGGGAACAAAAATGTACAAGTGTGATAAGAACACAGGCTATGATTGCAATTAATGTGAAAAAAAAAATAGATCACAGCTGGGTTGTGGACAGGTTAGGAGATTTAGACCTATAGTGAAGATCTCCCAGTTTTCAAAGTTTCAACAATCAATTCATTGTGAATGTGCTAAAAATCACAATATGTAATTTCTCTTCTCAGATCAGATCTTCATTTTAGGTCTTAATCTCCTAACCTGTCCACAGGTTAGGAGATTCCAAAGGGGATTGGTGGTTGAGAGGACTATCCTTTGGCTCCCTGTTCCTACCTGATAATCTGGCAACTCTGAGGGAGAATAGTGAGATGCCATGCACACTAACTAAACTGGTTTCCTATGCTGCATTCTGGGTCTTAACATTCACTTGAAATGCTCCTTAGTTGATGATTTCCAGGGTCACATACGTTTGTGACAGACCTAGTATATATCCCTCTTAAATGTTTGTAAAGCTTAAGAAGATATTAGAGGCTTTGAAAATTTCTGCTTCACAAAAATGTGTTTAGCTCTATTTAGTATATTTTTGTTATTGTTATGGAATTTCTCTTGATTCTCGTAACCACTATCACCATGACATGGGTAAGGGTTCCCTTCTGTTGAAGATTGTGAAAGCTTCCGTTTAATTGATGTCCTTCATGAAATGAATTATACAATATATCTTACTGCTTTTGGGGACAGAAGACAGAGCACACTACTAGCAATGTGGCAGCTGAGTCCTGTACCCCGTGACTGGCCTATAGTGTGACTTTGTATAAATAATGGAATTGGATCAACATTCCCTGACAGATGAAGGGGCTGATGACTTCTGATTCTTCTCCATTAAGCACCACAGGATTTAACTAACATACTGATAATTTTGTATACAAGAATAGTTACTTGCTTTATAACTAAAGTTTTAGTCTGAATACTGAACCAAGTCAAGACTGTATTACTGTTATGAACAGATAATGTATCTATACCATCTTCTCTGGACTCAAGTGACCAGAAAAAGCATGGCTTCTGCCTTAGCCCCTACTCTTGAGTGACCTAAGAAAAGAAGAATGAACCTTAAGAATAAAAAGACATTTCCTACTACCAGATGCCCTAAAAATGACTGGTGCAAAGGTCCTGGATTTGGCATCTGGGAAACACTGAGGGCTCAGGGATTAACTCTGTACTGACTGGGGCAAGTCAGGTCCCTTCCATTTGTTGCAGTTACATCACATTTGGAAAGTGGATTTTAGACTAGATCAGGGTCACCACTCCTCTCTTGATCTAACTCTGTATGACTACAGTGCACAAAAGCATTACTCTACTCTCATGACCATGAAGAAGGGAACTTTTGGGAATGATAGAGAGTCTGGAATCCTACTTCTTTCTGAAGAGACTTTGTTCCTTATCTTACCTCTTTCCTCATGTGTGTAAACTTTCACTTCAGCAAAGAGTCCAAATTTAGCTTATGAGTATGAGACCAGAAATTTGGAGGTTTTTATGATTAATATCCTAGTAAGTCTCCAAAGCCCATCTCCAGTGATTTGAGCCCTGTTTGCCTTCTCTGGACCATTTATTCACTCCACTTTTGATACCAGTGTACCACCTTTGAATTCACCTCCTAACTACAGAGGATCTGCCATATTCGTTCCTGAGCTCCAGAATTCAGAGGCCACCATGCCTCGGCTGCTCTAAATCCCCAAAGAGACAACCCCTACCCCAGAGCTCCAAATAAAACAATGTAAAAACTGGTTTTGACAGCTCAAATATAGTGACCTCAACTTGTCTTTCAGGTTTTTTTTGTTTTGTTTTGTTTTTTTCTTTAGGTAAATTGCCAACAGACTAATGGTTGGGAAGGTTTGAAGAGAGTTAGAAAGGTGGGAATGTAACATGCAAAGGGAATGGCCGCATGGATAACAGTCTTTAGGGGAGGGGCTGGTTAAAAAAATGTGCCAAGTTTAGGAAGTAAAGCAAATTTTTTATTCTTTATTGTTGCTTCACTAGGACTGAGAAATCTTCTCATGGAGTTGGCAGTGAGATAGTCAACCAACCCCAGGAATGCCAATATGTCAAAAGGAAACCTTTTCCCTTCAGCAAATAAAATATTAAGAGGGCTCAACGAAAGCCAGTGGGAAGTGGCCTGGAGAAGAAGATGAAAAATTAATTTTAATGCATGGGAGACTAAGTAATTCACTTATTTCACAACCTCAATCAATTTTAATATTTTAGTATTTAATGTGAATGTGGTGCCTCTCCAATAATATTTTAAAAGTTGTTTCTCCCTTTTTGGCTTTTGTTCTACTAGTGCTTTCTATTTCCTTAGCCATTTTTCTTCGTGTCTTGATAGGGAGGTTCTAGTGGATTTTACATTACTCAAGGCAGGTATCTAGCCTCACCTATTCTTACTAGTTTTAAAAGTTATAAAATTACCAAATAGGGAGCCAAGGCAGTGGGGAAGACCCCAAATCAGCTTTTAGGCAGACTGATTTTTGGAGAGGCCACTGAACCCCAAGAGCCTCTTAAGTCTTCCGGGACAGGCCATTGTGTGGAGAGCAAAATGGAGTCATTTAGTCATTAGTTGCTCACATATCAGCCCAAGAGGGGAAGCTGTCTGCTTTTCTCCACAATTTAGACACTTATCTTACAAATTCACCAAGCTCCGTGATTTCTGAACAATGCCAGCTGTTAGGGAGCCATTTCCCTGGCATTTTCCCCATAATTTGATTTGAAAGGAAAAGATTAAACTCAGTCCGACCCAGAACTGTCAGCCCAATGCCCTCAAAGAGTTTGACAGGAAAAGAAAAGAAAAGAAAAGAAAAGAAAAGAAAAGAAAAAAACCAACCTTGCAGATTCTTAGATGAAGAAATCACCTGTACCTGTGCATTAAGGAGGACAGTAAAGTACAGTCCATAGGCCAGAAAATGAACATGGATAGGACCAACCATGGAGATTTCTCCTCCCAGAAAGATGGATTAAAGTGACGGCTAGGAGGGCCTGTGTGGCTCAGTTGTTGAGCGTCTACCTTAGGCTCAGGTCATGATCCCAGTGTACTGGGATCTAGCCCCACAAGGGGCTCTCCGCTAGGCGGGAAGCCTGCTTCTCCCTCTCCCACTCCCCCTGCTTGTGTTCCCTCTCTCGCTGTGTCTCTCTCCATCAAATAAATAAATAAAATCTTAAAAAAAAATAAAGTGAAGACTAAATTCACTATCCTTGATGTCTACCTTTTGTGTAATGTTAATTTTAGGAAGAAAGTTTAGATTGCATTTAAATGGTGATCAGCTGGTACTAGTATGCCAGCTTTTTAAAGGTAGTTATAACAACCAAGTTTTCCAGGTTGTGGTGATGCCTCTTCCAATTCAGTAATAAGCATTCTATTTATTTTTCCAGATCTGATAAGTACAAGTGTCAGAATGTTTATACTTTGTTGAATACTTGTTTTACTTAATTTTCCTCTCACAAGAATGATTTAGATGATAATCTTACCTGTGCTTCTCCGGTAAGATCATTGATTCCTAAAGAGGTTAACTTGTTCGAAGTGAAGTAGCTAATAAATGCTATAGCTGACTTTGGGTCTAGCTTCAAATCCTAGAGACTTTGTCAATGTATTATGCATTGTCACTGTAAAAGACAGTGAAGAAATGTTATAAAAATTCTAATCCAACAGTATGGTTTTTCACTTATACTGTTATTCATATTTTTTCAAAATATGCATGCTTTGAAATATCCTTTTTTTAAAAAAAGATTTTATTTATTTGACATAGAGATAGATCACAAGTAGGCAGAGAGGCAGGCAGAGAGAGAGGGGAAGCAGGCTCCCTGCTGAGCAGAGAGTCTGATGTGGGGCTCGATCCCAGGACCCTGGGATCATGACCCGAGCTGAAGGCAGAGGCTCAACCCACTGAGCCCCCCCAGGCGCCCCCTCCTTTCTACTCTTAAAAGCTACTGACAACCCCAATGCCTTTCGCTCCTGTGGGCTATACTTGTCGGTATTACCAGTATTAGATCCCAGGATGCTGAGATCATGATCTGAGCCAAAGGCAGAGGTTTAACCCACTGAGCCACCCAGGTGCCCCTAAAATATCCTTCTTTTTTTTTTTTTTTAAGATTTTATTTATTTACTTGACAGAGGTCACAAGCAGGCAGAGGGAGAGAGGGGAGGAAGCAGGCTCCCTGCTGAGCAGAGACTCCGATGTGGGGCTCGATCCCAGGACCCTGGGATCATGACCTGAGCCGAAGGCAGCGGCTTTAACCCACTGAGCCACCCAGGTGCCCCTTTTTTTTTAAGATTTTATTTATTTACTTGACAGAGGTCACAAGCAGGCAGAGGGAGAGAGGGGAGGAAGCAGGCTCCCTGCTGAGCAGAGACTCCGATGTGGGGCTCGATCCCAGGACCCTGGGATCATGACCTGAGCCGAAGGCAGAGGCTTTTTAACCCACTGAGCCACCCAGGCAACCCCGAAAATATCCTTCTTGAACTTGGCTCCATTGCCCTTCTGCCCAGGGCTATCTCTCAGTTTATTAAAGGACACTTGGAGGATACCACCATTGCCTCTGTTAATACCACCTCTCAATGTAGGAGCAACTCAAATATTTCTAATTTCTTTTGATAAATAAGTCAATGTTTAATATCAAGAAATGTATTATATATTCCATAACATAACACAACATAACATATCTTCCAGTTTAAAAATAATCCAATTTGCCTTATTTCACAGGTGAAGAACTAGACTTGTACATGAACTTCCCAGCCACAGAGTTTATTGGTGGCTAAACTGGGGCTGGATCCAGGACTCGTGTACCCCAGTCCCTTGATTGTCCCAGTGTTACATTCCAAAAGCATCAATACTTTCATTTTACATCACTTCCTAGAGTAATGAGACCCATAGATGTAAATATATATGTTTATACATATGTATTTACACATATAAATTTTACAATGTACATTAGCACTTTTATTTTTCCTCCCAACGTCACCCCTTTTTATGCAACATTTCATATTATCTTCCATGTTTTCAACAATTAAGACTTAAAGTTTCCCTGTTCCTTCATTCACATCTGTGCATAGGACAGTTCTGACAAAACATTAACTCTTCATTAATTATTTAATGATTGATTAATCCTCTTTGAGGTGAATTTGCAGGTATTTATAATTTTAAATTCCTCAGTATGTCATTTTTATTATTTCCTATCTATTTATTTTTTATTGGTAGACTTCCATCAAACTCTGAGGTCATCTTGTGCTGAGACACTGAAAGCCATATTCCAAAAGCAAGTAGGGCACCATAGAATTTGGTTCTGTTAATAGCTCATTTGACATTGCTGAAAGTTATTCAATCTAAATTTCCATTCCCATATGCCAACATGTCTCCCAATGATCAAAAGTAATGAAACTGCAGTAAATAACAGAAACACTTGACTTAAAACTCAAAGGGGTGCCTCTGCCTTCATTTTGAGTCCTTGAAATTGGTGTGAGGGAGTGGAGACTTGGTGGGAAAGGAGACACGCACAGGAAGTGGTCAACTAAGAAAGTATTAAGGGGAGATGATATGAAAAAGGAGGAGAGTAGAGAGACTCCAGATTTTAATAAGGGTTTCCATTTGCTTAGGTTCCTAAGTAATTTATTTATTAAGCAATGTGGAAAGATAGAATTTTGTCTTTCAGAATTCCCAGATTGAAGGGCAGGTCAACCAACCTATAACTACAAAGCACAAATCATTCCACCTAAGGGTAAGTGCGTGCATGTGTGTGTGTGTGTGTGTGTGTGAGAGAGAGAGAGAGAGAGAGAGAGAGAGAGTATCACATAAATAACATTCTTGATTCATTTAACTGCTTTGTACCTGAAAGGACATAGTATGTCTTACAGAGATTCACAGACTGTAACAACATAAGATATTATGAATGGATAAGAACAAGAATAGAAAACAGAAGAAATTTAAAATGAAGCTAAGAATGAAGCATATATCAAATGTATGTCATACAAAAAAGTACACATTTGATGTAGGCTGGGCATTAGAACTCTAGTGTCAAAGTGTTCTGACATATACCACCTCTGTGACTTTAGACAAATTTGTTTTCTCTTGTTTAGACAAGTTGGACATGATTTTGTATGTGCTGTGTTTTCAAACACTTACAAGATGTTGTCCTTGTCCTGTAGGATCTGGCAGTCTAGATGGGAAAACAAGATTTGCTCAATGGAAACAATTAAAATTTACTCTTCCAAATATATCCTCACACATGTTTCATCTCACTCAAACCTCCATCTTTTCCTCTTTGCTTCTGGTTTAGCCAACCTGATGTCTGTACTCCTGTCCGTACCATCTCATGGAAGGTTACAGTAATAACAAGGCTGTTGTGATTTGTCACTCTTTACTTCAGATGAATAACAGGTTGTGAATATTCCCATCATCATTGATCGGAGGGCATCTTCATCACCTTTGGCAGTAACCATCTGTTGTTGTATTTTATGTTTCTATTATTTTTCTTTTGACCAAAGTCTTAACCCTGTCCCAGTTTTTCTCCCCCTTCCCAGATCCTCCCTATATCTATATCATCCAGTGCCCTAGGCATTGTGTCCCTATATTACAGCCTTTGTCGTTTCTATCACTCTAAATGGCTGCATTTGCTCTCACCCCTTGGGGTTTTATTCTCATTTAACTTTGACACATATCTTCATTATCTCCCTAAGAGGAACTCCAGGGGCCTAGAATGAACTGCTGAAAGTGCCTCATACAGTTTCCCAGAGGTGGTAGCAATAGGGTGATGCAAATTTTAGAGGAGAGAATTGTTAGATGTTGAAGGAGCACAGCTGTGAGGCACTCTTGGTACTCACTGTTGAGAAGGAAGTCAGTGCTGGGATGACTGGGGCTGGGAGAAATTAAGTCTACCCTAGGGTTCTGAGTGAGAACGGAATGCTTCTTAAGGCCCACTGCTCGAAACTGAGTAATAATTCTACCTGACAAAATATGAAGTTTGAGTCCATGGTACTCTATCCAAGAGGACAAGGCTATAGAGATTTCCCGGAAGGAGTTGGGTTTCAGTTATTACGCAAGTTATCGATGGCACAATGATGACTATGACACAGATCAGGTCTCATGGGGCACTCAGAGGGTCATGATAAGTCTCTGCTTAAATAGCTATCTGCAAGAATCTTGTGGTTTTTTGTTTGTTTTGTTTTGTAATAGATTGGAATGAATCCACATAAGCACAGCTATGTTCTATTACCAGGAAAGTTCCTATTTAAATATTTTAGATCATAAGTCCATAAATATTTATATGTCTGTTTTACCTTTTTAAGAGGAGTTACTGAAAATAATTCGGATAAAAATCTGAATTTTTGAATTCAAAAATTGAATTGTCTCACGTCATTATAACAAAATACTTAGTGTTACACTTTTAACCATGGTATTACTGGGAATTTTTAAGTTAAGTAGGGCTATCTAAATCTACTGTCAACGACTCCAAGTTACAGTGATTCTTGGCTTCTTAGAAACTATTTTCATTGTTTTACTGTCATATCTATATCATAATAATAAACAAACTGAGGGTTTTGGAGGGGGGTGGGATGTTGGGTGAGCCTGGTGGTGGGTATTATGGAGGGCACGTATTGCATGGAGTACTGGTGTGGTGCATAAACAATGAAATCTGGAACACTGAAAAGAAATTAAAAAAATGTTCATGTGTGTATGAGTGTATATATATATATATATATATATAAAATGAGTATATATAATATATAGTATATATAATATATAGTGTATATATATACTATATATTATATATATTATATATATAGTGAGTATATATAATATATAGTGACATATATACACTTTAAATACTTTTCTCAGTTTGTAAAAATAGATGTGTCATCAATTTTGAGATTTAAAATCTCCAAAAGTCAGTGTTTTTAACGTTACAATTCTAAGTTTATGTAGTTGAAATAAGATTTTTTTTTAAAGTCTTATTTATTTGTTAGAGAGAGAGAGAGAGAGAGAGCGAGAGTGAGCGCACTCACAAACATGGGGAGCAGCAGGTTCCCTGGCGAGCAAGGAGCCCTATGTGGGACTCAATCCCAGGACCCTGGGAACATGACCTGAGCCAATGGCAGATGCTTAACCAACTTAACCAGCCAAGATTTTTTTTTTTTTAATGGCCCAGTGAAGTTCAGGCCATTCAGTTACCTGAGGGGTGGGTGGAGTGTGTACAGAGAAGCTGTTATCACCCACCTTTTCACTGTCAACGGCAAGTCCAAATGCAGATTCTCCTCCTCGTCTTGGGAAAATAGATACCGCTGGGGAAGAGCACCACTTTCTTGAATCTGAAAACAATGCTGATCGTGAATTTCACAGCAAGCCAGGTGATCTGATACCATGGCTACAGTGCTTTTCCTGAGGCTCTGGAATTTTGTGCCTTTGCGCCATCCCACTTAGTAATTCCAAGAGCACTGATTGCCATTGAGGCATGGGATAAAAACATGTCTGGGTGTCTCAATCTCATGTTTGTCTTGGGATCAAACATTAAGAATTAGACATGTCCTAAGAGATAAATCGCTGGAATAAAAAGAATGTTGACTGTTGTTTTGCTTATACTCAGACTGAGATGGGAATTAGAAGACCAGCACTACAAAGACGTCTGGAGTCAGCAGTGGAGCAGACAGATAAACATCATACACAATAGAAGTGGCAAGACTAGAACCAAAGAGTGATGCCGAGGATAAATACTGGCTCTCTGTTAAGGGGGATGCCAAGAACTCAGTGGAAAACTGCCGCAATCAGTGTTAGGAACTAGGAGGTGAAATCAGAAAGCTGGAAGGTATATGAGACTCAAGAAGTTAGGAGGAATCTGTTACATAGGATTTCCTTAGAGCCTGACTGGTGGGCAAACGGTCTTAAACCTGTCCCTTCTCCATTCATGCCACAGGTCCTCCTTGAAGCTGGTTCAAAAAGAGTTCCACGTGGAATTTTTCAAACATCAGTAGATAGCAGCCTCTCCTGGAAGCCTTGTTAAACACATAAATGCCTCTTTCCAAAACCTGATCTGGAGGTTAGAAAAGGTAAATCTCCTGGTTTAAAACCTTTTTGTATAAAGGGCCAATAGTAAGTATTTCAGCCATATGGTCTTTGTCATAATTCCTCATCTTCTGCTGTTCTAGCATGAGAACAGCAATATACAAAATGTAAATAAATGAATGTGGCTGTGTCCCAATACTTTTTTTTTTTTTTTTTTTAACAAAACAGGTGGCATGACTGATTTGGCCTGTGGAACATGGTTTCCTGACCCCTGGTTTAGAGCAATGTCATTCCTTCCCCCAACATAGTAGCCTAATGCATCTTGAAAAGAAAATTAGCAAAACACAGGCCTTCAAAATAGAAAGCCAGATGTTTCTCTTAATCACCTACAGTTTTGCAGATGTTATTGTTGGTGTTCGATATCTCTGTGTATCAAGGTTGCTGAGATGTGGATGTACAAAACGGTGGCAGCAAATATAGTTTCTTTTGGAAGCTACAGGAAAGGGATCTCATTTCCCCAAGTAACTCACTCATTTGCCTGCTCTCATGTCAGAAATTCTACCTTTAGTAGATCAATTCAATTCATAGCACTGATATGTTTCCTGATGCTATATGCAAATGAAAGAAGAGAATAAATTGTTCATACCTTCAAGGGGTAGGAAAAGCAAATCTCCTTTTGACAACTTAAATACTCCTGAGAAGGTATAAGCAATACTTATCTACAGGAAAAATGGGTTGAAGACAGAGATATGGAGATTATTTTAAGTTAGCATCAAGCATTAACAGCTAAGTGTAATTTTTTATAAAATTCTTTCTGCGTGCACATGTGTGTGTGTGCATGTTGTGTGTGTGTGTTATGTAAGATGTGGTTAGGAAAGCAATTGTGGAAGGTATTAAAGAAGTGGGCAGCACTGAAATGACACATTTCCAAGGGCATTTTAGTCAAAACCCAGCTCCTCCATTAGCTCATCTTTCTCCTCCCAGTGGGGTGTAATCAGTTTCCTGATTAGCATTTGCAGTCACAAGGATTGCAAGTTGCTTCTACATGAGTCTCAGGGACTCACCAGATCATCTCAGAAAGAGCCAGCTCCCTACAGCTACCTGCCCGTCTCTGTAGGCCCTGGTCTCCTGTGAATGTGCCACAGTCAAATGTAGGGAAGTGACAAAGCCGATGTTTGCTTTAGAGGACTCTTTTCTATGACTTCTCTTCTATGCCCCTCTTAAACTTTCTACATTTTGCCCTCCCTGCACCTTGGCCCTAGACCTGCCCAGAATTCCCAGCCCTTTTCTGAGTCCCTCACTTTTCATGAAAACTTAAACCCAGTTTGCCTTTCATATGAGGATATTGTGTCTTAAGATGGGACCTGACTTCTGGGAATAGCTAATTGGATAACCCGATTGAAGATAATACTTTTTCAAGTTATTTGCATTTTTTTCAGTTAAGATATTTGCATTTTATTGGGGGTTTTATACTCTTCCCTCATAAGGATTTACTAATTGGAAATTTCATTAGGAGATGGTCTCAAACCCCTCTGCTGGAAAGGTTCTGAATTAGAATGCTGTAGTTAACTGAATGCCAGGAGACCTGCATTTTTGTCATGTCTCAAATTACTAAATTAGTTATAAAACTATGTTCCCATTATGCATCTCAGTTTTCTCATTCTCTAAAATTATAGTTTGGAATTACATGATTACTGCTTAAAACTCCAGGATAAGCTAATTTACACTAAAGTATTAATGACTGACAGTAGTTTACTTAGTTATTGAGGTACAGCAGATATTTTGAAAGCAGTTAGACCCCAAATATTCTGTCATACTGTCATTTTAGACATCAAAAACAATGTAGAGAGCTTTCTACTTACCTTCAAATCATACCAGTAGACTGCAGCTGCAGTTGAGGCAGACAGAAAAATGGCCAGAAGTTTTTTTTTTTTTTTTTTTAAGGTTAGATGCTTGCTATGATTTCTGGGAAGATTTGGAGTAGGAAAGGACCTTGAGCCAACATGGAATAATCAGACATGTCTCTTTTTAAATTTTGCATATAGTATCAGAACCACTGTAAATCTCCCATATTTAATAGGACTCTTCACTTAAATAGGTATTTATTTCCTCTGAGATGAAAGGTATAATTCTTAATGTGTTATTCAGATTCATTACACTTCATGTCCTTGTGAAAATTAATAAAGGAAAGCTCATTTAAAATGGAGATAGGAGGCCAGCAGAGGGAGCTCTCAAAGCCCTACCACTCTATCAATTATAGACCCCAACAGGAAGAGAGATACCTTCCACTAAAGTCTGCTTTACTACTCAAGTAGGAGGAACAAAGATTTTGTCTTTGTCAGCAATGGCTCAGCCAATGAAAGACTGTCCCAACTCAGCCAATGAAAAGCCACTATACTTTGAGCTTCCAGTTTACACCAAGAGACTTTTTGTTTATGACAGCTGCTCCCAACTCTCCCCTTTCCTCTCTAAAGGAGCGTTCCTCTTGTTTGTTCTCCTGACTTGCCTATGGTTTTATTGTAGCTTGTGTGTCCTGAATCGCATTTCTCTGCTCTTCCCCCAAATAAATGCATTTTGCTGGCAAACTAACTGACAGTTTTATTTTGAAGGTTAACATCTTCATTTAACAGCTAGTAATGACTACACTGTTGCAGGCACTCTTCAAATATCTGGGCTAGTGAACAAAGTCCATAGAGTCCCGACCTCATGGGCTTCTGCATTCTGAGTAGGATAGGCAGACAATTTACAACCAGAAACTTACATATGTCACTCAATAGAAATGCATTCCAGAGAAGAATGAAGAATGAAGCAGAAGAGAGGTCTAGAGAGCAATGGAAGATAGATGCTGTTCTAATGGGGAGGTCAGAAAAAGCCACCCTGAGCAGGGGACATTTGATCAGATGTAAAGGAAATGACAGGGGCATCACATGGGATCTGGGCTAGAGGGTTCCTGGCAGATATGATCTGTTCTCATATACTGTTCCTGACTTTTCATGATCTTCCCTATGCTGATTCGGCTCTTCCTCCCTGGACTGTCTCCTCTCATCACTCATTTTAAGCCATTCCTTCCTCTGTCCAAGGTTCCCTCCTGGTATTTATAGTTGATTCTCATTATTTGCAGGTTCCTTTTTTTGCCAGTTCACCTACTTGCTAAAATTATGTATAATTCCCAAGTCAATACTCATGGCATTTTTGTGCTCATTTGTGGACATATGCATGCACAAAGCAGCAAAAAACTTGAGTCGCCCTGTGTATACATTTGCTTCTGAGGTTGATCAAGGAGAAGCTCTGCTTTCTTCTTTTAGCTCTCATTCTGTAAATGAGTGTCCTTGTCATGTTCTATTTACTGGGACATTTTAAATATTTTTGTGCTTTTGTTGTTGATTTATTTATTTAAAATGGCCCCTAAGCAAAGTACTGAGTTACTGTCTACTGTTCCTGAATGAAAAGCCTGGGATATGCCTCTTAGAGAAAATCCATATGCTAGGTAAGCTTTATTCAGGCATGACTTATAGTGGTGTTAGACATGAGTTCAATGTTAATGAATTATCAATATATGTATTAAAGAAGGTATTTTTATTTTTTTAGTTTTTTAGAGGGGGTAGAGGCAGAGGGAGAGGGAGAGAGAAAACTTTTTGGAGCTTTACCCAGGGCTCAATCTCACAACCCTGAGATCATGACTTGAGCCAAAATCACGAGTTGGATGCCCAACCGACTGATCCATGAAGGCACCCTAAATAAGGTGTTTTTAGGTAGAAACATACATAACACAAGGTTATCCATTCATTAGGTGATGAAAATGTTAAATCAGAGGCTCATAGGAACCTAACCTTGTTTTTACCCTAGGAGCAATGGTTCAGTATTTGTGAATTCAGGGTTCCTGGTGACTTTATGGAACATTAACTATCACAGATATTAAGACTCAACTATAACTTCTAGATCTTGCCTCCAAAGATACTTTTTTTAGGGTACCTTATTTATTTTAGTGCCCAATTATATTCTAATTAGTATTGCACTATATTTGCTTTTAAGATCTTCTCCAATTGTTTTCTGCCTTTTTTTTTCTGATCTATCATGTTGGCTAGCTCCCAATCATTGAGCATCTATTATGTGCCCAAAATGGTTGTGGGGTTTTCATTGTAATGGCCCTGAAAAGTAAGCCTTAGGAGGTTCATTTGGCAAATTAAAACCCTGAGACCTGAGAGGTTCTGAGATTTGCCCAAAGTCACCATGCAAATAAGGTTGAGGAGTCTGGATCTGTTCCAAGGTTTGCCTGGCTCTGAAGCTTTTATGTCTTGCACAGTTCTGGGTCCTTGATAGAAACTCAGTGAGCTAAACAGAGTGTTACACAAAAAAGACAAAAGAGGGAGGGGAAGTCAAGGACAATTCATGCTTTGTGTTGGTTGGTAACAAAGCTATTTTTCTCTCTGGAAGAAAGAGATGAAAGTTCTGATATTCAAATGCTCACTCACCAGGCACCCTTCAGAATTCCCATCCATCAGCTGGCAAATGGACACATTTTAACAAGCACAATCGCAACCAAGCAAGTTCTGGCAACAAAATATGCCTCCACTAATGATATTCAATTGTTCTAAGAAGACAAAATGGTCTGAAGTGTAATGAGATGCCAAACACACAAACGCACAAAACAGGCTGCTCATATTTAAGTCCTTATGTTTCTTGAAGTGAAAACTCATTTTAAGAAGATTATGGTGCATATATTATAAAGTGGGATGATACTCCACATTCATGCCCCACTGGGGCCCTGACTGTATTTAAAAAAATGAAAACAAAACCAACAACAACATTTTGTTCCCACACAAGTACTTCGCTAATAGGACATGTGACGTGGTAGTCATTTGTTTGGGTTATTTTTATTGCAGGCTTTATGGATGAATTCACACTTTTGAAACACAATGCATTCAGGAAACTTTTCAATTCGGCTCTTGTGAGTAGGAATATCCTGCAAACAAGGGGCATCAGGTCAAGGCCATGGGAATAGAATGCTAACTGATGAGGTGGGGTGAGAGAGAGGGAAGGGAATAACCTTTCCAGCAATGTGTCCATCCCCCTCCCCCTTTCTGGCGAGAACAAAGTAACATCTACCAAGGCAACAGCCAGATTTTTATCCTTGACCAAATTCTATTCAACATGTTTATCAGTGGCAAAGATCCATGGTTTCAAACATTTTATTATAAGTGAAAGCCTTTGTTTTGATGAAATCCCTCTGAGGAATGTAAATAAGTAAAACATATGAAACAGAAGTAATATGCTGAAGTGAGGGGGTTGTTTTCCAAACACTTTCTGTCCCCCTGTTTTTTTAGTAGCAGCTCTGAGGGGGCTCCTGGAAATCCCTCAGACTCCAAGAAACTGTGAAAAGCACTGATTCAGATGAATCGAGGTATTTCAATGTCTAGGAGAGATGAATGGAATCGTTAAGGGAAGGATATGTCAGGCAGGGCAAAAGAAAACACTCCCTATGTTTCAAAAAGAGAGTAAATGGGGATTATGAGCTAATCGTAATTGTAGAGATTCTTGAAATGAATAATTGTAGGAAGCACTCATCACTCCAGGGTTGATGGAAGGAAAAGGAGGAAGTGGTGGTTGCTCAAGGGTACTAAGTAAAGGCCGCATGATCAGTACTGGTATAAAGAGGGGTGGAACCAGGATGGCAGCCAATTCCTGAGATGCGCCTAGAGGGAGCAAGGAAGAAATGCTGCTTCCTCCCTACCTCTGCGTCGGACACCGCCTATACATCCTACTCATTAAACCTACCAGGAAGCCTGCTGGAACCCTGGGCCTGGCATTCCTGAGCAGAGCTGAAAGGGTAGGCATGAGACGAAGAGGTAGGTTGACAACTGGCTCATTCCATTTATCGGGCTATTCGCCGTCCACCCATACCTTTTACTCGTATTTATGATTTCTGCACCACAGCAATGACAGTGTCATGCTTCTGCCTCATCAAATCGAATCCTCCTAGGTATGCAGGAAGACCCACACAGTCTCTTCCAAAGGGATGATGCCAAGATTCATTGATCATTCCCTGTCTCTGTCCCCGAGTGATATTAGTTCCTATTCGTTTCAAATGCAAAGCCCATCTGGATATTATGTAACACAAGGCAAAATTTAAAGTTCAACTACCATCCGTGTTCTATATAAAATAATATGGTTCATTAGGTGTAACAGTGAAAGGAGCAGTCCCATTTCAACCTCTTCATTTCCAAACTCAGGCATTTGGGCTATGGAAGAAATAGTACTGCATACTGGTTGTGAGTTCAGAGCACATATCACATTTTGAAAGTGAGTTTGCCATTTCATTTCATCATTTTATGTTGGCTAAATGCATCTGGGGGGAAGGAATATACAGCATAAAACCAGTGAATGCCATGGAGTTGGCCAACTGCTGCACTTTCATGTCAAAATGAGTTGTTTGGTTGGAACCGCTGTTGTGTGGTATATACTGTGATGGTGAATAAGACATCTCGTTAATTCATGGGTGGTGGTACTGGCAGAAAAATTTTGATCAAAGAAGAAAATTTCTCATCAAATTAACTTTGGTTTTTGAGAGCATACCACTGTTCCCGGTGTTTCAGAAAAGGACAAAATATAATCAGACTGCCATCAGGTGGCTGAGATGATCCCCTTGACAAATGATAACCCAATAGGGCCTGTTAGAAGGTTTGGATACTCAGCAGTGATAGAAGCAGGATTTTTTCTAGTGAGGTGAGAGCTCATGCTGTTGACCCATATATAACTTTCTATTCCTGCTCCCATGGCTATTTGAGTGTGAGTCCATTGACTAAGCACAAGGGTGGCTGGGCAGAGGTTGGCTAACACCCACAAGAGGGGTCACTTTGTCTTTGTAATATCGGAGGATTTCCTCTGCTTGGGGTACTCTTCAGTAATCAATAACATGGAACAAATATATACTCTCCTGCTATGCCTATCCTGGGCAAGTCATCCCGTGCTTCTTCCCCTGAACTTCTTCCCCAAATTCCATCCTTGAATCTTTTCTCTTTCCAGTTATCTGATCCTTAAGCCAGCCTGTTATCTGTTCCTTATGAATCATTGTGGATTCACAGGTCTAGCTATATATCTATCCAGGCACAGTAAATAACTTTATATACGTCTCAAAGTTTGGCCAATGAGAAGACTTGCTTCCACTGCTGTCTTTCAGGGACATTCCTGATTAAGACTGAAGAGCAGTAACAATCACTTAGGACTGATGTCAGCATGTCTTGTAGAAATATCTATGGAACTAAGCCTGAGTTAGTTCTTCTTCCGTAAACTGGTCATTGAGATTTTCCCATAAGGCCATAGAAGTTGGTTAAAGGAATGATGACAGAAGGCACATTTTGTGAAAGTGCCAGAAGATTCTGAGCAACTTTTGCAATTTACTTGTGTCTTTTGGTGTCTCTAAGACCTCTTTCTATATGTAACACCTCCATCGGATAGTGGTGTTTTGCTTCTCATCTCTAAATTTGTGGTTTAATGGATGAGAAACACTCAACTCATGACACAACTTGCTGGGTCAGTTTTTGTCCCATGATGAGTTATTAAATCTCCATAGAGCCCAATACGAACCTAAGAACTTTTTTTTTTTCCCCCTATAAAGGTAACAGTATTTTCAGAAGGGAGCATTATTTTGCTCCCCAGTCTTAGTGGAACAGCACTACGATTTGTCTGTTGCTGAATCCCAATGACTCCATTCAGCATTTCTGTTTGCCACAGTTGTTCTGGGTTTCATAGGAAAGTCTGGTCACTAAGGCAGCAGAGCAACGTCCACCACAACCTGGATCAGCTTCAGAACCCCCACACAACTCAATCTATCAGCTCATCATTAAATGGGTTGGAAAGACCCCAGATTTTCTCAGTCTTGTTTAGGATATCTCCAAAATCCAAAGAAGCCCAACATGCATTGCTCCAATTTCTTAGTGACAGGCCATATAAGGGGAAACTCCACACTGGACTCCTAGAAATGGGAGTGGTCTCCATGGGGCCAGGTCTCCATATTTCTATGGGGTTTATCTCCTAACCTCTGGCTCTTTTGAATGTTATTAAGGCATCTACAGTAGTTGTTACTAACTATTCATCAAGGTCAATCTGCATGATATCATCAAGAGATGTTCTGTAGGGTATGCTCAAATCCCTGCAAGTCTTCCCAGGGAAGATTCTCACAGCTGTGGAGCAAGTCAGTTGAAGAATATTGCTAACCTGTCAGGTGAAAACTTCCTGCTTCCGGTTGTATTTAGAAATTGGCATATATAAGAAAAAAAGCCCCAAACATTTGATATATAAATTGCTGCATGCTCAGTTCCAGGGACTTGTTTTATTTAAGGAAAGATAATATATCCAGAGTATCAGTTGCAATCTGAGCTACCACCTAATTTATTTTGTTGTAATCCATAGTCATTTTTCAAGATCTAGATATCTTCTGCATAGCCAAAAAGTTAGTGATTAAGTAATTAAATAGTTAAAGGGTGATATGATATGATAGAACTCACCACTTTCACAAATGTTAAGTCTCTTGCTACTAAATATTATATCAATCAAGATCCAATCAAGATCCTTGAGGAGACATTTACTTTTCCAAAGATGCTGCCAGAAGCAGAGAGAGGAGAAGAATTTCTTTTTCCCTCTTCCCAACTTCTGGTCTCTCACTAATGCCTCTTTTTAGGGAAACTAACAGGATACTGGTTGGCAAAGGAAACTGGAAAATTTAATTTAGAAACACAGAGCCTCAGCATTACAGAGCAGAGAAGTTTCAATGTAGGGCTGTAAGATACCAGATAAATAAATGGTATAGTTACTTTTCACATATGAGTATTTTGGCACAGACCTTATGATTTTATATGACTTACAGGTATCTCTGCTTTTCCTTAGAGAAAGAGGATGGTAAACGTAAGGAAACGTGCTTCAGAAATCTACGATGTAATGGAAAATCTACAATGCAAGTCCTGGCAACTTTGTATTTTTCAATCAAACCCAGGAGGTTAGGACCATGTCAAGCTGAAACAAATTGGTGTTGATCTCATTGTAGTGACATGAGGTGATTAAGATGAGAAACATACCAGTATAAGTGTGGGGACTCAGGGAGGGGCAGTGTGAGGAGTTATGCATTGGCATCACTACATTAAAAGATGTGGTGTTTTAGGTGATTGCCTACCCACTAGGAACCATCAGGATGCTATGGCTTAAAATAGAGCTCATTCTAACAAAGATTGTATTTGTGAAGTGAAATTTGGGTATCATATAAGATATTTGGTTAGGAAAAGATGGGGTCACCTACATTTATCCACATATATACTCTTTCTATTGCATTTCATTCCCACCTTATTTTTTTTTTTTTGAGTGCCTCTTTAATAATTTTTTTCCTCCAGAACTCTTTTTTAAAAATTTTTATTTATTTATTTGAGAGAGAGAGAGAGTGTGAGAGTGGAGAGGTCAGACTCCCTGCCCAGCAGGGAGCCTGAAGTGGGACTTGATCCAGCGACTCCAGGATCATGACCTGAGGCTAAGGCAGTTGCTTAAGCAACTGAGCCACCCAGGAACCCCTCCAGAACTCTTTTTAATGCTTCCTTTAGTGCAGGTTTTCATTAATAATTCTCTCAGTTTTTCTTTTAAAGATTTTATTTATTTGTTTATTTGTTTGTTTGAAAGAGAGAGAGAGAGAGAGCTCTCATGGGGCGGAGCGGGTGGGGGGGGGGAGCCTAGGGGGAGGAGCCTAAGGGGAGGGAGACAGAAGGGGAAAGAAACTCCAGCAGACTCAGAGCCATGAAGGGCTTGACTCGGGGCTCAATCTCATGACCCTGAGATCGTGACCTGAGCCAAAACCAACAGGCAGATTCTTAACTGACTGAGACATCCAGGAGCCCCAGATTTTCTCAGTTTTGTTTCATCAGATAGCTCATTTATTTTGCTTTCACTTTTGGAGGACATTTTTATTTGGTTTAGAATTTTATGTTGACAGGTGTTTTCTTTTGGAACTTCGAGGATATTATGTTATTATCTGGCTTCTGTATCCTCTGATGAGAAGTCAGGGTTCACTCACTGTTTCTCATTTGAAGGTAGTGTCTTTTTTTCTCTGGCAGCTTTTTAGGTTTTACTTTTTGGTGTTTGGTTTTCATAGGTTTCACTATAACATATGGATTAACACATATGACAAATACATATGACATATAAATACATATGACATAAATACACAGATATATTTTCTTTGTAATTTTCTTGCTTGAAGTTTTGTAGAGGTTTTGAATCTGGCTTCAAATTTTCATAATTTTTGGAAAATCCTTGGGTAAGACTTCTTTGTATTTCTTTTACCTCATTTTCTTTCATTTCTCTTTAGGGGTTGCAATTACACATACATTACAACTTCTCACTGTGACCCATTTCTTTCTAATACTTTCTCTCTCTCTAATACTTTCCATTCAGCTCTCTCTCTGCTATAATTATTTTGCACTAGTCTATCTTTCACTTCATTAATCCTCTCATCAGCTGTAATATAGTGGCTGTTAATGTCATCTATTGAGCTCTTAATTTCAGATATTGTCATGTTTAATTCTAGAATGCCATTTGATTCTTTTTTATAGTTTCCAGTTCTATGGCAAAATGCTACATCTTGTCATCCATTTTTCTGAACATACTAATCACAATTATTTTAATATCTATGTTTGATAATTATAATACCTGGAATAACTGTGGGTCTGTTACTATTGTCTGTTTTTACTCTTGGTGTAATTTCTTGAAATACATGCTAAGTTTCGATTGAATGATGGACTCTTTTTAATTAAAAAAAAAATAGAGAGGTTCTGGATAATGTTATCTTCTTCCAGAGAGGGTGACTTTTTTCCTTTGGTAGGCAGTAATAGTGAGGGCACATTAGCTCAATTCAATCATGATTTGAGCTGACTCAAACCTAGATTTCAGATTTTGTAATATACTGCTTATTCCATAGTTATTTTAAAGTGGAAACTGTCAATATCAAAATACTGTTATATAACATATATCACATTACATATACTATATCATATAAAATATGTATCTATTATATATATGTCATGTGTCATATATGTATTATGTGACTGTGTATGTATGTGTATATGTAATATCACCTAGATTAGTTTTCACTGTTATTTAAATTCTTTATCCCAAACTATTTTCCATATAGCCTTTGTGAGTAACAAACCTTTCTATGCCCAATAATATTTTTACAGCTCTAAATTTGAATGGTAGTTTGGGTGAATAGACCTTCTAGGTTTAAAATTATTTTATATTTGGAACTTTTGGCTTTTATGGCAGGAAGGGATTGGCATACACAAATGTTAATGTGGAACAGATTATGAACTAAAACGTAAATGATGAAACTTCTTAAAGAAGACATAGAGATTATTGTTAATTTAGGGTAAACAAAGATTTATTAAGACACAAAAGGCATAAAACTGGAAAAGTTTAATTTAATAAAAATGGATTTCATCTATGTATCTATCTATCATCTATCTATCTAAATTATGCTTTTATAAAGACAACTTTAAGTCTATGAAGCTGCAAGCTGTTGACTAGGAGATTCATATTTCTTATATTAGAATGGTACTAGTACTCTGAATATATATAGAATTCAAATAATCCAAGATGATAAATAATCCAGTTAAATGTGTGCAGAGGATTTGAAAAGACACTCCAAAAAAGAAGATATAAATGGCCAATAAGTATATAAAATGATGCTCAACATCCTTAGTCATCTGGGAAATGAAAGTTTATACCATGAGACAGCACTACTAACACATCAGAATGGCTAATAATGAAAAAAAAATCTTCAAATTTTATTGAAGATGAGGAGCAAATGGGACTCTTATACATTGCTGGTGAGAAATGTCAAATGATATAACTATTCTTGAAAATAATTAAGCAGTTTCTTACAAAGGTATACATTTACTATGTGACTCCACAGTTTCAGTCCTTGGTATTCTCCACCCCCCCCCCCCCAGAAAATGAAAACACATTCTTATCCAAAGATTTGTATATAAATAATCTCATCAGCTTTACTAAAAAAAGTTCATTAAGAGGCAAATGGATAAATAAATTGTGGTGTATCTATTCAATGCACATCTATTCTGTAGTAAAAGGAATAGACTCATAGTAAATAAAACAATATGGATAAATCTCAAAAATACTATTCCAAATAAAAGAAGCCAGACACAAAACAGTATTATTGTACTGCACATTTTCCATTTATAAATATAAATAAAAACTTTGGTGATAGAAAACAGATTGGTGATTGCTTGGGACCAGGAGTAGGGGATGAGAATGAACTGGCAAGGGGTACAAGACAACTTTTAGAGTTATAAAAATGTTCTGTATCTTAATTGTCATGGTGGTTGTATGTTGCACACTTTTGTCAAAACTGTATATATTTACAAATACTGCATTTTATATTACATAATTTTACCTAAATAAAGTTAATTTAAATAAAAAGCTTTTTGATATATCAATCTTATTTTCATGTTTTGTCCCAAAGAAAATAATTAGATAAGAACATAAAGATAAATATAAAATTTTCTGGGGCTGCTGGGTGGCTCAGTGGGTTAAGCCTCTGCCTTTGGCTCAGATCAGGATCTCAGGATCCTGGGATTGAGACCCGCGTCAGGCTCTCTGCTCAGCAGAGCCTGCTTCCCCCCGCCCTCTCTCTGCCCACTTGTGATCTCTGTCTGTTAAATAAATAAATAAAATCTTTAAAAAAAAACTTTATCTCATTATTGCTGTGAGAGATAAACCTAGAAACAACGTACATGATTAACAATAATGAATTGTTTCAGTAAGTTTGGTATATCCATATAATGTAGTCATTAAAAATGATAATGTAGATTAGATGTATGCTCATTAATATGCAAACATACTCAGAACATTTTTACATTCATTATTTAATTTCAGCCTGGCAATGATAGTATGAATTTCCAAGTAAGTTACATGGGTTATAATTGAATGGAGGGAGTTCTTTGGATAGGTTATTTATTTATTTATTTATTTTCCTTCTTTGCCATGCTGTCTTTCCTATTACAGTCTTGTCATGATCTAATGTGATCTATTTCCTTAAAGTGACAGAGAACAGTGCTGAAGACATCTTATTCTTGGTGGTTGCATGTGTTAGATTCTATTTAACACTGTAGAGTCATACTCTGCAATGGGAACTATACAGGAAATAAGTGTATCCACAGCTAACACTATGTATTAATGGTGCCATAATGGACATACATTATTTATATATATATATATATATAGAGAGAGAGAGAGAGAGAGAGAGAGTGAGGTCTGGATCACAGCTCTATAAACACATATATACTTCATGACTAGAGGCAGAGCTGGGGACATGGCCAGCTGCTGGAATGACAGGAGATTGGGATGCTACTATTCTAAAATTATAGCAGTTTTTTTCCTCTTTCACTATTTATGTGTGAAGTTTGTCACTTTATCTTCTTGCTTGGAACTACTTAACTTCTCTACATCTAATTTTTCTAAAAAGGCTAAATAATAATAGTTAAAAAATAATAACAATAAATACCCATCTCATAAGATTGTTGTAAAGAGTAAATGCATTAGCACATGTAATATTCTCAGCATAGCAATGCTGGAGCCTAGTAATGCCTGAATAAAGCATAGCCACTGTTACCTAGAATTATTTTTCAGTGTTGGGAATATTTTAGTAAGCCTATTGATTATATGCAGATAACAAAAATCAGACAATCTCTTCCTCATCATGATATAAATCTGTGTCATTATGGATAAATCTTTATGTTTACAGATTATTATATAGACCAAGGTTTGTTTATGAGATTGAGGTTGGGAAGAACCCCCTCGCCCCCACCCTCCATATTCTGGACTCTAAAGTGCTGGGAAAGTCAGTACTTCAGCAAGTGGGACAATGTCAAAAGCATTCCTGTTGAGGGGATGACTATATGGGAGATACAACCTATCCAGTCTAGACATTTTCCCATTTTGTAACCACTGTCAAAGGGCTTTTGTCTGTTATAGGTCTCTTCTATTATCCTGATAGAAGATTTTTAAAATTTAAACTCTTATAGCCTGGTCTTATCCATCTTGTACAGTAGGTTCCACTCATGTTTCAAGTGATGTAGTCAAGGCAGTGGTCACCTGTGAGATTCAGTTATAGTTTGGTGAAAAGTGATGGGAGAAAGCAGTGTTGTTCTCTGTAATAGCTGCTTTTCTGAGGGGACAGATGGTGGAACAGTAATAAGCATTCCTTGGGAATTCTCAGAATTCCTTGGGGATGAATATCCAGTGAAATACTGGACTTCGCAGTGAACTCAAGTATGATGGGGACTCAGATAATTATTAAATGGGAATTAGTCAAATTTGCAAATATGGAAGCCATTAGCAGTTGGGGACAGGAGAAACTGTCATACTTCAAATGATTGCATTCAGAGGTAGTACTTACACTTCCCTCACTGGTTTCCTTGGACAAAACTTCTCTCACACCCCAGCTACTCGTGACTCAGGATAGAGACAACAGAGGTGGCTGCATATTGTCTGGTCCATGATGAAACAGTATTCTCTGGTTCTGCAGAGGGCCCACCTCACAAGTAAACATGGGTGGTCACGGTGGTCATTTGTTATCAGTTGATTAATTATAGTGGTGAAATGACCTGCTGTATCAACCATAAAACCACTTATACTAGGTTTTTTGGGATTTCCACAGTCCTACCTACTACACTAAAGGTATCACCTAAAAAACCCACATTCAAATCTAGCAGGCCACTTCCTTCTGTCTGCTCTTATGTAATTAAGGCACCCAAATATAGGGGCTGGACATTTCTGTGACTCATTGTATCATGTCAGGTGGACATGGAGATAGAAGACCACAGTCAGAGTTCCCCACAGACGGCCGGCATTTCTTCTCAATATTTTTCATCTGTTGGCTGGAGACCCATATCTTCCACTTACCAAGTTCTGCCAAAGGCATTGCTTGGACCCCATCTAGACTCCCACTCTACTTGCCTATCTTTGTCTTAGAACTCCAAATTGTATTTTGCTTTTTTGAGAGAGTTTTTACAGATCAGGACTTCAGGAACTTCTCCAGCACTGTGAGTGAAACTACTCAGAGGCCATGGTGGCCAGCACAGCACCAGTGTTCTTTACTGTCAGGCAGGGTATTGGAGCACTACGCCTTGGATATAAAGGCTCCCTTTATTTCTGCTCCCCAAGTTTTGTCTTCCCTCATATTGGATTATTCCCCATCATCTACCAGACTTTCTTGTGTGGTTCCAGGGTGCTTTGTGCCTCATCTGGCCTGAGTAATGACATTTTAGGTACTTAGAATACTCAGCCTGGCTCTCCTTTGCATCTTATCTCCTTCTATATGGAGATATTCGGGAAAATTATACTCTTCAGGTGTCTGGTGCTGAGATTTGTTAAGAGTTCCCACAGAGTTCTCTGAGGGGAGCCTGCCCATTATCTGACAAAATAGAAGGAATGGTAACAGAGGAAGATGGGATAATGCTGCAGAGACTGAAGAGAGTGCTCATGCTTACATGGAGAAGGAAGTTACCTTATGCTCTGCCATCAGGAGTCCTGGAAATATGCCCTTGGCTAATTCCTGAGATGGTACTGTCACAGCTTCATATCTTGTCATTTGATTTCTAACCCTGCTCTTTTTCATATATGTGTTACTTCAATCATCAGAGATTTATGAAGTACTTTTTAACAAAATGGTCCATAGTAAATGCAAAAAAAAATTTTTTTTTTGAAGACACACACTTTGAGCTGGAGGACCTCATAGTTCAATGAGAAATAGGTCTTTTTTTATTTATCAATAAGAAATTACAATATAACATGCCTAAAAAGGCAACAGAAGAAAATTAAAGTTTTTAATTTAAAGAATTAAAGTTTTCTGCAAGTTTCCTCTGCTTGAGGAAAACAAGAGAGGCCTCAAAGGAATGAGCCCTTGAGTTAAGGTTTAAAGAATGGGTAGGAGATTTCTAGGTGAACATGAACGGTGGCAGGATGTGGAGGGAAGCCATTCAGGGCAGAAGGAACAAACAGCATGTAGCAGGATGACAAGGCAAGAGACATCTGGCTGACTTAGGATGGCACATTGTCCACGGTGTTTTTGGTAACTAGTGCAACAGCTCTGAAAGAGGACTGTGATGGTTAATTGTATGTGTTAACTTAATTGGACTGTATGGTGCCCAGGTATGTAGTTAACATTATTCTGGATATTTCTGTAAGGGCATTTCTGTATGAGATGAACACTTGAGTCAGTAGACTGAATGAAGATTACCCTCCCCAGCACGGGCAGCCTCATCCAATCCACAGAATAGAATGAAAAGGCTGAGTAAAGGAGAATTCTCTCTCTTTCCTGACTGTCTTCAAGCTGGGCAATCAGTCTTTTCCTGCTTTCAGAATTGGACATTAATTTGCACTCCTGGTCTTCAGCTTGCTGACTACGGATCTTGGGACTTTCCAGTCTCTACAACCTCACGAGCTAGGTCTTTTTAATAAATCTCTTTATACAGATCTTTATCAACTTACAGTGGGGTTATATCCCAATAAACCCATTATAAATTGAAAATATCGTAAGTCAGAAATGCAGTTAATACACCTAACATGTACCTAACATCATAGCTGAATCTAGCCTACCTTAACACTTACATTAGCCTACAGTTGGTCAATATCATCTAACACAAAGCCTATTTCATAATAAAGTGTTCAATATCTCATGTAGTTTATTGAATACTGCACTGAATGTGAAAAACAGAATGTACCTTGTAAGTGGTTGTAAGTGTATTAGTTGTTTACCCTTGTGATCACATGGCAGACTAAGAGCCATGGCTCACTGTTGCTGCCCAGCATCATGAGAGAGGATCGAATTTAAATTTAAATTAAAAATTTGAAGTTTGATTTCTACTGAATACATATCGGTTTTGTACCATTGTAAAGTCAAAAAATTGTCAGAACCATCATAAGTCAGGGATCATCTGTATATATAGATATCCCAATGGTTCTGTTTCTTTGGAGAAACCTGAGTAATACAAGGACACAAGCTGTCATGTATGCTTGGGCTGCTATAACAAAATACTACAGATTAGGTAGCTTTAACAACAGAAATGTATTTTCTCACGGTTCTGGAGGCTAGAAAGGCCAAGATCAAGATGCTGACAAATTCAGTTTCTGGTGAGGATTCTCTTTTCTGGCTTGTAGATGGCTGCCTTCTCACTTTGATCTCACAGAGGGTGGACATGGAGAGAGAAAGAGGGAGAGAAAGAGGGAGGAGAGAAAGAGAGGGAAAAAAAAGAGTGTGTGAGAATGAGCAAGCCAGGGAGAGCAAACTCTCTGGTGTTTCTTCTTCTAAGGACATTAATCCCATTGGATTGAGCCTCAAGACCTCATTTAGTCTTAATTCCTTAGAGGTTCCATCTCCATACACAGACATATCAGGGCTTAGGGCATTAGCACATGACATTTCAGGAGGACACAACTCACTCTATAACACTGAATGATGGTGGTAGGAGAGAAGTCTGGACAGGTGAGCCCGGAACAGAATGTGAAACCTTTGAGTCCATGCTAAGGGATTTTCATATTTATCCTGTCAGTTATTGTGAGTTATTGAAGGGTTTTAACTATTGAAAAGAACTGTTAAAACTTATATTAGAAAACTTATTCTGACTTTTGGTTAAAAGAGCATTGCCTAGCCATCTTGGAAACCAATTTCAAAAACAATTAAAAATAAATTTAAAAACAATTTTAACAAACACCCTATTGGATGGTGTGGGTAGATACATTTGTTTATAATTTCTGAAAACAAATGAACCCCTTTTCAACATCCTTGTCAAAATGGAGATCACTTAAATTTAGGATAGTGATTTTCAGAGTGTGATTCCTGGATGAACAGTATCTGCACCATCCAATAACTTGTTAGAGATGTACCTTCTCAAGCCTAACCTCAACCTGTTTGAATCAGAAACTCAAGGATTGTGGCCAAGCAGTTGGGGTTTTAGCCACCCCTACAGTGGATGCTGATGCAGCTCAAATTTGTGAATGGCTGGGTTGGGAGAATACCTGTATCCTTACCATGAAGAGAGTTCCTGACCACTTAGGTATCCCTTATCTTCTGCTGCTCCAAAGACACACAAAGTCTAGAAAAGTTTGTAGAGTGGTGGGGAATCATGTGCACCTCAAATTCCCTACGCTCAAATGAGAGAACGGGGCATAGATACACAGATAACTGATTTTCCCAAGGAAGAGCATTCAAGAAATGTCAAGTGAAATATAAGAGTGTAAATAAAGTAGAAGAAAAACATCTTAAAGTGCAGGGTGACCTGTGTGTGGATTGCAAAGACTTTTCTGCAGAATAGGCAAAGCTAACAAGAAGACTTAATTCTGGGAGAATATAAGGTACCTTATAAAGAACAAACATAAGCATCAAGAAAAAAAGAAGAGAGAGAGAACGGCTCTAAGATTAGAAATCTTTGCAGATGGGTCAGATCTTGAGTTGAAATGAAAAGTTAGATTTACATAGAAAGATGGACACCTCTCCCCCCAAGGCTGTTAGTAAGGGTGCAATGTTACATGAAAACTTGGAAACTTTAATGAGATTAAACATTTATACATCACATAATGGATTTCCTGGCACATGGTTTGTGCTCACTGAATACTAGCCCTTATGCATTATCACAGCACAAAACCCAACGAACAGTGAATACCTTACTCACCCCTGGAAGGTGTTACCCTTTAGGGACTAGAGTTTAGGCCATTAACAAATGTTTACCCTGGAGAAAGAAGGCATGATCTGAGAACAGGTCCCAATAGTAAATGAAGAGGAAAGTTAAGGTCACAAAGGCCCTGGGGCATTTTGTGTGGATGAATATGTGTTTGGAAAATGGGAGCTGTGGAACAGGAAAGAAGGTAAAACAAAGGGACAAGGTTACTCAAGATGATTTTCTGATACTTCGAATGTATTCCAGGTGCAGGTCCTGTGTAGATAAAGATATCCAATACATATCAAGTGTGACGATGGGTATACATTCCTCCCCTCCACTTGCTTTCTTGGTAAGAGGAAAGCAATGAGGTGGACCTGGATTCTCAGGTCCACCCAGGCTGAGACTGAACAGATGAGAGGTCACGCTGCCTTGCCAGTATCGCTGCCGTAATTTGATGAGGACTTGCCTTTTTCCCCCGCAATGTGGTCAGTCTGTGAACAACAGAAACTTCTTTTAGGAAAGTGTCCCCTCCCCTTGAGGGTTATGAAATTTAGGCAGGAAAACATGCACACAGAAACATGTCTGAGAAATTAATAATCACTCAAAATCGAAGAACAAAATACTGACGATTTCACAAGTGTGCTGTGTGAGATGCGAGGAGCTATGGGTTGAGCTACCATTGTGAAATGGAGACATCAGGAAGGCCTCTCAGAGAAGGGATACAAACTAGAGTTAAGGAACTAGGTAGGTGGAAGGTAGAGTAGAGGCACTGAAGAAAGGCAGAATAATATTAGGCTCAGGAACAAGGAACCACAAAATGGAATGAGTACATGCTTTTGAGAGAACGGGCACTAAGTTTAGGTTGGAGTACACAAGTTAAATAGTAACATTTGGGGATTTGAAACTTACCCTATGGGTAATAGGAAGTTAAAGATGTCCTTTTCTATATGAATTGCCCAATTTGGAACAGCAATTTAACTCGTTCTTTATCAAATGGTAAATTCTCTTCGAGCATCCTATATTTGAATATCATACACTCAGCAAGATGTGATTATATTCTTGCTGTTTCTGAAAGTTATGCAATTACCTTGATATTTTTGTAGCATTAAATGTGAAAAAATATCCTTGTTTTCTCTCCTCTTCTCCTTTTTTGGGCTGCTTTTAGCAGTCTGAAAATCAGCTTTCATTTTGACTGCCGCTTAACAGAATTTGATTAAAAAAAGTCAACTAATTACAACGGAAATGCAGCCCTGCGAAGCTTTAAGAAAAACACATTATTTTGTTTTAGGGTTCAGTTACTATACATTCATTTATCATCTTTATAACCGATGTGCAGGCAATGATGAATAGGCCTTGGCTTTGAGTCAGGAAATGTAAATTATCCTCTTTCTTTCTTTCCTTTTTCTTTTTTTTTTTTTAAGCAAATAATGAATACTAGTAAATTTGAAGCTAACTGATGTGCCAAGAACTCAACGATGATGCAATGCCATGAAAGCAATCCAGAGGCTGCCCATCCTAGAGTCTGAAGCAAAGAGAACTAACTCCTGGTCCAGGGGATGTATAACCTGGCCTGGAAAGGGTTGTGCCTGTGTGGAGCAAGCTGGCTTGGAGGACCGCTGGTAAGTTGCGGGGTGTTCTGCTATTGTTGTGCATTTAAGTCTCCCTCATGCCAAGTCGCCCTTGCCCTTGACAAAATACCAAGTGTGTTTCTTAAACCTTCTCTCGTCTGGGCCTTATCTGTTAGCCATAGGGCTTGGTTTGCTCTTCCCCCCTCTCCAAACAAGAGCTGTCTTTAAAGGGCTGCTCAGGTGTCAGCTTCACTGGAAAGCCTTTCCTGATCGCTTAAGATTACAACCAAATCTATTTAGAATACTGCTAATTTTTAATATGTTGTGAGAAATGGGTGCATTTATTAGTAGGAAGCTCAATTTCTCAGGATGGACATAATACATTTTAATGTGTGGGAAGAATTTGGGTAGGGAGAGCAAATGGGAAGTCACATTCCCAGTAAGAGAAAAGATGCTCAACTGTAGACCACGGCTGAAGAGAGACTACTCCTGACTGGATGGCTGTTATTACATATATACAGTGGGGAGGATTTTAAGGAAGATAAAGCTCAGGATGCTCACCTCAGGATAAATCTCAAGTTTACATTACACTTGCCATTTGATGTAGAAAAACAAACCTCGGTTGAAAGAAAATAGCAGTATGAATGTTGGCTTTACTGGCGCAGAAAGTTACACATACTCATTTCTGTTTTCAGGGGTTTTGCAATATTTACATTAACTTGCGTATAGAATGTTTAAGTTATTTGTATGCGTTCTGCAAATTAATTTAAAATTGGCAATTTACTTACATTTGGGTGACATTTATGGATAAAGACATTAGCCATAGACACTACTCACAGATGAAGTTATGTGTACATCATTGATTCTCACAGTCTTTATAAATGATGCCAATCTGATTTTTATACTGCAATTTTACACATGTACTGTTTTCCTTTTTAGAAATAAAATCGAAGTATCTCTACTTGCCATTGCACACAGAACATATTTGCGTCCTTCCTTTTTAATTTCATTAATTTTCATTTCTTCTTACAGTCTTTCCTTTGCTTTTATTATACCTTCTCTCAGATTGCTGAGGCAACGATTAGGCACATTGGCCTTGGAAAAATAAATAAAGAGAAGGAAAATATGATGCTCTGTCACTTTAAAATGTAGTCCATTTCCACCAACATATTAAAAGTCTAAATATTTTATTGCCTAGGCACAATCTCATTTTTATTGCCCCAATCACAGCTCATTGGCTAGGATATGCTGGGCAGAGGAGTGAGCTGGTCAGCTAATGGCCTCCCTGCTGCTAAAATTAACTAATTGTTAAAGTAATAACCATGGACCCTCATGGCCTATTTTAATAGTCAGTGGCAATCTGGGAAATTATTTTGCTGCTTTCATTTCAGTGAGTCCTCCTGTTGGCCATTTGCACCCCTTTCTATCCTCTTAAATGCCCTCTTGATGAGAAATATTTCAAAGAGAACCACAGGGAGCTCTGGCCAGTCCCTCCAACTTGCAGTTGGGGCCCATTGTTTCTTCTGTGAATGTGGGAGGAACATTCTGTAAGTCCGTATTGGGATGCATGGGGGCAGCCATTTCTCTACTCATCAAACATCTTTTCCAACCTCATCTGTACCATGTGACTCTCACATCCGTTTGTTTCACAGTTCGCCATGTCCTACCCAAATGCTAGCCATGATCTTGCCTCCCCTTTTGTTGGAAAAGTCTTCATTCATTCTCTTGATGATCACTCTTCTCCACATGGGAAATCCAGGCAGGAGTTCAGTAACTCAGTATCTTAGGGCGATACTAATTTCAATATTGACCTCTCCTTGATACTCTGGTATATATCTGGCTATAATACATTTCATCATGCTTTTGAACTTCATATTCTCCTTATTTGTTACTTCATGCGTACAAATCCTTTATTCTCAGCTAAGCTTACATTTACCCAGAGAAGTTTCTGTACTTCTTCTTGCATCTCTCAGTAACTAGAACTGTGTTAAGCAGATGTTCAGTAAACACATGTGTTAAGTTTAATTAGATGTAGGGATTTCAAAGTTGTACCTGCTATACAAATGTCCTGTGGGGATGTTTTAAATCCCTATGTCCAGAGGATGAGCTAAGCTCAACAGAATCCTGCACTGAGACTAAATCTTCAAGAGTTTTGTCATAAACATGTCCTTAATATGGACCTCATAGAATGGAAATTTCTTATGATATAATTTTAGAAGTCCTCAGATGAAGACACAGAAAATTTATATTGAAGGAATTAATCCTCAAAGAAGGTGGGTTTGAGACAGAGCAAAAATGTTTGAAAATAGAGATGGAGGGCTGTCTAGCCAATTCCAGATGTTCATCTACACATGTGTGCCACTTTTCACTGGAACAAACATGCAGGGCCTGCTGGAAACAGCTGTGGGTTTGCACACATGCAAAGTATTTTTAATAGTGTTTCATGTCCGTTTAACAGAGTCACTGATTTGGACTTTGAAAAACTTCATAGAGCTTTTCTTATCTGTATTATTGTAAGAAAATTTTATTTTATATCTGTCAAGACATGATTATTGAGATGTTTATGAATATTTACAAGAGTACTGTGTTGACACTAACCAAAAAAAGAAACTTAAAACCAGTCTCTTGACTTGGAATTCCATGCCAAGTGGTACGGCCTATGAAGGCACGAAAGGCTTCTTGGAGATTATACATTTTTATACTTTGGGTTAGTTATAATTAACCCATGGTCTAGCCATTCTAGATTCATGACCAATTGCAGCCTACATTGGTACAACTGTGCTTCATTGTAGCCTAAGTTGCTACAACAGGATCCTTCAAACCACGATGTTCCCACATTCCATGAAGACATAGAGCTCAACCACTCAGTGAGAATTTGAGTTAGAAGAGTGTTTTTGCGATTCTAGCAAGCGATAACTTATGATCCCCTTTTTATAAGGACCCCGTTACAGTGCTGAAGATTAACTGAACATTTGAATTTTATTTTAGAGAATGTTTTCCAAAAGCCCTCTCAAAAATCATGGTTAGGACGCAGACAAACAGACTGACATCCTGACCCCTCCATTTATTAGTCTTATTTCCTTGGGAATAGAACTATAGTATCCACCAACTTCATTTTCCTTACAGATTAAAGGGGGAGTGATTGCTCTTTGCCCTTTGGTTAAGTGAAGGAACAGACGATGATGATTATTTGGAAAAGAAGAATCACCAGTCACTGGTAAAGACTTGAATGATTCTCCTACGAGTCAGAGTATGCCTCAGTGTATGGACGTTTTGATATCTATTTTGTTTGTTCACATATCTTTTTTCTTAGGCCCAAGCTTTCCAGAGAAACAAAGTCTCACTGAGGGAAACAAGTTCTTTGTGTCCAGGAACGAGGTCCTGTTCCAAAGAAACCACAAATACAGAGTCAGGCCTGAGGTGTCTTCATTGTGAACTAAGTAAGCTCCAAATCAAATTCCTCCCCATCTTCTAGAACCTTGAGGGGTATCAAGTAGAAGTAAAAGAACACAGGTCAGCAATTCTAGGACAAATGAATCTTTTAGATTTGAACAAAAGATCACGTGTGTGGGTGGTCTGTGTGTGTAGGTGGGTAGCTTCATTACTCAAGGTTTGCTTGAGACTGCTTCCGCACGAGTTCTCAGTAGATTATTCTTATGCTTGATCCACCAGTCTCGGCACCTGGATCGTCTACCGGCAACCTGATCTATCTCAAGTAGAACTCTTATTTTCAAATCCATATTCTTTTCTTACCTAAATGGTAAGTCCCCTGAGGACGTAGCCTGGTATCTTTTCTTCGTGTGTTTCCTCACAGTGGCCAGCCTCAATGCACCCAACATACCCAGCAAGGTGAAAGGCCCTTAGTGATATGCCCAGTTCAGAATACAGAAAGAGCGCCTAAAACAAGAAAACAAACCTAAGAAGGAAATCTTGCGAAATATGTGCTAAACCATTGATGGTGTTTTCTTCTTGAAGGTAAAGCTAACTTTGGGAGTTGCGGGGGAAGGTGGCCCATCTGGTTCTATGACATTTTTCTGGAAATACCATCAAAGCGAAAGTGAGAAATGTGCTACAAACTGAACAGTCATGATCCCCCCGCCCCCCACCCCCCCACATCCGAAAGGAAGATTGTGAGAGTAATGAGCATAAATCAAGGCTGGGCTTGTCCTGCCTGCATTGAGGCGAAACAGGTTTTCCTTAAAAAAAAAAAAAAAAAAAAACATCTGCCATAAGGAGATTTAAATCGGGTATTCCTGTTTTTAGAAGATCTCTATTTCCTTACAGGATGTCGGCTTTGATCACTAATCCCTGGAAAATGTCTTTAAGAGCTACTCCAATTGGCAGAAGTACTGGAGAGTAGGCGTGGGCAGGTGTGGGGAAAGAAGTAGGGGGAAAAAACCCTCTTTCCCACGCTGATGTGTTATTTTAAAATAAAAAGAAAACTCCCAGAGGCTCTTGGCTCTAATGATCCCCTCTGTGGTTTTTCCAACAGCACGGTCCGCGGACACCTTTAGAAAATGTGCCTTCTGTAGGTCAGCACTTTCCCGTCTGCCCCTCTCCCTAGCCAATGGCATTAATGTGCGTTTGTCAAAACCGAATTTCATTTGCCGCATAGCAGCTTAGAGAGGGCAGCACATCGTGTTGCATTTTCTTTGCCTCTCAAACTGGAGTTCCTGCTTCTCCCCAGCTTTGTGTTGTCAGCAAAACGTCGCGTTTACAATCGGTCTCTTGATCTGAGGTAATTACCTGCAGGAGAAATAGCGAGGGTAAGGACCTAACAAGAGAAGTCTTGTGTTGTCGCACGGTGGGCTGCTGTCCTGAAAGTGTATCAGACTTGTCAAATTGGTTCAAATTAAATTGACACGGTGCTCTTCCAGGCATCACCACTTATTATACATCGCGGAGCCCTTTTGGGCAGTAAATGCCTTCTGAGTTAAAAACGAATGTGCAAAGGAAACTCAGAGGAGCCAGCAACAAGGACAGTGAGGATCTCCAGGAGGACCCGTTAAAACTGGCTGTGAGAATGCGAAGGTTATGTTATGACTGAGCTCAGTTTTGCTCTTCTCTCAGCAATTTCCAGTTCTGTGCCATTGTGACAGAGGTGTCCCCAGGCCTTAGTCATGAGGCCTTGGAACCTTTTTTTTTTTTTTTTTTCCTGCCTCTGGCTCCATTTATTTATTTATTGTAACATTTATGAGCTCTGTCCAGGGAAACTGCTGGGTCCAGCAGCATCAGCCCTGGCCTGAAGGGAGACAGGGGAATTCTAATCCTAGCTTTTCCCTGATGGGCCTGGTGACCTTGGCCGAGTCATTTAACCTCAACATGTTGGGGCCGCTGTTTTCAACAGAACAGGGGAATGAATGAGCCCTGGATCACCTCGAAAGGGTGTCAGGAGGGATAACTAATTAATGATTATAAAGCACTTAGCAAACAGAAAGTACTGTACAAAATGCTTAATATTAATAATAAAATGCATTCACTGCAAGCCTCTAGGCATATGCTCAGAAATAACGGCAGCAATTAAAGTAACACGCTAACAAAACTCATTAACCCCCAAACCTCCTTCCCACCGCACGTGGCTGCTAGAGCTTGGGGGCTTTCTTAAGACTGCCAGGTAGTGCAAAGAGGAAGGCTGCGGTGCAGGCCATGGCATCAGGCTCTCCCTCACGTTCAGGCAAGTTAGCATGTCGTCTATTAAGACAGCCAACAGTCCTGAAGCCCCATCTCTATTCAGCCTGTCCTGGCAGGTCACTTCCCATGCCGATCACTCCTTCTAGCCAGGATCTGCCACCAACTGCCTATGCCATCATGTGCCCTAGAGGGCCTTCTCGCCTTTGTATGCTTCATTTCCTTTCCTGTGTAGGCAACTTACTGCCTAGATTTGTAAGCTGCTTGAGGGCAGGGTTTCTCTTGTATTATAACCTCCTAATTCCTAAAAGAAGACAGTGCAAAGGACATGCCCATAGATGGTCCATGGACTAAGGAACGGACGCTTTGTCCTCCCCAGGTGACTGAACGGACAGAGGGGTAGGACGTTATTTGAGCCAGGCTGCACGTACTGGTTATCATGCCTCCGGCAAGCTGGCCACTACTGCTAAGAAGCTCCTGAGGTCTGTCAGGAAGGAAAAGTGAGGACCTTGCCAGGATGGTGGAAGAGAGAAGACAGGGCTTTTGACTGAGGTGTTCAGAAAATGTGTATCTTTGAACTGGGGGATAATGAAAGCCAAGATTGAGAAATTTACTTCGGGAAAAGAGAGAAGGAATTTAAACAATACACCTTGAGTAAGCAGAAGGCAGAGCTAGGCCTGAGATGGGTCATAGCCAATAAGGGATAAAGGGTGGGAATCACATGCATGCCCAGAGACCCCAGAGTGTTGAGAGAGGACACTGAGGGCTGTGTGCAGACAGGCTGGGGACCTTGTAAAAAAGAATTTATGTTTCTATTTTCTCTTTGTAAGAATGAATGGCTAATTGGCAAAAATTGTCTCTCTCTTTACCTCCTTTCTCTTCCTCTTTAATAAGTTGCCATTTTGTTTTAAATTTCTTCTTAACTTTAAAATTTCATACCTGACCATGTCAGGAGTGTTAGCTTATGTAAGGATTTTTGTGTTGTAGTAGCATCTGGTATAGAATATAAAAGTGGTACATAAACCATATTCTCGAGGCTTTGTGAGTCAACATTTAATCTGATTCCATCTTGAGTATGGTATTGTAATATGGGATTGTGATTTAGACCACTAGATCAATAGTCCAAATAGTTTTTATAAAAATTTACCACATACACTAAGAAATGCCTCCAAATTATAGATACAAATAATATAGTATCTACCACTGGAGCGTAAAGCAACTAAACAAACAAACAAACAAACAAAAAACCAATCAGTTTGAATGTTCGAAATAGATTCCCTGGAGAGGAGCTTCCCAGTCAGTAATGAAGGGCCTTGTGTCTTAGGAGAAATAGCCAAGGAGCTCCTGGGCAGGGAGAGGAGTCAGGGACTGAAGGCTGAGCCCTGGGGAGGAAGAATTTTTTGTGAAAAGCCTGGAGCCAGAGAGAGTATGGTGCCTCTTAGCACAAATGTCTGCTTCCAGGGGAGAAAGAGGGAGGGAGATGTTAGCAGGAGCAGGGAGGAGGAAGCTAAGCACACACAAATGCGACGCTGAATGACACTGGAGTGTGGAGAGAAAGATGTAAGAGAAATCCGAAGGAGAAGGCAAAGAGCGGCGAGAGTGGGGTCTGGAGATCTATCCTGGCAGAGGCCTGTTGTGAGGAATATTCTTGATTTTTGGCAGCCACTCCACAGATGATTCCCTCCTGTGGAGAGCTAGAGTGATTGTGGACAAGCAGTTCGGGAGATTACAGGTCTGGAGATGACTTGGGGGAAAAAAAATCCTAAAATTACAAGAAAAAAAAAAAAGCCAGGAAATGATATTGAGGGAACATGAGCCTCTATTTCACGGCCAAATCAAAAACTCCCTGACTAGGAAATTGATATTCTGCCTCAAAGTCTCTTTCCTGAAGGCTGGGCATGGCTTACAGGGGAGCTGGCAGAAGAGGGGCCATCAGTGTGCATTTTAGGATTCAGGTGTGCCACCAACTTGTGGTGTGTCCTTGAACAAGCTGTCAGCCCGGTTTTCATCCGTAAAAAAAGACATTTGAATTAGACAATCTGTAAAGCCCTTTCCACTTCTGATAGCCAAAGAGCTCCATGATGTGGAGTCTCTAATGCGTGCCTTACACGCTTACCCAGTGGGTAAGAACCTGACTTAGGTGTCGTCTCCATTTCCACAAAGCTTCTATGGGTTTACCAGAGTGTGCGACTTGAGGGTTTCATTCTCACGGTGTACAGTGGTCATCAGCCAAAACTCATCATCAACAACTTCTCTGTGTCCAGTCATTTGATAACTACTAAAGGATGACCTTGTCTCTGCTCTTAAGGTGCTTACAGTCCAGCTGGGGATTCACATAAATACAAGAAAAATGACAAAAGATAAGAGATGTCACTAGGCCCTTATGTTTCATTGACAAATTAGAGCTACAGACTGAGAGTGCTTGGAGTTCAGTAGAGCATGAGCTTTCTGCTGGGCTGAATGGCAAAGAGGAGGTGTGAGCGGGTCTTGGAGAGCAGGTTCAAAGAGTTGCTTCCTGCATCCTGAGTCCTGCTGGGTGATTGGGAAACAACTGCACACACACACCGATGAGATCCAAAGCTCTGACAAAGCAGGGCACTTAATGAGCCTCTGTTGATTATGTCGAGACAATGGAGAAGAGAAATGTGAGAGATTCAAATCCAGAAGCCAGCATTCTAGTGGGTTATAGCCTGGGAAAGCTCACCTGAGACTGAGCACTCAGAAGGTGGTAGAGCAACCAGTAAACCTGAGGTCAGGTTTTGGGTCCAAATCCTTTTTCTGTCATTTACTAGAACTTGGAATTTGAAAAAGTCTCTTATGCTAGTTGAGTTTGGTGTTAGACCTGAAAATTTTCCACTATATTATAGTAGGTTGTGTGGCAAATAGCAAAATTAGAGAGGGAGTAGACAAGTCAGGGACTAACATGAAGATTCTGGGTGCACAGGGGATAATGGGCACAGGCCAAGGATAGATTTGGGGTGTTCAGCATAGATTATTGGTTTACTACACAGTTTGGACTAATGTTTGCCTTTCTGAAATGTTTCTTCACCTTTGTGCACTCCGCTTTTTTAAAGTAAAGATTTTATTTATTTACTTATTTTTTATTTGAGAGAGAGATGAGAGTGTGAGTGGAGAGAAGACAGAGGGACAGATCTCAAGCAGATTCTGAGCTGAGCAGAGCCCAACTCTGGGCTCCATCTCTCAATCCTGAGATCGTGACCTGAACTGAAATCAAGAGTTGGACACTCATTCGACTGAGCCACCCAGGCGCCCCTGTGCACACAATTTTTTTTAGCAAACACATTTCGTCAGCAGATGTCATTATGCTGCACCTAAGTGCTAGGCATAACAATGACCATATAATTTATGGCCCTCGCCAGGCAACTGCTGAAAGTAAAAAAGGTGCTACTAATAATTATATAGATTAGCAGGTGAAAATCAAGCTTCTGTTGGGGAAGTTGGAGGTATGATAAACTTATCCATAAGAAACTACTCTTTCCCCCCCACAAAATATCAATTCTTCTTCTTTCCAAATTAGGAAGCTTCATCCAGGGACCCTCACTGGACAATGAGGATTTTGTTTAAATACACAAATAAGGAAGCAAACAAAAAAAGCTATCTTTTTAGGGAACATTAAGTCCACAGGAAACAAAAAATGCTAAAGAAGCTCAAAAAGTTATTTTGAAGAAAGGTGATACAGGATGAATGTGTGTACATATATGCAAGAAGGTGAATTTGTGTGCACACACATTCTCTTTCAATCTAAAATCTAAAATCACAGGGCACTAAATTATGTACACATGCGCACACACATGCATGTAAAAGTGTGAATCCCTATCAATCCCCCAAGAAACAATTCTTGGATGACCCAGAGAAAGGGACAGAAAAAAGCTCTAGAGAGGTGGGGTGAGGAGGAGAGTTGGGGATGCATGCGTCATTTAAAATTATAACCCAACAAATGCAAAACAGGAAGGGAACAGCATTTTAAAGAGGCTGGCAGATAACATCAGCTCATTAGTGGTTCCATTACAGTGTACATTGGTTTGCTTTCTCTCCTAGCACCAAAAAAAAAAAAAAAAAAGAAAGAAAGAAAGAAAGAGAAAAAAAATGATGTATGTGCATGTGGGTATGGAGGAAGTAAATTAAATGAACATAGCTTAAGTTATTTTAGGGTACTCTGAGCATTAACTCTTATCCTTGAAGCTGGTGGTGAGAATTATGATATGTTTCAGTCTTTGAAACTAGCCACTGCACTTTGAATGTAATTGGATCCCCAAGACATCCCTTCTTGGGATGGGTGAGGGTTGGGGAAGGGTCAGAAGTAAAGGTAGTAGAGTTCTTTTCACCATTTGGATGGGACGACAGGGGAATCGACGATGCTGGCACAGCACGGCTGTCAAAGATCGGAGAACTTTGTTTCCATTTGGAAATGATTAAGGTCTTATTGCTCCTGTCTTGGATATGAAAGACTTGAAATACATCAGTTTGATGTAACTAACGTTGAATGACAACTCTATGCATGTAGTTAGCAAAGTTCATTGAGAAGGAGAGAAGAACACTGAATTTCAGAAAAGTTGAACCATAAGAATTGAGTACCTTGATTGAATTTGATAGCTCTTAATGGGAAACTGTACTGAACTGGCAAAAAAAAAATGCAATGAGATTTGGTGAAAAGGATCAAACTCAAATTTAGTTTTTTAAAAATCTCAGAATTAATCTTGTTCCATTTTATTCAGTTAATAGTAGAAATTATTTTACATGAGGAAAGACGATGTCAGAAATAGCTGAGTGGAATTTTAGAGGTGGAATTAGAAGAGGGCACAGGGGGAGCTAATTTGCTTTTCTGCTCCAAAATATTCCTAGCAATCATGTCTGGAGGTTTATTTGATTCTTTTTATTAAAGGTGGATAGGATTCCTTAGGGAGGATTTTGGGATGGAGCTTGGGTTGTAACCACTGAACTCAACAATCAGAAGGCCGAATGAGCCATGGATCTGTAAGTCAATGTGGATAGGCTGGCAGATAGAAAGAAGGGCCCTGGACCCTGCCCACAGAGACCAGCTGGGGCCACAGACCCTCGAAAGACTGGTAAATCAACCAAGGAGAAGAGAGTCATTGTATTAAAGCCTAGGACTACATATGAGTGTTGGTGACCTTGACTTACCCTTGATGAGGTACTAGGAGGACTTATCCTTGACGAAGGCACTGGGCATGGGGAATGGATCCTTCTTAGTGATGACAGCCTGAGTCCTACATCTCTACTGTGGGCACATATGTATGGCACAGGGTGATGACAGCCAAAGCATAGCTCTCTGGCCCTTTGGTCTAGGTCTGTTTCCCCCTCCATGCTGATGTAATTTTCTCTTTACACTTAATATATTTAAGTAGGGCATCCATTCCTCATTTTGTAGCAGCTACCATCACCCCCTCTTGTCTGATATTGGACATGCTTCCCAGATGAACTATCTGATTCTTGATTTCTGTTTGGCCATGTGTGGTCCTTAGCTCTTTGGAATGCTCTGGAGAACTCTTCTCCCTATTTCATCCATAATGATTTTCTGAGAAGCAAGAAGGGCAAAGGCCCAGAGTGATTCATTGAAGGTGCATATGGTATTCATTCTGCAGAGAACAAATATGGAACAGGAGAAAAAGTGACAGTCGCACCATTTGCATTTGATATGTAAATTCAAGATACATATTGATTTACATGTATAATTTAGTAACAAAAAAAAAAAAAAGGAAAGAAAGAAAGAAAAGAAAAAATCCAGATAGCTAAGTAAACATGATACCCACCCCAAGCTAAAGGCTGGGCTCATGGCAGTGTTTGTAAATGGTGCTGTGCAGTAGCACATCTCGGCATGCAAATGTCTATAAACTTCAAACTGTTGCTAGGTTAAACAACACCTTTCCCAGGAAGCACACGGATTTAGCAGCTTGTACTTTATGCATTGGTCTCCAGAGCAGAAGGCCCTTCTCCTCACCTCACAGTAAGGGCAGGACACATGATCCATCCCTGTATTTTCCTTGCTGAAGTCTGCCTTCAAACGATATAGCCCAGTGTTTTTTGCTTTTTTTTTTTTTTAAAGATTTTATTTATTTATTTGACAGACAGAGATCACAATTAGGCAGAGAGTCAGGCAGAGAGAGGGGGGAGGCAGGCTTTCCTGCAAGCAGGGAGCCCGATGCGGGGCTCGATCCCAGGACCCTGGGATCATGACCTGAGCTGAAGGCAGAGGCTTTAACCCACTGAGCCACCCAGGTGCCCCAGCCCCGTGCTTTTAAAATACATTTTTCTTTTTGTTGTTTCATGCATGAAGAATCTGGACATATATTTCCCTATAACCTTCAAGGACAGGTCTAAATGCTTTAACTGGCTCCATCTTTATCCAAATTTATTTCCTATTCTCACCAAGCTTCTTACCCTCAGCTCCTGCAATAACCCTCCAGAGACAATTCTTTATTGTGCTGTGCACACATGAATATTCTCACCACCATGCTTTCACTAATCCAGTGGCATCCAAAAGAATGCCCTATCCGGCATCCATCAAAACCCAGTGATATCTCCAGCGCCACTTGGACTGCATGGAGCCTTCACGAAATTTGAAATGAAGCTAATTTTTCCTTTCCAGGACTAGTCACAGTGCGTGTGGTGTCAAGCTGTTTTCTCAATCTCGGTCACACACTGTTGTACGAGGCACTCTAATAATTTGCTAAGTGTTGCTCTTGGTTTCTCAGCCAGAGAGAATGTTTCTGAGGGAGCGGATCTCATCCTCTTTCGTACAACACATTCTCTTTGGCATCAAGATGGACATATTGACAATGTTAGCACATAGTGATGGACTAAATTGAAAAAAAAAAAAAAAACTTCCCAAATTTCTACTCCTTGTTTATCATTACTCACAGCCTGCAATAGGAAACTGTCATCAGTGACCATCATTTTAAAATGGGTGAGCAGAGGGATGTAAGGGACACAAGAAGTGCATGAAGTGATGCATTCGGGACTTTCCTTTTGCTCCCACTCTGCTGCCATGTTTGTCATGATGTGTTTGTCATGAACAGTAACATGTGCCTATGTTATAAAGTCCAGGTTCCTGAGCTTCAATACTAAGATGACTTTGGGCAGCATAATTCTTTGTGATGTGGGAGCCTTTACTATGTATATAGAATGTTTAGAAGCATCCCTCGTCTGTGCCCACTAGATGACAGTAGCTCCCTCAGACCCTATGCCTTCACACCACAGTTATGACAACCAAAAGTGTCTTCAGATATTGCCAATGTCCCTGATGGACAAAATATCCCTCTATCTACCCATGTGGAGACACATTGCTATAATCAATGATCTAAATTTTTTAAGATGTTTATCTCTTCAGTGGGTTAAATAACCCCTATGGTACCTCAAAACCTTACATTCCTTAGGAAAAATTCTGCATTTCCCACATTACTTGTTTATTATTTATTATTAGCAAATATTTATATAGCGCTTTGTCCTTGGTTCTCAGGTTTTAAGTACTTTACAAAAATTAACCTTCGATTCTTAAACATATCCATAAGATAGGTGCTATAATTATTCCTGTTTTACAACTGGAGAACTGAGAGGCCCAGAGAGGTTAAGAAATTTATTCAAGGCCACACAGCTATTAAGTGGTAGAGCTGGGATGCAAATCTATATGCTCTGGCTCTGAAGTCTGTTTTTAATCACTCTGCCTTTCACAAAGGCACACACTTTACTTTCCTCTGGAGTGACTATCGCAAATTCTGAACAGGGGTATTTTTGTAAATTTTCACCAGTTCAGGGAATGCCTAATTTGGGGATAAAGCATAAATCCCATTAATTATTTTAAAAATCCAGAACTTCCTTTCTTGTTAGTGACTTGCTCCTGAGTGAACTCCTGCTATGGCTGGGGCCTAGACGTATACCTGTACTGGACACAGGGTTGTGGAAGAGTGTGCATCAGATATCTTGGATACACTTCAGAGGCCGTGGAAAATATTCAGTCTGTCATACCTGAATTAATCCCTCAGTTCTCTGTACCCATGAGGAAAAGTCCCAGACTGATCGCCGTTTTGTACTTTCAGCTGTTTCATATAGTCAGGCTATTCTCCAGCTCAAAATCTCTAGTGAGTCTTTACTCCCAGCCACACTGAGTCTAAACTTCTTTGACAAGATGTCAAGACCTTTCATTATCTTACTATTTCCCACACAACCCATCTGCCTGGTAGGGATTAGCATCCTCACATCCCCTTGTAACTTCCACCTGTCCTCTTAAGGCAGAGCGCAAGTTCAACTCCTTCCGTGAAACTTCCCCTACCACTGACACCCTCAGCTTACTCCTCCTGAACCCTTCAGCCTTTGTTTTTTGTGCCATCCAAATCCTCATGAAGATGAATATCTAGGTTCTGTGCTATTTTTCATGTTTATGTTTAGTTTCTCAACTAGATTATATAGCTCTTGAAGGAAGGACTCTGTCTTTTTCTCTAAACCTGACCCTCCACATGAGGCATAGGACAGGTACTCAGGCAAGATGTTGATTCATTGTTCATTCATCATCAACGTTCATGCTTCCTTTGTCATGAAAGGGACTGTGCATTTTTGCCCTCACTATCAGTGGATACTAAACCATAGCCATGTCCTCTAGGCCCTGACTTGTAGCTCTATGGGTGGTCAGCTACAAGATATCAGTTGATAGTCTTCCAAGAAAATACAGTTTCTGCCAAGAAGGTGAAGTAAGGTGTCATGGCCAGCCAGTAGGATGCAACTGCTTAACCTCAAAGGAGGATAAAATCTACAAATATCCATGCCACTTTACAGAAACACACCACCAGTGAGAACCAATAAATGGCATGGCCTTGCTGGGTGCTGTATTGGCTAATCGTATCAGAGACATGGGGGTACACGTCCTTAGGGTGAAGTGGATTTAGGGATCTGCCAGGCTTCTACCACTAGAAATAACATGTATGAAGAGTGATATGTCTCTTTTAAAACCTAGGTGTTTATTTTCTAAGGCAATGATCATGGTAATATTTTCAGTGTTCATAGTATTTTGACAGTTTTCAGGGCAGTGTCACTTTTGCGACACATAGGATATGCAGAGAACAGGAGGTATGACTCCAGATCTTTAAAACTACTGGAGTCTCAAGATGTTAAAGATAACCTAAGTGAATATCAAGACCTTCTTGAATTATTTTAAGACTTCCTAGTGCCCTTTAAATCATTTTGGTCTTAGAATTTATACATAAGAGAAAACCCTGAATGCCAAAATTTACTCAAGTTTATAATATAGTAATGAATTATTCATGGAAGATTTGAATATGAAACTGGAGTTTCCTTCTTTCTTATATCAATTAATCAATTAAAAAGTAGTAAAAAATTATTTAATGTCTTAGGCGCTAGGCATGGTGAGGGGCATAGTTTCTTACAAGGATTTCAGTAACATCAATTTTATTTTAAAAAAATCAACAAATTTTTGTTTGAGGGATAATTATAAAGGAAAATACTGCAACCCACGGAATGGGAGAAGATATTCACAAATGACACTACAGACAAAGCTCCCCAAACTCAGCACTCAAAAAACAGATAATCATGTCAAAAAATGGGCACAAGACATGAACAGACACTTCTCCAAAGACACACAAATGGCTAACAGACACATGAAAAAATGTTCATCATCATTAGCCATCAGGGAGACTCAAATCAAAACCACATTGAGACTCAAATCAAAACCACATTCTAACACCAGTTAGAATGGCCAAAATTAATAAGACAATAGACAACAAGTGTTGGAGAGGATGTGGAGAAAGGGGAACCCTCTTACACTATTGGTGGGAATGAAAATTGGTGCTGCCATTTTGGAAAACAGTGTGGAGGTTCCTTAAGAAATTAAAAATAGAGCAACCCTATGACCCTGCAATTGCACTACTGGGTATTTACCCAAAGATACAGATGTAGTGAAAAGAAAGGTCATCTGTACCCTAATGTTCATAGCAGCAATGGTCACAGCCACCGAACTGTGGAAAGAGCCATGGTGCCCTTCAACAGATGGATGGATAAAGAAGATATGGTCCATATATACAATAGAATATTATGCCTCCATCAGAAAGGATGAATACCCAACTTTTATATCAACATGGACGGGACTGGAGGAGATTATGCTGAGTGAAATAAGTCAAGCAGAGAGAGTCAATTATCATATGGTTTCACTTACTTGTGGAGCATAAGGAATAACATGGAGGACATGGGGAGAGGGAGAGGAGAAGTTAGTTGGGGGAAATCAGAGGGGGAGACGAACCATGAGAGACTGTGGACTCTGAGAAACAAACTGAATTTTGGAAGGGAGGGGGGTGGAGGGTTGGGTGAGGGTTGGGAGGGTTGGGAGGGCACATATTGCATGGAGCCCTGGGTGTGATGCATAAACAATGAATCTTGGAACAGTGAAAAAATAAAATAAGTTAAAAAAAAAAAAAAAGAAAAGAAAGATACTACAAAGCCAAATGAATATTGTTTCTGCACTCTTATTTTTGGAACTTTCTTATATATTATGAGTGGATAACCCCATACTGCTTTCTTATTTTGCATTGCTCTCATGAGTGGTGGAGACCATGTATCTTCTGAATAGCCTGGTTCACTGGCTTTTCTAACTCCATATTGACATCTTTCTGGAAGATTCCAGCTTTCCTAGCCTGGGCAGAAATTCTGACCCTATTTACTTACAACTCACCTGTTACTCCCCTCATTCCACAGTGATATTTTTTATTAATACATAGTCCTTCTTAATGGGATTTCACCTATTTTTAGCATCAATGGATGCACCACTCACTAGTCATTCATGTTATTTTTTGTTAATCTCAACTTCCTAAGATTTTCTGAATTCCAAGTATTTTGCTTTTGGATAACTCCAGAGAAATGAGTTAGGCTTGTCTTTTTTTCTCTAGGGGGCCACCATTTTGTCCCATCCATCTTCCTGGGAAATTGATGTTCCTGTAAATCTATGGTGAAGTGTTTGTGCTAACAATAGAAGATGGGAGGATATCACTTACTTTTCTTTCCAAAAGAAGTTCATGTTACAAGAGCTGAGACCTATAATCACCAACGTAATCTTCCATACGTTGTTTAGGTGCATTTGGACAATTTCCTCTAAAAGAGATTCTCTGCAAGAAAAATCTCCTTAAAACATAAAGCAAAGGAAGCATCTTTTGTGTATTTTCCCTGCTAGGAAGATATTTCCTCTCATAAAGGGCTCAGAATCCTTTGGCCATCACTATAAATCTGGCACCACAGCTCTGGAGCAATGAGTATAATATGTTGGCTCGCATGTGGAAACACTCCTGCCTGATTCCAAGTTGCCCACTAGGTTCCTACCCCAGCATCAAGACCCCAGTAATTAAACTGGAGGCAATAAGCACATTGAAATATTAACTCATTAATCCAGAAATTCGTAAGAAATAAAGTGAAAACATGATCTATGTGAAATAGAATGTTGATAACGTTAAGTCCAAATTCCCAAGGAGTTTTCAAACTAACAGACTAAGTCAAATCCTAGGAATCATGATTTTCTACAAAGAAAATTCTGAGGGTTCAGATTCAGGATTCTGGGGACAGGTCTGAATCAGGGTTCACTGTTAATCCAGAAAATCTTGGGGCACCTGGGTGGCTCGGTGGGTTAAAGCCTCTGCCTTTGGCTCGGGTCATGATCCCAGGGTCCTGGGATCGAGCCCTGCATCGGACTCTCTGTTCAGCGGGGAGCCTGCTTCCTCCTCTCTCTCTGCCTGCATCTCTGCCTACTTGTGATCTCTATCTGTCAAATAACTAAATAAAGTCTTAAAAAAAAACAAAACAGAAAATCTTAGCGTTTGGAGAGGACCACAGATGACCATGCTAATTATCCCATGATAATTAGTAGTATTTATAACAAAATATGAAGGAAGAGGCCAACATCTGTTACCATGGGACCACAGCACACAATGGTTTATTTTATTTTTTATTTTTTGTTTTTTAAAAGATTTTGTTTATTCATTTATTTGACAGAGAAAGAGAACAAGAGAGGGAACATAAGCAGGGGGAGTGGGAGAGGGAGAAGCAGGCTTCCCTCTGAGCAGGGAGCCCAATATGGGTCTCGATCCCAGGACCCTGGGATCATGACCTGAGCTGAAGGCAAAAGCTTAATGACTGAGCCACCCAGGTGGCCCTATTTTTTTCTTTCTTTCTTTCTTTTTTTTTTTTTTTTTTTTTGGTATGTAGTCTTTGTCTTTTCTGAGTTCTTTTTTTTGAATATTGTTTTTTGAAATTGGGGGAAAATATGATCTAAAAAAGTCTTCCTTGAAGAAATGGCAATTTGTATCTGGGGCTACATGCGATGAGAAAGATACAGCTGATGCGCTTCAGAATATTAAAAGTCTGAGGGACCTCAGAGAGTAGCTGGGCCACATACATCCTTTCAAAAACAGTTTCTTATTGTTCAGGTAAGCCCATCTCTATGTGCTCAGCTTTGTACCAAAGCTCCTGGGGGAGCTCCTCTTGGGGGCTCCTCTTTCATGGAAAGCCTCTAAAGAGTAGATAGACACATGGTGGAGATGGTACTACACTGCATGTTATCAGCAACTATCAACACTTGTGCTGACGATTCTATGGGTTAGTGAAGTGCAGAGAAGCCAAAGCCATGGTTGCTGAACTCTGGTTGATAATCTTGTTCTAGGATAACTCACCACTGTTTACCAAATTTGGACTTAATTCTCCTTTTATTCATTTATTTTTATTAAATTATGCATTGAGGGTCTACCAGGCACAATCCCCCAAAGCAAATGCAGTTCACTCGTGAACATGATGGAAACGTGAACTACTCTTCCAGAGATCACAGTCAGCTCATGGCTCCCTCTGGCCAACACACCACTGCATTTTAATTGCTCCAAGGCAGGCCACAATCCCTCAGTCTGAAAGACAATGCTCCAGAGAAACTCCCGAGAATGGTCAAATGATAATACTGACCTGGTAGTTTTTTCCCTCAGAACTAAGAACAAATTCTCTTTGCTATATTCTTTCCATGTTAGGGGGTTATGGATGTCTTAGGGAATCTACAGAAAACAAAACAAGGGAAGACAATATATTAGAAGATTCACAAAGTCTTAGAAACAAACTCGTGGACCTTTACAGCAATGGACCAGTGTGGAAGGTCTTCTTAACATCCTCGGCATCTATTATACCCATTTGTCCTCCTGACAAAGAAAGAAGTTCTCCATGTTAGAGGCAGGGAACTTCTCATGCTAACAGAACCAAGGACTGGTTTTATGGGACAGAATCGTCCAAGGAAAGAAAAAATATTACTGCTTAAATTATATTCCATTTGACTCAACAGAGTTCACTAAGTCCCCCCCCCTTTTTTTTTAAAGATTTTATTTATTTATTTGACAGACAGAGATCACAAGTAGGCAGAGAGGCAGGCAGAGAAAGAGAGGGGGAAGCAGGCTCCCCGCTGCGCAGAGAGCCCGATGCGGGGCTCGATTCCAGGATCCTGGGATCATGACCTGAGCTGAAGGCAAAGGCTTTAATCCACTGAGTCACCCAGGCACCCCTACTAAGTCCCTTCTAAGTGCAGTAGATGTGCAGAAGATCCAAAGACGAATGAATGCAACAGTCCCTCCTTTAAGGGACTTTAGGGACACATAGTACAAATAACCTTCAACTCCATGAAAACAGTGAATAGTATCTAAAACAATGTGTGACACATAGTCTGTGTTGTGTAAACATTTTTGGAGCAAATAAGATATGCCAAGTGTTGAAAACATGGTCTGAATAAGTCACTGATTATTCAGAGAACAAAGACATCACACTTGATTGGAAGAGGCAGTGGGAGTTTCACAAAGGGAGAGGCTTGTGACATACACAAGGATAGATGGAATTGAGGGAAGTGGAAAGGAGATGGAAGTATGCTTCAGAATAGGGCATGGCATGAAAAATGAGAAGGAGCCTGGGACATGAGTCAAAGACAAGAGGAGGTGCAGACCAAGGCTGGGCCATGCTATGGAGGGTCTCCTGTGCTAGCAGGGAAAGACATCCAGATTGTGGTGAAGATGACAGTTGATGGCTTGCCTTTCCTCTGGCCTCCCTCTGTTGTACTTTAATATTGACAAGAAGATCAGAAAAAGATCAGAGAAGATCAGAAAAGTCATAGTTTTAGTGAATCAATTGGTGTTAGTACCAGGACCTTCCCCTTCCTTCTTGACTTCTAGACCAACCTTCATATTTTTTTTTTCCAATCTCTTGCTCACATCTCTTCTTTTATTTCATCATTTGACACCCTTCTGTAATTCTCTCTCCAGTTCTCCCTGTCTCCCCGAATTACAGCTTGGTGGAGTATACAACAGTAAGGTGACATAGTCTGGGAAGGAGGGCGTGCATCTCTGCTGCATCATACTCCAATGGAAAGAAAGTTTAAAAGATTTTGACCCATTCACAGTCAGGTTTTCCTTTTATGCTTTTGAGGAAGAATAGAGAAAGTCATGCAAATGCTGCCTGAGTGAAAAATCAGTGCAAAGCCCCGTTCTGTGTTTCCTAGGAGCCGAGCTTCTCATTTTTATGCCCCAAGAGAAATCTCAAAGTCTTGAATCTTCAGAATGAGTATTTTTTTTTTTTTACCAACCCACAAGGGGAGGGGGAAGGCAAATACCAGGCATTCTGCCATTACGGAGCCTTCCTATATCACTTAGGGAAATGCAGGAAGGCATAAGCTGTCCTCTGGTCATCATTGTTTTTAAGGTCCTAGCTTTCTTCATCTGTATTCCTCACACTCTGGTTCTTTCTCTGTTTCAGTTTTCCAGAACCAACGACTCTCGACCTCTAGTTCTGTTTCTCCTTAATAAAATCTGCCGTTGTGTTCTTTTGGCACTCTAAAGTGGACATGATCTGTGTCAATTTAGAGTAATACATCCTAGAGAAACATGGATTTTAACCAAAACCAAAACCTTAAATTAAAGAGAATCTCCTTGAATTATTTAAGAGTACTCTCTCTAGGTCCCTCCTAATGCCCTGAGGGTTGAGAAGAATTATCTCTGAATTTGTTTTGACAAAGTTATTTGTTTTTATTCCTTAGTTCTTTCTTTTGAATTGTTAACAGTACACAATGGAAGAATATAAAAGCTGAAGTTGTAACTTTAGAATATCTATAGTAGAATAAGAAAGACCAACTTGTGGATATCGCATCAGACAAATGACTTGACCAGACACTTTGATTTTTGCTTTTTCCTAAAAGCTATTCTTCCTGGATCTATAGTAAGTACAGCCATGAACTGGTATCCAGATGGGCTCTATTTCAAGAGATAACCAGGGGGAGGCCCAAGGACCCCAAAGCAATGGAATTACACCTTTTCTTGAACAGATGGCTCAGCCAGAGACCTGGGATTTTCTAAAATGCAACCAAAAGGAACATTTTGTCTCAGTGCAAAATGTGTTAAATATCAACATTATTATAGAGAATGCTTTTCAAAACCTATCTTCAACATTGACATGCTGTGGGAGCAATTAGAACTTTTTGTAATGCCTAATGCTCAGATGAAAAAGTGTAAAAAGTGATCTTTAAGGGGGTACAACCCAGCCTAGGACAGGTAAAAGAAATATGAGAAAACCAACATAATCACACCCTGACCACTCCAGGATCATTGGTCAAGGCTAAAATGCAAGCATATGTCCTGAGCAAAATATTGGGTTTGTGTGGCTCATAACCCCTATCTTACTTCCTGCTGATGTTTGGGGGAGTTACTGAGTAGAACAGTGGAAGGTCAGAAAAGGAAAGGTCTAGGTTAGGGTCAGGCAGCCCTCTGATTGGTTTGTGCAATGTGTAACTGAAGCCTGCCTCTTAGGCAACCACTGAGATGGAACCCACCAGTCTCAAAGAAATGTTCACATACCCACTTCTATACCTTTTTCCATGCTGATTCTCCCCCTCCCACATAACCATCTATTCCATTGACTCTAACCTTCCCTGTCCTTTAACATCTCCTCCAAGAGACCTTAAAAAAAGCACATGATGGGGCGCCTGGGTGGCTCAGTGGGTTAAAGCCTCTGCCTTTGGCTCAGGTCACAATCTCAGGGTCCTGGGATCGAGCCCCGCATCACGATGGCTCTCTGCTCAACAGGGAGCCTGCTTCCCCCACCCCGCTCTCTCTGCCTGCCTCTCTGCCTCCTTGTGATCTCTGTCTGTCAAATAAATAAATAAAATCTTTTAAAAAACCACATGAAACTACTTGCTCTATTATCAATTTTTGTTTCATTTACTATCCATCCCACTAACTGGGAACTTTTTCTTGGATTTTATTATTAGGTATACTTTGTATGTATATCCTATCTGCAAAATCGATTTCTGGGCTCATAAGTTCAGATAAACTGATGTATCTTTTTGTCTTGGATCCTTCCTTTAATCACTTAGCACATAGATTAGCATGTAAGTAAGTATGTGTATAATATAATATATACACATAATATCTAAATCTATATAGATGCATAACATATTTCCTTCAATAACCAGTATATGTGCATTACAGTCAATTATAACTCAGTATGAAGTATAAAGTATGAAACCTTAGCAATTATAAAGTTTAATAATGAAATATCATTTTCTTTTCCAGGTTTTGGTGCACTCCATTCATCCATCCATCATTAGACGGTGTTTCCCCAGAGATGATAAGATGTGACTGCCTGAAGCAAATGCATATTATCTCTTCCTGGGCAGACCTTTCCTTCTTTCCAAGGTGAGTTGTGCTGCGTATCAGGGAAAGAAACTTCAAAATTCCTTTTACAGCTCTATAAAGTCTAGAGCCTAGAACAAGAGGTAAGTAGCCTGTTTCTTGTTTCATTTTCTCTGTCTTTTCCCACAACCCTTGACTCCTCTGAATCCTCTAGATCCCAGCCAAAAGGTGCATTTGGACTTGTACCAGGGCCTCTGAGCCTTATCATATCTAGGTGTGTTGTTTTACATTTGCTTATCTAGTCCCATTCCACATGGTAAAGAAAAGTTAATAAAATGCCCTCCTAAAAGGCACCATTAGCTCTGATAAATAGTTTCTTTTTCTCAGGAAATTCCCCTTCTCTCCTCGGTTCTTTGCCCAGAAGAATGGGCAAAGTTTGTCATGTGCCAATTCTTGCCAGGTTCTCCCAAATTTTTAGTAGTTATAAAGTCTGTTATTATTATCTTCACTGACTACCTATTAGGGGTCTAGGGAATCAGTAAGTTGAAGATTTTGAAGAGGAGTAGAACTTGTTTGGAATAAGGGGATTAATGCATTTATGATGTATTATAGATTCCACTAGAAGTGTTCAAGCACAGGCTTATATGTTGTGTGTGCGTGTGTGTGTGGTGTCACTCTATTGCTCCTGATTCATATTTATTTGAAATTTACATCAGTATTTCCTATTGGGTAGATATATATATCTCTCATTTGACAGTGGGTTTAACTTAAATTCATGCTTCATGAGTCACCTATACTCACAAGTTTTGGCATAATCACAGAAAAACTTTCAAGTACATATAATTGCATTCATTTTGCTGGACATTTAGATATTTCAATTGATTCAACCATTCAATGGAAAGGTCCAGCAAATGCCCCTAATTTGACATTGTTAGTTGTGGGCTATTTTTTTCCCCTGTATCAACCACTGTGGCTAATTAGGCAGCAGATTCGAATCTTCATGAATTTTTCAGGCTGATACGTGTTCCTTCCCAGGGCTAATTTGCTATTATCAGAGGAATGACTCTGGTATACATTGTTGGTGGTGTCTGACCTTATTCCCCTATTCAGATTGAAATTAGTTGAGGGACTGTGGCCAACGAGGTCATTTGGTAAATCATCTCGCAGAAAACAGGTCTGATTTAGAAAATGTCCTTTTTTTGCTCCCTTTCATAGCCTATCCTAGCTTCTGCTGTTGCAGGGCTCTATCAAGAAGGAATAAGATTCAATAAAACTTTTACCCAGGATTTCAGAAACTTAAAAAATTCAGTAGAGAACCTAGTTATAAAACTTGTGTAGAGGACTAGAATAATTCCATTCTATGAGCTTTCTGTGTTAACAATGAGGAGGATTTGGCATACAACAGTAAGGGGTAGAATTTTGTGTAACTGAATGAGATTAAGGAAAACTGCTTTATTATGTGATTTGCCTTATTAGGAATGTTGAAGAGTCCAGGTTTCCTGGGATGGCAATGCCAGGTCATCCCACCTAATCTCCTCTGGACACAGAGGGGAAAGGCAGAATACTAACAGACACCCCCCCCCCCGTAAGTTGTTGTTTTCTAAATGCAACTGATTAGTGGTTGGGTTTATTAATAAGAATCACATAACCATTTATGTCTTTTGAAAGTCATCAGTACTAATTTCCACAAATTGGTTGCAATTTCCAATAAGAAAATACCAATTAATTCATTCACTAAGAATTGTAATGAGTTAGCCCAAAGGAGACTTGACATGGTGGTAAGAGCAGAGAAGGAGCACTCAGGACTTCAAGGTTATAGATTACTTTTGGCAGTCCTCAGTACTTTGGATTTTCAACTTACCAGACTTAAAAAAAGAAAGAAAAAGACAATGTTCCTTATAAGACATGAAGAGAATATCTTAAATATGACTATTTCACCCCCACCCTTTTTTCCCCCTAGCAATTTTCTTTCCTAATTTTTCACTGGGAAGAGACAGTATGGTATTTAGCCCCTTTTCTCCCTCATGATTTATATATAATTAGGGGCTCAGAAATGTTATCCTTCAGTTCTAAAAGAAGCTGCTGAATTGGAATACAAAGGGTCATTTTAGTTATGGGTATACATACTTTTTAATTAAAAATTATTTTATTGCTTTTGTTAAGTAATTAAAATTTACAAAGTGATTTCTCACAAATATTTATTAATATTAAGTTGTTTTTGGCATACACCAGTAAATTGCAAGCAATTGCTTTACTCTGCATGTGTAATTAAAATGACTAAGTAATTATATTTTTTCCTTGAGTATAGTTGACACTATCACATTTTTCTAAGTTTTGGTTCATTTTTATTTCCATTAGTGAATGCTTCATAGAAGCCAAGATAAGGAGTGTCAGTTAGCAAGGAGGAAAGCTGCTTCTCTTACTGAGCTTTTGAGAAATATAAACAGATATTGCGTGTCATGTTTTTAGTCTCATGTGCTTTGTTTTTCTAGATGTCTTTCCTCTTTCTTTATCTACCTGCCTTGAGTGTTGCCATGATTATTTGGATGGTTATTTAAACATTTCTAGAGTGCACATCTTAACTTAAAAAGATACTTAAGTTTATATATTTAGACTTTTATTCAAATTGGAATAAATAGGTGGTATGTCTGTTCAACTATATCTTTTGCGCTGCTGAGTCCTTATCATTGTCCTTTCTCTTATTCTTCCTCAGATACTATCGACTTCCTTGCGTTGCCCTTTATCATCAGCAAATGCCCCTTAAAACTTCCCAGTGCGCAGGCTCGATGTCATGTCCATGGACTTCTATGCATATCAGCTTAGAATCCTTCCCTCCTGGGAGTTCAGCATCAGATGGAGGGAAGGCTGAATCGACATGATGGCTTCCTTCCAAAATAAAGGAGAATGAAAAGACAATGTAAAACAACACACCTAGAAACATCTCTTATTCTCAACCACAGTTTTGGAGGATGGGCTACCCATGCAGTGAAGGTTAGGTAGCAGTACAGGATCACACTGAGAGAGGATCCATTGGCCAATATCTCAGACAACTAAGGCAGAGCCCAGGACTCCATCCTAAGTGGTGCACTCAGATGAACAAAATGAACAGTTCTCTTCGAACAACAGAAATGGGGGGAACTTTCCTGGATTCTCTTTGGAATGACTCTTTCATACCAAGAAAGCGAGGGCTAAATGATGAATTACTGTAACCCAGGCTTCTCACTGTGGCCAGATAGAGTGACAGGGACCAGATGTACTCTTTCACCTGAAACAGCCCACTGAAAAAAGGAAAAAATTTATAAAACAATGGTTTCCAAGAACCTGGACCTCAGACAACAGTGATCCATGAAAGATGGGAAACAAATGAAGTAAGTCCTACCGTTTCCCACACTTACTGCCCTGAGAGAGTTCCAGGCTCTGGAGCAGGAAGGGGTAACTCAGAGCCCAGTGGACACCCTGAACTGAGGAGATGGAGTTGGGAATCTGAGGAAGTCTAGGTGGCTAGAGTTTGCAGGGCAGACGGACACAGAGAGGAGAGAGCTGCCCAGAAAGAGCAGCCTGGACATCGGCAGAGGCTGACTATGAGGATTCAGCAGAACACTGATCAGTGTGGACCAGGAGGAAACTGCTCCTGACTCAGGAAAGAACCACCCAGAAAGTCTACAGGAGAGAGTACCTGGTGCTCTGACAGGGGCAGAAAAGCGTCCATTTCCACCAGACCAGACACCTCAACATGTATCAGGTGTTGGTAGAGCACTCAGAGGAGTTTTGCCTGGTGGTGAGGGGTAAGAAATCGTAGAGTAAATGCTGCTGTGGGCTTGCCTAAAGATTGCTGAACATTCGTCTCAAAAGAAGCAAGCCATTTCAGGAAATACCATAACTGAGATTTGCAGGAAGCTAGCTTTTGGTGAGGAGAGTGGGAGAGAAGTCTGCAGTGTGGAAGGCCCTGCATGGCTTGCCTTGACTGCCGGTGAGAAATCATGGCTACAAACGGCTATGAGAACTCACATGCTTCACCCCACAACCAGCCATGATGAGAATCCCTGCCAACTCCAGCCTGCCACCAGCAGCTGATCTGGAGAACTGTCACATTCAGAGATGAGTAATAAACAGAAAAGCACAGAAAGTCTATCTTTGAAAGTAATCAAAGGCACAGGAAAACCAAAAACAGGATATTACTAGAGAAGGATATCTCAACAAGAACACATGTTCCAGAAGTTACCATAAATCAGATGGAAAATATGACTAAACAGATCACCAAGATTTTTTTTTGGGGGGGGGGGGGTAGAATACAAATGCTTTTTTCAAATAAAAATCCAAGGTAGAGATGGGACACCTGAGTGGCTCAGTGGGTTAAGCTGCTGCCTTCGGCTCAGGTCATGATCCTAGGTCCTGGGATCGAGTCCCGCATCAGGCCCCTTGCTTGACGGGGAGCCTGCTTCTCTCTCTGCCTCTGCCTGCCACTGTGCCTGCTTGTGCGTGCGCGCTCTCTCTCTCTCTCTGATAAATAAATAGATAAAATCTTTTAAAAAAAAAAAAATCCAAGGTAGAACAATGTGGAGGTGCCAGAGGCCCTGGAAGATAAAGCATGAGGATAGAACGAGATATAATCAGGACAGGACCACCTTACAAAAGAAAAGGAGGAGAAAAATAAAACCATCATGGAAAGAAGGGCACACTTACAGAACCAGGGAGAATGGACCGAAGAAAACAAGCAAACCGAAAAGCAAATCAATAAATGAACAACCATAGCCTTAAGAGATGTAGAGGTCGGTGTTGAGAATAGTGAGCACAAAGAAATGGAATGAACACAATTAAAAACAACGCAAATGGTGAATATGGAAGAGAAGCAAGGGGAGTTGAGTAAGCACAAGTTGGCTCCATAGAGAAAAGAAATAAAATATTAGATTAGAGAACTGGATTTAAATATTAAGAAGACTTTTTAAAAATAAAAGAAGATTTGAATCTTTTTCAGTAGTTCCTTTGCTTCTTTCAACAACCAACCCAAGACTGGTCTCCAGAAAGCCTTTTACCCAACTGCACACTGAACTTACTCTATTTGTGGCAGCACAAATTGGTAGATGTTCTAACGTTTCTTCCCTCCAGTTATTACACTGGCATTTGCTGCTGTTTTTAGTTTGGAGGATTAGGCACTTTTGTGAAGACTGGGGCTGCAGCTTTCTCCTTTTATGACCTCCTCTGTACTCTGTACAGACTATGTACAGAGTTGGTGCTGTGTAAACAAATGGAACAAATACATAAAACACAAATTTTCTCCATGCTGTAATGCAAGGGTCTCTGGGTACTGATCTGGCAGTTCAGTCCTGTTACTAAGAGGTTGCTAGTTAGCACTCTGATACTGATTTTCTGTTATTCTCTTAAAGGTAAGTGATTAACTGAAGAAGGGCAAATATTTGATCAGGATACTGGAAGACAAAATATGCATCTTTTCCCCTCCTCTTCTCTATTGCCAAATATTCTGATTCAGTTAAAGGTGGAGGTACAGTCAAGAATGCTGGACAGGAGTGAGGGCACTGGAGCTGTCATGTGGGGCTTATCGCTGACCAGCCATGTGTCCTCACATTAGTCACTTGATCCTTGTTATGTTGTATCTCGGGACTAGAATTGTTCCTGCCTCATTATAGACACTTAATAATTATACTTCCAATGAAAAAATAATCAGTCTCGGTTTCCTCCTCTGTAAAATAACAAGTGTGTACTAGCATGGTCTCTAAACACTCTTTTTACCATAAAAACCTAAAAACTACCTGCTTTCCTCTGGTTGGCAAGCATTTATGCTCTGTACTTTCGGTTGCAGTAATTCGGCAATGCCTCTTGTTTTTATGGAGGATGTGTTTGTACCCACACGTGCTGTTGACATGATCCAGGTAGACTCAATGTCCATCCTAACTTGCACAACTTTCGAGAACTGCCAAAAAGTCCAGAGGGCACACTGAAGGATTCTTACAGGAAGCTTATAGCCTGTCTCCTTTGGCTAATTTGCAAAAGCATTTTTTGATTTAAAACAGAAGGAGGGAGAATCCCTGGGAGAAAACTCACATCTACTAATGTTCCTTCTGGAGTGAGTTATGAAAGAAAGCCCCAGATGGATTAGAGATGAAGGTTAAACTTTGAGACACTAATTTATTGAAAAGGTAAAGATAAAAGAAAAAAGTGCCCTGAATGTTATGTCCATGTGTCCTTTTTGCCCCATGCCCCATGCATTCCAGTAATTTAAGGATCTCTAAAAGGAATATGTGTTTCTATAGAGATAATTTCATCGGATCCCTAAAGATAATCTTTGGAAAGAACTGAAATAATCATTCTAATTAGATTCTCCAATTAGACAAAAAATGGACAAACTTTAAAGAAGATATTTCAGTTTGAAAACGCAAGCCTAGCAGAACTGTTTGGGAGCAATGGTATCAAAGCCTACAGTGGTATTCTGGAAAAATATTTTTGTGTATAGTGAATTCAGTGATGTTTAAAACTATATTTCATCAATTGGAAGTTACCCATTATTTTTGCATATCTGAAATCATTTTATAACCAACAAAGTCTTACAATACTGCAGGTCAGGTGAGAGTTGGGGTCAGTTGTCACTGAGTACCCACACACGGACCTGGTTATTACTCCTGGTGGTGCACCCTGACAGACATAACTTTGTAATATTTCAGTCAATACACCTTGTAAGGCCCATTTGAGAAAAGGATATGCATACTGATTCTTTTCTGAAATGCTTCTGTTGACACCATATGGTAAGACTGAAAAAAGCACCTTCATCTAAACTTGCAGAATTGGGGGCAGTTGGTTGGAAGAAAGTTCTGGGCACAATAATGGTGCACTTTTATGAAATGCTCTATCACCAACATGCTTGAGAAAGGGGACATAGAGGAGAAAAAATTTAAATCTTTATATATTTTCTAAATATCATTTTAATATCTATCTTTGTTTTTCTTCTTCTCTCCCTAAATTCCAGGTAATAATCATGCATCCACACAGCTGTCATTTGGTAGTGTTGTCTGAGTGGCTGATTAAGATATAGTGTCCAAGTGAACTTTGGAGAGCACATTAAAAAGAAAATCTTTATGGGATTCTTCAAAAATTGTTTCTTTAAAAATGAGGTATAGTGGATGGATAAATTAATGGCTCCACTTAAAGTTTTCTGTATCTATACCCTTTGCAATGTGACTACATCAAGAATTGGGAACCCATGTTTCCATCACTGGAAGATTGGTTGACCCTGGGATTGATTTTGACCAAAGTAATAAGGTGGTGTGCCACTTCTGAGGTTAGGTCTGCAGAGGTCTTGCACACTTATGCCTTCTCTCAGAATAGGCAGGCCTGGGATAACCTGATGGAGTATGACAGACCACGGGGAAAAGAGGCCAGTTGTCCTATCAGAGGCATCCTAGACTACCCCATAGCCAGCCAACTTTCAAGCATGTGAGACAACTCAGCTAAGACTAGCAGAGTTAGCTTACCTTACATATAGCTAGCTGAACACTTACGATTGAATGCAGCCAAGAACAGAGTTGCCCAACTGACCTACAGACTCACAAGCCATTAAAAATGCTTATTGTTTTAAGCCACTGAGATATGGGGTGATTTGTTACACAGCAATAGCTCACTGATACATGAGGGGCAACATATGTTTCTCACATAAAATCAGGTCACTGTGAAGTTCACATCAAGATGCTTTTTCTGAAGGTGTTTTGAAGCTTTTGAATCCCACATATCCGTCTATTTCTGTATTTCCCAGGAGTAGAAGCACTGAAATTCTGTAAGACAGGCTGCTCTTGAGATATTTTCAACTTAGCTGGAATCAGGATTTGCCAGAAATGTCGTGAGACAGCTTGTTTAAGTGAGATTTCCTGCTTAGTTTCTTTTTTTAAAAGAGAGAGAGAAAAAGAAAGAAAAAATAATGATTTTTGGATGGAATTCATCTGTTCTGGACACATTTCGACATGTAGTGGAGGGGAACCAATATATAAGGATCTTTGAGTTCTTTAGAAACTTTGGCAAAGTCCTAAACCACCTGGGAATTCATAAGATTGAATGTTTGAAGTGTGATTTTAAATTAATAACACTGACATCACAAATTGCTTGCACAAATCAGTCCCTCACTACTCAAAAACGTTCTGTTTACAGATTGCTCTGTCTTACTATGGCTGTTTTTTATTTAGGCTGGATATGTTCTTTTACTATCTTGCTTGTAAATTACTGGAAGATTGTCTTCATTTCTTTTTAGGCTTCACACTGAAAGGTTAGTTTTAGATACCTTACTGTTTGGTTAATATTTTACATTTCAATTTTTCAGTTCAAACCAGGGAACCAGAGAAGGGTATGAATAAAACTTAAGCTATAGGTGAACATTTAGAAAAAAGAAAGAGCAAAGGATGAATATGTATGAAACTTATTTAAAATGCCATATTTATGAGGAGAGGAAAAATATTGGAGCCTTGCTTTCCTTTTACATATTTTCAAAACACCACATGGGATTGAGTGGGACCAAGTGAAAAGTATAAAATTTGTTGAGTGTGGCGGGTGTTTTAGTGTGGCAGTGCAGTAAAAAGTTGGCAGTGTGAATCATCTGGGGCTGTGGGTAGGAAGATACACTGAGGCCTTGGGATTAAGGAAAGACATGGGTTCTCTAGAGCCTGATTTTCCGTGGGACGCTCAGGAGGATGCTTGTCCTCTTTCTATGTCAATTTGTTTTACTCTAGAGGCCAAGAGTACAGAGGTCATGAGTTGCTTCTCTGTGGGCCAGAACATAGGCTTGCAGCATCCTTATTTCCTCTGAGCCTGCTCTGTACCTGTACCAAATCCAAGGGATGGTGATAATGAGGTCACCTTGTTGCAGTAGACCACGAAAGGGAAGAAAGGGCCAAAGGTAACAATTAACTCAAGGGATTTTTAATCAGCTGGCAATTATTTCACCCATTCTGTGATCAGGTTAGGCTCTGAGCGGTTGAAACAAGAAACTAAGGGACCAGAGGCTGCATTCTCCCACCCAGTGATTCCACATATTGCGGCCCAAACCATGAAAAATCACACAGGCATGGGAGACATGGACAGAGTTGTTAGTTTTCACAAAGAAGAGTCTGGTTAAATAAAGTATGGATAGCTGTTCTTTGAGAATTCAGGCAGCAGTAAATATGAATAATGTAGATCCACGTACTAACATAGAAAAGACTCTAATACGTATAATTGAGTTTAAAAAAAAGCTACAAATTATGATTTACAATGTAATACCACTTGGTATCATTATAAGCCACCTAAACAAAACTATATATCTCTACCTTGTAAGGATAAAATTCAGACAAAAAGATTGGGGTGGCATGTACAAAATACTTACCTCCATGAAGGGATGGTGGCTGGTCAGGAAGTATTTTCCCATCTCGTTACTGTAAAACATTTATGTACTAACTGAATTAAATAAACAAATTAAAAATAATTGAAGTAAGTGAATTATGAGCATAAAAAAAATTCCCCTCTCCTCATCATACACATAAAAACAAAGGCAGTCTCCTTCAGGTTACTTCTTTCCTGTTTGTAAAAACAACTCAAAGGGTTCCTGGGTGGCTCAGTAGGTTAAGCCTCTGCCTTCGGCTCAGGTCATGATCCCAGAGTCCTGGGATCAAGCCCTGCATCAGGCTCTCTGCTCAGCAGGGAGCCTGCTTCCCTTCCTCTCTCTCTGCCTGCCTCTCTGCCTACTTGTGATCTCTGTCAAATAAATAAATAAAATTAAAAAAAAAAAAGACTCACAGATGTACTTCATGTTTCAATGAGATATGTGCTTTTCTTCATTTCCATAAAAATTTTCTTTTGAGGTGTCCCCCTCCCCTTTCCTGATCTCTTTTCTTCATTTTTAATTCCAGTATTATGCATGTTCTCCAAGGTTTGTCCTTAGCCTCCTCTCCCTTTTTCTGGGAACTTTCAGTTCCACAGAATCAAAGATAACCTCTAACAGAATGATTTTCTTATTCTCTGTTTCCACCTTTGCTTATCCAACTCTGTTAAGCATCCCCACTTTGCATTTTCTACCACCATTTTTTTCAACATTTTAAATATATATTATATGATAAAATTTTGTATGTACTTGGCTAAACACATTTTTAAAGTTTTTAATTTTAATTCCAATTAGTTAACATACGGTGTTATATTAGTTTCAGGTATATAATATAGCAATTTAACATTTCCATACATCACCTTGTGCTAAAACCCACAGCTGATATCATCCTCAATGGGGAAAACTGAAAACTTTTCATCTCTGGGCAGGAACAAGATAGGGATGGCCACTCTCACCACTGTTATTTAGCATAGTACTGGACGTCCCAGCCATAGCAATCACAGAACAAGAAGAAATAAAAGGCATCCAAGTTGACAAAGAAGAAATAAACCTTTCACTATTTGCAGATGACATTGATACTCCATACAGAAAACTCAAAAGATTCCCCACAAAACTGCTGGAACTGAAACATGAGTTCAGTGAAGTCTCAGGATACCAAATCAATGTACAGAAATCTACCGCCCTTTTTAGCTCAGTTTTTCCTAAACCTAACTTCATCTCTCTTCATATCCCCAGTGGATTTTTCATCCCACCATCCTAATTTCAACTAAAGACTTAAAAGCTTGGTTTACTCTGTAATTCCCCTTTCCCATCTTCCTCACCACTCACAATGTCCCATCTATTCTTCCTTCCCAATGTCCTTTGTATCTATGGTTTCATCTCCATCCGTACACTTCCTTATTGGATTCTCTCAATCAAAAGCACAACCAAACACTAAGTGGAGAAACTTAAGACACTTCTTTGAAGAACTGATGGCCTCCAAATTTTTATTTATCTTCCTGTTCAGTCCGATCTACAATGGTTATTTTGGTTTTAATTGCACACTTACCACTTCTTCACTCTCAATCATGAATCAATCACAAAGAATCTACCAAGTACAAGTTTCGCAATCAGCCACGGGAGATATTATAAACACAGAAGATATGAGCTCTTCTTTTGAGGAACTAATTGATAAAAGAAATCAATACATAAAAGGAGCAGCTTGAAACAAATTTCATAGTGGTATAGGATATGTACAAAACTCAGTGGAAACAAAATCCATGAAGCTCCCCTCCCCTCTCTTCATTACTTCCAAAAACATTAATTAAGTATCTACTATGTGCCAGACACTAATCTGGGATTACAGATATGGCATAAATAAGTCAGATAAGTCCTTGCCCTTGTGGGACTCTATTTAAGTGCAGGGAAATAGATACCTAACAGGTAAGCAGATAATTAGGGTGGTTTCCAAGAGTAACAAATGCTATTTATAAGAGAAAAAAAAATAGGGTGAAATAATATAGGTGAAATTTAGCTAGGAGGGTCAGGGAAGCCCTCTCTGAAGAGCTGATCTTTGAGTTGACACCTGACTGTGGAAAGGAGCCAATTATGGGGAAATCTAGATGTAGATGTAGAAAATCAAAGGCTGGACTTACTCTACAAACAAATGTGCACGATGACCATGAGGCTGGTGTGCTTGAGGAACTGCTGGATGAAAGAGGTGCTTAAGAATGATGAGAAATAAACTGGATACCATAGTCCACAAATCCACTGACAGTTGGGAATTTAGGACAGAACCTCTTTGGAGGCAGTAAAGTATCCTCAGAGGGAAATTTCATAAGTGACCCATCTGTGACACGAGCAAGGCCCTTTTGACCACACAGAACGTGAAAAGGCCCTCCAGTGCCCTGCATATTCTATGATGTAGCATTTAAGTCAGATGGATAAATAGGGAAAAGAAGAAGGAATATGCCAGGGAAGGGAAAAGCTAAGTGAATCAACATTTTCCTAATCGGTTCCCAGAGGCATTTGTCTATGCGAGAATGAGATGTTTGATATTCTGGTTGAGTAAGTTCTTGATTCCAGGTCATCAATTATGATAATAGAACAAATCAAAAAGTTTCCAGCAAACAGAAATTCTTCATTTCCTGGCTCCTACTCAAGTTTATTGATTGGACTATTGGGTAAGACAATAAATTTCATATAGAAATGTTAGAAAAGCTTTTGGCTGGGCCCTTTGCTCTTTGCAATCTCAGAAATGGTTTGAGGTGCCTGTAACAATTTGGATTATTCATCCTTCTCTCCTCTGCCCATAGAGAGAGGCAGGTGCTTTATGGATAAACTATCTTCACTCTTGTCATGGGAGGAATGGGTGGCCTTATACATTACATATCAAATTAAAGGTTATCTACAACCTTCATTTTCTTCCAAAATATTCCTTCTACTTCTACTTCTTCTACTTCTACTCCTTTTACTTCTATTAAAATGCCAAAATTGTTAATCATTAAAGTTATAAAATAGGATTTTTTAAAAAATAAATATATGTTCCCAGGAGAGGAGGGGGGCATGGTTGTGTGATTTCTTTTTCTAAATAGATTCATATTAATATTCATATCTATACACATGGGGGGACTGTACAAAGTGCTAAAATTACATAATATTTGGAGTCCAAAGACCTAAATTCAAGCCCCACCTTTTCCTCTCAATAGCTGTGTGACTTGGTAAATCACTTAATTTCTATAAACCATAGTTTCCTCCTCTGCTAAACTTAAACTTCATCTGATGTTTAAATGAGTATTGTTTTGTATATGTTAAAGCATCAAATAAATGTAAATGATTATAAATAATATTAATAGATTTATTTTTAAGATTGATTTTATCATTTCGGAAGGCACTAGAATTCTGAGTATTTTAAGCAGCAAAATCCTGTGGCCTTTAGATAAACTTGAAATATAATGAAAAGAATAATGTTTAGTGGTTACTTACTATCTGTTGGTAAAGATGCTGGTACCTTCCAAGTATTCTTTCATCCTCACAACAACCCAGTGAGGTAGTTACACCCAAAATACAATGACAAATCAGTTATATACGTTAATTTCCTTCCTTAAGGACACATATTAATAACTAGCAGAGGTCTTGAGAGCTCAAGAGCTTAGGAATCCAGGGATCCTGACTTGCCCTCACCACAGTGCACCAATACTGGGTTTTAGAAAGAAGCCAGGGTTGTAAAATTTGAGGAAATACAACTCAAGACAAGTATTAAAGGTGACAGGATATAGAAAAAGAGTGCTGACTTGGAGAGAGAATTGGAAAATATGCTCATGTTCTTCCCAATTTTGCTTGCAGGTATCACTTTGTAAATACATACCTTTTTTTTCCAGTTATAATATCCTTCTTGTATTGTGTATTTGGTATTAAGATGAAATGATACCTCCAAATCTCCATTCTCTCCAACATAATTCCCTACTAGACTCCTTTACATGACTTGTACTCAAAGGAAGAGCATCTTGATCTTTGTCACCTTTCCTACCCCTAACTCTTACATGATTACATGATTTTATCTCAAGCCACTTGCATTAAACTCCTACACTTTAAACTCCTACTTACAAAACAGTAATTACCCTAAGAGAAAGAACTATTCTTTTTCTAAAATTTCATTTTAGGTACTAGAGCAAGACTCGGACAAGAGTAACTAAATGATAAATACTCAAAAATTGACTCTGTTAAAGGGACTGGGACTAAGAGTAAGCATAGATTACACTCTCCTTTTACCAAGTATTTAATTTATTTGGCACATCGGCTGAATTCTTTTCAACCACTTCATCTGAGGATTTTATGCTTTGCTGAATGGCATGGGGAAGCAAGGGAAGAACAGATTTCTCAGATACCCAAGAAATGAATAGTCTGCAGACATGTTGAGTGGTGTATTTGTGCTTGAATGATTGAGTGGAGACCACCCTCGATAAAAGTTTCTTGAACAGGAACCCTCTTAAAAGTGCCTCCTCCTTGAACTCTAAGTGTTGATGTTCCTTCTAGAAATCCTTCTTTGATGCCTTTAACTGACACAACTTTTCATTAACTGAAATTCATCTCAGCTTTGGCTGTGTCTCCTCCCTCTGAAATCTGAAAGTATGTCCCATTTTTCCCACTAATTTGACTACCTTCTTGTGGAGCCTGCTTCTTTAAATACGAGAATCCTACTACCTCCACTGTTTGGACTGTAAATTCTTAGGCGAATAGAGATCATGTCTTCTTTGGGTCACCTCTCCAGAAAGGATTCCAAGTCCTGGATAATACGGCTGAAGTCCAGTTTCCTCTAGGAAGCCTGTTCTTAATACCCCTGCCCAAAGACATATACCTTCCTTATTTAAACCCCTCTTATATTTTTAACTAGTACTATTTGCTTCATGGTCTTAATTATTTAATGTGATTGTATTTTATATTTCAAATAATGATTTCAAATCCTTTAAGATAAAGGCCATGAATTTACTTTCTATGCATTTGTTGCAGTGTCTAGCCATGGTTTGGGGGGAAAGTGTTAATTTCTCAGTAAATTATGATGAATGAATTGCATGAATACATGCATGAATGAATGAATTTCTCTTATTGTGACTGCATAGTAGCAGGGCATTTATAATTTCTCTCCTGGCATTTTAGTTGGCTTAGTGAATTTTATTGGATAATTACTGTACAAATGATTTCCATATCTCTCAGCCACCATTTAAAAAAAAAAATTAGAGAGCAGAATGACTGTCTGTTTGTAAAAACATCTTTCCTTTTCACAGGAAAACCCAGCCTCTTACCTTCTTCCACCTGTGCTTGAGAATCTGCCCTCTCTCACTAGTAAAAATGATTGAAAAGCATCTTGAAAATACAAAGTGCCATATAAATGCTAACTGAGGCAATAATAAAACAGTAATAATAACTGTTTGCTGATAAACGTCACTTTCAAACCCAGGGGAGACATTTCGCTGGGGGAAGCAGAATGGGTCCTGTGCTTGTCCCTGGGCCATGCCTTGCTCTGAATCACACAGTTCTCTCTCCGTTTGGACACCGTCATTTGCAATGGTCATGAAACAGTACCGGTATGTAAAATTATTGTCGTCACCCACGTTATAGAATGCAATGTGTAGCCAAGTAATCCATTCCCTGACAATCGCCAGGGTTACCTCACTCAAGCAGATCATTTAGAAAATAAATGGGCTTGGGAGGGAGTGTGCAAGGACTGCTCAGCTCTTTTTGGCCACAGATCAGCCCCGGATGTAGCTGCGGCATCCATTCCAGTTTTGCTCAGCCCTGAGCTGAGTTGTATCAAAGAACTGACTTGGTATAGATCCAGAGGAGTTATCAGCCAATATGGTGGGATTTGAGAGGATTTTGGGAAGTCTCTTGTCATGGACTTTCTCTGTGTGTCTGTACCTCTTTCTCTGATGAGAAATATGAAAGCAGGGACACACAGGATGGGAGTCAGGGCAGAGTTTAAAGGGAAATAGTCATAAGAAAGGAAGCCAGAGCATCAAATGCAGACGTAGGACTGCATACTTCTGGGAGATGAAGAGGGTGTTCTAAGCAGTCCCCTCCAGGGCCCTGCAAGTAGAGAGAGGTGGCTAAAGTCTACACACTGGACTTTAGCCATAGATGGACAGGAAGGATAGGTGAGGAAGGGCAGTCCAGGTATGATGAAGACAGTGTTGTCCATATTGATTGTAAGGATGATGACGTTCCCAGTAAATGTTTACAATCAGACAAATCATTGTCATTCCCTTGTGTGTGCCCCTCTTCCTCTGCTAAGGTCCCATCGTACTCCTGGGTTCTCTTCTCTTCTCTCTGCAGAGTCCAGTTGAATCTGTCCTTTCCCCTCTATCTCCACGGCTACCACTACAATTCATCTGGGTGCCCCACATGCAGTTCACTCCATTTATCCGAAAGGACTTAATAGTCAGCTTTTCAGAACTAGTTCCATTGCCTTCCTATAGTGACTTGTATTACCAGTCCCTGTCACTTTATCAGAATCTAGTTGTCATTCTTAATTCCTTCCCCCTTTCCCTGCTTCCTATATCCTGTCAGTGATCAAGACCTCTGTTCATCCCCTCCTCTCCATTCTCAGTATTACTCCCAGAGATGAACACATTGAGGTAAAAGAACACGAATGTTCTGAGCTGACTTTACCTCCAGGGTTACAGGATGGGGAGAGGGACTGCTATGAAGCTGGAATCTTCTTCTTGCACAGAGGAGAGGTTTCAGAAAGAAGCTGAGTGTAAGCAAAGTATCTTTTAGAGAAAAAGTAGAGAAAACAGGCTTTCATTTATTATCATATGTACTTTTCAGGTGCAAGACCAAAGACTTAAGGATTTTTTTAATATATGATAACATTTAAGGTTTTCAGTTATTGATGGTTTTGATATCTCCCTACCTACTCCCCTGAAGTATTAGCAGTATGGTCTTCACAAGGAAAGGATCTAACTTCAGGGGTAGTAAGGAAGTGAGCTACTGGTTGTAATGTGGAAAATACATGCCAGTCTTTGGGGCAGGAACCCTAAGGATAGAGTGATTTGTGGCAGCTACCAAGTATAGAGAAGACTAGAAGCAGCCTCTATTTCTGCCTTTCCCACTCTCCTGTCCCTAGCAAGAAATACATAGAGGGGGGGCAAGACCCATGGGATTCCTATATACCAGGTACTTCATATATGCTATCTCTAGTGTGCATAAACTCTTCATTTAGACAGACTTATGTTCTTACTACAGACAAGGAAACTGAAGATCAGTGGTAGAGTGGACCTATTATTTTTTCTATGGCCAATGCTCCTCCTCCCATCTCTATTCCTTCTCTATTCTTCATCTGATGAGGCTATCAATCACCTAGCTCTGCTTCTCCTATGCCAAGTCTAGACATATGATCCAGACTGATCAATCGAAATGCTGGATTCCTCTGCTGAGGGGTCTGGAATGGTTCTGTGATCCAGAAGACCAAAGTTCTTTCTCAGGGATTGATGGAGATACTTTGAAAGAAAAGATTTCTCTCCTTCTAATAGATGAGTTGGTAGGGTCATGTAGGCCCAGAATCTTTGCTGCCATGGGGGAATGAACCTGTTAAGATTAAAGCCAGGAAAAGAGGAGAGCCAAGAGATATGATGGAGTCTATGACAGAGATGAAGGAAGTTACAGGCTTCCTTCAGGTTTTTACCTAAATATCACCTTCTCAGATCACCTGGTGAAAAAAATAGCCCTCTTCTCATATCCAGGCTTATGAATTCTCCATAGCACTTATCACCATCTGTCACGTTATGTGGTTTGTTCACTGCTGTGTCCTCAGCACCTCAGACAGCTCTTGACCCAAAGTAGGCCCTTAGCTAAAATTTCTGACATGAATAAATAAGTGAGTCATTTGTACTAATGGATCTAGCTCTGACTAAACCATTCCCCAGCCCTTGTACTTCCCAGTCAGACAAGCCAATATTGTCCCTTTTCGACATAAGGAAGCTTGACTTGAATTTTCGTCACTTGGAAATAAGAGACCTCACTAATAAGAAGCTGCAGTACTGCATCACAGTCCCACAGCCGGTACATGGTAGAATCAGAGGTGAACTTAGTTCTCAAGACCCTGAACCACTGCTTTTCTAGATGCCAGTGTCCCGCTGAGACATGATCCATTTGCTCTCTGACATTTCAGCCTGAGGGACTTTGAGAGATAATTTTCTCCCAGCAGCTGACATGTTGGGCAGCTCGGGAGGGAAAGGCTCAAAAGGTGGAAGTAGGAGCCTGAAAATAACTGTACTTTGGAAAGGGTCAGGATGTGATGATTTCCTATGATTTCTCTTTGTTCAAATGGTCTAATTAATTCACTCTTTCACCAGGACCAATTATCTTGATAAAGGCATTTCATGATATATTTAGATTTCTCTAAGCTTTAGCGGAGGCTATGTCTGGGGAAAACAAAAACAAAAACAAAAACAAAAAAATCCCCAAAATCCACAGATCCCTGGGCCAGGCAGGTCTATGATGACCAAGTGAAAACTTTGTAGAACTTTCGTGGGGGTGGGGTGGGGGATGCAGGCCTGGTCTACCCTTGCTGAGTCTGGAGTTATATGGTAATAGATAGATTATTCCATATACATTTGAAATAAAATATATGACTAAACTAAATTTTAGTTATGGATATTGATTTTATTGACCAAAACCTCCTCCTTACAAACTCCTTGGTTTGTCTAACAGAAATGTTACCATTTGACCAGGGTAAACAGGAATGAGGCCTAGAGGTCCATGCACTGAATGAGCAAAGAAAGCTGCAGACTTTTCTCCTGAGAAGGGGTCTGCTGAATTAAGACATCATTAGAGTTTGTCTTTTGTGTCCCCAGGATTACTACCCATTCAGTTTCTCTTCCCTCAGGCTCCTTGTTCCCCTCTCAGCGCCTACTCTCAGATCTTTCATTTATAACAAGCTATAAATGACCAAAATCAGTCTAAACTACAGCTCTTCCAAGGGAGATTTACACTTTGATCACAAAGAAGAACTCCATTTAAGCTAAAACTATGCAGTTCAGTGGGAGAATCGCAGGCACAGTGACCAGCTGGGAAGTACTGGGAGTCCCCGGAGTGTTCATATTATCCTTGAAGCCTTCTTATGCAGGCAGATGTCAATCAATTCATTGTACCAGACATGGAAGTTTGGGGATTTCTCAGTTCAAGTGGGACTAGAGAGAATACTTCAGCCGCTTTGATAGGCATTAGAATTTAGGCCTCAGGATGCTTTTAGTGAAACATGGAGCTGTGTAAGGGCATTGTTAATGGGTGTGCCCTGAGTGGGGCAGGTGAGTCCAGCAAGCTGAGAAGTCAGGGCTTTCAGGAAGAGGCAAGGTGTGTTGGGATGCTGGATGTCAAGGGTAGGCGATCTGGACTTGGTCCACCACTGGGAGGATTAGTTTGCTTTCCTTTTGGAGAGCTTCCTCCAGCATATAGATGATTCAGGATGCAATAAATCTCGTTTTGATTCTCCATCTCTGGTGGCTTTTCCCTTGATCCATTTTAATGGACTCCCTCCAGAACCGTACTCTCAGTCATATCACATGCCCAGACATATTCTCTAGCCAAAGTATCCCTCTACTGCAGACACTCCTTCTGCTCCTGGCTGCTTTGACTGGCTATACCATTTCCCCCTGAACTAGAAAACCCCTTTGATCTCCACATCTGTCTACATTTAGCCCCTGCCTTTTGACCTCTTCAATTTTAATCCTTTCACTTGGGGGGGGTGTCATTTTATGATTTATTTAGATTTCTCTAAGCTTTAGTTGAGGCTACACTTGGGTAAAACAAAAACAAAAACTAAAAAGTACTAATAGGTAGAACCTTATGTAGATATTTTGTGATGATTGGGTGACTTAATATAAGTAGATGAGATGAGACTTCTGCAGAGCTTTGGCTTCATTTGGGGTGAGCAGTCAACAAGTTGTGGCTCCCAGTGGTAAGGATGGTGACTGTGATAGCAGTAGCTGGTGTCACACAGGGAAATTCTGCCCATCTTTCCACACTCGCCGTACACAGCCTTCCTAACTATCCTGCCATTGCCTAGTAGCTGAGATCCTATAGCATGCATGGTGTCAGGTTTTCTTAGAAACAGGTTAATGTACTAGGTTTAAAATTTCTTCCTGTTTTTTCACTTCTCATTCTTGGGAAATGTCTTGTCCCTTGAGGAAAGCAAGTCATGACTCTCCATTTCTCTTCCACCTTCTGTAAGTGAAGAGTTGAGTAGATAACTTAGGTCAGGTTTTTCTCTGTAAAGCTGCAAATTAGTTTTTCTTTCTCTGATTTTGCAAGGATACCTGAACCTACCTTTCCCAGTCTTTGGGACTGGGAAGAGGCACAAGAGAAGTTCCCACTGAATTCTATGACTAAAGCAGAATGCTTTCATCTATCTTTCATCAGACTTCTATGACGGTCTCAGGTGCTTCCTCTGCTCTTAATAAATAGATAATTTTACACGTATTATGAAATTGTTCCTTGTATGTCTAGTTTCCCTGACAGCTCAATGGGAGGATGATCTTCATCCAAGGCATAATTCTGGTTGGCTGTTTTTCCGTTATACCACCCAAACCAGATACTTAACCTCCCTTATTCCTACTACATCCACTATTATCCCTTCTATCATTACTACTCCAGCCAAACCGGACCTTATTCTGCTCAAGGATATAAAGACCTTTATTTGCATTTCAAATTGATCATTCTGGTGATAGTATGAAGTTAAGTAGGGAAGCAATAATCCAAATGATAAATGATGAAAATGTCGAGATTAAAAGGAGAAAACAGCATTAAGAGATAGCAGGGGATGGAATGGAGAGGACATGAGGAAAGGCTGCATGACAAGGTTCTAGGCACTGGGAATAGATGGTGGTGGTAGATCAGCAGGAAATCCAGGAAGAATCACATTTTGGAAAGAAGTTAACAAGCCATTTAAGACCACTAGATATATAATGATTCTGCTTTGTATGTCAAGTCTGGGTCAAAATATTAAAATAAGTACCTCTCTGCAACACCACAATGCCCTAGGCACTACATTATACCATCTTATCCATGTTAAATGTGCCTATTTTGCAAGTGTACATTCTTTTGTTTGTTTGCATTAAAAAATCCCATACAACTAATCTAAATTATATGCCTAAAATTATAATATATTATTCCTAGTGATTATTATTTTGATAAACTAATTCACATTCATATGTTAGTAACCAATAGTAATGAGTATTAGTTTTCCTCTTCCAGCAGGGTTTTAGACATGTGGGTTCAACTCAGAAAATTGAATTCCAGTGGTAGAATTTTCTGAGTATCTATTAAAGCAGTGGTGAACTTTTAAAATGTTCATCCCTAAATGTGTGTGTGTGTGCATATAGATATACAGTCTTTTTGTAATATCCCACCATTGCACCATGAAGGTGTCACCTACAATTTTAATTGTAGGGCAAGCAATGTTGTGCTTTCTCATATGCCTCTTTGCCTTTGTGCTTGTAAAGCTGGGAAGCAGATCTGCTTCCTTCTTCCTCTTTCCTTTATTTGTTTATTTATTTATTTATTTAAGATAGGTTCTGAGTAATGGTCACACTGATAATACTTCTAATTAAACATTCAGCATTCTTTACTTTCTTGGGAAATACCAGCCTTCGGAAGTAGTTTAAATGTAATATATAATTTGATTAAATAAGTCTGATATATTTGTATTTTCTTTTAATTTATTAAGCGGCTATTGATTTCTTGGTTGGTCAATATCAGCATTTCTTAAGTTGAAGTTACTGTTCATCAGTCAACTACAACTTTCCAAATTAAGGCATTAAAAAAATATTAACTATAGATGTGTCCACACATTGAGTTTCATTTTATTAGCCATGTATTGAAGCAGAATTCATGTTTAGTCTCACAAACCAGAAATATTTATTCAACATGTTCTCTAAACTCATAGTTTACCTTACTCAATATTAACTATTTCTGCTTGTAAAGAATAGCATGGCCCTCGTACACTTTGCTAAAGTTGTGTGTTGGAGACCTATGCTTGGTTGTAGTCTCCTATGGATGTGTGACAGGCAGCCTCCCATTCCCTGTTGCTTGACAATTTGTACAGACTTCTCTAGCCAAAAATATCTTCTTCTTGGCTGACAGTCATGTTGTCTGAAATTATCAGAGATTCATAGATGTGGGGAGTCCCTCATCAAGGATGATCCTTTTGGAGCTTCCATTCAGTGCTAGAATTCTTTCTACAGCATTCCCCCACCCCCCAATAGATCTTTACAAGAAAGTTCTTATGTGCATTGGACCTGGAGTTTGTTACCTATAACTCTGATACCTTGTACCTTCTAGAACACACTCTTTTCTGACATTTTAAACAATTATCTTACTGCTACATAATTCCATCACTGAAGTTCCATTTCTTGGAATTTCTTTCCCTTAGATTCTCCTGCAAAAAGCAAACAGATGTGTGAGACTCACTGCTTCATCTTTCCATGAAAAGTATAATGCCACAAGAAATTAAGAATAGCTTTCTGGAGAGAGATGTCTGTCCTAATTCTGAACAACAGTAGCACAGAAAGAATAGTGGCAGGAAGATATGACAATGTTCTTCAAGCCTGGTTATAAGAATTCATGAACCACCACTGTTTCCACATCCCAATAACAAAAGAGCAACAGCTGGGGAGTAGAGGTGTTATAACTACTTAAATTGTGATAGGACATGAAATATTGACATCCATGAAACAAGCTACAGAAAGGATGAAAAAAGTTACAGTTTTAATTATTTTTAATAGTGAAGTATTATAAACGTTCTATCAATATGAAAGCTAAAAACAAAGATGAGTGTTCTCTATAAATGGACATACCATTTCTATCTCAAACCATGCCTCACCAATCAGTTTTTCTGCTTATTTTGGTTATGGTGGAGTGTTGTACCATGGGATGACATTGTTATGTGACTTCTCTCTACTCTTTGCTACTACTACATTGCTATACTGTAAAGGTGGTCTATGAATAATAATGAGAACAACAAGGCAAGTGCAGACAGTTCAGGGTAGGATGAGTTCTGTAACGGGAACTGACATTTCACTCTTGGTGGATGAGAATCAAAGAGAGCAATATTTCACCATCATCACCATCATCACAACAAAGTTTTCTTCCTTACATCTGCCCATCCCTCTTTCACAATATCCCTTCACATTGCCTTCTGCTCTAGAGAAACTTTCCATCAATCTCTAATGTCATCAGATTTTATCCTTCCCTATTTCTGCCAAAATTTTATTCCTCTTTTATATCCAGATCAGAACTCATCCCCTCTTTGAACTTCTCCCTAATATAGTCTCAACACATGGGGTTAGCTTTCTCCCCTCAATTTTGTTCATGTCATGTTTATGCCATGCCTAACATACTTCCAAGTATATTATATTCCATTTATTGTATTAATAACTTATTTCCTCCTTTGGAGAGTGAGCACGTATAGAGACATTGCTGCTGGACAGGGCAATAGCTTAATAGGCACCATAGTATCTTTTGTGGAGTGTCATAGATTGAATTTAAGTGGGACTCAAGGAGGTTTAGGTGTCTGCTTAAGTCTGGGAAAATCTTGGGAGAGAACTCACCATCACCATGGAGTTAAAAGGAGTTAGGCACAGAAAAATAAACTCTGAAAAATACTTCTTCTGTGTGGATGTTGATGGGGCAGGGGCAGGAATGGAACAGCAGGTATAGAATTAATTGCAGCATGGTATTTATTCATGCTTCATGATCAGCACATATGGAAATGGTGGAGGAGCTATGTCAGGGGAAGGTGCCTTATTGGGGTCTAGAGCTTCTATAAGAGTACATTGTAAAAAGAGCTAGCAGGAACTGAGAAGTTAGGCAATGTAACCAAGAGCACACAGTTCATAAGGACATATGATTATGTCTTCATCTGAGGCCTAAGTCTCCTTCCATCCTCACCAATCTGTGCTACTTTGGAGGCATTCAATTGAAGTTTGTTGAATGAATAAAAAATTGAAGATCAAGCTAAGGGTTTGAGGTAGGGCATTAACTATGGATTATATGCATCTCTTTAGGATAGGAAACAACTTTGCAGTAATAACATTCATTTGATTTTCATGAGATTTTTGGTTTTATAAAGTCTGCAAACCCTATTGATGATGGACATATTTCATGAATAAGACAGCTTTTTAAATACAAATTTAATATTTTAAAATGGGAGTACGATCACTCCTTTTTATTAACAAGATTAGACCGAGCACCCTGCTATTCCTCTCTCTTTGCAACAGGGAGGAAACTCATTCAAGGCCACATGATTCAGAATACATCACAGGGACAATATTCTTATTATTCAATATTTAAAAGCAATAATTTTAGGAGAATTAACCTCATTGATTTTCTAATACAGTAAAATTAAACAAAAAAGCACCCTAAATGCAGCTGATATAACCCCTTCATGTGCAATTAGCAAATATTAAATAGAAACTTTAATATTAGCATTATTCTTTATGCCCCAGTGAGTGGGATATTATTTAAATTGATATGACATTAGAGGATATAAATAATTCCTAAGTGTAGATTTAAACTGGAATTTCAGTCAGAGTTTGAAATCAGTAAGTATTATCAATTCCCTATTTCCCAGTGTATCATTTATTACCAGCCTGAAGATTTTTTTCAAAGAGATTAAATTAGCATTAGAGCAATGATAAACATTATAAATAAATATAAAAATTGTTATTCTGAAAATCCAGTTGAAAAGAAAAATGAATTGGTGTGGTATCAAATTCCATCTTCCCTAGAAGAGCCCAGGCACAGTTCTAAGCATAAGTAATTTTCTATAACTTCTTCTGCAATCAAAACTGAAATATATTAAAACCTGAAAGTATAATTTCATTATCTACTCTTCTAGATACACAAACTAAGTTTCAGAAATAGCTGTGGCATGAGGGAAATCCTGATTCACTTCACACCACTAGTTGGTCAAGTCAAGCAGGAGACAGCTCTAACTGAAATCTCAGACTTGTTTTCCCGGCCTGAGGGCTTCCTTTGGCTTGTCTGAGGAGGAAGAGCTTAAGGTGACAATGATGAACCTCCTTCACTTTCCCAGGTATGTATGAACTTCTCAGCATACAGCCTAAGTTGTTAGAATGTACTGGCAACACTGGGCTTTTTCTAGTCTTAGTCTTAGAGTGGTTTCTGCAAAGGCAAATAGCCTATATATCTCCATACCCTTTTAATACTGAAGATACGGTGCAAAACAGTGACAAGGTGAGACTCCACTGAGTAATACACATATGGAAAATTAACACTTCTTGGGCTGTGCTGGAGGCCAAGATGATTTCATTCCTACACATGAGGAAGAACCACCCATATGGCATTATTTGAGGGTTTTCCAGAATAAACAATCTAAACTATCTATGAGGTGCCATCATGTCCAGTGTGTACACTGCTAGTATATTATCCTGTTCTATATAGTTCAAGACCTGGGTTCTAGGGCTGAGTCTTGTCACCTAACTTGGCATTCAGAAGTTAATCACTGAGTTCCCCACTACTGTGTCTTCCTCAATAATCAAATCATATTCCTCAGCTTCTATCCTATCCTGTCTTGGTTTGTTTCCTCTCTCCAACCAGTTGATTAATGCTGAGGCATCCATAATGCCACCAAATGAAATGCAATTGAGAAATTATAAACACCACTCCAACATGTTACATCATTGTGCTTCCTTCCTCATAAAAATATAGATACTCCTGAGAAGATAAAGATGCAATCACTTATATTATCAGTATAGAGAAAGTAATCTCATGATGTATGAGGCTGTGGACAACAAGTAACCAATGGACAACTGGCCTGAAAAAGATGGCTGGAATTTCTACTGTTTTCAGTAATATTACTGTTTTCACTGTGCTGCCTGATAACTCTGGAACTGTATTTCTTTTTTCTTCATTATTTTTTAAAATTTCCACCAGCACATATGGTAGAATCCTACTAGAGGCTCCAGGCCTCCCATTTAACCTCAAAAATGAAGAGAAAGCAATTCAGTAGGTGGTTAAGAATATGTCATAGGCACAAACTCAGCTTAAGGCGTTATGAATTTTCTGTGGAGAAAATGCATTTATTCATTCTGCTCTAAGTCAAGATGGCTGAAACCCATTATCTCAAACTTTGAAAAAAATCCCCTTTGGGATGTGAATAGCCTATGAAATATTTCACTCAAAAAATGAAATTTTTGGAGAGAGTGAGGGTCCAGTTGAAACTGATGGTGTAGAGTTTAGGCTTGCAATCATCAAAGCTTTCTCTGAGCTTTCTAGATGGAAAGGGGCATAGAGAGTTAATGGGTGATATTATCCTAATTATTATTGTATAGCATAAGAGGGCCAATCTATTTCTGTAGAATAATAGAGCTAGGATGAGATTCGACAGCATCTGTCACAATAAATGCAAATATATAGAGAATTGACAATGAGCCATGATCTCATAAGTGATTCTATTTTCCATCTGAATAATGACAATGCTGCATTTCAAGCTCACATGACAGATACCTTCAGAGGCTCTCTGGGGTCAGCACTGGAGGTCTTTTCTAAATGCATTTGCAAGGGTGAATGTATTCTGACTTGGGAGTTTTTCTAAAGCTCTTTATGTCCCTAGAGAATTTTCTAGGCACACACTTTTAGCTTAGGTCTCAAAACTTTCCTTTTCATGGGCATTTATTAATTAGTTTTCATATGTTCACTTCTATGCTAACAGCTTAAGGAAATGCAGAAGAAGATGTGGTTTCTGCCCTAAAGGAGCTTACAATCCTATTGGAGGAGACATGAGTAAATCTGATCATACAATCCCAATACAAGACAGGTATTAAGTGCTAACCTGTGCCCTCTGCAGTGAGTGCTGTCTACAGATCATGGACTGAGGGGCGTGGTAAAACACTCACAGAAGAGGGGAACTTGAACCGTGCCATATTGGAGAAATGGCTCCAATAGAGAGGTGAGAATAAAGCAGTGAGAGGGTTTGAATAAGAACCCACCCAGAAAATTCTGAGCAGTGCCAAGGCATGTGTGGATGGAGCCCATCATGGGTCACTGCTGAGCTGGCTAGGACACTTGAATCAGCCCATGTTGAATATCCATCAGTTATGCAAGACCCTCATCCCTGTCCTCTTGGATCCTCTATGATTTTTACAGAATGTGATCAGGGCCTTTGTTATAAACCATCAGATTAAGCAGCAGCAGACTCTTCCCATAACATTGCAGGTTAACAGAAAGGGGAGGCAGAATAATGAATAGAAATAGCCACACGCCTTGTATTCTTACTCCTGTTTCTAGAGGGGAGAGCATTTGGGGGCAAAGGGACACTTGTATCCAATAACACAATGACATTATATGTTGGATTGACTACAGGTGTATATTTCTTTCCCAGGCCAGTGAAATGTTAATTAAATATTAATTAAACCCTTCTCTTCTTTGACGCCTTTAGGTCACAGGTATTTGTCCAGCTTACTTCTTTTCTACTGTATACTCTACTCTGTCTCTTCTGCTTAGGAACATTCAAGCAGATTTCTACAGCACCTCCCACCCTCTAAAACAACCATTCCTTTCTATACCTAAATAAACATGTCTTTTTGTTTGTTTGGTTTTACAGTTATTTATAATAACAACAGTAATAGAAATAGCTTTAGTTTTGCAGATCTGCAACTTGCTAAGCACTAAGAAAAGCACGTCTGCATTAGCTCATTTAATCCTGTACAAAACCTATGGGGGGATCTTGTTATACCGGGCACAGAAGGTGAGTGCCTCGCTAAGGTGCAATAGCCAGAAAGTGGTAGATTGTGGACCCATGAAATTTAAATGGTTGCTCTTTCAATCACACTGCACTTTCACAGGGGAAACAAATATGGCAACATTGACTAAGTTAAAATAGTACAAGGGACTACCCCAAATACTCAAAGCAGTTAGCCATTCCTTGTAATCAGTAAATGGGGTAAAGTATATTTACTCAGTTTTGATAGGCTTTGAAGAACCGCACACATCCCAGAATGGGTTACCTCTGTGTGAAGTAGGGCAAGTGTAACTCTGATTTACCACCCAGTCAAGTCTCACTCATTAGTGCTCCTTTGCCTTTCAATTCAGTTCAAGAGAGCCAGCCTCAGCTGAGGTAACTGGCTGATGTGGCCATTTCTGGGGGTCTGCAGTGGGAGTGTGAACTGAAATGTAAACTAATTATTCCAGTCAAAATTGTTGGGGGCCAAGGGACATGGAAGAGAGGTCCAGCTTGTGAAAGGCATGGTGAACTCGGGGCATGTCCTGAGGAGATGACAATAGAACCAAGAACTATCTACCTAGGAGACTAGATCAAGCCTTAGAGGACTTATATGTGGATTAGCTGCTGGTTCTCAAGTTTGCAGTCTGTTTATTTTCTCCCAGAACCTCTCTCTTTTTTCTTAGGGTGAACCCTGCAGTATTCTCTCCACCTCTAGATTAGTCTCTTGAGTCCTACCCTTGGCCAATGCCCTGGTAAAGAAAGGCAATTTCACACCTGGCTCATAGAAGTCATCTCTTGAACTCTGGAGTATCCAGGGGAGACCTCACATTGTAGCTTTTATTTCCCCAGAAATTACTGTTCATTCTGGCCCCGAATTCATTTCTCTCTTTCCTGACCCATTTCTTTCAGCCTGAAGCATATTCACTAGCTTGTTTTTTTTTTTTTAAAGACATATGGGAATCTTAAATCAGTGTTCCAAAATTATATACTTACTTCAGATCTTCCATGGTTTGTTAATAGACGTTACATAAGAAGGTTCTGTGAGTAAACATCTTTGGTAAATGCTAGATTAACCAAAGTTAAAATATGAACAGGGGAGTCAACAACAATTTCAATGTGGTCATTACATCTAAAGGGGGAGGAGGAAGAATACTTTGAAAATTCAGTTGCATCTGGTACAGCAACAAGAAAAAAATGTTAATCTGTATTTAATCTGAGTGGTGGGTATATGGGTGTTTGTTATTATATGCATTTGAAATATCTCATAATTAAAAATAACTAAACCTGTATGAATTTTGTTTTTCTTTCCTGCAAGCCTTTCAATTATTATGTCATTTTGCATTTTGAATCTTTAGGAGGCTATGGCTAAGCACCTGGTATTTAGCAATTATTTGACCAAGAAAAATTTTAGGAAGGAGCACCCCTTAGGTCTCTTGTCTCTGGAACACACTTTGAAAAGTGTCATTTTAGAAAACACCAGTATTTCTCAACTATTATCCTGCTACCTATTCTTAGTGTCATTGTTGGCTGTAAGACCCCGAAGCTGAGAACTGTCATCTCAGAAGTCTCTGTACTACCTATTAGTTAGGTTCCTATAAGGGTTAGGACATGATATTCACTATTTCCTGTTTCAAAGGGCTGTCTTTCTCTCTCCACTCAGAAGATGATTACTTTCTGAGAATCCCTAGTTTTGGTTTATTTTCAGAGCTCAGATGATTTGCATGTCCAAATTCAATGAATAATTTATCCCTCCCCAACTTCTTCCTTATCTCCAGATACTCTGAATCCTTCCTTAGGTTGAAGACCTTCACACCCATCCCCCTTCCTTCAAAGGAAGATGTTTTATAATTACAAAATATTTTAAGTATGTAGCATCTATAATAAACTTAATTATTTAAAAATGAAAGTAGAGAATTATATTCTAACAGAAAATTCCCTCTTTGTTTCTTGCTCTATACTGAAATTATATTAGTCATCAGTAAATGAATTTGAAAGACATGGTTTGGCTTTCTCAAGGAAAAAAAAATGTGCTGATTAGGTAATGGAGATCAGTAAAGTGTTCTGATATATAAGTGCAGGAAATAAATTAAGTGACTACCACACAAGGTTAAGATAACAAGCCAGTAAAGTGGAGAGAGGTACAAGATACTGGGAATACCAGGAGTTTAGGAAGCAGGGACTTGGAATATAGACTAGACTCTGCCACTAACTTGCTGTGTGCTTTTGATAATTCACTTTATTTCTTTATGCTTGAATTTACTATTTTAAAAAGAACTTCCGTAAAATCTACCCTGTACACTTTATGCTATTGATCGAATGAGAGAAGATATTAAAAGACATTAAGGGTCTGAAATGTTGTTGAACAAAAATGGGACAGATGCTACCTATTAAAATTTCTTAAGGTTATTAAGTTGGGTAGCTGTTGACCAAAGTCAGTGGACTGAATATTTCCATGATAAAAGGCCAGGTAATAAAGCTTTGGTAAAAGGCCTTTTGTTGGTCCACCCTTTATTCAAACTCTCAGCTGGGTGAGGCATGGTTGAGAGGCCAGTGACAGAGGGAATGTCAATGTATTGTTTATTAAAGAGCTTGTGAGGTCAGGTCTTGAACCATATGTGATATGTGGAGTCTGGGCAAAGACCTGTTCAAGTAAGTTACCAAGTTAATTAAACCCTGCTTAGTGTATCTCTAAGTACGTAGAATAGCCTGGCAAAAATGATCCTTGTCTCTACCATTGGGTGCTTAACTGACCCTCCTGGTTAGGGGTGAATGGAGTCAGCTTCTGTGTGGGAAGCTACGGAAGCCTGTTAGGGATGAGACCGGTGGAGGAAGGCAGAGAAGTTTCTCTACACCTCCCTCTCTCCATTGCATTTGATATCCCCTATTGGTGAGCTATGGCTGCCAAATCAATAGTGGCATTCAATTTACAAGTAGAGAAAATAAGGACATTTGTATCTTGACAAAGAGTGCAAAAGAAAATAAAAGAGGAATGAAGATAAAGGAGGGAAGAAAGGTAAAAAAAAAATTATAGGAAAAAGAAAAATGGTGAATTCAATCCTAGAAGGATTCATGCTAAAGGTGAACTTTAGGAAGAACTATGACAGACTAAGGGATCAAGAACAAACAGAGATGGGAGGGTGTGTGCATTGGCATAACTTCACAAAGAGTTAAGGAGTCAGTTCAAGGCTCTTCCACGAGTCTGAAATTCCATTTTAGCATACGTAAAAATACCTGTGGACGTGACATGGTAACAAACTCAATGGGGAGCCCTAGAACTTGGGCCATTGCTGACTTTGTAATTTCTCAAGTGTCAGATTTCAATAACTATTTAATATTGTTTTGCCTTTCTCGAACTTTTTTCGTACTGTATGCCCAGAACTACTAAGGGAGACTATTTTGATGAGGGCTATCTGTCCCATAATAAGGAATTATCTTGGTGGCCTGAACTGGCTTGGGGCTTATTTCAGATGGAACCATGTAGTTCCTTTGTTTAATATGTAAGTTCTCTAACCCAGCACAGATTTAAGGTTTTCTTTCCCTGTCTCAATATCACCCCAAGTTTGCCTTCCTCTTTCCCTTCCAGAAAATTTATGCCTCACACCCACTGTAACCCTCAGTGTGTCCTTTACATGGAACGAGTCCTTAGTAATTCATTAAACCATGTTCAATGGCATTTCTATCAGCAACAGTGCTTTAATTTTGTTTGGGTTACTGCATGTATGTTTAAAGGTAATAAAAATGTTTATTCTTGACAATCTTGTAGTTCAAAGGCCTTTCTATACAAACTGCATTCCCTTAAATCATTCTGAATCAGTGAAATTTCACAGTATTACCTTGAGTGCCTGTTCTGCCAGGATGCTCACCAATATTTAAATTCGATTTAGGAAAGCAATTCAGAATTTTTTGAGTGTGAGAAGTATAATAAAAATAAATAAATTCCATTCTTTCTATAGTTTACCTTATGGCCTAAATGTTATTCACCCCAGAATGTCCACAAGCATATAGAAAACAAGTACTTATTTAAAATCAAAGCTGCTTGAATTCCAGATGGTTCAAGTATATCTTAATCTATCTTGAGCAAGTCCCCTAGTTCTGCAGGAACAAATGGTGGAATGTTATTAAAATGTTAATTAGTTAAATTTAGTCCCCAAAGTATAAAGAAAACAAAATTGCACCTACATGATTTTATTTTTACTAATGGGGGAAAGAAATTCTGATATATAAAGAAATGAGGTTATTTTAGAGGAAGAAGAAATACATGATGTGAGTTTTAGATTAAAATATCCAGGGGTGTAAAACAAGTCTGAACAAAATTATTGGGGTATGTTTCCAACCTATTATATGAAGCTATTTTCAAAATAAGCTATTTTTATCTTGTATCATGAGTTCTTTCTTTATTCAAATGGAAATTGGAGAGATAGAGATGCCAGTCAATGACAGAGCTATTGGATTTGCACGATTTGATTTTTTTTTCCCTATTTTTTGAGCTATTGGAATTAGAAAGACCTTCAGAATTTCCTGGAACCCTCAGATCATTCCTGAAGCCCTGCCTGTATCAAGAAAACATCTGTTTGATACTCTCCAAAGGAAAGGAAGAACAATCTCTCTAATTTAAGCATCTTGGGTATAAATCTTTAGATTTAGATTGTGTAACTTCAAAATAGTCAATAAAAAAAGACAAACGTGAAGATTTAACAAAATGTATTATGTGAATCTTGAGGGTACATCAATTTGTTGACATCTCAAATTTTCCTCCAGTCATTCTGTTGCTAGAGAGTACACTGCATTTATATTTATGATTGGTTTAACTGCTTCATTTTAATCATTATGTTTGTACCTGGATTAGTTAAAAAAAGGTACTAAAACATTTCCTGGTTTCAATCATACAGCTTTTAAAAAACTCTGGTAATGAAGAGTCAGCAAAGGTTTCTGAGCAGGTGTTTTGATGTAATTGGACATAAGGAATAGTAATATTGGTAATCTACCTAATTCATAGCATGCCTCTATTAACTAGCCCATAGTAGCCATGTCAATGGGGCTTTCAGAGTTACTGTTTTTGATCAAGGCCTAACTTCTAGAGCTACTCAAGTTATACAATATTATATGGTGCCAACCATGTTTCCATATAAAATGATCCTCTCGGACATCTGAGTGCCCTCCTGACCCAATACTGAAGTTCAACTCATAAATGATGGGGAGAAAGAAAAAGCAATAACGAAAGGTAATGACCCCAAGCCAGTGGGTCTCATTGGCAGAGTTCATGTTGCTTCTCTCTTAAAGTGACTGGTCACTGAAAGACTCAGCTGACTTGAGGGCGGCAACTAGTGAGACTTAAGTATGGTCCACCCATTATGATAGCTCTCAGAGTATGTGTGTAAACTCATTTTATTGTTATGAGTTTTATAAGCAGCAGAATGAAACACATTTGACTCTGTATCACTGGGCATTGAATAGGGAGAGATGGATGCAATGTAGTGTTATTTTTAACCTTTATATTATATTCAAAATTATTAAGCTGCACTTAGGACACCTTTGAAAAATAATTCTGGGATTTGGACACCACATAGATAAGTCAGTCTCTGTTCCACAGGGTGCTGAGGTTTGAGAAGGAAAGAAGAAGGAAGAATCTATACAACACTCCCCCCAATCTAACGTAGGCAGAAAAACTTTTTTTGATTTTAGGTGATTGAAGTATATCCCTGACTATTGTACGGAACAGTGGTTTCTGGGATCCATGTACAGAAAAAGATCCCTTTACTATCCACTGAGCAATAGGCTGACTTGAATTATTTTTACTATTCATTTGGAGAGCCTAAGAAAAGGCTACCCTCACTGATGGAATAAGGAGACAGGTCTCTGCCTGCTAGGCTTGGTGGTGCTCAGTCAAACATAGCCATGCAGAATGTGAGCTAACCAAGGAAAAAGAGATAACGGCTGGATTCATCGGAGAGACAGGAAATCTTGGAAAGGTGGACAGAAGAAGCAAATTCTGAGAAAGTATTTAAAGAAGGAAGACAGATTTGTCCCTATTTGTAGACAGACTAAGTGAAGCAGATGGTTGCTTCCAAAGTGTGAATTTAGGCAGGCCTCACTGCCCCAAATTATCTTTAATGCTGGCCAATCCTTGTATCAGACACTCTTATCAGCAGGAACTTCTAAGTGGAAACACTGATCACCATCGTTACATGCAAAGGCTAACTGGAAAGTGAAATGCCTACACCTATTGTAGAGCTCCTGTCTGTACATATGTAGGCCATTTCCCTCTTTCCGCTGATAATACTTCAGTTTGGTTCGGGCACAAGGTGAATGTTATTGGGTTTCTGGGCAGGTGGATCCACCCGCTCGTTTATGAGCATGCAGGTTACTCAGTTCTGACCAAAGAGATATAAGGAAGACTCTGCTGGAGGAAAATCTTAAGTAAGATTCTTCTTCTGATAAGGGGGAGACAGCTAAAGCAACACAGAAACTTGCTCAGTTTCTGACTTCTATGAAGGTCTTGAGAAGAAATGATTCCTGCCACTATTGTATCCGTCTTGTGACCATTAAAGGAAGGGTGTGGGACTAGCTGAAATCCTGCCTCAGAGCTTTGAAATCTGTGTAGCAATCATCAACTGCTGGGTCTTCTGCTAGGTGAGAAAATTAATATGCATTTATTTAAACCACTGAGAGTTCGCTATTTGATTAGACATCTTAATTGATAACCTACTATCAAAATGACTTCTAATACCTTAACAATTACTACTCCTTGACTCTATCTCCAGCTAAGAGCAGGAATAAGTAAGTTCAAACAACTCCTCTCCCCATTGACAACTCTCACATTTGTGGTCTCCCTATTTGGCACTATCTTGATCACTCTTTATATTAATTGTCTTTTCTTATATATAAATAGTTAAGATGTAAATATACAATGCATGTTTAAGGATTTTTCCCAAATGGAAGTTCTTTGGACTTAGATAAATTTGGCAGACAGGTAGGCAGAGGTAGCTAGCTACTGGTGGGCTATTCCCCTCAGAAAATGTTGCACAACATAGAGTTTAAAGATTTGGATCTTAATTAACCTTAGCTTTGCCATCATGAATGCTTAAAATACAGTCATCATCTCCGAACCCATAGGTCTTTGGTCTAAGCAAATCATGGAACCTCAGCATTTTCCACTTCAGCTTTTCACGACTCCTTTCTCTGGCACTTCTTACATTTTCAGAAATATGAGGTCATAGCTCAAAATGGCTAAGAGGATGCCCAGTTCCCTAAGCGGCCCCAGATTATGTCATTCTTTGTGGCTCTGTTCTGGAGGCCCAGTCCATCCACATCAGGATTCTACTTAGATGTACACCATTCAGAGTCATACTGCTTGGTCTGCCTAGATCCCTAGACACTGCATAGAATGGGAACCCAAAATTAGGGGATTTGGAACCCAGTCTGGTGTGTGGAAAGTTATCTTTCTCAGGTCTGGATTCAGGTCACTATACCTCAGATCTCTGTTATAAAACTTCCTGCCATGCATGTGCACTGAACACTCCTGTTGGATAACTACTTATTTCCCTGCTTGTCCCACCCTGGTGCCACCCACACCATTGCACTAGCCTGGCTTGAGCTTAATATTCCCTTTAACACTGTGCATTAAACAACCTATTGCCCTTGTTGTAGCCACCATCTGCTACTTGGAGATTTCCCTAAGACTACAGATTTCTTCCCCAGGCTGTGTGTTATCAAAGTCCCCATAATCTCTCTTGCATCCATCCCCATTATGAAAGAAAGCTGTCAACAATAAAATATGGAGTAGAATCTTTTTCATACCCCGCTTTACCCTGTTTATGGGTTAGCCTTTCTTAGGAAGATCTTCTTTTTTAAAGAAATATCTTGCTAGCAGGGATCTCTTTGGCTATATATCCAAGATTTAATTACCGTTAAGAAAAAAATTATGAGAGCGATGAAGGAACCCAGAATATAAAATGCAGAGACCACTGGTACCACCTCATTGGTGCCATATTATTTTCACTTCCAAATATAGAGTGATAGAAGAAAGTCTTAAATATCACAAGAAAACATCTTGAACCACTGATGAACATCCCCCCTTACTGAGGATTTACTTCAGCAGACTAAACACTTCATATATTGCATTTTGCCACACATGGATTTACTGTAGAGCTACTGAAGGTAGACCTTTAGGGGCCCCAACCTGAACAAGAGACTTTCAAGGTTTCCAAATGAATCCACCTAATTTGTATTTGGTCCTTTGCATTCTTTACAATTTAAAGCAATTTCATACACATTAGGCCCCACAAAATTTAATTCATTTCTGTATTTGTCATATCAGGGGGATAAAAATATGACAGTCATAACCTTTTCTCTAAAAATCTAAAATACTTGTGAAGTGACAGGTGCATACTCAAATATGCACACATAAAAGGCAATCTGTTCATTGCTATGAGGAGGTCAAAGGAAGTGGCAAGTGAACACGGTGAGGCTACTTTTATTTAGGGTGCTGTCTTGACTTCAAGGAGGAAATGACTTTGGAGTTTGAAGAATGAAAATATTTTATTAGTTGGAGTAATCAACTTTGGAATATTGGACATCCCAGGCAAGGGAAATAGTAAATAATGTTCAAGGATAAATGAGCAGTAGAATATGGAGTTGAAAAGTAGCTTAGGTGGTATATCCATGGAATGTTTGTTTTGTCTTGTTTTGTTTTTATTTTTATTTATATATCAGAGAATATTTTGAATACATAAAAGTAGAAAGAATAGTATCAGGCAGCTTCTCAATTGCCTCTTTTAACATCAACAGACACTTAGAAGGAAAAAGACTCAGATGCTGGTTTCACCTCTCTGAATAACTCTATTTTCCAATAGTTGACCCATAAATTTCCACTTCATTATAACTATCTCATATCTTCAAGCAGAAAATTTTTTGTCCAGCTTTTCTAATTGCTCTACTCTAAGGGTTGCTTTGAATTACTAAAAGCAAAAGTAGGGAGCCTTAATCTTTATGTGAAAAAAAATCAAACTCCGTATACACTTTAACTGGGATCATACCTCAGAAAACAATCAAAGCAGATGGGACAGTATGGTAACTGATTTAGTAATTGGAAATGACATGGTTTTAATCCCATTACAAATTTTTAATAACTGTGAGTCCTTATGGAAATTGCTTTATTTCTCCAATATGAAAATAAAATGATGAAAGCGACATTTGCTTTTACACATCATGATAACCTGTTACCGGGAACTTACATGTTTTGAACATTGACTATAGGCCAGGTAACCATTAAACACTTTTCATGCATTATCTTATTTACTTTTTGCCAACTCTGAGACAGGTAATATTTTAAAGGTAACATTTCAGATGATGTATCTTGCAGAAAGATGGTTATATTAGTAAATTATTTTAATTTATAAATTAAAAAAATTAATAAAACCAGCAAAAGTAAGGCCAAATGTTAAATCCAATTTCACATGGGTTCAGCTAGAACTCTTTACCTCTGTGCTAGACTGCCTTGCATTACCAGTTTTCATACATCATAATTTTCTCTTTCATTCCAAGTCATACCTTTATAGCTAGTTTGCTTTCTTTTGTTGTCCCATATGCTTTACACAGTAGTATACTGTGAGTAAAATTATTATACTCTTCACTCAACCTTGATGATTAACCTTTAAACTTACTTTTTGACAATCCTTGTGGAATTGTCACATGATTTAATCAATCCCCCAAGAAATTTTTGAAAACCACAGAAATGGCCAATATACAGTATATTAAAATTTTAAGTTGCTAACAGATAGATTTACAGTGCTTTCCCCCACCCCCCACCCCGCCATTTTATCATTTGGAGTCCTTTCTCATACCAAGCCAAATATCTTTACAGTGAAACTCAGGACCTATGGGGTTTCCTTACTTTCTTCAATATAAGCTAGTCCTTTTTTATTTTTTCAATTTTTAACCTTAAAACTGACATTAGCTGGGACTGACTCAGTTTTGTATTTTTACTGACAAATCCATATTAATAACAACATCAATACTGTATTAAACCTGAACTATGGGAATAATTTGTAATCACGCCAAAATTAATAACATTGTGTATCACCCGGAGAGCCTCTCAGGGAGGAGAGTGAAATGGTTATTAACTTGGGTTATTATTGCAGCATTATGGACATTTAAATAGGCTATAACTCTAGAAATTTAAAGGTCAGTTTGATTTATTCAATTTAGTTTGTCATATGTTTGGAAAACTAATTAAAATCACAAACAACATGGTTATAACATTTTTGATGGCAAGTCAGAAGCCTGTATTTTGAGACGCAATAAGTAATAATTTTGCTGGGTGTGCTAGACTTTCTTTTTCAGTGAAATGGACAGATTCTTCCATTTCCATGTTTGGGTCTAGGAAGGCAGGTTCTGTGGGAGCTTCTGTTTCTGGATGCACGGTCTTCCTTCTTATGGATTTCTTGCCTCGAAACACTATACCTCAAATCCTATGGTGACCGGGTGCTGCCTTTTTGATCTGACTTAAACATCCAAAATAATCTCTTAGACCAAAAGATTTCCCTTTTCATCTGTTTTAGAATATCACATTACTTCTCACTGGAAAGATATTCTTTTGTCTTAAATAGTTCCAGTTTGTTGGAGATTGACATAGTGAATGCCCCTGGAAAGTTAACACAATATTTTGAGTTGTGTTTATTTTGTAACAAAGTTTTATAGGAGAAGGAAATAGTGTGGGGCAATGAAGTCTGAAAAATACAGAGAATGAAAGATGGATGCAAGACGTTGGAAGTGGGAAGATGACAAAAAATAGAGTTAATGGCTCATGCTGGAGTAAATTAGGGATGAAAAAAGGGAATATTCTTTTTTCCAACTAGGGACATTATATGGGGCTCTTTTTTCATGTAGTATCTACCTACAGTTTTAGAGAGAACAATTCAGACATGGCTATTAGTATCAATAGTAAAAAGAAATATGGGAGTTGAAATACCAGTATAATTAAAGGGCAATACATAAAGAAAATGTGAACCAGGTCTTTGGAGCATCCTAATGGATATGACTGGAAGGAAATGAAATAATAGATTTGAGACCAACTTTCAAGGTACCCTCAACATTTAGCTGCCTTACACGACTGTAATTATCAAGCTATATCTTATAGCCAAATAGCTTCTAAGAAGTCCTTAAATTATTTGGATGACAACTTTACGATCCCCAAAGCAGAAACTTCAGCCACAGGAATATCTACTTTATGTTGACTGCCTAGTGACAAGAAAGGACTGATGGAGAGTGGGAAAGGCAAAGGGGGAGGAAGACAGAAAAGTAATAGACCATTGAGTTACTAACCACTGGGTCAGATTGGTAACTATGATAACTGTAAACATGGTACCTCCAGAATTCATCCTGGCTGAAAACAAACCCATAACTCTTTCTTAGGAGTATTCTGCATCCCACTTGATGTGACCGAATAGTTTCTGTGGCATTTATGAAAATTACCCTTTATCTCACCAATATATTTAAGCATGTAGTATGTAAATAGAAGGGGCAGTGTGAAAGAAGATGGCCCGACTCTTAAATTTAGAGCTCATAATCTAAGAGGAGAGAAAAATAACTACACAGAAATATTAAGGAGTGGAATTAAGTATTTTTTAATAACATTTTGTTTTCCACAAATTTGGAAGTGAAAATAGGAGGTAAAAATCATATAGTTATGCAATTTATTTAATGTCAGTTGGAAAGGAGGAGACAGAATGAGAGTTTACTCCTTTTCAAAACATCTTCTCATATATGAACTAAAAAAGATCAAATTCACAATTGACAATGAAATTCAGTTAGCCAAGATATAGTACATCATTGTTTTTTGATGTAGTGTAGTTCTACTATAGGTTGGCTAACTGAACATAATAAAAAAATTTGCAATTCACAAATCTGATAAGGGATTTGTATCAAGATTATATCAAGAATGTCTATAACTCAAAAATAAAAAGACAAAGCAAATTTTAAAATGAAAAAAAAACTGTCAATCAAGTGGTAGCTTCTAGAAAGGCTTAACCCATAAATTATATTGAAGGTATATAAAAATAAATGCAAATTTGTTTCATGAAAATATATTGGGAAAAGATAACTTAATGTCCAAGAAAACCTGAATTGTAGATGCTATCTACTATAAATAGAAAGGTAGGAAAGGCAAATAAGTATTTATCAGTTTTTTTTTTTTTAATCACACATTTGTGTGCTTGCAAGGTACACATTTTCATGTCAAGGGTAATCTGGCTGCCCTTTAGAAGCTTATGATGAAAAGGTGTACTAATATCAATTTGGTAACAGTACAAAAAAAGAAGAATTTTATAAAGTTTCCATATCAAATGAGGGAAACCAAAAGAAAAGTGGGCATCAGGAGCACAAGATGAGTACTATGCACTATACTTGCTAGAGAGAAATTCATGATAACTAATTTTGAGTAGAGTCTTGAAGGATAGTTAGGATTAAGGCAATTCAATGGCGTGTGCTCACTGGAAAGGTACTTCACACTGGCCCCTTGAGAGATTCCATAGAATAGGAGTTTAGCTTTGTATTTCTCTTCTGCCAGATATTACTAAGTATCACAGTGTGAGGTTTTTCTATTGCTATACAGAATTATTTGAAGTCATTCAGAAAATATGATTCAGACTGGCGTAATATTCTCCAGTTTGCCTGTTACAACACCTACCTTCATGTAGGTCACTTTGCTGAGCTTCTAATGTAGCCATGTTAGAACTTAGGCACATTAAAACTAGTGTTATAAATATGAGAAATACTCTATCATCAAAAATGGACCATCAGTGTTGCAGATGTGAGATGGATAAGTGTGTTTTCAAGTTGTACCGGCAACATATTACCCTAAACATAGAGTAAACAGGTTACCCTAACCTAGTTTGATTTTGCAGGCTATGAAACGTTTTATCTTCTAAGTGGTCTGATTAGAAAAAATAAATACTATCACCTTTTCACTCTTGAATTTTGGGGTTACAACAGTTACCCTTCTTCAACCCAGTCAGCACAGAGCCTTACAAAAGTAGATGCCAAACAAATATGCATCTCATTTAAACCAATGTTTCTCCTCTAAATTGACACATTCCCCCATAAGCATGAATTTAATACCTAAGCACATGAGTGAAGAAAATTGAGAAGGTGAACAGTTTAGGAGTTCTCCCTATGACAGTTATTCTTATTTTCTAATCAAGGACTTTTTATTTTATGGAAAAGTTATCAGGGTATTAGTAGAATTGCAAACATCTTTGTCTAAGCAGCAGATTAAAAATACACTGAAGAATATTTGTTAAATATAGACTTCCTAGAAATGATAGAAAAGACACAAATGAATAAATGCGTATTTATCCATGGAGGAAAAGTAAGAAGGAAAGACTCTCTATGGAATGGACAGTACATACCAATGAAAGAGAGGCATGAGGTCACATATTTGGAGGGAATGCAGAGCTAAGAACATGCATAGGAAATTCTGCTGTAAAGGTGAGGAGTTGCTTGTAAGTTGTCTTCTGCCCAGAGATGGTGACAGCTAAGAATAGGAAGGCAGATAGAGGGCCTAGAAGGCAGATTGAGGATATCTCAGTGAAGCAACCCAGCTGGTCAAAGTCTGAGCATTTTCCTCTCTTGGGGCACAAAAGCCTCAAGACAGAACCAACAGGTACAGGACCTTGAGTGGAAGAGAAAACCCATTCTCTGAATGACTGGAGATGCCTGGGTGGAGTGGAAAGCATCCATGCATGGAATACCCACTGGTAAGGGAACTTACTGATCAGGCACTACTATGATTGGTATAACACTGTGTCTAATGTTTGTTCACCATCCTATTTTCTCATATAGCAGTGTCAACAGTTATCAACTTTTACCAAGCAGATTGCATGCTTCCATCCAGATCTATTTTATGCCTTTCTCTATCCTCCTCAATGTTCCTAGAAGCTGACCAAAATAGAATGCATCACTCAGGCTTCCTTGTCCTCTGGATTTTTGGTGGGTTAAGCCATTGGAAAAAATTAGCAAAGGAACAGAGGGCTGGAAGAGTGAGAAGTCTGGGAGTTTATTTCTCCTTACTGACTCCTACTTTGATAAGACTGTCAGGGGCTATACTTCTCTAAGGCTATAGATACCTCCCATGGATGGTGCCTTTTTATTTCACAAGCACCTCATAACTCCAATTTCTCTTCTCAATTCTTCAGACCTGGATAACAGATTTCCACAGTCTCTGCTACTCAACTGTCTAATAATCATCTGGGGTTACTTAATGGTGCCCCCCCTTATGTAAACTATCCCTTTAAAATATATCTTCTCTTCTCTAAAGAGACCCTAACTCATAGAATTACTGGTGCTTGGAATATCATCCCCCTATACCTTAAAAACATGGAATTCTGGGGTAGAATTGTTCCTATTTTTGAATAACAAATAGATAATCTCTGTGGAGACCCTGATAATCCATGATTACAGTTATTAAAATTATCACTAGTAAAGATAGAGTGAATTACAGGTGGAGGACAAAGTAAAAGGAGATCAAGTGGTTGAGGTACTTAATTGCTATGGTGATAATGGTGATTACATAGGATGTGATGGGAGGAACTGCTTCTAACTATACTAAAGAGCTTACAAAAGAATAAAAAAAAAAAAAAGAAGCTTAAGGATTTAACCTCTTAACTCAAGCCACGGACAAAGAATCAGAGAGCTTCTAAGGTGGCCTTAAGGGAAACCCTTCTTTTTTAGTTACAGAGAAGGCAAGGATGAAAATCAGACTTAAGGTCTGAATGTATGTATTTCTGAATTGCAACAGACACCACAACAAGCTCATATGCTGATCAAAAGTACTGGTTGGAGAAAAAAATATAATTTGGAATGCTGAATGAAGACACTGGGGAGACAAAAATGAATCAGAATTTTGAATCCTCATATCCCTCCAGAAGCAGTTCTCATAATCTGAGTGATCTAGCCTTCTTTTGAGAAAAAGGAAAAATTTTTTTTAAAAGGGTGACAGCATCTTAAACAGTTGACTTACACATGAATGTCTTCTCACAGCTCTCTGGCACCACTTTCTATTATTTGTATTATTCTAAGAAGGTAAATTTCAAACAAAGAAGTAGAAGAATGCTCTGGGAAGAGGTAATATATACACAAAAAGAGTTTCAGGATCTTGCCCAATTAGATCCCAAAGGCAGGGGTCATACCAAATATACACAGGTAGGGGGTATATCCTAAAGATTCAATATTTGCTATATCATCTCAAGTAACTGGGAGTGCTGTTAACTGCTGCTAACTTGGTTACTTAAAGCCTGCATTTAATAGTATATATATGTAATAAACTTTATACTAATAAAAGTTTAACACCAGCAATAATCAGCTAGAAATTATAAGTAAAAAGTAAAATGCAACTCACAATAGCAACAAAAACTATAATGTATGTAAGAATTAACTTAATAAAAAATAATAAGACCTCTTATAAGAAAAGTTTGGAATGTGAAGAAAGTACACAGAAGATAATTTGAACAAATGAAAAGTCCATGTTCTTGGATAGGATGATTAAATATTATTTGTATGTAAATTATCTCTCAATTTAGTCTATAATTACAATGTGATTCCACTAAAATACCCAGTTAGATTTATTGCTTAACTCAGTAAACTTAATATAAAATTTATATCAAAGAATAAAAGTCCAGGAAGAACTGAGTAAATTTATAAAAGAAAATTAAGGTTTGTGGGAGGGTATGCATAATCATAAGAGAAAGTAAGATGTGATACAAAACTGGAGTAAAATAATGAAAAAAAAACCCCGTATGATTTTCTTATAAGGTCTGGAAAGTAGATCAATGAAACATCATCAGTAACACAGACACCGACTTAACATATTTGGAAACATAATACATAATAAAGGCGGTAGCAGAAATTGATGGGAGAAAAACCACAAATTCTTACACAGTTTCAGAAAGCTGATTACTATATGGAGAATAACAACACCGGAACACTACCTAATACCACATACAAAGATGGATTCCAGATTAAAATTCTACAAAATTAAAATTCTATAAAAGTAAAAGTATGAAGGCGATAGAAATGTGTAACAGTACAATGTCTCTGTGATGCATGGTTGATAAAGACTTCAAATATAAAAATTTAAAAGCAGAAAAAATTTAAATACAGCAATATAGATAAAGGATAATGCATTTGACAAAGTGAAGTTTATTCTAGGAATATATGTTGGTTTAACATTCAAAAATCAAACAACATAATTCAACATTAATGGAACAAGAGATAAAACAATCTTTTTAATAGATACAGAAAAACATTTGACAAACTTTCAACAGATATTTACCTTAAAAACTCTCAGTAAACTAGGATTAGAAGGGACTTCCTCAATCTGATAAAAATCTATAGGTAACATATTCAATGGTGAAACTGAATGGTTCACTCCCTAAGCTTGGGAATAAAGCAAAGTTGTCTGCTCTCACCATTTGAATTTTCTATTGTATAGAAAGTGCTAATCAGCACAACAAGCATGCCAAAGATATAAAAGGCATGCAGATTAGAAAAGAGAAAGTAAAGCTGTCTTTATTTGCAAATGATATGACCATTTAAGCAGAAAATCCTAGGGGATATACCAAAAGCCAATAAGAAAATTTAGCTAGGTTTCTGGATATAAAGTCAATATAAAAACCAACTGGATTTCTATGTTTTTCCAATGAATAATTAGAAAACAAAATTAATAAATATGATTTACTATAGCATTAAAAATAATAATTTAAAAAAATAACAAATAATTAAGGATAAATTTAGCAAAATATGTGCAAAACCAGTATACTGAGGACTGTACGACATTGCAAAAAGATAATAAGGAAGACTAAAAAATGGAGAGATATTCATGTTCTTAAATCAGAAGATTCAATACTGTTAAGAAGTGAATTTTCTCCAAATTTGTATATATATTCAACACAATTCTAATCAAAATCACAGCAAGATTTTTCTATAAACTGGCAAGCTGATTCTATAATTTCTGTGTATACACAAATGGCTTATAGTAGCCAAAACGACATAAAAAAAAAAGAACACAATTGGAAGACTTATACTACTTGATTTCACATTTATTATAAAGCTACATTAATCAAGGGCTTGCTTTTTGCTTAAGGACTAACATATAGAGTCTGAAAAAAATAACTATGGGATAAATATTTCCAATGTTGAGAAGTGAGGCGGTTGAACAAATGGTCCTGGGAGCCTGGATATCCCTCTGCAGGGAAAAAAAAGAACCTTGACCTTTACTTCACACTATTTATAAGAATTTGCTTGAGACATTTCATAAATTTAAATCTGAAAGCTAAAATTATAAAACTTCAAGAAGAAAACAGGAAAGTTTTTGTGAAATTATAGCAGGGCAACAATTTCCTAGAACTATAAAAGAAAATGATAAATTTGACAGTAAAAATTTTAAAATCTATTTTCAAAAGAGAGCATTAAGATGTTCAAAGGCAAGACAGATTGGAAAACTGTATTTGAAAAACATTATCTACCAAAGAACTTCTGTGCAGATTATATGAAAAACTGTAACAACTCAATAGGAAAAAGACAAACAATCCAGCAAAAGAAGGATCAAATAATGTGTATAAATATTGCACAACAGAAGGTATATAGTCATAAACACGTGAAAAAATGCTGAGAATCATTAGTCTTCAGGGTAATCAAAATTAAAATCACAGCAAGATGCCTATACATGCCTACCATATGTAATTAAATGTAAAAGTCCAATCATACCAAGTCTTGGCAAGGATATAGGGAAATTCATACTCTGTTTGTAGCAGGGGTATAAAATGGTACAACCACATTAGAAAACATTTTGGTAGTTTTTTTTTTTTAAATAAAATTAAGCATATATTTTCCATATAATAGAAGGTATTTATTTTATTCATTTTTTAAGATTTCATTTATTTATTTGAGAAAGAGAGAAAGACTAAGTCAGGGGAGGGTCAGAGGGACAAATAGACTCCCTGCTGAGCAGGGAGCCCAATGTGGGGTTCAATCCTGGGACCCTAGATCATGACCTGAGCTGAAGTCAGATGCTTAACCAACTAAGCCACCTAGGTGCCCTAATAAAAGGTATTTACTAAAAGAGAAATGATGACTTTTTTTCCCACATAAAGACTTGTACAAAAATGTTCAATGTCCTTTTAATAATAATAACTAGAACTGGAAATAAAATGATGGAAACATAAATTATGGTATACTCATGAAAAAGAAACAAACCACTGATTATCAAAACAACTTGGTTGAACCTCTTAGGCTAAATGAAAGAAGTTTGACACAAAGGGGTACATAGTGTATGACTCTTCATATATGAACTCCTAGGAAAGGCAAAAAACATCTGAAGTGAGAAAATGAACATGAGTAGGTCACCTGGAATTGGGAATGGTGAGGAGTGATCTCACATGGGCATGAGGGAACCTTCTGAGTTTACAGAAATAGTCTATATCTTGACTGTGGTGGTGGTTACACACATGTATATATTTTCAAAACTCATCGCATTCTACAACAGAATGGATGTATTTTATTGTTTAGAAATTATACCTGAATAACTTAATTGAAAAATAAAAAAGTTATGAACAAACCATAAAAAAGAAATGAATAATTTATTTAAATTAAAATTGTTTCCCCATTCAGTGAAGAACACCATCAACAAAAGTAGAGGGCAAGTAACAAATTATAGGAAGATAATTCTAATATCTGAAATTGGCTATGGATTAGGATTGTGTATCTAGGATACACAAGTACGTACTGCAAATCAATTAGAAAAAGTCAGGAACTCAAGAAAAAGACAAAGAATATGAACAGGCAATTTAGAGATGATGTAATCCAAAAAAATTAAATGTATATGCAAAGATACTCAAATTCATTAGAAAACAGTGTACAATGAAACAGAGAATAATATGAGATTTCATTTTGCACCTACTAGAGCCAGCAGAAATTAGAAAAGCTGAGTAATCTTAAGTATTAAAGATGGGCTTGCTGAACTCTTCTGCCTATTCGGTGAGAAAGAAGTAGAAGAGTGTGCAACCATGTTGTTGAGTACGTGCTGGTCTGTATGGTCTGCAGACCAGTGAGAGGTAAATTACAGTCTCCTGCTAAGAATGTTGTTTGCCCTGTATCCCTGAGTATATTAACAGTCATGTTCGCTCTATGCTATGCATGTGGAAATTAAAAACGATTAAAGTTTCTGTACATTTCACTCTATCATTCGGTCATTTAAAAAGTGCCTTTTCTGCCCCTGTTAAAGCTTTTTTTTTTTTTTTTTTGCCTTGAATTCAAACCTGCCTAATATTGGGAATATGATACCTGTTGGTTTTTTCTTTGTATTAGTCTGGTTTGCCTTTGCTAATATTTTGTCATCGGTGTCAAGCCACTTTGCTATAGGTGCTTCTCTTTCATTCAATACTGGTTTAGGTTTTATTCTATGATCCAAACCAATGGTTTCTATCAATTGATCTATTTAACTCACTTAGTTGTTAACTTTTAATGAGGATGACCGTCTATTTGACCACTGATCTGTGATTTATCTTCTGAAATCTATTTCAACAGCTTTAATTCCATTTTCACTTTTTCTTTGGTGTGTGTTCCTTCACAGAAATGGCAACATTCTTCTACGTGACACAGAAAGTGAGACTTGAAAAGAAGGTAAGGCATTCTTGGATAGGACTTCTCATTCATAAGCATGGAAATTTTTTGTAAGTCAAACTAAAAATTAACATACTCCTAATAAAAAATAGAAGGTAATTCTTTAATAAATAGAATTTTAGTTCCTATGGAAACATGAAAAAAATAAACCCCAGGAATAGCTGAAAAATCTCCCTTTAAAGAAGAGTTACATTTGTAAAGAAGTATTTTGCCCTAGACCATCTTTCTCAATCTCTTCTACTCTCTAGAGGCAACCAATTAAAGGGTGTTGTTGTGTTTGTGTTTTTGTGGTGTATTTCTAATAAGCTTCCAGTATCAAAGAACATTTACCTACTATTTTTAGTTTATTATTTTTAGCCATTATCAAGTAATTTCCTACTCTTACAGGTGTGAATTTAATTACCTTAGACTACTTTCCTCTAGCCTCTCCATCCTCCCAAGGAAAAGACAGCCATCTATGACCTGGGAAGTGGGCTCTGACTAGACACTGAATCTTACAGTAACTTGATCTTGTACTTTCCACCCTCCAGAATGGTGAGAAATAACATTTCTGTTGCTTATAAGCACCTGTTCTGTGGTATTTTGTTGTAGCAGTCTGAATAGACTGAAATACCACTATATCAGTTATTCTATAAATTACCATTTTTCCCAATTGCCTTTGCATCTGAAGACCCTTGTCCTCTTGTATCCTGGCCCAGGTTTTCTCTAGGCCTGCCTGCAAGGCTGTCAATCTAGGATATGTCTTGAAAGGTCTCTTGCTTGAGTCCACAATTTCCTGTTTTGTGCTCTCATTTTATTAGAGCAAGATTTTGCTTTAGGGTTTTTGTTATGTTAGACATAGCTCACATCCCAGTATTAGATGCTTTGTCTCTTGTACTATTCGAATTCTCCTGAAAACTTACTTCTAATTTTCCTTGAATGGGATCATACTGACTGTGAGAGTGAGAGTCCCCAATTGCCAGAATAAGAAAAGATTTTCTCTATGATTCCAATACCACCATTCTAAATATCTTCACCGATTCAGTCCATTTCTGTTAAGAACAATGTTCTATTGTTGTGCCTGGGGATAAATGTGGGGCTGCCTTTAACTCAGGGAAGAAGAACAGGTTAGAGTAGATGGGGAGAGGGGTGGAAGTGTCACCTGGTTCAATTGCTTTATTCACAGAACTTTAATCAGTCCCTTTGTTGTAATCCCATCTTTCATACCTGCTGTCTAGCATCTGTGCCTCCACTGAGCCCAAAGCCCTTCCATTCGGGATTCTGAAAGGCAGACCATGTTCCATGTAGGCCACAGCTCTGTGTGTATTCTGCCAGGTCATGTCAATTTCATATTCCTCTGATACTACCTGCTAACATGTTCCTATCTACTTTCATCTTCCCCAAATCCCTGTAGTCTCTAATGTTTGGTGCTGCCCTTCCTCAACACTATTATTGGTTTATTCCTTGTCATACCTCAAAGCTTACATTTCAGCATTTCAGTGGAAATTTTAGAGAACATGAAGTGAGAACCTGCTGGGTATGCAATCTTGTACTGGAAATCTATAATGTTTTATTATATGGTGAGGCAATTCCCCCCAAAATACTCTTCTTTTTCTAATTTGTCTTGGCTATTATTTCCTATTATTCATCCACATGGAGTTTAGAATCATTTTGTCAAGTTCAAAGAAAAAAAATCCAATTGGAATTTTAATTGGAAATGTATTAAATTGATTAACTTGGGAATGATTGCTTTTTATTTTTAATTAAATTTCCAAGCACTGTTTTTTAGCTATGCTAATTATAAATTTCTAAATTTATTGCATTTTTCTCATAACCTGGTCTCTGCAATTTCTCCTTTTCCAAAACAGTACAGTAGTAAATGTACTGTCCTGGCATCACCTGGCTTTGTGGTTCTTAACATACTGGACCAGCAGCATCAGCATCGACATAGAACCACTGGAAATGCAAATTAAAGGATGACAACCAGACCCACTGACTCAGAAAATCTGGGTATGAGGCTCAGCAAACCCACAAACCCAGTGGACTCTGGTGCATGCTGAAGTTTGAGAGCCACAGAGCTTAACATCTGAGTCCTCATGCAACCTTGAGAGAAATACTTAACCTAAGTCGAAATCCTTCATATGTAACATAAAGATATAACTGCATCAACTTTATAACATTGTTACCAGGAATAAATGGACTAATACATATGAAACATTTAACATATGTCCTGGAAAGTTGTAAATACAGAATGATAACAGTGATCACCATTGACTTTTATATTATCATAATCGTATTTCTGTCCAATACACATCTGAAATTTTGTCTGTCATGAACAGTTTTGGCAAATGTTCAATGTTAGTTGTAAAAGTGATTATATTTCCCTTTCTTTGTATATGAAATCTTTGCTGTCTTCACGAAAACATATATTACAATTTTTAAATCTTCTGTAGACCTATTTCTAGTTACTAATTATTTTCTTCATTGGGTCTGTATAAGATTATGTCTTTTGTTAAACTTTCCCCAAACTGTTGCATTTCTATAAAATATTTCCTGCAGTTGAAGATTTGGTTGATATGTGTCCATGCCCTATGATATTGCACATAAATGCCTCTTAGTTTATGTTCATCATGAACTGCATTTTTATTATTATGAAATAATCCTTTGGTTTTGGGTTCCATTTATTATTATCATCCTTGTGTTAACTCTGTTTTAATTTACTTAATATATCTTTACCCATGCTTTTAATTTCAAGTATTTTCTTGTTTTTTTTAACACTGAAATATATTTTAAAAGCATCATAAAGTTGTTTTATTAAAACATATATATACCTATATATGTATTTATTAAAACATATATATAAACATATATATGTTGGTCTCTTTATCAGGTGGCCAATCTATTATCATCATCTCTCCTTGTATTTTTTTTTAACTTTTGCTATAGTCACTGTGTCTTCTTTTTTTATTCACACATGTTTTGGATGGTTTTATTCATATTAATGGTTGCTTTTACATCTTTCAAAACTATTAGTTTTTCAATATTAATAAAGAAATTAGTTTTATGACCTCCCATTTAAGGCTATGATAATTTGTTTTCAATGTTCTCATACAGTCACATTTAGTAAAATTTTTACACTGCTATTGGGTAAATTTTATACTCCCACATTTTATATGTGAAGGCCTCCATGTGACTGTATTTGGAGATAAGGCATTTTGGAAACACTTAAGGTTAAATGAGGCCATAGGATAGAGTCCTAATCCGACAGGACTGGTGGCCTTATAAGAGGAAAAAAGAGAGAGATCCCTCTCTCCATGTGGATGCACCAAAGGGAAGCTATGTGAGCACACAGTGAGCATGCAGCCAGCTGCAATCCAGGAAGAGAGCTCTCACTAGAATGTAACAGTGCTAGCACCCTCATCTCAGACTTCCAGGTCCAAATCTGTGAGAAAATAAATATCTGTTGTGTAAGCCACCCAATCTATAGCATTTTGTTATGGCGGCCTGAGAAAACTGATACATACACCAATCATTATTAATTATCTTTTGTGTATTGTCTTGTTTCTAGGGAAGTTAACTGATATTTGGACTCTGTTTTATAACTATTTACAATCCTTGACTTTTTCATTTAAATGGCTTTATCATTGGTATTAGTCAGGGTTCTGTAGAGAAAAACAACCAACAGGACTAGAGATCCTATAGATACAGGTGTAGGTATTGACATAGTGGTATAGACTATAAAAAGAGATTTAATATGAAGGGCTGGCATGTGGTTATGGGGGCTGAGAAGTCCCATGATCAGCAATCTACAAGCTACAGTCCCAAGAAAGCCAGTGGTGTACTTCCAATCAAACCGGAAGACCTGGGAGGAATGAGCACACCATCATATAACGGCAGGAGAAGACAAATGTCCCAGCTCAAGCAGAGAGCAAATCCATCCTCCTGCCTTTTTGTTCTATCCAGGCCCTCAGTGGAGCAGATGTGGTGCACTCACATGGATGAGGGGGACCTTCACTCAGTCTGCAGATTCAAATGTTAATCTCTCCTGGAAACAACCTCACAGACACATCCAGAAATTATATTTTATCAGCTAGCTGGAGGTTCCTTAGCCCAGACAAGCTGACACACAAAATTAAACATCACAACATTATGGCCTCTTTTTTCTTTGTTTTTTGTTCAATTATCATTGTAGGTTGTACCATATATGCAAGTTATTTTTTTTTCTCCTTTAGGAGGGTATATGAATATCTGAGAAGCGTCTCATAATTGAAAGACAATTTAGACAAGTATAAAATTTTTGTTTTTCAAATTTTCTCATCAAAACTATCTTGCACGTTTGTACTTCCAACCCCCCAGCATTCTGCTTTGCAAATATGAGTTTGGATGGCAACATAATTTTTATGCCTTTGAACATTGCCTGCTTACTCTTCCAGTTTGATGCTTACTTACAGTTTTGTAATTATAATAAAAATTGTCAGACATGGATCTAAATGTGGTTTTCTTTTCATTGATTTTGCCCTAAAACCTGTGGACCTTTCAATCTGTACATACTTTCTAGAGCTGAAGAAAGACTTACCTTCAGTACATCTCTGATGTTTTCCTCTGCTTGCATTATCTTTTCTCTTTTTGAGAAGCACTTTTTATCTGCATATTTCTCCATTTTGGAGTCTTTCTATGAGTTATAATATATTTCAGGACTATGGTCTTTGACATCTATGATAATTTCTCAAGCTTGTCCTCCAAATCAAGGACTAGATTTCTTGTCATTTAAAATCTTTTTTTTTTTTTATTTACATGCTCCACCGGGCTTTTGAATTTCATTATTTTCCATATGTACCTTAATTATCTTATCAATTTTTCTTTCCTTTTATTTTGCAGAATTTACATCTTAGTCCTAGTGGGCTTCTCATGAGCCTTTGGCCAAGAGGCCGTGCATTCTTACCTCCTATTGAGAAAGCCAATATCTTGATTCTGTAAGAGGTAATTTCCAGAGGTTTTGCATCTAGGTCTCTTTCCCTTTTTCTTCTTTTTTTTTTCCTGTTTGCTCATCTTTGAACAGTTGGGGTGTAGCCACATATTTTAGAACTAGCTATAAATATATAGTGTTTCGGATTTCTCTTGGCTTACTCTGAACAGTTCCTACCCCAGTTTCTACTTTCGATCAGACACTTTACTGCAGATTTCTGCTACAGAATCTGAATGTGCTCTCACCCATGTTGGCTTAGTGATATTCCAAATTGAAAGACTGATTTTAAAAAATGGGATTGGAAATGTTCCCATTAATCCAGGTTCTTCTGACACTTCCCCTGCCTCAGTCCCCTGTGACATGTGATTTTTCTACTTGTGGAGAATGTTATTCTTTATGCTAAAATGTGCACACATAAATGCTTAAATGCGTTCTAAGAATTTCTGACTTCTAAATGGAAATAAAAATTGAGGGGTGGGAGGCAGGGTCCTGAATGCCTGAAAAATCAGTGCTTGTGCTGGAAAGTAGCAATTACGCAGCTTTCTCTCTTCATCAGAGTCTTGGCCCTATAAAGGCTGAGGGATGAGGTGACTTCCTGCCTTTATACAGGTGATTTTTCTTTCACAATTTAAAGTTTGCCATGTCCTGTGATGAAGTCTGGGCAGGTTTTCCCTGAAGTCAACATTTTAAAAGAGGAAAGTGGGGTCCAGAGAGGTCACCTAACATCATCAAGGTCACACAGCTAACAGTAGAATTGAGGGAGAGCATCAGGGTCTTTAGACTCAGCACACTCTTCCTTAGCAGAACACCATGCTTTCTTGGGACAAGTTTGTTCACTGATAAATCTAGGGAAATCTGATGATCAGAGGATTCTCCAACAGCACTGAACAGCATATCCTTTGTAAAAAAATAGTATCTAACATTCCCATCCTGAATCTTATATAAAATAGCAGCATGATTCAATTAATGCTTTCCTACATGTCATTTATCATCTGGAACTTCATTGCAATGGATTTTTACCTCCTCCTAATACCTTCCTTAATTGTACTAGCTCATGCAATTTTCTCCTATTCTGACCTCTTTTTATCCATATTGTTTTTACCTTCATTATATTCCACTGTGTACTTGGGTCCTCTTTCGGACCTTGTCTCCCTAGATGGCACCCAACATTCTTTGCAGAGGCCATGCTTTATCCAATTCTTTTTCTATGCCATTTAGCATAAAACTAGGCCCACAAGAAGTGTTTATAAGTAGCCTAGGCTAGGTACAGTGCTAAAATAGCACATTTCTCAGGAGACCACTTACAGGAAAATTAAAATTTAATTAATTATCTAATAGTATCTGCATTTCTCTTAAGCAGGCACAAAATAGCTTTCATTTACCTTTCTTATTTCCTTCCTTATATAGGCAGTTCTTCATGGATATTAAGACATCTTGTTCAGCAAACATTGCATGAGGGTTTCCTCTGCGCTGGGCACTATGCCACTCTGTTGGGAAAAATAAGTGAAGAAGATACAGTCTCTGTTGCAAACACTCGCTGTCTGATGAGCAAAACAGACATGTATGTAAATTATCTCAGTCAAATTTGGGAAATGCTCCAATAAAGTTATGCACTAGAGGAGAAGCAATCAACTAATTTACCTTGAGAGAGTGTCAAGCTCTCTAGCTCTTTTTTTTTTTTTTTTTTTTTCAGAATAAAATCCAGCAAGAAAGCCCAATTCCAAAGTACCAATAAAACCGTAGCTCTCTGGGGACTTGAATATATTGAACAAACCTCACCTAATCCTGTCAATGGTGCTATTTGGGATTCTAAGGGCACTGGGATCGCCAAAGGACACCAGTAGACCATGACCAACAGCATAAGAAATAATGAACATTTTTACAATGATGAAAAAATAAATCCCTTTCCTGTGTCCTTCTAAATTTACTTTGACTAGCTATTGAACAGGCATTTCATAGATTCAATACATCACAACATATTAAGTGCTGCTCAGCTCCCGCCACTCCTGCTGCCCTGCTGTGGACCGTCTCTTTCTGTTTGCATCTTGCCCATCCTCCGTGCATATAAACTAAGCATCTCCATTTCTGCTCTCAGAATGTACCATGCCATACAACCGAGATTTCAAGAACAAATATCAACAGTGGCTAAGCCAAACATATCTTGTCAAGAGAGTGCCACTGCAGTGTAAAGATTGATTTGTCGAGGGAGGTCTTGCATATAAGTAGATGTGAAGGCAAGGACTGAGGTTAACAAGTTTCCACTGAGGGAGTTTATTTATAACAAAACAACAAAAGGACAGTTCTGCCTCTGCCAATTCCTTTCCATCTCTTCCCATACCCATTGACACAGCAGTTTTAGTCATCACCAGAAATCAGCCTCTCCGGTGCAAATCCAGGTAGAGCTCTGAACAAAAATTTCACCCTCAGGACTTCTATATTCATGTAGATCAGGATCAATTCAAGCCAGTCAGCACTGCTGGGAGGTGCTCTCTGCGGCCGGCTCAGTACTTAGATGCACAGAAGGAGTAAAAGAAAAGGGGCAGACTGAACTTGACATGTGAGATGCTCACAGAGACAAGACCCACAGACATCACACAAAAGAAAGTGCATGATCGAGAGTCAGTTGCATAAATTCTGAACACTGAGTGTTGGAGGTCAGAGAAGGGATACATCATTTTAGCCTAGAGCATTCTGGCCCAGCTCAGTAGAAAAGGTGGTGACTGAGTTGGGACTTGAGGAAGTGGTAGGTTGGGAACAGATTGTGGTCAGTTACATGGTTACACATGGATGGTAACTGTGTCATCATCTTCAATCTCAGCAGACTGATAGAATCAGGGCCAGGGCCAGATGGCTGGATCATAGAGAGAGTAGGCAGACACGGAAATGCTTTGATTTAGGTACCCACACACTTAACAAATATTTAATTTATAACCTAGGAGCTAGGATCTAATATTGTAAAAGACCTAGTTTCTTCCAAAAGAAGCTCACTTCTTAGCGGAGCATATAGATAGTGATAGGCACTGAGGCAGTTATAAGAAAGCAGGAAAATTACTGTAATGTCATGGGGGCACACAGATTGGACTTGGACAGTAGGAAAGGATTTCCACAGGAGTTGATATCTGAGCTGAGAAAATGTGGGAAACAGGAGGAAGGGCTACACTGACTCAATATTTCTGGCTTCTAGAGGCCAAAAAATCCAATTCTGCAATTACACACTTTCTCTTGCAAACACTGTTCTCAGAAAGCTCCTGTTCTAAAATTGTTCTCCCCAAAATGCCAGCAGGTCATGACCAGGTCTAGAACCAGTCAAAGGACAAATAGCAGCTGACAAATTGTATTCAAGAGCAGGATGCCATCAAGTTACACCATAATAGCTTTTCAAGTCCTTAGGGAAAAAAAACCTTTAGCCAGTTCATGGACAACTGATTAAGATTTTGAAAATCATTGCTTGGGTAGCACCATGGCTGGACACTTTCGCACTGTTCCCCAGGAAAAAAAAGGGGAGGTATGGAGGTTCCTAACCCTGGGAAAAGACTATCCCCTAAGCTTGGCCCCCAAAGATCTCCTGCACCTAAAGACTGATGTCAACCATGGTTAATTAACTCTCAAAAATGTAACCCTGGATACAAGGGGAAAGAGGTAAATATGTGGAGAGCATCTATTTTCCAGTCATAAATTTTAGATGGCCCAGTGGAAGAGAATAAGCTAAGGTATAAATTGTTGCAGAACGCATGAATTTAAGGCATGCTTCCACCCTCCTCATCATCTCCAGCTCCCAGGTACCTGTGTTGCCTTTTGAATTCTGCTTCCTCCAAAGAACTGACTCACGGCTCTCATCCTTCCTCCAACTCCAACTCATCCAGCTCTACTCTGCACGATTATATCTGACTTCTCCAGGATAGGCCTTGTTTCTTCTACTGACTTACCTAAGCACCCAAAACTCCAGTCCCACCAAGGTTTTGCCCACCTGGAATCTTATGCTGTCTTCTGGACCAGCAATACCATCCTGCAATGTTTTCTTAATATTCGATAACTTCCTGTGTTTGGAATGGTCACCATTAATGACTTGGAAAGGTGAAGAATTAGTCAGCAAAACAGCATATTTTAAAGGGTTTTTTCCCTTAAGTTTTTTAGTATTTACTGCCACCCAAAGAGTTTAAACTGGATGAGAGACAGCTCATGATGAAAAAAAGAATGGATCTTTGGAAAGTATTCAAGTGAAATTGAGCCCAGAAAGTTAGAAAGGAGAATGATAATTTTTAAAAAAATGTATATATTATACAAGTACATATTATAAATTACATATTAAGTTCTGTTGACCAGTTAGCATTGTGGAAATATCTACTATACATAAAAAACATTTCCCCAAAATGTGTAGAAATGTGTTAAAAATACACACTTTACCAGATTATCAAAAATAATTTAATGGTTTTGATGATTATGTTGCTCAAAAACGTTTTCTTTGATTTCCTAAATAGAATATACAAAATGTCTATCAAAACAATGATTATGTTCTACTTCATACCGTTTGCAACATGCTTGTAGAATTAATGACCCCAGAGCTGTGCCTTTTGATTTCTTGTGAAAATTTCTAAAATTTCCTCTTTTCTTACTCTGAGGCTATTGGCAGCACCTTCTGCTTTGGGTGTGATCTCACTGAGCTGCCTTTTCCTTTTAGTATGATGATTTTAATCTTCATTGGGCTTGGAGAGTTAAATGTTGCCCTTTGTAAGATTTAGTCATAAAGTGTCAATCGGTCATGATGACCATGCTTAGGAATTAAGATTTGACACATGATTCTAGCAATCACTATTTAAACCAATAAGCCACTTTTCCATTTGATTCCAGGTTTTATTTCTTTTTTTTTCTTCCATTTTTTATTAACATATAATATATTATTTGTTTCAGGGGTGCAGGTCTGCGATTCATCTGTCTTACACAATTCACAGCACTCGCCATAGCAGATATCCTTCCCAGTGTCCATCACCCAGCCACCCTATCCCTCTCCCACCCCACCCCCTATGCCAGCACCACTCAGTTTGTATCCTGAGATTAATAATCTCTTAGGGTTTGTCTTCCTCTCTGGTTTTGTCTCATTTCATTTTTTTTTTTCTCTTCCCCTATGATCCTCTGCCTTTTTTCTCAAACTCCACAAATCAGTGAGATCATATGATAATTGGATTTCTCTGATTTACTTATTTCAGTTAGCATAATACCCTCTAGTTCCATCCATGTCATTGTAAATGGCAAGATTTCTTTTTTATTTTTTTAAGATTTTATTCATCCATTTGACAGACAGAGATCACAAGTAGGCAGAGAGGCAGGCAGAGTGAGAGAGGTGGAAGCAGGCTCAGTGTCGAGCAGAGAGCCTGATGTGAGGCTCGAACTCAGGACCTGGGGATCATGACTTGAGCCAAAGGCAGAAGTTTTAACCCACTGAGCCACCCAGGTACCCCAGATTTCACTTTTTTAAAGATTATTTATTTATTTATTTGAGAGAGAGAGAGAGATCACAAGTAGGCAGAGAGGCAGACAAAGAGAGAAAGGGGAAAGCAGGCTCCCTGCTGAGCAGAGAGCCTGATGCGGGGCTCAATCCCAGGACCCTGAGATCATGACCTGAACCAAAGGCAGAAGCTTAACACATGGAGCCACCCAGGTGCCCCAAGATTTCATTTTTTGACGGCTGCATAATATTCCAGTGTGTGTGAGAGAGTGTGTGTGTGTGTGTGTGTGTGTGTGTGTGCTTGCACACATACATAGATACATATATACACCACATCTTTATCCATTCATCTGTTGATGGACATCTAGGCTCTTCCCATAGTTTGGCTATTGTGGACAGTGCTGCTATAAACACTGGGTACACATGCCCCTTCAGATCACTACATTTGTATCTTTGGGGTAAATACCCAGTAGTGCAAGTGCTAAGTTAGAGGGTAGCTCTATTTTCAACTTTTTGACGAACCTCCATACTGTTTTCCAGAGTGGCTGCACCAGTTTGCATTCCCACAAACATTGTAGGAGGGTTCCCCTTTCTCCACATTCTTGTCAACATCTATGTTTCCTGACTTGTTAATTTTAGCCATTCTGACTCATGTGATGGTATCTCATTATAGTTTTGATTTGTATTTACCTGATGCCAAGTGATAATGAGCACTTTTTCCATGTGTCTGTTGGCCATTTGGATGTCTCCTTTGCAGAAATGACTGTCCACATTCTTCTGTCCATTTTTTTTAAAAGATTTTATTTATTTATTTGACAGACAGATCACAAGTAGGCAGAGAGGCAGGCAGAGAGAGAGAGAGAGGAAGCAGGCTCCTGGCTGAGCAGAGAGCCTGACACAGGGCTCGATCCCAGGACCCTGGGATCATGACCCGAGCCAAAGGCAGAGGCTTTAACCCACTGAGCCACCCAGGCGCCCCTCTTCAGTCCATTTTTGATTAGATTATTTGTTCTTTGGGTTTTGAGTTTGGTAAGTTCTTTATAGATTTTGGATACTAGCCCTTTACCTGATAGGTCATTTGCAAATATCTTCTCCCATATTCTGTTGGTTTTCTTTTGGTTTTGTTGGCTGTTTCCTTTGCTGTGCAAAAGCTTTTGATCTTGATGAAGTCCCAACAGTTCATTTTTGCCCTTGCTTCCCTCACATTTAGCAATGTTTCTAGGAAGAAGTTGCTGCGGCTATAGTCAAAGAGGTTGCTGCCTGTATTCTCCTCAAGGATTTTGATGGATTCCTTTCTCACATTGAAGTCTTTCATCCAATTTGAGTATATTTTTGTGTGTGGTATAAGGAAATGGTCCAGTTTCATTCTTCTGCATGTGGTTGTCCAATTTTCCCAATACCATTTGTTGAAGAGACTATTTTCCATTGGACATTCTTTCTCACTTTGTCAAACATTAGTTGGCCACAGAGTTGAGGGTCCCTTTCTGGGTTCTCTATTTTGTTCCATTGATCTATGTGTCTGTTTTTGTGCCAGTATCATACTGTCTTGATGATTACAGCTTTGTAGTAGAACTTGTAGTCTGGAATTGTGATGCCAGCAGCCTTGGTTTTCTTTTTCAACATTCCTTTGGATATTCTGGGTCTTTTCTGGTTCCATACAAATTTTAGGATTATTTATTCAATTTCTTTGAAAAAAGGTGATGGTATTTTGATAGGGATTGCATTAAATGTGTAGATTGCTCTAAGTACCATAGATATTTTTGCAGTATTTGCTCTTCCAGTCCATGAGCATGGAATGCTTTTCCATTTCTTTGTGTCTTCCTCAATTTCTTTCATGAGTATTCTATAGTTTTCTGAGGAGAGATTCTTTGCCTCTTTGGTTAGATTTATTCCTAGGTATTTTATGTTGGGTGCAATTGTAAATGGGATTAACTCCTTAATTTCTCTTCTGTTTTGTTGTCGGTATATAGAAATATAACTGATTTCTGTGCATTTATTTTATATCCTGCCACTTTACTAAAGTCCTGCATGAGTTGTAGCAGTTTTGAGGTGGAGTATCATATGGTTCTTATTCTTTTTTTAATTAATGTATTGTATCACATTGGTTGATTTGCAGATATTGAACCAAACTTGAACCAAACTTGCAGATATTGAACCAAACTTGCAGGAATAAATCCCATTTGGTTGTGGTGAATAATCCTTTTAATGTACTGTTGGGTCCTATTGGCTAGTATTTTGGTGAGAATTTTTGCATCCATGTTCATCAGGAATATTAGTCTGTAATTCTCCTTTTTGATGGTGTCTTTGTCTGGTTTTGGGATCAAGGTAATGTTGGCCTCACAAAATGAGTTTGGAAGTTTTCCTTCCATTTCTATTTTTTGGAACAGTTTCAGGAGATAGCTATTAATTCTTCTTTAAATGTTTGGTAGAATTCTCCTGGGAAGCCGTCTGGCCCTGGGCTCTTGTTTGTTAGGAAATTTTTTGATGACTGCTTCAATTTCCTTGCTGGTTATGGGTCTGTTTAGGTTTTCTATTTTTTCTTGGCTCAGTTTTGGTAGTTTATACATCTCTAGAAATGCATCCATTTCTTCCAGATTGTCTAATTTGCTGGCATATAGTTGCTCATAATATGTTCTTATAATTGTTTTTATTTCTATGGTGTTGGTTGTTTTTATTTCTATGGTGTTGGTTGAATAAAATCATTCATGATTTTACTTATTTAGGTTCTCTCTCTCTCTCTCTTTTTAATGAGTCTGGCCAGGGTTTTATCAATCTTATTAACTCTTTCAAAGAACCACCTCCTAGTTTCATTGATTTGTTCTATTGTTCTTTTGTTTCTATTTCATTGATTTCTGCTCTGATCTTTACTATTTCTCTTCTCCAGCTGCATTTAGGCATTATTTGCTGTTCTTTCTCCAGCTCCTTTAGGTGTAGGGTTAGGTTGTGTATTTGAGACCTTTCTTGTTTCTTGAGAAAGGTGTGTATTGTTATATACTTTCTTCTTGGGACCACCTTGGCTGCATCCCAAATATTTTGAACAGTTTTGTTTTCATTTTCATTTGTTTCCATGATTTTTTTCAATTCTTCTTTAATTTCCCGGTTGACCCATTCATTTTTTAGTAGGATGCTCTTTAGCCTCCATGTATTTGAGTTCTTTCCAAATTTCTTCTTGTGATTGAGCTCTAGTTTCAAAGCATTGGGTTCAAAAATATGCAGAGAATGACCCCAGTCTTTCAGTATCAGTTAAGACCTGTTTTGTGACCCAGGATGTGATCTATTCTGGAGAATGTTTCATGTGCACTAGAGAAGAATGTGTATTCTGTTGTTTGGGATGGAATGTTTTGAATATATCTGTGAAGTCCATCTGGACCAGTGCCACATTTGAATTCTTTATTTCCTTGTTGATCTTTTGCTTGGATGATCTGTCCGTTTCAGTAAGGGGGGGTGTTAAAAAGTCCCCTACTATTATGTTATTATCATTGTGTTTCTTTGATTTTGCTACTAGTTGGCTTATATAACTGGCTGCTCTCATGTTAGGGGCGTAAATATTTAAAATTGTTAGATCTTCTTGTTGGATAGACCCTTTAAGTATGAGATGGTGTTCTTCCTCATCTCTTGTCATAGTCTTTGGTTTAAAATCTAATTTGTCTGATGTAAGGATTGCCACCCCAGCTTTCTTTTGATGTGCATTAGGATGAAAAATTGTTTTCCACTCCCCTCACTTTAAATCTGGAAGTGTCCTTGGGTTTAAAATGAGTCTCATGAATGCAGCATATTGATGGGTCTTGTTTTTGTTTGTTTGTTTGTTTGTTTGTTAATCCAATCTGATACCCTGTGTCTTTTGATTGGGCATTTAGCCCATCTCCATTCAGGGTAACTATTGAAAGATACGGATTTAATTCCATTGCGTTGCCTGTAATAGACAGAGTTCTTTTTAAGTACTCTTACTGTATATTGTCTCTTTTCCTTTCTGGTCTCTGTTACTTTTAGGCTTTCTCTTTGCTTAGAGGACCCCTTTCCATATTTCCTGTAGGGCTGGTTTGGTGTTTGCAAATTCTTTTAGTTTTCGTTTGTCCTGGAAGCTTTTTATCTCTCCTTCAATTTTTTTTTTTCTCCTTCAATTTTTCAATGATAGCCTAGCTGGATATAGTATTCTTGGCTTCATATTTTTTCTCATTTAGTGCTCTCAATATATCATGCCATTCCTTTCTGTCCTGCCAGGTCTCTGTGGATAGGTCTGCTGCCAATGTAATGTTTCCACTGTTGTAGGTTACAGACTGCTTATCTTGAGCTGCTTTCAGGATTTTCTCTTTGTTTCTGAGACTTGTAAGTTTCGCTATTAGATACCAGGTTATTTACCTATTTTTATTGATTTTGAGGGTATTTCTGTGCCTCCTGGATTTTGATGCCTGTTTCCTTCCCCAAATTAGGGAAGTTCTATAATTTGCTTCAATATACCTTCTGCCCTCTCTCTCTGTTTCTTCTTCTTCTAGGATCCCAATTATTCTAACATTGTTTCATCTTATGATATCACTTATCTTTCAAATTCTCCCTTCGTGATCCAGTAGTTGTTTATCTCTCTTTTTCTCAGCTTTTTTCATTTGGTTTTCTATATCACTAATTCTCCCTTCTGCCTCATTTATCCTAGCAGTAAGAGCCTCCATTTTTGATTGCACCTCATTAATAGTCTTTTTTTTTTTTTTAATTTCAAATTGGTTAGATTTTAGTTCTTTCATTTCTTCAGAAAGGGATTTTCTAGTATCCTCTATGCTTTTTTCAAGCCCAGCTAGTATCTTTAAAATTGTCATTCTGAACTCCAGTCCAACATCTTATTAATGTCTGTATTGATTAGGTCCCTGGCAGTCGGTACTGCCTTTGTTCTTTTTTATGAGGTGAGTTTTTCCATTTTGTCATTTTGTCCAGAGGAGAAAAGATGAATGAGGGAACAAAAGGCTAAAAAAGTAACAACAATCCTAAAAATATATACACTAAACAAATCAGAAGAGACCTGAAACCAGTGGGAAAAAGAGGAAAAAAAGACTATGATCAGGCTGGTGACTAGAACAGAGCCACATACTAAATGTTGGGTGTATTTTGGTCTGTTAGAAGAAACTGCCTCTGAAAATTTTAAAGAAAGAAAAACTTATACATATACAAAAATAAGGGTGAATACAATAAAGGGATGCAATATGATTGTAGAAATGAAATAAAAAAAGATTTTAAAAAAGGAATTGATAAGAAGGTTGAAAAAGAAAGAAGAAAATTTAAAAAAAAAAAAAAGGAGAGAATGTGCTCAGGCAGGAAAATAGAACAAAGCCATACACTAGATTTAGGGTATATTTTGGTTTTTTAGAAGAAACTGTATCCCAAAATTTTAAAGAAAGAAAAAACACATATAAATAAATATATATAGTTGTATATTGAATATATATTGTATATATAACTATATATAGTTATACATTGAATAGCTATATATATATAAAAAACACAAAAAAAAGGTTAAATACAATGAGGGCATAGAATATGACTGTAAAATGAAAATTTTAAAAAGATTTTAAAAAAGGAATTGATAAGATGCTGGCTAAAATAAGAAAGAAGAAAAATTTTAAAAATATAAAAATAAAAATTAAAAAAAAGAAAATTTTAAAGATTCACTTTGAATGATCGAAGAATCGTGGGAAGAAGCCATGAATTCTATGGGCTGTATTCCCCTAGCACTGGAGTTTTGCAGTTCTCATTGAGTGGTGAACTTTGTCTTAGTTGGATATTCTTGCTGATCTTCTTGGGGAGGAGCCTGTTGCAGTGATTCTCAAATGTCTTTGCCTTAGGAAGAATTGCACCTTCCCTGCCAGGGTCCAGGCTAAGTAATTGCTTGGGTTTGCTCTATGTGGCTTTTGTTCCCTGAAAGTCTTCTGTACAGCTTTGGAGGACAAGAATGAAAATGATGGCCTCCCAATCTCTGGCCTGGAAGAACCAATAACTTGGGGCCCCACTCCTCAGTGTGCCCTCAGAGAAAAGCAGTCAATTACTCCTGTCTCCCTGGTCTCCAGCTGCACTCTGGGCTCACTTGGCCTGTGAACAAGCTTTTCTATCTGGCACACGACCCCATTTGAAGTTTCCAAACCCAGCAGATTCCTGCAGTGTGCCTCCATGAGCTCCTCCCAGGGGAGGAAGGGGTGGCTCCCCAGATCTGCCAGTGGTTGTGTCCCTGCATGAAGGGTAGTGGTCCAACTGTGCTGTGGATTACAGTCTATGGCAACCCTGAGCTGAGAGCTCACTCCTCAGCTTGTCTTTGCAGCAGGCTTCCCTGTTCCAATATCTGGGAGCCCTGCCACACTCAGGCAACCTTGGTCTTTCTGTGACCCTGTGGGTCATGAGACCACACTGTCCCAGAGTTGGTTCCCACCAACTGAGCCACTGGTGTGGCTGGGAGCCCTGCCACACTCAGGCACCCTTGGTCTTTCCGTGACCCTGTGGGTCATGAGACCACACTGTCCCAGAGAGGGTTCCCACCAACTGAGCCACTGGTGTGATGTCCCTCAGTGGAGCAGACTTCTAAAGGTTCTGATTTTGTGCTCTGCTGCTCTATCACTTGCCGGGAGCCAGCTGATGGAGGCTCCCTTCCCACATGGTCTATCTTCCCAAATATTGCCTCAGATTCACTTTTCCACATGTTCTACCTTCCAGAAAGTGGTCACTTTTCTTTCATAGAATTGCTGCTCTTCTTTTCTTTGATCTCCTGTTGCATTCGTAGGTGTTCAGAATGGTTTGATAACTATGTAGCTGAATTCCTGGGACCAGATGAAATTTAGGTCTCCTCCTCCTCTGCCATCTTGCTCCTCTAGATTTTTATTTCTATTTTAAAATTTTAGGGTGCCAATAAGATTGACATCAGAACAATGGGTTATTACTATTTTCAATGCTATAACATGAAGATGTATTGATTTATAGGAGACACAAAGTTATAAATTCAGGAGCCAGAAGGGACCTAATTTTTTTTTTTTTAAATTTTCAGTGTAACAGTATTCTTTGAGGGAACTAAATCTTAAAGGAGTCACCCATCTTCTTGGAGTTCAATTATCCCCAGAATATAGAATTAAGATGAAACAGAAGCCAATAGGCAACTGACTGCAGTGATTTAGTGACAGGATTGTATGAAAGGTAGAGAGAATAAAGTTTTAAGTTGCTTTTTCAAATAATTATCTATTTTCCATTCTGAGCCTTGTGGACTGGTGAGCAATTTAGCTTTGACAATGGGGCCATTTGGGCTGTGTTTATCTTTTTCAAAGCTCTGAAAAATGATTGTTCACACAGAAGCAATGCCAAACAAGAGAAGGTGATCTCAGTCTGTATTTGGTTGTACAGGCATCAGATTTGAGTTCATTTGAGCAAATCTGGAGCTAGTTTGATCTAAACCAAAGCAGGTACAGAAACATCACATTCTGCCATTAATGAATTTTTGGAATTCAGTGGATTTCTAGACTTGAGTTCACCAGTACACAGAGATTTTAGCCCAGGAGAAGAGTTCATATTTTGAATTAGTAGTGATTCTGGGTAATATCTCATTTACTCCTGCACGAAAGAACCACACTCCAGAAGTCATCACAAATTCCCAAAAAGAAAAGGAAGGCGTGGGGTGGGGCAGGGGGAGAAAGAGAGAGGAAGACATGTGTTTTCATATTTGAAACCACATTCCCTTTGTTTCATATTGGACTAAGAATCTCTTCTTTCCTACTTACCTTCCATTTTTAAAAACCATCCAACAAACACAAAATACTGTTAGGTTCTAAGAGTACTATCCCAGACAAAAACACATCATCCTGCCCTCAAAGAGCTTACAACTGAATTTACTTCCTTCACATTCCACCACTGAAATTCTGCCTACAGCCTACTGGCACCTTGCCAAGAAATTTTCACAGAAAATGCCACAATAGTAGGAAAGCGGAAATATAAGTCAATTGTTGCCACTGAATTTGATACCTTTTATAACTTTTTTTTTTAAACAATCTACTAATCACCTGCCTTAACTGACAAGCAACTTTTGGGGGAAAGGGTATAGGAACTGATGAATTCATATTATTTCTGCCAGACAGTTCCAAATCTCTTAAGGGAGAAGAGAGTCTTCCACATGATAATAGATCATAAACTAAAAGCAGAGCTACCATGTGACTTTATTATTAGGCCCCATATAACCTGTTTAGGCCCCAGTTCATTGCTTTTTCTTATGCAATCACTCAAAAAACATAAATTAAACACCCGCTAAAGATAAAGTACTTATATGCACAAAATGTTTTGCATGATAGGAACCAAGACAAAGACAATGCTGAAGAGTTCCTATAGAAGTAAACTTCCTCTAGTCTGAGCAAAGTTTATACAGATTTTTAAAAAATAGTATTCTCACCCTAATACATCCTAATTTTTCAATTCTATTTGGACACAAATAAATCAACAATCAAGCTTTCTGTCAACTTTTCTACCATCTTGGGAAGACTGGAGAAATAACTACTACCCTTCTATGTTTCTTCTCCCTGACCCCTCCCCCTGGAAAGACTTGCAACGAATTAAGATTGGTCAGTCACTTGCTTGCAGAGACTTGTTGACAGTAATTCACATGTTTTCCCCCTGACTTTGTCTGGTAACTGCCTATCTCTTAGATTGGTCATCAGGGCAGTGAGCTTCCATCTGCTTCCTTCTCTCCTATAAAAGTTTTTTTCCTTATACAGGGAAGATCCATCTTAAGCCTCCCTCTTTGTAATCAATAGATAATGAAGTCTATGCATTCTTCTCTACTATGTTGACCCCAATTAATGGTGAATGGAATACCAAGCTCCACTTCAGTCCTCAAACTCCCGCCATTTCTTTGAACACAGTTTACCAGAAGCTGTCGATTCATCACTGTTTCCAAATAACTAATAATGTTGATGTTTTCAGTCTTGTTTTGGCTAATGATGCTTGTGTTTATTCTCTGGTAGATTAAAACTTGAGGAAGGGAGAATGGTGTAACTGTCACCTCTATGTTCTAACCCTCAGATACGGTCAAAGCTGAACTAACCATTATCTTAACTTTATTTATTTATTTTTTTTGTACTAGGCTTTTAAAGAAAACACAATTTATCTAAGAAAAGTTGAAAGGCAGAATTTTTTAAAAGAAACAAACCCAGAGTTCCTCGTTATTTAGTTTAATTTTTCACCCCTCTGAGCTGAAACCAAGGAGAAGAGGTAATGAAACAAAAGGAAGAAAATTCTTTATTCACCTTAAAAAATGGGAGAGTGAATTGATTACTGAAATGCAATAGGATCTCCGGGTAGTACTGAGGGCCCATTTGAAGGGCATTTTTATATTGAAAGTGAAGCCAGTTGTTAAGAAGTTGATATGAATCTTGCCAGTAATTGCAGCACACTTTCCTCCTTCCCCTTCCTCTTTCTTGAAGCTATAACCAGTCTTCTGAATTCTGCCTCTATCATATACCTGTGGGGTGTATATGTGTTGTGTGTATATATGTTGGTACTACATACATCTGTAGCCCTAAACTAAATATTGCTTAATTTGCCTGGCTTTGAGCTTTAAAACATACTGAATGAGTTCTTCTATGACTTAATTTAGTTCTGTATTATATTTACTAGCTACATCCATGGTGTTGCTTAGAGATGTAATTCATTTATTTCCACTTACTGTATAGCTTTTGTTTTTGCTATTACAAAAATGCTGTATGGCCGTTCTCATGCACATCGCTTGGTGTATGTGTGCAATTTCTCTGAGTTACTCACCTAAGAAGGAAATTGTTTGCTCATAGAGTAGACACAAGTTTAAAGATAATGCCAAGTTGTTTCCCAAATTGGTAGTAGAAATTTATACTCCCTCCAGCAATGGTTTCTAGAACAATTTCAGTTGCTTAGATACAGGCACTAAAAAGGCAGAAGGATAGGTTTAACCAGATTGAGCATTTGCCCAATGAATATGATAACAGGGGCAAGGGAATTAAGATTTTATTAAAGGAGTGATCACAGTAAAGTTCCATAGAATTTAATCTGGAAAGATTATAAACTAAGGATCTGAGTGCAAGATGTGTAAGATAGGAATGATAAAGAATCCATGAATTAGAGGTCCCTTTAGCTGCACTTAGAGAAGTTGAGTTCTACCCATGGGCAGAGAGCCAGATAGAAATCCTAAAAGAGAAGCTTTAGACTTCAGACAAAGGGAGAACAGAGTATGTGGATAGCACTGGGGAGAGGGAGAAAAAACTCCTTGGATCTGTTCAGATACATATTTTTGCTCTTTAGTCAAAAACGGCTTTTGAAGAAGTACAAAAACTGAAATCAAATGAGTCAAACTTTTGTATTCAAGTGCGTTTGAATGGTTCTGACCACAGTGTGTGTGTGTGGAGGGTATCAGTGTGAGTATGAACCCATTAAGAATGCTTAATTGTACATGAAACAAGAACAACATCAAGACAAAAACAAAAATTTAGAATGTTTAAGTAGAGTGAGGAAAGTCAGTCCGCTCACAGGTTGAAAATCAAGATGCAAAACCAAGTTCATCAGCTCTACCGCCAAGGGTGCTATAAGGTTGTATGTCTGGAGTGGTGATTCTTAAGCATTTTTGTATAGACTCTTTGGGGACGTTTCAGAGTTTGTGTCCCTCTCTGGTCTGGCTCTGGAGAACAAGCACACTCTAATAAACATAAACATAAACACTCTTATTTACATGCCATTTCAGGAATTTCCAGAGCCTCTGAAGCTCCGTCTTTTGTTCTCCTCTGGGCTCTGGGCAGAAGCACCACACAGGAGCTGTGTAAGTTCTGTCCTGTAGGGAGGGACCCTGGCTGGGGACCAAGGAGGGACAGAAACCTTGTTGACTCTCTCACTCTTCAAGCTGGGTGCTATTAAGCAATGGTATTCAAAGACAGAGAAAGGTGCCCAAAGAAGATATTTGTTTTGTATTCACAAAAAGACGCCCTTGGGGCAAGCCCAGGTAAGATATCTTATTATAGATGATCTCAGTAGTTAATTTAATCATTTCACATTAGCTTTCTTTTCAATAGGTTACTCATGAGAAAGTTAACAAATACAGGACCCTTTTGTCAGCTTTATTGCCCCCCTTGGTTGTGTGTGTTAGTGCCTGGAGGGCGTGAATGATATTTGCATCTTCCCAGCACATTGCAGTGTTATACAGTAAGATAATCAATATTTGATGTTTCATTGATTACTGATGGGTAGATGAATTAAATCTAAATAAACTTTAAAAAATAAGTGATTGTTTAACAGAGTCTAGAGATACCAATGTTTTGTGTTTTATTTACGCTTTTTCTCTGGAGGAGAGGTAGACACAGCCACAGGCTGAAAAGAATGAAAAAGCTACTATATTGTATCGCTAGGCCCTTTATTGGTGAGGGCTGCTGGGGTTGGAAAACAGGAACTTGGAAATTAAAGAGGGCTGTGACCAGCAAGTGAGACAGAGGGACTCATGCCATTGAAGAGAACCAGAAAGGCTTAATCCAGTTTCCTCCAGATGCCAAAATACACTCTAGAAGAGTTTTGTCGAGATTAAGAGTGATGGAAATGAAATCGGATATTCAGGGAGATAAATTAGTGGGAGAGATTTATTGATGAAGCATGTGTAGAACTAAATGTGGAAGTTAAAACAGCAGAAAATGAGGGCCAGGAGAGGAAATTGAGGGAAGAGGCAGCATGTATCAGGGGAGGAGGAACACGTGTGGTACTGAAAATGGAGGAAGAGCTGTGGTAAGAGTCACAGTGTGGAAGTGAGTTAAAACTGGAGTGATTTGAAAAACCACTCCTCCAGGCATTGGAGACATACACCTGGGTCTTAACATCAGCAGTGAGATAGGGATCTCATAAATAATCCTTGGGGGAATATACTCCTATAAAAGCCTTTATCTCATTCTGTCAAGTAGAATTTCTAATATCGTAGGTGCCCAATGCATGTTCAAATAAATGAGTAGTTAAAAGAATGGTCTGTTTACAGGTCATGTGGAAGTGGGATTCAGAGTAGAGAGCTAACTGTAAGACTTGCTGCATGCTTATTCTCAGAAACTTAATGCAGATCGTAGATTGTAACAAAAATGAGAAAGGGAGATCAATTATATTAGAATATACTATGTTCTTATTTCATTTTATAATTTAGTTTTAATTCAAAGTATTTTCAACTTCTTTGGATCAGTGGAACTGATACCCTAGTGAGAAGTGAGGCCTGGGGTCCCGGAGCAGAGACGAAAATGTGGACCAAACACTGTCAGGTGGGTGCACAACTGACAGTGCTGTGGGATTTTTGTTTCAATTGTCTATTTCTGTATAGTAAGTCACTTTGAAACTCCATGACATAAAACGCATGGAATCACTCGTGTGGTTTCAATTAGATGGCAGCTAGGATAGAAGGAAGGTCCCAGATGACCTCGCTTACATTTGTAGGACCTTGGCACTAGGATTTTACATCAATGGGTCTCTTATCACTCAGCAATCCAGGTTTGCTCTCCTTATATGATGGCAGGACCATTCCCAGAATGGAAGCTGAGTTCCAGATTCCAGAACTCACATAACCTCAATCCATCCCATTTGATTAGACAAAGCAAGTTGCAAGCCAGCCCAGGATGATGGCTGGGTAAGTGGACTCTATATCTAATGGCAAGAGTTATAAAACACGGTCAGGATCTCCAGTCTACCACAATTGTCACCTGAAGACCTAAACTGTCTTACTTTTTATATTTTTAAAAGGCAAATATTGAACTTGATGATCTCTAATATCTCTTCTATTTCCAAAATGCAAAAAAAAATTAAAGTTTAATTCTTTATTTACATCTGAGGCAACAGAATTTGAGGATCTAGAATTTACTCAGGACCGCATGGCAGGTGAATGGTCCACTGAGCACAAGATATTACCATCCATACACTGGTGCTCTTTACCATTTATGGCTTTGGCCCTGTTCCTTTCCAGCTTTATTGAGGTATATGACAAATAAAACTGTAGCATATTTAAAGTGTACAACATGATGATTTGATATACATTTATACTGTGAAAGGATTCTACTAACTGAGTTAATGATCACATCCATCACCTCATGCAGTGACTTTTTTTTTCCTATTAGAACACTTAAGTTCTACTCACTAAGCACATTTCAATTGTTCAATACAGGATTATCAACTATAGTCACCATGTTACACATTAGGCCCTCACACCCTATTCATCTTAAAACAGAAAGTCTGTACCCTTTTACTAACATTTCTCCTTTTTCTCACCCACCCCCCAGCCACCAGGCAACCACCATTCTACTTTCTATAAGTTTGACATATATATATTTTTAATTTCACACATAAGGAAGTGATACTGTGCAATATTTGTATTTCTTTGTCTGGCTTATTTTTGCACCATCCGACATACCCAACACAAATGCTTTTTTCTTCAGACCACTGGGATCCATTAGGATCCATGTTTCCTCTCAAACTCTCTCCAGACCAACTAAAAGAGAATCTTAATGGGTACAGACCAAACTTTGGCATTATTAGCAAGGACCACAGCTGACTCAGATGGTCACTGATGTTTAAGAACTGTCACAATAATATTTGTTACCACACACATAATAAGGAGTGACTTTAGAAAAGTGACTTGCTAACACTAAGTTTCAAATTTCTCATCTATAAAATTATAATAATAATTACATGTTAGAGTTTTTGTGACACACATGTAAACAGATGCTTAAAAAATATATATATATAGACAACATTCCATAAATCAAGCTAGTGAGGGTTTTTTGGCTATTGTTACTATTATAGCATTTATTAAAATAACTATTTTAATGGTAACTATTTGTGGAATAATAATGTGAATTCCATAAGGGTAGGGACTGTCTCTAATTTAACTGTATTTAGACATGTCTGGCATATAGTAGATGCTCAATAGTTATTTGTGGAGAGTATAATTGACTGAATCACTTTAAAAAGCACTTGACATGATATAAGTCAAGCAGAGACAGTCAATTATCTTTTGGTTTCACTTACTTGTGGAGCATAAGGAATAACACGGAGGACATTGGGAGTTGGAGAGGAGAAGTGAGTTGAGGGAAATCGGAGGGGGAGACAAAGCATGAGAGACTGTGGACTCTGAGAAACAAACTGAGGGTTTTGGAGGCGAGAGGGTGGCAGATGGGTGAGCCTGGTGGTGAGTATTAAGAAGGGCATATATTGCATGGAACACTGGGTGTGGTGCATAAACAATGAATCTTGGAACACGCACAAAAAAATTAAATAAAAAGATTTTTAAAAAAACACTTGACATATTCTATCACTTGGTAAGTGTTCAATACATGTTAATTACTAATTTTTTAATAGAGAATGCCATCCATGATATGTCTCAATATTCTCTTCATCTCTCTTACACATGCTGTTTTATACGAATCTTATAATTTACCATACTTCTCATTGCAGCACAAAACCAATGCATGATCCCTGCCCTCAGGGAGGGTAAGCTGCACAGAAGTGACAATAAATGTGTACCTGAAAGGATAAGAAGTGTTTGCTTATTGTATTCATTGTATTCCATGGACAGTTCTGCATATAACCTACAAGTAATGTAGTTTTGAATGACAACAAAGATTTCACAGAGGACATGGACTCTATGATGGCCTGGAAAGATTCAGAAGTGAAGCTAGGAAAATTGGAGGCAGCACCGAGTGAAGGTTTATCTGTGGGAATGAACATGGACTCTCAGGAGGAAAATGAGGGACTATAAGGGATAGAAACATTGAAGAGGCCCAAAAGTAAGAGGCAAGATGGGAGAGACTAAGCCCAACGTGGGGGGATTAGATACCAGAAGTTTCTCAAGGTTTTGAGGAAGACTGTCATCATGAAATGTGCTGGCTTTTGCAAGATCATTTTGAGTGTCTTCCCTGAAGGCAGGAGCCAAGCAGATTATTACACAACAGAATCCTGATTGCTCTGAGAAAACTGAGTCTAGCTTGAGGAAGTAGTCCAGACACAAGACCATAAGAGGATAAATCAGTATCTCCTCTCTCACACCCCCTCCCTATTCACATATGCAGATCACAGCTAGAGCTTTGCCGTAGCCTCATTTCTGCCATGAAAAAGTCTTCAGTTTTTGAATCATAACTCTGATATGCTTCTGGTTGCCGTTCCCAATTAGGGCTAGAGTTATAGAACTAGGTGTGTTAGCTAGGTGTGAAATACTATGAACTTTGTAGTAATTAATGATTATTATGATAGCTATGAGTTATTAACGACATTAGAAAGAACAAGATAATGTCATCATTACATCTTTGTAACAGCATGAGGGGGCATGAAAAAAATAGCAATTGCCACAATAATAGCTTCTGTAATAGGGAGATAGCAGGCATTTCTGATAATAGATCAGTGAAGAAAGAAAAACTAGAAAGTGTCTGAGAAGATGTATGAATGTGGGAAGTTGTTAGCTATCTGGGCAAGTAAAAGGGAAAATAAAAAAAGTAGAGGGAGAGCTCCACTCCACCATCGCACCCTCTGAAAATATCAGCACTGGTCAGCAAAACTGCCAGGATTCCAAGGGATAAGGGATAGGGTGTTTAGGCTTCCCTCTGAATCGGGATGGGGGTGGGGGCCATCAGAATTGCAGTGAACACTGCCCCACACACCTCCACCCCAAGGGAAAGACTGTGTTTGAAACCCCCAGTCAGGAGAGCATAAAACTAAAGAAACTAAGGACTAACTCTATTTAAAAAACTACAAAACACACATAACATTATAAAACTTCACGGAAGAGATTTTAAAAATCCAGAGAGTCATTTTGTGTTCTGGGATGAGAAGATACAGTATAGTATAAATATCTACTTTCCCAAATTAGTTTATGTATTTGATACTCCCAAACAAACCAACATTAAAAAAAAAAAAAAAGATTTTATTTATTTATTTATTTATAAAAGAGTTTTCTTTTCTTTTTTTTTAAAATATTTTATTTATTTATTTGACACAGAGAGAGAGATCACAAGTAGGCAAAGAGGAAGGTGGAGGGAGAGGGGGAAGCAGGCTCCCTGCTGAGCAGAGAGCCTGATGCAGGACTCGATCCCAGGACCCTGAGATCATGACCTGAGCTGAAGGCAGAGGCTTAACCCACTGAGCCACACAGGCACCCTATTTATTTATTTTTTGAAAGAGAGAGAGCCCTCGCGTGAACGGGAGAGGGGCAGAGGAAGAGAGAGGGAGAGAATGTCTAGCAGAGTCCTTGCTGAACGTGGTGTTCAATGCAGGGCTCAATCCCGGGACCCTGAGTTCAAGACCCAATCCAAAATCGAGACTGGGATGGCCAACGGACTGAGCCATCCAGGTGCCACCAAGCCAACATTTTAAAATGTTCTTTAATACTTTTAAATTCTCAACTACATATGATAGAGAAAATGTGCAAGTATATCTAACATATTTTCAAAAAAGTATAACATGAGGGATAAAGTGCTCTTCTGGATATCTAACATACTAAAAAGTTAGGACTAAATAAATTGATACTAATATAAGAGAAATGAAAGGAAGAAAAAAAAACACAAAGAAGTTTACCTGTAGGATTATGGAAATGTATCTAGTTATAGCTAATATTTCAAATAAGTATAGAACTTAATACACTGTTGAAGGAATTGTTGGGGATGTTTTTTATTGTCTTTATTTTTTGAAATATTTTATTTACTTATTTGACAGACAGAGCAAGAGAGTACAAGCAGGAGAAGTGGCAGAGGGAGAGGAGGGAGGGAGAAGCAGGCTCCCACTGAGCAGGGAGCCTGATATGGGGCTCAGTCCCAGGACCCTGGGACCATGACCAGAGCCAAAGGCAGATGCTTGACTGACTGAGCCACCTGGGCACCTCATTTTTGGGATATCTAGATATTCATTTGGGAAAAAAATAAAATGAGGCCCCATGCTTACATTATTTATGCATGGCTTATAGATAATAAACAAAATGTAAAAAGTAAGTCTATTACCAAAACATTTAGAATTGTTTAATCATATGGTAGAAAATTGTTTTTATAAAATTGAGGAGGGAAGCCTATCTTAAGCATGTAGAAACCCATATATCAAAATATATAAAAATAATTTGATGCATCAAAAATCTTGAAAGAACCAAAAACATAGTTAATAAAATTAAAAGACAAATGAGGAATGAAAAAAGTATTTGTATTCCCTATAAAAAAACAACTATCTGTATTCTCTCAAAATATATAAAGAAAAGAAAAAAGGAAAATTTGGAGAGCAAAAAACAGGTGGTAATTATTTATATAACAAGTTCACAAAGAAAAAATGCAGATAAAAAATATGCAAAATTCTTGATTTTACTTTTAACACAAAAACCTAAATTAAAGAAAATATATATATAATCATTGAGAAGGTAACATTGCAAAGCATAATAATAATCTCATGAGTGAGAATTTAAGGAAATAAACAATTTATCTTTGGTGACAGTGGAAAATGGCAAAATATTTTTTTGAGAATTTTAATTACTTTTTAAAATTGACTCAGCAAAATTGACTTTTTTTTTCTACTATGCACTTCAGTGACTTTTAACACAAATAGATCTGTTCTATGCTATCACTGTATAGTATAGCATTATATAGATGTACAGATTGGATAATTCTCTCAGTCAAGGACATCTCTAATGATTTCCCCCTTTGTTTCCTAGTGTTGTCAATTTCTTTCTTCTCCCTTTACTCAATCTTGCTAGAGGGTCATTAATTTTATTGATCTCTCCAAAGAACCAGCTTTTAGTTTCATTGATTTTCCGTATTGTTTTTCTGTTTTCCAGGTAATTGTTTCCAATTCTACTGTTTATTATTTCTTTCCTTCTGCTCATTTTGGGTTTATTTTCCTCTCTTTTTGTCCCTCAATTTTATTTATTTATTTATTTATTTATTTATTTATTAAATGTTTCAAGTTATTATTTAAGTTCTAGTTAGTTAACATATAGTGTAATATTAGTTTCCGGAGTAGAAGTTATTGATTCATCTTTTACATATAACCTCCCTGTGCTCATCAGAAGTGTCCTCCTTAATACCCATCATTGATTAAACCCATCCCTTCACCTTCCCCTACCTCCAGCAACCCTCAGTTTGCTCTCCATAGTTAAGAGCCTCTTTTATGGTTTGCCTCCCTCTCCTTTTTTTCTTTCCCCTATGTTCATCTGCTTTGTTTCATAAATTCTACATATGAGTGAACTCATATAGTATTTGTCTTTCCATGACTGACTTATTTCACTTAGCATAATACACTCTAGTTTCCCTCTTGTCAATGCAAATGGAACGATTTCCTTCTTTTTGATGGCTGAGTAATATTCCATTACATATATGTCACACCTTTTTAATCCATTCATTGGTTGATGGGTATTTGGGCTCTTTCCATAACTTGGCTATTGTTGATAATGCTGCTATAGATATCAGGGTTCATGTGTCTCTTAAAATCAGTATTTTTATATCATTTGGGTAAATACCTGGTAGTGCAATTGCTGGGTCTAGGGTAGCTCTATTTTTAGCTTTTTGCTTAAAAAATAGCTGTTTTCCAGAGTGGCTGCACCAGTTTGCATTCCCACCAACAGTACAAGAGGGTTCCCCTTTCTCTGCATCCTCGCCAACATCTGGTTTTCTCCTGTGTTGTTAATTTTAGCCATTCTGATGGGTGTGAAGTGGTGTTTCATTATAGTTTTGATTTGTATTTCCCTGATGATGACTGATGCTGTATTTTGTGCTGTCTTTTTTTACTTTACATAGAAGCTTAGATTGTTGATTTGAGGCATTTCTTATTCTCTAATGTAAGAATTTGATGTTATAAAATTTCTTCTAAGCCCTGCTTTAGCTGCATCATACTAACTTTGATATGCTGTATTTTTATTTTTTGTCAAAAGATTTTCTAGTTTTCTTTGATATGTGAGTTATTTATGATTATGTTGTTTAATTTCCAATTCTTTGGAGACTTTCATGCTATCTTTCTGTCACTAACTTCTAATTTCATTCCATTGTAGTTGGAAAATATACTTCTGTATGATTTTACTTTGTTTAAATTGTTAAGATTTGTTTTATTACACAAAATATAGTCTATCATGATGAATGTTCCATTCTTATGTTATTATTGTTTGGTGGAGTGCTCTATACATGTTAATGAGATCCAATTGGTTGATGGTAGCGTACAGTTATTCCATATCCTTGCTAAATTTTCTCTCCTGGTTCTATCTATTGCTGGGAGAGGAGTGATGACTTTAATTTTCTAATAACTAGTTAATATCAATTTTTGTTGTTAATTTTTTTGGCTATATTTTGCTTATACAAATACTGCTGCTATGAATATTTGTGTTTGAACTTTTGTGTAGATATGTATTTTTGTTTCTCTTGGGTGTATACCTAGGAGTGAAATTGCTGGGTTATATATATAAAATATCTCTCTCTAAATTTATATATAAATTATGTGTCTAGCATTTTAAGAACATTTCACTTTTTCTAAAGTGATTGCAGCATTTTACATTCTCACATTGTAATATTTCCATTTCCCCCATATCCTTGCCAACACTTGTTATTGTCTTTTTAAAAAAAATATTACTTATTTATTTTGTCTTTTTTTTAATAGCCGTATAGTGGTTATTAAATAGGACCTTTTTGTGGGTTTTAATATTAATTTCTGAATTGGCTAATGATTTTGAGATCTCTCCATGAGGTAGGTGCATATATAGTCAGGGTTGTTATGTATTCTTGAGGGATTAATCTTTCCATTATTAAGTAATGTCTGTTTTATCTCTGATAATTTCTTTTGCTCTCATGTCTACTTTGCCTAATATTAAAAGTCACTTCAGTTTTGAGTATGAGTATGCAGTATGTACATGGCCTTTATGTTTCTTTTTCCATCATTTTATTTTTAATGTGCCTGTCTTATTATATTTTAAGTGAGCTTCTTGCAATTTTCTTGGCATAGCATATGGCTGAATAGTGTTAAGTGTGTGTATGTGTTCTAATCTGATAGTTTCTGTCTTAAAAAAATGTTTTGGGGGCGCTTGGGTGGCTCAGTGGGTTAAACCTGTGCCTTCGGCTCAGGTCGTGGTTCCAGGGTCCTGAGATCGAGTCCCACATTAGGATCTTTGCTCGGCAGGGAGCCTGCCTCCCTCTCTCCCTCTGCCTGTCTCTCTGCCTACTGTGATCTCTCTCTGTCAAATAAATAAATAAAATCTTTTTTAAAAAAATGTTTTGGTGTGTTGAGACTATTTGTATTTAATGTATTTATTGAAATGCTTGGATTTAGGTCTACCATTTTATTATTTATTTTGTTATTTTGTTTGTTACCTTTTAATTCTGTTCCTCTACAGCCATGACCCTGCTTTCTTTAGGATTATTTGAGAATTACTTAAAATTCCACTATAATTTATCTGTTGTATCCCTCATATGTCTGGGCAGAGATTCTTAGTGAGTGCTCTAGATGTTACAGTATACATACTTAACTCTAACAACTCCAACATTCTTAACTCTAATATTAACAGAGTTAATGTTTTACCAATTCATATGGAATACAGAAATATCACTAATTCATACCAATATATAGGTCCTTTACACTACTCCCACTGTGTTATAGTTGCCAGCGTGGAGTTGACTCAGCCTCATGAATCTACAGTTTTGTGTCTTTTGACAAATTTTGCAACGCTCAACCATAATTACTTTAAATATCTTCTACAGCATCATTTTATTTCTCCTTCTTTTCTGGAACTTCAATTACACAAATCTTAGAACTTAATTCTCTCTCTCTCCCTTTTTTTTTCTGAAAAAGTCTTCATTTTCCCTTGATATTTGAAAGAATTTTAGCTTGGCAGTTTCAACACTTTGAACATATTGTTTCCTTGGGTTTTGTCTTGCTTAATTTCTTATGTGAATTCTCTGATTATGTATTCTTTGCTCCTCTCTTTGTATATAATGTGTCTTCCTTTTTTTTTTTTTTTGCTTTGGTTGTTTTCATTTTTGTTCATTTTCAGAGACTTAATTATGATGTGTTTCGGTGTGGTATCCATTGTGTTTATCCTGATTAGGTTTTGATAGGTTTTGATGAGGTTATTGGGTGAGTTTATAATTTTTATGCTGTAGAAATTTTTGAAAAAAAAAATGGCCATTATTTCTTCAAATAATTTCTATCTTCCCCATTCTCTCTCAAACTCCAATTGCTACTATAGTAGACCTATTAATGTTGTCCCATAGGTCAAAGACACTCTGTGCATGTTTGTTTTTTCAATAATCTGTATATTTCATTTTGAATAATTTTTATTGTTATGCCTCCAAGTTCATTGTTATTTCTTCTGCCCAGTGAAACTTTCATTTTACATCTCCTCGCTCTTCCATCCTATTCCTTTTGTCTATATCTTCCTTTTTTTTTCTAATTCTTACAGATTTTCTTTGACATATCTGAGCACAGCTATAATAGCTGTTTTAAAGTTCTTGGCTACTAATTTCACATTTTAAGAAGTATTTCTGAAATTTTCTGCTTCTGTAGCTTTTTTCCTCCTGGTAATATGTCACATATGTTTTTGGCACATCTACTAAGTTTTGTTTGAATACTTCCATTATGATTTTTAGATTGTTAAAAATATTAGACTATGAACTGTATGGAATTTGTTCTCTTTCTATAAATAACTTTGCTTTTTATTTCAGTAGACAGTTAAGGGACTAGTATTTCAGTTTCTTCTTTCTTTGTTTGAATCACACTTTGTTAGGCTAAATCTAGAGTAGCCTTTCATTGAGTTCCATCCCACATACGGAGGTATGGCCCTTTACTAAATGCAACAAGTGATGGTTGTCTTTTCTGATTGCATAATTTGTGGTGGGAACTCAAACAATTCCTGGTCTTTGTGACATCCGGGAACTAGTTAGCTTACCTGACTTATTGCTCACAATGTGCAGCACATCCTATAACTCAGCAATAACTCATGAAAATAAATGCAGATTTCTGAAGTTATTTTTCTCCATAGTTTCTTCCTTTTGGGAATTCTGCCCTGCAACTTCTGGTGACCTCAGACTCTCTGAACTTCAGTTTTTGTTTCAACCCAGTGGCACAGCTATGTTCTGCTTGGAAGTTATCTCCCATACCAGTATGGACTGTTCCTCCCAGAACAGTCAGAAATAAAAGCACAAATGGAGTTACATGTATCCTTTGTCAAAATATTTAAAAGTTATAAATCAAGCTAAAAATGCTAAATAAGATATATTCTGTCTACTTAGCAAAACTAGCTAAATAGAAATCTGAAAGGTCAATTTCTAACTTGGAATCCTTAGACTTCTTGAATTTACATTTTATCCTGCTATTTCTTTCTATCCACCCACATACTTTGAGCAACCTCTTGTGTAGGTCTAAGCTCTGCAAACAAGCCTGTGGTATGTACACCACCAGTCTTATCTGCCCTCATGGATGGGAATGGACTGGTAGTAATGTGGTTATAAATGAAAGTGAGGCTTTCACATTTTTGTTTTCATTGTATGTTAAGAATGGTTTCAATATTTTTACAAAAAGAGTGTTTTTATTTATTTCTCATGAAATTATCGGTATATATACATATAGGGACATATATAATAAAGCTTCTCCACAACCGTTATTTTTATGAGAACTCTACTGAATCCATAACTGAAACTGCTTCATTTTTTCCCTTCAGTAGAAGCCCAGTTAATAAACTTAGCAATCCAAAGGAACGTTAACTGTTTGCATACATATAAGCGTGTATGTGTGTGTGGTGTGTGTGAGAGAGAGAGAGAGAGAGAGATAGAGAAAACAAATGGCCCTTTGTGAAAATTTTGTAAAACTTACGAAAAAACTGCTTGTTGGAAAAAAGTTAAATTTATATAGACCTCTTTTTGAGCCAAAATAAACAAATAAAAATATATAAATATCCAACCTTTGACTGCAATAAGCTACTCATACATGTTAGTTTTCTATTTCTCCACCCTCTTGGTTTCCCAGCAATCATATATATTAACGGTATTTTCCTAGAGCAATTTCTCAATCTTTGTAGTCTAGTTTGTTAGTGACTCAAAAGGAAGATATTTCAAGCCTATTAGGAATCGGGGATGATGATAAAGAAATCTAAACTTGGTAGTAGATGGATCCTCAAATCAAATTGTGTTGTATAGACTTTTTTCCTTCTGTTCTGAGCTATTGTCATGCATAAGGATAGGTAGCATGAAAACCATATCATTAAATTCAGAGAATGAGGCCTTAATTGTTTAGCTTCCACTTGACATCTATGGAAATAGGAATTTGGTGAAAATAGAATGATGTGATACAGTTTCAGAATTCCCAATCCACCTTCCTCCTGGTTGACCTGGCCTGATATTTTAACATATCCTAAGTCTTGGGATAAATTTCAAGGGATTGTCTAGAGTGGTAACAAAACAGGGGTGTACATTTTTCTAAGAAACTCCCTCCAGATGTCCCCCTTCCTGGGTTGGATTAACACTGGCCTTTTCCAAGGTACAAGATGAGCAACTTTGCTTTTTTTGCAGTTCTGTATGGCTTGATGGCTCTCAATCTCTGACCCTCCACCCCCTCTGTGCTGATCAATGTCTGTGCTTCTTGAAGGTCAGGGCTTCTGCAGACTGCCTGGATTAAGGTCTCCATGTCAGAGCCTGTTATCTGCTGCAGAGCCCCTAATGCCATTAGCAAGAAAATGAAAGAAGCTTCCAAACAACCTTCAGATCGATGCTAACGTTATAACTTCTAACAGCTGCTGCTCAGCTTCTTTATTTGTTAAGACCTCCTCCTGTGTGGAACTTTCTTGACTCAAGTTTAATTCTGTCAATTTGACAAAGACGTTTGGAGCAGATGTTTTGTATCCAGGCCTGGGCAAAGTCTTGGAAAAGTGAAACACATAGGATAGGGTGAGTCTTTTCCCTCAAGGAAATAAGCATCCCATTGTAAAGAAAAATTGTCAAGCATTGGGTATGGTCAAGGTAATTTGGATAATAAAACGTGAATTGGGAAGGTGGTATGAAGAGGGATATTTCTGCTGGCACTGCTGAAAGTAAGGATTTAAGGAAGTACAGAGGGGAGGAAGTGTCTTCTATGTTGAAGTAACAGCCTATGGAACACAGGATTATTATTACTCAGGCCTATGATACAAGTTACAGCAGTTTTCATTGCATTGAATTTCCAGCTCCTTTCTATCAAGACTAAGCACAGGAACAACATAAAATCTCCCCCGGAGAAACTCTATTTCTACTTGAAGGTGCTTCAATTTCTTGCAGTGAAGGGAGGAAGGAAAAACCGGTAAAAAGAAATCTCTAATGGTTGTTTCCTTTGTTTTAAGAAAAACAGAGTTATGGAAATATACTCCTCTTTCACGTGGCTCCTGATGTTCTAAAATGGAATCTCTCCTGCATTAATATATAAAATCCGTAGGCAGAGATCTTAGCAGCCTAGCAGCCCTTCTTCACACCGCCAGGAAAGCAGTTCTGGAATCACGTCCGCCCAACCTCCCCTTGAGAGTCATGATTGATGCCTTCAAGGTCTGGGGGCCATGAGAACACTTCTGGGAGAAAATCAAAGTTCTTAGTTGCTCATTCAAAACTCTCAACCATCTGGGCTATCCTCTTTTTTCTCCAATCTCGATTTCCTTCCCTGTTCTATTAGGGACACACACATCTTCAAAATATCTTTTGTACATACTTTATTTGCTCAACATTTCCCTACCTTGAAGTCTCTTTCTAAATGTCATTGTTTTATTTTATTTTTTTTCTCTTTCTACCTACCCTTTGTATCATAGCCCAGTTCAATCTAACCTTGCTCTACCAAGACTTTGCTGGCAGCTCCCATGCACAGTGAACTCTCATTTCTCTGAAATTCTGCATTCTGGGCTTTCTGAACCATTTATTTGGTACTTATCTAGTACCTTCTGGAATTTCTCATTTTGCAGCTTGACCTCAGATTTAATTGTCTGTGTATGAATATTCTTCTACTTGTGTTAACCTAGTTTCTCTCTTATTAGAACATAAATTTTTATGTATGGAGCATTTATTTTTATCCTATGTAAACATATTACTTTGTTCCATCAGTCTCTATTGAATTAATAATAGTCTAAGAAACTCACAGGCAAGCAAATCTTTTGCTAAAGTAAAGGATTTCCTTGGTAAATAAAAATGAATTTTATATTTCCTGCTTCTTTTAGATAACCTAGACTACTATGGATGTGATTTTTCTGGAATCTATGCAAGTTTTTTTTAATGTCTTATAGGACTATGCTCACCTGGTTTGCTTCCTACTCTTCTGCTCCTGTGTTTCAAACTTCTGTTTTTTCCTCATTATCTCTATATCCTGGACCTCCACTATTCTCTACCTATACTAATTGCTAAGGTAATCTAAATGGGTCTCACGTCTTTAAGTACAATCCTTCCATGCTAATTTTCAGCTTCACATTTTGAAAACAGACTTCATCTATGAACTTTTGGAACTATATATCTGCAAATGGCTATTGGGTAAACATGTACCACTTAAAACATTCAAAATCAATTCTAATTCGATACCACTTGCATAACCTGCTTCTTTCACACTTCCCAATCTCAGACTTATTCCTGTTGTTGATATCAAAAGCACTGAAGTCATTTTAAAAAATTAAATTTTTTATCATGAGAGATTTCAAACATACGGAAATAGAATAATATAATGAACCACCTTGTAATCATCACCCAGCTTCAATGACTATCAAGGTTTTGTCCTTCTTATTTCATATATAACTTTTCCCATCCCCACCTGATTATTCTTATACTTTTATTTTTTTAGGTAAAATTGATGTACATTGAAAAGCAAAAGTCATAAGTGTATAATTTTCAATGAATAGAAATCTGTGTAAACAACACTCCAATCAAGATTAATAACATTTATCAATGCAGAAAGTTCCCTCATGTCTTTTCACAATCAATTCCTCTTTAAAAGAAGTTCCTCTTTTAATGAATGAATGTTTGGTAGAATTCTCCAGTGAAATGATGGAACTTGGATTTGTGTGTGTGTCTGTGTAAATATTTTGTTAAAAAATTCATTTTCTTTGATAAATAAAGGAAATTCAAATTTTCTACTTTATCTCATGTCAATTTTGGTGGGTTGTTTTTAATAGTTTTTTTTAAAGTTTTTTAATATCATATAAACAATCATATTTGTTGGCCTAATATCATTCAAATATTTTGTTATTTTCATTTGATGTCTCTAAGACTTTTTAGTGATAACTCTTTTTTTAAAAAAGATTTTATTTATTTATTTGATGGACAGGGATCACAAGTAGGCAGAGAGGCAGGCAGAGAGAGAGGAAGGGAAGCAGGCTCCCCACTGAGCAGAGAGCCCAACACAGGGCTCAATCCCAGGACCCTGAGATCATGACCTGAGCTGAAGGCAGAGGCTTTAACCCACTGAGCCACCCAGGTGCCCCAGTGATAACTCTTGATACTAGATACTTATCTTCTCTTTTTTTCTTCCCATCAGTTTTGCCAGGAATTTATTGATTTTATTGATCCTTTCAAAAAATTGCTTTAGTTTTGCTAATTTTATCTATTTTTGATATTTTTTGCCCTTAGATTCCTATTTTTATCTTATTATTTTCTTTCTTATTTTATACTTTAAAATTAAGCTGGTTTTTATTCACTTCCTTTTCATATACTCCCTTAGTTATAAGTTTGAAATTTAGGTAATTGATTTTAAGTTTTTCTCATTTCTCCAACAGGAAAAATAGTTGCATTCTATAAATGTTGATACATTATATTTTTATTACCATTCATTTTGAAAAAAAATCCAATATTCCTTTTTATCTCTCTTCTTCTTTTTTTCTCAGCTTTCTGATACTTCCTGGAACTTGTTTTATTGTTCAGTGCATGATGTATCTCGTTGAATATTTTGTATGACCTTGAAAAGAATGTTTACTCATTACTTGTCTGGTTTAGTGTTTTGTAAATATCAATTAGATTAATATCCATGATAGTGTTTAGATTCCTTGTACCTTCACTAATATCCTGTCTAGTTCTATTATTTAATAAGAGATAAATGTTAAAATTTTCAGTTATATGTATGGATTTTTAATTTCTCCCTATAATTCTTAGGCTTTTTTTGCCTTTTAAGCATACCATTTTGCTTTGAGTTTTAACTACCTCTTGGGATTACCCTATGGTGATTTTTTGACACTCTTTCTTTCTTACCTCAACATGTTTTCTTGATTTTTTCATCAAATCCTGTTGACTGTATTTTCAAAATAAATCAAGATTTTTACTTCATCAAACCATCTCTACTGTAGCCACCTCAATTTATGTCATCATGCTCTTTCACCTTAGTTATTATTAGAATTCCCAAGGGTATTCATTTGTGTCCATCGTTACTCCAAACATGTGTCTCCATTTTTAGTCTTCCAAACACAACAGCCAGATTTTTCTCAACTGCAAGTGAGATCTCATCACTTCTCTACCTTCCTCTGTGCTCAGCATAAAACCAAATGTCCTACCATGACATACAAAGCCAGTGTGGTCTGCTCCAGTTACCCTTTTGTTGTTCATCTTTATTACTTCTTTCTTATTTAATATAAAGGGATCCTTGCTTCCTCTTTAACATAGCATTTATGCTTATCAATTATGCTTCTATTTGTTACTTCCTCAGCCTGGAACACACCATGACTCTTGTGGATACTTTGGTTCTTCAGATTTTTACTAAAATGTCATCTTCTCAGTGAGTTTTTCTCTGACAACCTTCTCTAAAATTGCCACTCCTCTTATTTAATTATCTCCCATCCTTCTTTCTGGCTTTAGTTTTCTCCTCAGCACTTAATAACTATTTAATGTGATACTTATTTTACTTACTTATTTATTATGGACCTTATTCCCTTTCTCCACCCCTGCTAGATTGTAAGCTTCATGAGAGCAGAGGTTTTCGTTGATTTTGGTTAATGATCCATCCTCAGTGCCTAGACTAATGTCTGACATTTTGCTAATGATACAACTTGAGGGCCAGATAATCTTCCCAGGCAAGGATACTTCTTTTGCACTTCTCAGTGGTCCTGATTTAATAATCTTTTAATCTTCTTTGATAAATGGTGAGCTAATCTTACCTTGAATACCTTTAAGTGAAGGTGATTTTGCTTCCTCCCAGGATACCTTGTTTCTAGAGCCCTAACTGTTCTAATAGTTATAAAGTTTTTCCTAATAATTAACCTAAATTCTCCCTCTGTTGAAACAGAAGCCCCATTAGCTCCTACTCTGTCCTTGTTGACTAATGAGAATAATTGGTCTCTGTCCTTTTTATAGACTCGCCCTTCTGTATTTGTGGATATCTGCTGTGCTTCCCCTCAGTCGTTGGTCAAGGAAGTGTGTCAGCAGGATGGCCACAGGGGGACCAGCCAGGCCCAGAGCAGGCATTAGCAGCTCATCCCCCCACAACAGAAATGAAAGAAAATTGTTTTAAATAGACAGTGAGATTATGTGTTAAAGGGATCTCCTAACGTTTGATTCAGGTCTTGTATTGACAAATAGACAGTTTGAAAGACACTTAAGACTTCTGAACAACTACAGAGCTCACCTGAAGCTTCATTTTTATAGACAATTAAGATTATAACAAAGCCTTTCTTAGATGCCCTTCTCCTTTCTTCAAAAAGTTACTATCTAGGTGTCAATCTTTATAGATGCTTTTGTAACATTTCACACGGTATCTAGTCTCCTTGCTATAAGTAGGTTTTCAAAAGTATCCTGTGTTTACCAGAATTTTGTGGAATGTTCTCCATTTGAGTTAACCATTTTGCATTTTCTTAAATTTACTATTTACTTTTTGAGTCCATGTAAGAATGTAATTTCTGGAGCACCTAGGTGGTTCAGTTGGTTAAGCGTCTGCCTTCAGCTCAGGTCATGATCTCAGGGTCCTGGGATGGAGCCCCACATCTGACCCCGTACTCAGCGGGGAGTTTGCTTATTTCTCTGTCTCATGTGTTCTCTTGCTCATTCTCTCTCTCAAATAAATAAATAAAATCTCTTGAAAAGAATATAATTTCTGAATCCAATTGCTTATAATTTTTCACCGAATTGCATCCTCATTTTCACCATGAAGTCATACATTTATGTATAAGTATAGCCAAAGATAATACAAAGAAAGCAATTTCACTCAATTATTCGAATCATCATAAAAAGAAAGGATAGTGTGCTGAATGGAAAGAACCCTGACTCATAGTTGGGAGATCTGAGTTAAAATTCCACCCCTTTCACTTAAAGCTATGTGGCCCTTGGGGAAATTCCTGTGAGTTACTGAGCTCTAGTTGCTTCATGTTTAAATAAGGTTTTAGGCCAGATTAACTCTAAGCTTCCTTTTGGTCCTTCTGTAAGGGAGAACAAGTCAAAAAATTTTATTACCATAATGTTTAAGTTTATTAGCCATGCATTTAATGTTAATTAACAAGATCATTGGACAGCTATTATGGACTAGAGCTCACAGTAGTGCAGATTAGAAAGTATCCCATCAAAAAAATGTGGCTATGGGCACCTGTGTGGCTCAGTTGGTTGAGTGCCAACTGCTAATTTTGGCTCAGGTCTTGATCTCATGGTTCATGAGTTCAAGCCCCATGTCTGGCCCCAAGTTGAGCAGGGAGTCTGCTTAAGAATTTTTGCCTCTGCCCCTCCCCACCATGCATGTGAGCATGCTCTCTCTTTCTCTCTCTCAAAACAAATAAACAAATCTTAAAAACAAAACAAAACAAAATTGTGGGTAAAAACAAATTCATAGTACCTTTGTCCCTTCCAAGATGACAACCAGATAATTTTTATTATGTGTTAATGGGATATGTATTGAGAAAATTTTGGTATTTCTTTGGTGTTCTATGTTGCAATGTTTTGTCTTAAAGTAGCCAGTGAACAAGTAGCTCGTGTTTTATCTCAGGTCAAGATTTCCGGCCCTGTCAAATACGTGGCGGGGGAAACTTCAGAGTTACAGCTGCTTATCAGCCATGACTTGTCACCCAAGATTAACACCATTGACTAAGATGAAGCTGGTGACATGTTATAAAAACTTATGATGGTGCTCACTGTAAATCAAAAGTCACAGCTGGTCCACCTGTTTGAGCCCTGTTTTCTGTTGTTTCAACACTTGTCTACATCATTTTAGAGAAGGCCAAGCTGCCAGCCATGTCATCTCACCACATGACACAGAGTGAGGAAGTTAGGGATTAGATGTGAAGATAGATGAAAGTCTTCACACTCAACAAGGTAAAAGGCTACCTGATAGCAACTGAGATGAAGGAGGATTTAGGAAGAGCAAGTGTGGGTAAGGAAGATGAAAAGTTTGGTTCTGGACATTTTGAATTTGAGATGCCTTTTAGACATTCATGTGGAAACACCTGGAAGGCAGTTAAATATTTAAGATGGGAGTTTAGGAGGGAGATCTGTAAGAAAATATTTCCCAAGTGCTGTCTTCACCCAGTTCTAAAGTCCTGGCTAAAAATTCTCAAATCTGCTTTGTAGGCACTTCATTAAGTCTCCACCCCAACTACCTCCCCTACCAAGTTATTTATTTATTTATTTATTTATTTGTTAGAGAGAGAGAGCGAGCAAGCACAGGCAGACAGAGTGGTAGGCAGAGGCAGAAGGAGAAGCAGGCTCCCCGCCGAGCAAGGAGCCCGATGTGGGACTCAATCCCAGGACGCTGGGATCACGACCTGAGCCGAAGGCAGCTGCTTAACCAACTGAGCCACCCAGGCATCCCTCCCCTATCAAGTTTTAATACTTCTGGGATTCAAGACATACTCTTCCAACCTCAGGAACTCCCCAGACATGTAATACCCAGAGACTGTCCTCTTGTTTTTGGGCCTAGAGAATCATTCAAAATACCGAGTCATTAGGAAGCTCAGGAAACCTAACTAATCCCATCACACTTGCTATAAATAAGCCTCCTTTAGCCTCAGCTTGCTGTTACCTTGTCCCCAGTTGCAAGGTCCTGTGTGGCTCCATATGGCAACCTTTTCTCATTTGGATCTATAAAAGACAAATGGTTATACCTTTTATCTATCCTAGGGTTTTTGTTTTGTTTCCCACCATCAAAAGAATCTCAAAATGTTATAAAATAAGGTTGAAACTGGAAATATAAGTGTGGAAATATCTCATACCAAAAACTGTATCTGGTACACTGTAAGAGATCATTGGAAAGCATTAACAGCTTCATCTTTAGTGTGGCAATGTTGCTGTGATTCAGCCCTGGATAGCTGGACGGTTGATATCACTTGAATCTTCCACTTAAGAGGCATATCCTGGCCTCATGAAATGCACACTAGCTTTTGGAGACCTCAAGGTGACTACCGACATCATTGCTGTTTCATCCCTGCTGGTTCTCCTGCCACAGGGGACATCGTGATGGGAAAATCATAGGATTTGCTAACATGACTGATAAGGATCAGAAGATCAAGCTGTAGATCTCAGTGTATTTAAAGAAATACCAACCAGGCTCTAGCAAAGGAAATCAATTCCAAAACATGTAGCAGATGGACCGATAACCACAGGTAGAGTCCCTTGGCAAAATATTAACTGACTTGACTTGGGTATATATAAAGGTTTGGTGTCTTTGAACAGAGGGTGATCAAAAGGAAAGTTCTGGAAGTAGCAAAGTTCCAGTAGCATATCCCACAAAAGGCTTAGACAAGGAGAAAAGAATTACGTTCCAGTGATCACCCCCTGCCACACACACACACACACACACACACACACACACACACACAATCTTTACTCCCACATACATTATACTCTCACCAGTCTCATCTCCAGTTTTTACTTTCTTTCTCTAAACGAGAGATACAGAATAACTTCCAAAAGTCAGCCCCTTTGAGCCCAGTGAGCTGTTGACAACTAAGCTCATAGGGATTGCTATAAGGTGGCCTACTTGTCTTCATTATAACCCCCAAAACTGAATATAGTGAGGCTTCTATTTAGATTAATATATGGATCTGCTATTGATTAATTTACCCACTGGCTTTTTTGTTCACCTTTTTTTTTCTATGTTATTTCTGTAAGAATTCATACTATCAGCTAATTGATGGAGATATCATACCATTCTTCCTCTTTCCTCTATGTTTATTCATATATTGTCAGTCATTTGACTTCTTCCATACTTCTTCCATGGCACTTCTTTGTCTATACTGGGATGATCTGACATTTATCGACTTTGAACTTAAATAGCAGAGAGATATATCCTAGCCTTATGCAAGGAGAGAACCTAAGGAAAAGGCAACATAATATAGTCTTTGCCCATAGGGCATTCGCAGGCTAGGTTGGAAGTTAAGAATAAGAACTAAAATGGATTATGAGAGTCTGGGTGACTTGACAGGACTCTTAGACAATATATATTTGGGTTTCATCATCTTCCAATTTTTAGAACTGATGCTGGCTTTCGAGAAGCGGCTGTGTCCTACCTTTGGTCAGTGTATGATAAAAGATGATCATGTGCTGTAATTTCATTTAGATATTGAACCTCAGTGGAATCTCATATCACAAAATAGCTTCCTTGGTAGGGAGTCTTCCCATATACGCTCCCCTATCTCTGGGGTCTCCTAAGATGAGAAGCCCATGCAGAATGACATTTCCATTCTTGCTCATGCTCTTCTGGGGCCTTCTATGTTTTCTCCTATTTCCCTGCTTTTTCTTCACTTTGCCTTTCTTTTCTCTTTGTCTCTTTCGCCTTTGTTCTCTTTCTCTGAGGACCCTTCTGCCTGACTCTGATTTCCTTTGACTTTCGAAGTTTAATTTTCATTTTCTGAAACTCATTCATCCCCTAATAATTCATATATGAATATTGGGGCTGGGGCAGAAAAAAATCCCATCAAGACTTGTTAAATAAAGAGGCTGTGTTGCCTCTCAATGTCCCCAACTTGCCTTAGAAAGTTGCATCCTTTGGCAGTCCTGAGACTAGGGGGAGATAACATTCAAGAAGGAAAATGAGCCATTTCCCATCAATACCACTCCTTCCCACCTGCACTGGGATGTGATTGGGATAAGGGGATTAAATAGATCCATTCGACATTTCAGATGTTGCTTCTCTAGGTTCACAGCATTTGGACAGGGAAACCCAAAACACTTTATTTTAAATTCTGCCTCTACATTTCTGGTTTAATTTTTAGTCAAAGTATCAGCTTAATCTCGGGATTTTAGGGATGCCATGATGAAACTCTCCTCAACGTACAACTGTGTTCTCTATTTAATTATCTATGGCTGGAACTTTTTAGGATAGGACACACTTTAATTCCTCAATTACAGAAGAGATTTCAGCAACTATGCCTGGAGGAGCAAAGACACTGTCATGAATCTATAGTATAAAACCAGTGTTTCATATTTAAAATCCTTTCCAAGAAAACTTTGGAAGATTAGGGATAAGAATTTCTGAGGAAGGTAAAAAGAGGGAAAATGGATTTGGTGAAAAAAGAACTACACATTTTGTAAAAGAAAGTCTTGTTCCACTTCACAAATTTGCTAAACACAGGTCTTAAAAACCACTATGTTCTTACATATTATGAAATTGGGATACGCTTTATAGAAAATTCAATCAAAAGTATTCGTGTGGGCAATTACACACATATACATCCCCACATATATTTTTTCATATGTACACAACTGTACAAAAGCGTACACATACATATTCAGAAACATATGCACACCTAGGAAAACAAACACTCAGATTTAGGATGAACTGTCAGAGGACTGAGCAGTTCTCATTAATCTTTGTTTGGCAGGATTAGTGACAGGACTGTATTTCATCATAAACAAGTATTTTTTATTTTTTTGGAAAAAGAAATTATTATAAAACCCTCCAGTTCTTTAATCTCTTTCTTTATAACTTGCACCAATTATTTCTAGTTGACATTTTAAAAAAAACCTCTTGTTTTTTCCTCCCATTAGACGTCCCTATTTAATTTTTTGAAAGACAACCATCATGTTTCTCTGTTTGGTCTAATATATTTTGGTCTTCTAGCTTTAAATATTAATAGCAGATCTCTAGGATGAGGCAAAATTCAATGTATAGATGAAGAGCAATATCATAAAGATCTTATTTGTAGTAAAAAGAAATTTTCTATTTTATTGCATATTCAATATGATCTAAGAATTTTTTTTGTCCATTACTTATCTTTTTATATTTCTGCCTTTTGCTCAGAGTTTGATGAGGTTGTTGGATATCTAGCTAAGACCTATATCTCATTTTGTGCTTGATTTTACTACAACTTTCCATGTGATTCTCTCTACTGGATGAACAGGTACATCTAATACCCACCACAATACATATGGAATCCCTCCTGTGTAGTTCCTAGTACATACATTCTGACTTCTCTGGTTTTCCCTCATCAAGCCTGTTCAGAACTTAGTCAAAGTCTCACAACAAATCTACTGGATATTAAAATATATTCCATCATTAAACAAATAAATATGAAGCAAATGAGTAAAGAATCCAACTCAAGAAGCTAAGAAGGGAAATAACAACAACAACAACAAAGATAAAAAATCAGTTAAATGGAAAAAAAAAATCATTCAAATGGAATACAAGAAAACAATAACACTAAGCAAAACTAAATATCCTGTCTTGACAAGCAATCAAATGAAAGAATGATGCTCAACATTGTATGTTATTGGGGAATTACAAATCAAGACAGTGAAATATGATTACACATCCACTATAATGGCTAAAATCCATAACATTAACAACACCAAATGCTGGCTAGGAACTCTTATTCATTACTGGTGGGAATGCAAAATGATGTACCTACTTTGGAAGACAGTTTGGTGGTTTCTTACAAAGACAAACATAGTCTTACTATATGACCCAACAGTTGCCCTATTTATTTACCTAAACAAACTGAAAACATGTCCACAGAAAAACCTGGACAAGAATTTTTATAGCAGCTTTATTTATAATTGCCTCAAATTTAGAACTAAGTTAGAATAAAATATTATTCAGTGATTTTTAAAAAAAAACCTATCAAGCTACAAAAAGACATGAAGAAACTTTAAATGCATATTGCTAAGTTTAAAAAGCCAGTTTAAAAAGGCTACACACTGTATGATTCCAGCTATGTGACGCTGAGGAAAAACAAATCTATAGAGAAAGTAAAAAAGATCACTGATGCCAGGGGTTTGAAGGTGGGAAGAGGGGATGAAGAGGGAGGGGCTTTGGGGGAGGGTGGAATTTTTCTGTATGACACTCTAATGATAGATATGACATTATAATTGTCATATGTATTGGCATAATACATATTTGTCATATACACCATATTAAACATTGGTTAAAACCCATAAAGTTGTACAATAGAAGAGTGACTCTATGGACTTTAGGTAATCATAATATATAATATATCAATATTTACCCTTAATTGTAATAATTAATAAATATTAATAATAGGGGAGATTGTATGGGAGCACAGGGAGAGCACTTTATTTTGTCTGCTTAATTTTTCTGTCAACCTACAATTGCTCTAAGATATAAAGTCTGTTAATTTTTTAAAATCCTGTTATGAAAAAATTATAATAAAAATATCTCTGTTAAGACTAAGAAAAATCATGCAAAAGTCATGACGATAGTTTTAAATATTAAAATGAGACAACTGATGATATATAAATGACCAATTTTTAATCATTTTGTGTAACAATTTAGATGAAATAAATGCTTCCCCCAAATAAAAACAACTTAAGAAGGTATATAAAATTGAATAAAATATAAATGTTTAGATATATTTGTATACAATCTAAATACTTTTTCTTCAAAAGACAAAAAACTTAGATAATTTAAAAGTAAATTTTATCAGCCTTGAAGGAGCAAATAATTGCTGCCTAAATACTCAACAGTCAGAGATTTAAAATTAGGGAAATCCACATGACTTATTTTGAACTTTAATAATACTGTCATCAGAAATGGAAAGGTAAACAATCCAGTAAAAAAAAATAAAAAAATTTACTTAACCAAAAGGCTCAATAAAGTAGAAATGGAATAGATTAAAATCAGGTAAAATGTATTGCCCTGAAACAAAACAAAAGATTACAAATATTAAAGTTTTACCTAAGTGAGATTTTAAAAGTGTTCTTACTAAACCCAGGAACAAGGGAAGAAACGTTTGCATCCAAAAATCATACCCAAAGTCAACAAATTTGTACAAGCATTAGAAAAACAAACAAAAATATATAAAATTGGAAAGAAAGTGTAAAAACTTATACGACTGCTAATTTATATGATTGCTTCATGAAAAGAAAATTGTCAGTCTAAAATTATCATTGAGTTTGGGTAATGGTTTTTTGATGAATTACTAACTAAAATCTAATCTTTTCACAAGTTTTCAGTCCAAGAGCAAGAACTTTTGTAACTGTAAAATAAACAAATAAAACCTCAGGCTGAGAACATAAAGAGGTTCTGTTTTGGTAGAGTCTCCAGGTTTCTAACAAGTTTTAAAAAAAATGCAGAAACAAGCCAAATTGAATTCCTAGAAATAAAATTGCAAGTAAGTGTTGAGTGAAAAATAATAAGAGAATTCAACTGGGAGAACTTTAAGAGAAAGAAACTCCATGTGGAATGATGAAAAGGGAAGACCTAAACACAAGAAGGAATACTCTAAGGCAAATATGATTAAACATGAAGATAAAAACAAATTTTAGCCCACACCATAAAAATGAGGTATTCCTAGAGAATTTGAAGTCTCTGGTGAATTGTGGGTAATCATAACAACAGCTAATATCAAACCCAGCCTACTTCCTGATTATATTAATACAACTAGGCCTAGCAGAAGAAAAGATGAGTTCATATCCAAGCATTAAAAATTATTGTTCAGTATCCATTGTCCTATACAATAGGTCTACTTAGCAACAAAAAATTAGGAGACATAGGAAAAAACCTCTACAGTTTGACGAGACAAAGCAGTCACTAGAACAAGACTAAGAAATGACCCAGATTTTGGAATTATCAGACAGGAAACTTAAAATAGCTAATACATTAGTATGTTAAAGGCTCTGGTAGAAAAAATATACACTATAGCAATTCAGAGAGATAACTTCAGCAAAATAAATGGAAACTATAATAAATAAATTAAAATGGTAAATCATTAAAGAAATAGTAAGAAGTGAAGTATACCACTGATGAACTTAATGGCATATTAAATCAAACTGAAAATGATTCAGTGAACTTGAAAATAGATCAATAGAAATTATAAAAATTCAGTTGTAGTAAAAATTAAAAATTATTTTTAGAACAGAACATTCAAGAGCTGTTGGACAATATTAACCAATCTAAATTACATATAATTGGAATTCACTCAAAGAACAAAGAGAGCAGAAAAAAATATTTCAAGAAAAGATGGCTGAAATTTTTCCAAAATTAATGACAGACATAAAATTACAGATCCAGAAGCTCAGAGGACAGCAAGCAGGATAAATGCTAGAAAAGAAAAATACCCAAACTGCTAGGTGTATTATATTCAAACTGCTAGAAACTAAAAAGAGAGAATCTTGATGGCTCCTGATTGAAAAACAAATAGCAAACAACAAAATATATTACCTGAGAGAAACAAGGATAAAAATAACAGATTTCTCATCAGAAACCATGCAAGTGAGAAGACAAGGGACTGGCATATTTAAATGCTAAAAGAAAACAAATATGTTTTCTGTACCCCAAATTCTGTACCTAATGAAAATGTCCCTCAAAAGTGAAAAAGAAATAAATGTTCCTTGAAGAGCGGGCACTGAGTCAGTGGCCATTAGGCCTACACTATGAAAGATACTCACTGAATTCTCTCAGTCAGGTGAAATGTGTCATGGGTCTCCTGAGTGGCACAGTCAGTTAATTGGTTGATTCTTGATTTCTGCTCAGGTCATGATCTCCGGGTTGCAAGATCCAGTACTGTATGGGCTCCACACCCAGCACGGAGTCTGCTTAAGACTCTCTCTCCCTCTCCCTCTGCCCCTCCCTGCTCTCATGGTCTCACACTCTTGCTCTCTAAAGTAAGTAAATATTAAAAGAAGGAGAGGAAGAAGGAGGAGGAAGAGGGAGGAGGAGGAGGAGGAGAAGGAGGAGGAAGAGAATAAACATGTCACTTGTTAGAAACTTGTATCCAAATAAAGAAATGAAGATGTCAACATGGCATCAAGGAAGATAGAGTAAGGCATTTCTGTTATTTATATTGTTTTTCCAAACTGAGCATGTAATAAAAAAAGATTAAGTTTATTGTGTGTTTACAGGACACTTTAAAGTCATATGAATGACATGAGTGTTGGGAAGGAGGAATTGGGATATAAGGTTACAAGTTCTTTTACATAACATGTGAAGCAACTTGCTATTGATCAAAAGTAAACTCAGATAATTTTAAAATGTATATTTTAAACCCTACTATGACCACTAAAAATCTTTTAAATAAGATTTATAACTAATATACCAATAAAGGAGATAAAAGGAATAATTGTTTAAAGAATTTTAATTAAACCCAGAGGAAACGTAATAACTATTAAGAAAAACAAAAGCCAGAAAGCAGCAAAAATGGCAAATGTTAATTCAACCATTTAACACTTTCTATATATTTTAAACACACTTGTCACAAAACAGGATTTCAGACTAGATAAAAAAGAAAGATTCAACAATATTTTGTCCATAAGATGTCAACATTAAATGGAAATACATTTACAATGTAAAAGATGGTGATAAGTATAAGTAAATTATGAAAACACTATTTTTTTATTGATTTCACACAAAATAAACTTCAGAACAGGGAATATTATCAGAGATCAAGTCTAATATTCTATAATAAGAATGAGGTGAATTTTCCAAAGACATATAATCATCCTATAATCAGTTTTGCTTCAAACTAAATGAAACAAACAAACAAAAAAGATAGATCTGAAAAGAAACATAAAGAAATTTACAATTTTCATTTGAGGCTCTGAAACTTTCTTGGTAATTCATAGAACAGTAGGTAGAAAATCAGGAAGGACCAGAACAAAATGACATACCAAATTAATTTAATTGACATTTATAGAATACTCACAAAAGTAAAATACACATTCTTTTAGACTGCAAATAGAACACTCACCAGGAAAGACCATATTGTCTACCATAAAACAAACCTTAACAAATTTAGAAGAAAACAAATCAAACAAAATGAAAAAAAGTAGAAATAATTCAAAATATGTTCCTTTACCCTAACATAATTAAACTAATAAAAAATAAATAATGAATAAATTTATGAATAAATGAATAAATTGCCAAATGTTTGGAAATTAACAGCAGGTCTGTAAATAATCTATGAGTCAAAGGCTGAAGGGAATTTAAAAAAATACTTTGACTCAAATTAAAATAAAAATACAGCATATCAAAATTTGTGGGCTGCAATAAAGTAGTTCCAAAAGGAATATTTATAATATTAAACGCTTGTATTAGAAAAGACTGAAGATCTCAAATCAGTAACGTAAGCTTCTACCTTAAGAAATTAAAGAAGAGCAAAACAAACTCAAACTGAGAAAATGGGAGAAAATAATAATGATTGGAGTGAAGATAAATAAAATAGAGAAAAACAACAAGAGAAAAGCAAAATGACCAAAACCCTTTTTAAGAGATCAGCAACATGTATTTTTTTTTTTAAGATTGATAACTAAGAAAAAAAAAAGACACAAATTACCAGTATTAGGAATGAAAGAGGTGATCCCATAAACATTAAAATAAGAAAATATGAGTGACATTATAACACATGAATACATGAGTTCCTTGAGTGGCATAAACTATCAGTACAAAAGAATTAGAAAACCAGAGTAGTTCTGTATTTATTAAAGAAATTGAATTTGTAGTTAAAACTTTGCAAAAAAGATAACTCCAAGCCCAGATGATTTTAACAGTAAATTCTTCTAGATATATTTTTAAAAGATTTTATTTTTTAACCTGAGAGTGAGAGAGAGCAAGAGAACACAAGCAGAACACACCATAAAGACTGGGAAGCAGTCTCCCACCCCCATCCCATGCAGGGTCTCCATCCCAGGATCCTGAGATCATGACCTGAGCTGAAGGCAGATGCTTAACCAACTGAGTCACCCAGGTGCCCCAATTCTAGATATTTAAAGATTCTATTTATTTATTATTTCTAATATAATATTTATTATTTATAATATTTATTATTCCTAATATAATATTTCTATTATTTATTTGAGAGACAGAGATCACAAGTAGGCAGAGAGGCAGGCAGAGAGAGAGGGAGAAGCAGGCTCTCCGCTGAGCAGAGAGCCCGATGTGGGGCTCGATCCCAGGACCCTGGGATCATGACCTGAGCCAAAGGCAGAGGCTTTAACCCACTGAGCCACCCAGGTGCCCCCCAATTCTAGATATTTAAAGGAGTAATAAAACCTATTTGGCATATAATCTTCCAGATAATCCAAAGAGAACACTTCCCAACTTAAATTTTCAGGCTATTAATAGCCTACACTTAAAAGTAGACCAAGAAATTACAAAAAGAGGAATACAGAGCATGTCCATCATAAACATTGACTCAAAATTGTCAATAAAATATTTGCAAATAAAATCTATCATAATATAATATGGATAAATATTATGATCCAGCAAGTTTCATCCCAGAAATGCATAGTTCATTTAATATTTGAAAAACAGTCAGTTTGGTTTATCACACAAATAAATTAAGTAAGAAAAAAATATGATTCCAGTAAGTGCAGAAAAAAATGTAATAAAATTCAGCATCCATTTATGATTTAAAACATAGCAAATTAGAAATAGACTAGAACATTTGCACCTTATAAAGGGAATCCACTAAAAGCCTTCAGCTAACATCATACTTAACGAAGACAGACTCCTTTCAGTCAAAGACCAAAACCAAAAGATAAGAAGTAAAAGATAAAAAACAACAACAACAAAAAGCCCCAAAAAAACAAAACCAAAACCACCACCACCACCATAAAGACTGGGAAGAAAGAAAAAAAAAAGTTTTGTATTCATAGATGATATAATATTTTATGTAGAAAATCCTAAAGGATCTACATGATATAATAACAGGAACCACATCATGGCATAATTAAGTGATATTAGTAAGTTTGCCTAATACAAGGTCAATAACAAAAAGTCAATGATTTTCCTATATGGGAGTAAAGAATATTTGGAATTTGAAATTAAAATAATTGCAGTATGGTACCATTTCCCTAAAAGAAGCATTTATATATAAATCTAACAAAGTATATGCAGGCTAAATATGCTGAAAACTACAAAACTCTTCTGAAAAAGTTAAAGAAGATCTAAGTAAGTGGAAAAATTTATCATGTTCATTGATTGGAAGATACTGGGAAGATGCTGGTTCTCTTAACTTTGTTCTAAATACCATCAAGATTCTTTTTTGTATTTATGTGGAAAGGCAAGGAAATACCTAGAACAGTAAAAAATAATTCAGAAAAAGAAAAACAAAGTTAGAGGACCCACATTACATGATTTCAAGACACAATTATTAAGACATTCTGTTTTTGTTGAAAGAACAGAAAAAAATCAATGGAATAGAATAGAAAACCATAAAAGACCATTCTTTGACAAAGGTTCAAAGGTATTTTTTTTTTAAATTTTTTATTTATTTTCAGCGTAACAGTATTCATTGTTTTTTCACCACACCCAGTGCTCCATGCAATCTGTGCCCTCCCTAATACCCACCACCTGGTTCCCCCACCCTCCCACCCCGCCCCTTCAAAACCCTCAGGTTGTTTTTCAGAGTCCATAGTCTCTCATGGTTCACCTCCCCTTCCAATTTCCCTCAACTCCCTTCTCCTCTCCATCTACCCTTGTCCTCTATATTATTTGTTATGCTCCACCAATAAGTGAAACCATATGATACTTGACTTTCTCTGTTTGACTTATTTCACTCAGCATAATCTCTTCCAGTCCTGTCCATGTTGCTACAAAAGTTGGGTATTCGTCCTTTCTGATGGAGGCATAATACTCCATAGTGTATATGGACCACATCTTCCTTATCCATTCATCCGTTGAAGGGCATCTTGGTTCTTTCCACAGTTTGGCGACCGTGGCCATTGCTGCTATAAACATTGGGGTACAGATGGCCCTTCTTTTCACTACATCTGTATCTTTGGGGTAAATACCCAGCAGTGCAATTGCAGGGTCATAGGGAAGATCTATTTTTAATTTCCTGAGGAATCTCCACACTGTTCTCCAAAGTGGCTGCACCAGTTTGCATTCCCACCAACAGTGTAAGAGGGTTCCCCTTTCTCCACATCCTCTCCAACACACGTTGTTTCCTGTCTTGCTAATTTTGGCCATTCTAACTGGTGTAAGGTGGTATCTCAATGTGGTTTTGATTTGAATCTCCCTGATGGCTAGTGATGATGAACATTTTTTCATGTGTCTGGTAGCCATTTGTATGTCTTCATTGGAGAAGTGTCTGTTCATATCTTCTGCCCATTTTTTAATATGATTAGGTTCAAAGGTATTTTAATGGATAAAATATAATCCTTTCAATAAATGATGTTGTTAGCAATTGAACATTCACAGAAAAGAGGAATGTATCTTACACATACCTGACACAAACACATGAAAAAATCCTAATAGATCAGAGACATAAATATAAATTGTATAACACTAATAATTCTAGATGAAAACAGAATTTATGTAACCTTGGGTTTAGCGATTTTATTCATATGACACCATGACATCTAAAAATGTTGCTTTAGAAAGACATTGTTAAAGGAATGAAAAAGCAAGCCAAAGATTGGCAGAATACACTTTTAAAGCCATATGTGCTTACATCAAGAACATATAAAGGACTTATATGAAGAACTTATAAAGAACTGTTGAAAATAAAAAGTGAGAATATAAATAATCCAGTAAAAAATTGGGCAAAAGATCTGACCAGACATTTTACCAAAGAAGATAAACATATGGCAAAGACATTTATTAAAAGATGCTCAACATCATTAGTCATCAAAGAAACATAGTTTATAGTCACAAGGAGATAATACTACACCTTTAGAGTAATTGTAATAATATAAAAAATACTGATACACCAAATGCTTGAGCAATAAAAAATCTCATTCAATTGCTGGTGACAGTTTGGTAGTTAAATGTACATTTATCATGTGACCCAATAATCACATTCCTAGATATTTACTGAAGTGAATTGAAAGCTTATGTTCATGCAAAACCCTGTATGTTAATGTGTATAACAACTTTATTCATAATTACCAAAACCTGGAAACAATCCAGATGTCCTTCAACAGATTAAGATTTAAACAAATGTTGTTACATCCATAAAATTGAATACAACTCAGCAATTAAACAGGACAAACTATTGATTTATGTAACAATGTAGATGAATCTTAACTGTTTTGTTAGGTGAAATAGGACAAATGCATAGAATCCATATTTCATGATTCAATTTAAATGACATTCTGGAAAAAATGTAAAACTTTAGGACCAGAAATTAGATAAGTTGTTTCTGGTGGTTGGTAGAGGGGAGACTTTTTTTTTTTTTTTTTTTTTAAGGATTGTATATGACATTTTAAGGTGATGGACTGTTTTTAAAAAATATATCCACCACTGTAGTGGCAGATATATAAGTCTGAATATTTGTCAAAATCCATAGAACTGTACATATCAAAGATTGAACTTCATAAAAATTGAAAAAAATTATCTATGTTATCCAGTGATCCTAGGATGAAATGTAGACTGTGACAAATGAATGTAGCTGTATTATTAATGTACAGCAGAACATAATTGAAAGGTGTAGGTGGAGAACTGACCTAAGCAACTTTGAAAAACAGTGATTTGCTAAATACTATAAGGCTGAAAAGAAAAACTCTTTACAAATACTGTATTTTAGTTGGTAACTCTGTTTCTCACAGAAGTATAGGAGCATGACTTAGCAATTCTTAAACTACTTTACATAGATACTATGGTTGAACAAATAAGTAAAATGTAGCTAATGAGGGCCAACTTTATCACTGACAGAGTGAGAAGCTACAAATAGGCAAGGAAGAAGACTAGAATGAGCTCTGATCCCCTGAATCAGCTGGGAGATATTAGGGGTGTATGTGTGTGTGTGTGTGTGTGTGTGTGTAAGTCTATGCATCACATACATGCATGCATATATACACAGACACAGATAGATACCTATATATACAGATACATTCTGAAATAAGCATAGATAAGTGTCTATACATTCGTGTGTATATATATACACACACACATAAATACATATGTATATATATATACATTCCACCACCCCTAGAAAGCACTGCACGCAGCAGCAGCAAGCACACTTAGCACTCCTTTTTATTTTTTTTTTAAGATTGTTTATTTATTTATTTGATAGAGAGAGTGAGAGAGAGAGAGAATGACAGAGAGAGAGGTCAGAGAGAGAAACAGACTCCCTGCTGAGGAAAAAGCTTGATGAGGGACTCAATCCCGGGACTCCAGGATCATGACCTGAGCCAAAAGCAGTTGCTTAACCACGGGAGCCACCCAGGCGCCCATTAGCACTCCTTTTTAAACAAAGTTCTCTGTAAAGGAATCCAGGATTCCTTGGAGAAATGGCTGACTCCACGTCTAGACTATGGAAAATACAGATGTGCCTGGAGTATTCTGTAATGCCAGAAGGTAAGAAGGTAAGAGGGGAAGAAGGATGGAGGCATATCAAAAGGACACAGGAGCGAACCTGAAAGAGCTGATGAAGGCCAAAGCAGAAACCATTTGAACAACAGTAACAATAGAATTGTATATAACCTGAAGTAGGAATTAAAGTATGAGTAGGGATGCCTGGGTGGTCAGTTGGTTAAGCGTCTGCCTTTGGCTCAGGTCATGACCTCACGGTCCTGAGATGGAGCCCCACATGGGGCTTCTCGCTCCGAGGGGAGCTTGCTTCTCCCCCTGCCTGCTGCTAACCCCCTGCTTGTGCTTTCTCTTACAAATAAATAAAATCTTAAATTAATAAATAAAGCATGAGTAAATACTAACAAATACATAATATGTAATAATATATAATATGTATATATAAATACATTATTGTATTTAAAAATTTAAATATAAAATTTAATTTAAATTTAAATTAAAACAAACAAACAAACAAAAAGAACACCCCAGGCTCAGATGGCTTCACCAGTACATTCTATTAAACATTTATTTAAGAAAGAATAACACTAATCCTCTATAATACAGATATTAGGCCCACTTCTTAATCTAATATATGGGGCCAGAAAAATCTTTTTTTTTTAAATTTTGAAAGAGTTTATTTATATATTTATTTGAGAAAGTGTGAGAGAGAGAGAGCACGTTCAAGTGAGAGGGGCAGAGACAGAGAGAGGCAGACTCCTTGCTCAGCAGGAAGCCCCACGTGGAGCTTGGAGCTCCATACCAGATCTCTGAGATCATGACCTGAGCCGGAGGCAGACACTTCACTTTCTGAGCCACCCAGGTGCCTTGAGGGCCAGAAAATCTTGATAACAACTGACAAAGACATGGCAGGAGGAAAGGAAATCATTGACTAGTCATTCATATAGCCATAGATGCAAAATTTCTACACAATTTTTCAAATTTAACTGCAAGAATGTATAGAAAGGTCAATTCACTTTAAGTGGGGTTATGCTAGGGAGGCAATGATAGCATCATATTTGAAAATCCAGGGGCACCTTGGTTGGTCATTTGGTTGGGTGTCTGCCTTCGGCTCAGGTCATGATCCCAGGTTCCTGGGATTGAGTCCCAAGTTGGGATCCTTACTCAGCAGGGAACCTATCTCTCTCTCTGCCTACCACTCCCCATGCTTGTGATCTCTCTGTGTCTGTCAAATAAATAAATAAAACTAAAAAAAGAAAAAGAAAATCCATGACATTTACCTTTATAAGTAAAAAATAAATGAACATTTAAGAGATGGGGAAAAAAAAGATAATTTAACATTTACTTATTTAAAAAAGACCTCTAAGCAAACAGGCATAGAAAAAATTTCCATAATACAATAAAATATATATTCTATACTTTATGGAAAACATCATAATTCATGGTGAAATGACTTATTCTTAAAATTAGGAATAGGACAAGTTTTCTGTTATCACAACATATTCAATATTGTAAAACAGTTCCTAGCTAGAGTGGTAAAACAAGAAAAAGAAAATGAGTGAAACTTGAAAGGAAAAATAACAGTTATTGTCAGCAAAAGAAAAAAAAATACATTATTGGATACATACATATAGGGAGTAGAATGGACAAGTCTTTCTTTCTTTCTTTTTTTTTTTAAGATTTTATTTATTTATCTGTAAGAGAGAGAGAGAGAGAGAGAGCACGCACAAGTTGAGGGAGCAGCAGGCAGAGGGAAAAGCAAGCTTCCTGCTGAGCAAGGAGCCCAATGTGGCGACTCAGTCCCAGGACCCTGAGATCATGACCTGAGCTGAAGGCAGACGCTTAACCGATTGAGCCACTCAGGCGTCCCTGTAAAAATCATTCTTGGAGAATTCCTAAGAGGAGCAAGGGAAATAAAACATCACCATTTGAGCACAACAGTAACAACTGCTGCAGGGAAAATCCTTTGGTAAACTTAACGGGTGAAATTGATTAATATCCATGACTTAGAAGGAACATCAGGCAAACTAAAAGTGAGAAAGTTAGAGATATTCCAGAAGTGTGAAGGTCATGAAAAGCAAACAACAAAAACAACAACAACAAAGACACAAAAAAAACAACTAAGAAATTGTCAAATAAGAGGTTTTTAAAGGGACGATCACTACACACAATGTGGTATCCCGTATTGGATCGTAAAATAGAAAAAGGGGTATTAGTGTAAAAACTGATGAAATGAATAATGTGATTTCATTAATACAACTTCACAAATGTTAAATTTCTTAGATTTAATAAATATACCATGATTAGATACAATATTAACATTTGTGAGAGCTGGGTAGAGGACATATGGGAATTTCCTGGACTATCTTTACAAATCTTCTGTAAATCTAAAATTTTATCAAGACAAAAATATGAATTTGTATTCTTTCCCTGTTTCTCCCTACTCTGAAATAGTTTTTTGTTAGTAAACCATCTTAGTCTGATCTTTCTTTATAGGAAGATTTTTATATGCTGATTATTTTCAGTGGTTACAGGATAGTTACTTCCTTTTTTTTTTTTGTCTGTTTTGATTTTTTTTTTCCTGAAAATGGGTCCATCTTCAAGTTTATAAACAAAGAACTATTCATTATATTCTATTATTCACCTTTTAATCCTACCAGTCACTTAAAAGATGGAATATTATTTATTATATTTATTACTTATAATAATATTATTACTGTTTGCTCTTTTCTCTTGATCAGTGCCATCAGACATTTCTAGTTTGTTGTCTTTTAAAACACACACACACACATTCTCACACACACACACACACACATACACACACACAAACACACACACACACAGAAGTTATAGTTTTTTGGGCCCTCCCTACTGCAGCATTGTTTTCCATTTAATTAACTTACATAAGCATTTAAGGCTGCAAATTATATCCCACAATTTTAGGATATGGATAAGCTATAAACATTTTCCAGTCTCCATTATTATTCCATTTTTTTTAACCTCTGGGTTATTTTAAGTATGTTTCTTAATCTCTAAGTGTATGTCATTTTTCTGTTTATTTTTTTTTGTTATTGATTTCCACATCAATTGCATTTGGCAATGAATGCAATTTTTATTATATCAATCATTCTAAATTTGTTGAAACTTGCTTCACAGCCAAGAATGTGGCTAATGTTTATAAATGTTCCATATATACTTGAGAAGTACATGTTTTCTGTGGTTGCTGGGTATGCTGATCTATATATACCCATTAGATCAATCTTGCCAAACTGTAGTTCAAATACTCTGTATACTTTTTGACTTATCTATTAATTACTGAGAATGTTCTGTTAAATTTTCCTATCATTATGGAAGACTTTATTCTACTAGTATGTTTTTACTCTTAGTTTCTACATTCATAAATGTTTATAATTTTTTCCTTCCCTCATGAATTGATGGTATTTCCATTATGTATGAATCCTTTTACCTCTTTGCCTATACATGGATACTGTCAGATATTATAACTGATACACCGTGTTTTCCTCCTTTAACTTTCTCTTCCCCTTATAATTTGTGAGTGCCTGTTTTACATATAAATAGAATTTCATTTCATTTGAATAAATACAAATAGACTAAACGTTTTACAGTTTGAATTGAAATAAAAAATATATATTTACTTTTGTTTCCTGTTTATCTTATAACTTCTATATTATTCTCTCTCGTTAGTATGTATTTTTATTTTTATTTTTATTTTTTTTAATTTTTTAATTTTAATAAACATATAATGTATTTTTATCCCCAGGGGTACAGGTCGTTAGTATGTATTTTTAAATATTGATTATTTTCCTCCAAATTTCAAGAAATTATGTGCTATAATTATATTCTTGATATATTTCTCCTGGAAAATTAGAAGTTCTTTAGGTCAAAGTCTAAAACTTACAAACATTAGCATTTTCTTTCCTAAACATACAAGAACTTTAGCACATTGTATCTCATATCATTGTACTCTCAACACATACATGGTCTAAGTATTATGCTTAAATGTAACAAATTTTATTCTGTATAGCATTATAATTATTTTTGACTTGGCCAATATTTATTTATATTACCCATATATATACACTTTTTATTTTATTCTTACACTATTTTCTTTTTGTTGTTTAAAACCCCTGAAAAAATAATTGGCTATTTAAAGCAGACATAATAACAACATATTGTACATTTATAACTTATGCAAATATAAAAGATATAACAGCACTACAATAAAGGCCAATGAAGAAATAGAAGTATATTAATGTAAGGTTTGGACACTGTATGTGAAATGTTATCACCATTATCCCTTGAAGGTAAATTTTAATAAGTTAAAATTGTAATCTATAGATCCAAAAGCAAATATTAAAAGAGCACATCAAAAAGTTATACTTAATAAAGAAAAGAGGTAAGATGGAATCATAAATAATTCTTATGCAATTCAAAATAATGCATAAAAAGGAGGAATACTGAAAACAAGACAGATAAGGCAAACAGAAAACCAATAACAAGATTATAGATTTGAATTTAACTACATCATAATAATAATGTTCAGTACAAATGGTCTAAACACCCTAATGAAAACACAGTTGACCACATGGTGTTAAAAACAAAATCCAAATATGCTGTCTGCAAGGAATCTATTTTTTTTTAAAAGATTTTATTTATTTATTTGAGAGAAAGCAAGTACTTGAGAGAGAGCATAAGCAGTGGGGAGGGGCACAGGGATTGGGAAGAGCAGGGATTCCCACTCAGGGCTCAATCCCAGGACCCTGGGATGATGACTTGAGAGGAAGGCAGATTTTTAACCCACTGAGCCACGCAGGGGCTCTGCAAGGAACCTATTTCAATAAAAAATACAAAGAGATCACAAGTAAAAAGATGGTAAAGGATATACCTCATGCTAATGTGAATTTTTTAAACATGAAAGCTATTATCATAATAGTAGTAGATAAACTTATTTCAGGGTAAAAATATCACCAAGAACAAAGAGATTCATTTCACAATAATAAAATGGTCAGTTCAATAACAGAACACAACAATCATAAATGTTTGTGAGCCTAGGGAAAGAGCCTCAAAATATGTGTAAAAAAACGGAACAGCAAGGACATAAACAAATTAGCAAATTCATAATTACCATAAAAATTTCAGCACCCATCTCTCAATAACTGAATGAACAATAGATAGAAAACTAGTACTAATATGGAAGATCTGAATAGTATTATCAATTGCTTCAATATAATTGATATTTATAGAATATTCACTAACAAAAGGAGAATAGATATCCTTTTCAAGCACACACAGAACATTTATCAAAATAGATTATGTTTGGGGCACAAAAACTTTTTTGATAAATTTAAAGATTGAGTAAATTCAAAATGACACAAATCATACAAATTATGTTGTATGAAAAAAATGGAATTAAACTTGAAGTTAATAAAATAAATGTCTAGAAAATGTGTAAATACTTAGAAAATAAGCATTCTAATATCATAAAATATTTTAAACTGAGTGAAAACATCAATTGTTTAAATTCAGCTAAAGCAGTACTTAGAGGAAAATATATGTCACTAAATGCATTTATTAAAAAACAAATAAGTTCTTAAGTCAATGACCTTAGCTTCTGTCTGAAGAAAACTGAAACAGAATAGTAAATTCAAGCTGAAAAAATATAAGAGGAGATAATAATAAAAATAATAAATATCAGAGCTTAAGTCAATGAAATGGAAACAAAAGAGGAAAAATGTAATCAAAAGCTGGCTCTTATAAATAAGATTAAAAATGATGTATTTAGTCAAATTAATAACTAAAAAAGAAAAGGCAAATTAATATGAGAAATGAGAGAAGGAATACCAGTAATTTTATGTCAACAAATTCTACAATTTAGGAGAAATGGACAAATTCCTTATAAAACATGAACCACAAAATGTTACTAAAGAAGAAATATATTATAAGAATATATTTAGGCTGAAGTGGCTTTAGTATGAGTTATACCAAACTCTTAACTAACCGATAAAACAAATTCTACACAAATTTTTCCAAATGAGTATAAGGGAGTTTCCTCAACCTGATAGAACGCATCTATGAAAATTCTACAGCTAACTTCATACTTCATGAAAGACTGACTGCATTTCACTTAAGAAAGCAACAAGGCAAGTTTGTCCACTTTTATCACTTTTATTCAGTGTAATACTCAAGATTTTAGCCAGCACAATTGGCAATTGAAATCCAAATTGAAAAAGAAGAACACCTTGATTTGCAGATGTCACGATCACCTGTTTAGAAAATTGTGTGGAATCTACAAAAAGCCAGTAAGAAGTGAGTTTAAGAAATTAGTGGTACACAAGATCACTACAAAAATCAACCATATTTCTGTATACTAGCAATGCACAATCAGAAATTAAATAAAAAGTACCATTTACAACAGCATTACATATGAAATAATCATATATGTGACAGAGAATTTCCTGAACCCAAACATTGAAAACTACAAGACATTTCTGAGGGAAACTTAAAAAGATCCACCTGAATGGAAAGTTACATTCTTCTTGGGTCAGAGGACTCAACACTGAGATGTCAATTCTTCCCAAACTAACTATTCAATGAAATTTCAATTAAAGCCTCTTAATTTTGGTCTTCTGGCTGTGGAATGGGGGCAATGCCATGTGAAATTCCCCAAACAACAAGAGGGAGGGTGAAAAGAAGCAAATCTATAAGGCAACACACAGATGTGAGTCAGAACAGTGTTGTAAAAGGCTTCTAGGTGCATATACAGGATTTATACTGCAAGAGGAAAACTTATCAAGTGTTCTCAGGTACAAATATTGAAAAGCTTCCTAAAAGGTTAACCCCTTTTCTAGATGTCAAGATGTTCTTTTCAAGATTCAGCTCAAAAGGAAATTGCCTATGAATGGGGAAAAGAGGAGCACAGTCTGACAGAAAACCTTCAAGCATTTTTTTTTTGTCTCTTCAATGCTGCATATACATAAGTAGAAGCACTTAGACGTCTCCGTAAAGCCATGCTTATATTACGCCCACTTCTGCCTTCAGCTGTGATTTACTCTGAATCCCGCCTCACTTGCTGTAAAATGCTGTCTGTCAGTAACACCTCAGTGAGACCTCCTTAAAGTAAAGCATTCTTGCACCTAGGCTGTTGCTCTGAAAGCTGCCATCTGGTCTAATTCAACTCTATTTTGAGCTCTTGAATCACATGACTTAAATCCACATAAGTGTTGATTGTACATGATTGCCTTTATTGATTCCTGCTTGGGCTAAACTTATTCTCCATCCAACTTTAGCAAGAATTTTCGAATTTCTTTGCTCATTCTCTTCCTCTTGGGTTTCATATCGAATCTTTTCCTCTTCTTCTCTAATTCTGTGTCTACAAAGATATTGAGGAATGGGGTCACGTGATGATTACCCTGGAAACCTGGTTTCCTCAAACTCTAACATGTCAAAGAACATCTCTCATTGCCCCACCCCTCCTGAGATCTCCCCTTCCGAGATTAACTACCCAACAACTCCCTCACTGCTATCCTATGTCTTAGGATTTCAATGAATGAAATTGGCTTTTTAAAAATTTCTGTCAGACATACAGCCTGTCCATTTTTCCTTCATGCTTTGCATGTTTGCTTTCTTCTCCATACATGTTAGCTTCCTACTATAGTTGGATATTTCTATAGCCAGCCTTCTAACTAGACTCTGGATCAATCCTAATGACACTGATTAGAAACTCCTGGGTGAGCCCAAGGTATCTAATTTTATGAATAAGCCTTCAGTGATCATGAATTACAGCCAATAATACCATTATTCCTTTCTGGTATTTTAAAATGTTGAATAATTATTTCTTTTGCGATCTCCTTATTAAGGGAGAGAGATTCTGAAAGAGTGAAATTATCCTTATTCTTTTATTCTCTAGCACTTCACATATGGGAGATGTTCAATAAAGGTAGCCAAAACAGATCAAGATAATTTAGGGTCCCCTTACCTCAGCACAACTGCTCATGATGCCCCTGCCCCTTCAGCGTCCATCTATTGAATTGTTCATTCAAGGTCCCCTTCAGAGCCTACTTTCTCTTTGCGTTTATCTCTTATTCACACTCTTTTTAGCCATGTCCCTGCATTGCACATCATCTATGCCAAGCACTCCAGAACTCAACTTAGAAAAATTCTTCATAAATTAGTCATTTTTTTTCAAACTAACTTGGAAGGGTTATAATGTTTTCTTCTTCAGTTTTTACAAAGGACTCTAAAATTAGCCTGAACATTCAAACAGTGCTTAATAAATATTTGTTGCTTTCTTTCTCAATGCATATGGCTAGGACTTGCATTTAATTCAATATAATGATCATTTTACTGAATACTAGATATATATGCAAAACATCGCTTCAGGTGTTGTGTTAGTATGAGCACGCCCTTTGAAATGTTTAGAGAGGATTCCAGTGCCAAAAAACAGATGATGTATAAATTAGCCCCCAAAGGGTTTTATCATTAAGAAAATTGTAGTTACCACTGGGAGTTAATCTGTCTGTCTGCTGGAGAGTGTTGCCTTGTCCAACACTTGCAAATAAAGAACACTTGTGAGAACAAATGCTACTGTGCTCGAGTTTAGAGTGACAGTGTATTATTTGGGTTGATTTCCATCCTCCCAGCTCAAAAGGAATCTCCTAACCAATCACTTATGATGGTCCTTGAAGCAATCATCCATGCTGCCCAAACAGTTGGCTATTATTTCAAAAACAATGGGATGCAACAAATTCTTTGAATAAGGGGCCCTTCTAAAACTTTTAGTAAGGTACTAGTATTAAAAAATACTGGGGCGCTGGGTGGCTCAGTTGGTTAAGTGTCTGCCTTGGGCTCAGGTCATGATCCCAGGGTCCTGGGATCAAGTCCCACATCAGACTCAGAGGGGAATCTGCTTCCCCCTGTCCCACAACCCTTCCCCGAGCTAACAGTCTCTTGCTCTCTCTGTTTCTCTCTCAAATAAATAAATAAAATCTTAAAAAAAAAAGAAATATTGACACGAGACTGAGAAGAATAGGAACTTAGTCATGATTTTGCTACTCACTGTGTGACATTTCACTTATTGGCAGCGGTTTTCAGCGGTTTTGAAATGGGGGGGGGAGTGTGAAATATACAACCAGGTATAGACGATAGTGCACTAGTCTGCCTTCATATTCAGGTTATACCCCTCACTATACCTATGGACATGTCAGCCAGACTGGAGAAAATATATCTTTTGGCTATTTCCAGGAACCACTAAGAGTCTCCTCCTGGGGAGATTTTGGGGCCACAGGAGTAGTGATGAAAAGTCAGAGGTATTGGTGCCCATGGTTTCACCTTTATGGAGGAATCAGTAGCAAAGTGACAATAGTAAAGGTTTCTTTCTTTCTTTTTTTAATCTTACAAATATTTATTGTGCAAAACAAGTAAACCCAACAGAGCCCAAGAGATATGATTTCATTTATATAAAGGTACAAAACAGGAAAATTTAAGCTACATGTTGGAGATTTTATACGCTGTAGGGAGAGCTATCAGGAAAAGCCAGTAAACAATGTCCTAAAACAAACAGTATTGGGCACACACTTGTGTGAAGCTACATAAGGCGCAAATAGTGCTGAGTATCTTCTTTCTGGCCATGCAGGATCAGGATGGTATGTGTGTCTCTAGCCTTTCGGGAAGATCTGGGGGAAAGGCTATTGCCATGAATGTGTTGGATTCGCAGCTTGTGTCTGAGCAGGACGAGGACCATGGAGCCAGTCTCAATTTCCCAAGAAAATGGGAATCATGATATCTGAAAATAGTAGTATGTAGGGTCATTGTAAGGCTGAAAGAGGACAATAAAATGGCTCTGGCTTGTGCATGCTTTGAAAGTTCAGGTGTCCTTACAGCTTACAGATGGACAAGAAATGAATGATAATGATTAGATAGATAGATTTGCTGGATAAGATAGTGCTGGTGTTTAAGAGTTTAGAAATGTGTCATTCAGTGATGTATGAGGTTTTCCTGTTATTCCACATACTAGCTGTGTGCTCTTGCTGTCACTGCATATTTATGATCCTCAGTTTCCTATACTCTATAATGCCAGTACTTCAAGGGAAAAATGTAATGATCAACTGTGAAATGGGAGTATAAATTGTAAAGCACTAAGCATTTAGAAATAAGGTTTAAAATATAAATACCACAAAGACAGCAGAAAATAAATTTCATATTAAAGTACAAAGTACCTATATTGCAATATATTTTCTAAATACAAGTTTTTATATACAAATATTACATTTTTACCTTAACCATATTAATAGCTCTCTGTGTGTGTGTGTGTGTGTGTGTGTGTGTGATAAATGGTGGGGTATCAGACTATAACAATGTTAGGGAGAATCCCTCCCTAATCCCTGTAATATATCTATAAAACTTGTTTCAAAGTATGTGTACATACACACATTCATATACAGGCACACTCACACACATCTGTTGGTCATTCTTATTTAAAACATGCTTAATGGGCAATATTTATGTAGTGAATTCCCATTTTCTTTTTAAATTCCATATGACAGCATGAGATTTATCTATGGTGATATTGTAGCTGTAGCTCATTCTTTGTCAGTGCTATACTGTAGTATGTGTACAGGGTATGATACAATATTGTGTTGTATGAAAATATGACACTTTTCTATTGATACACTTCTAAATTTTCCAAAATTTTGCTGTTATTAGAATTGCTGCTAAGAATTTCATTAGTATGTCTTTTGAGGCAATGAGTTTTTAAATCATATATCCAGGAAGTAGAATTGCAAGCCTTTAGTGTCAAGTCTTCTTAAACTAATAGATATTTCTGCTAATTTTATAGAGTGATATTAGGAATGTATAAAACCAACAGCAGTAGATAGGGTGTCCCAAAGTCCCTGCAGTTTTAAGCAGAACATTTTGCATCAGTTGTGACATACACTTACAAATGCTTGCTATTTTCAGACTTTAAAATTTTTTGCCAATGTGATAGGTATGAAATGGTATCTCGTGGTATTAATTTGCATTTCACTAGTAACTAGTAAGATTGATTAACTTTATATATTTATTGTTTTTCTCTTTTAAAGATTTATTTTATTTATTGGAGAGAGAGAGCATGTGTGCGTATGTGAGCAAGTGGGGGAGGGGCAGAAGAAGGAGAAGGAGAAGAGCAGACTCCCTGCTGGGCACAGAGCCCAACATGGGGCTGAAGCAGGACTCTGAGATCATGACCTGAGTGGAAACCAAAAGTCTGATGCTTAACTGACTGAGCCACCCAGGCGCCCCACTGTTTTACTCTTTTATATAGAGCTTGCTTTTTTCTAATTTTATGATTTGGTTTTTGTTTATAACTACTTTATTTGTCCTAGATCCTAAACATTTTGTAGTTTACATGTGTTATAAATTAATTCTTCCAACACTTGAATTGTTTTTTCATTGTCTTTAAGATATATTTTGGTTCATGGAAATTTTTGCTTATAATTGAATATATTAATATTTTCCCTTTTGGTTAATACTTTCGTGTTTTTCATGAGAAATCGTGTCCTACTTTATGATATGAAAAGCATTCTCTTATATTGTATTCTAATTCTTTTATAGTTTTTTATTTCACTATTAGAACTCTATAGAAAATGGATTTTTGGAATTGGTGCTAGGAAGTTTCATTATTTTCTACAGGGTTAATTTATAATTTATTGGCTATTTCCTCTTTTCTCAAATTTCAATTTCCACTTTTCTCAAATTTTTATTGCAATATTTGTCTATCTCTGCTACTGACAGTCTTAATTACCCAATTTTTGTCTTGATATTTATTTATTTACTTATTTTTTTTAAGTCTGTCTTGAAATTTAGAAAAGCGCATTTTTCTACCTTCTATTCTTCCAGTGTGATTTAGTTATTCTTTATCATTGCTTTTTTATGTAAACTTTAGAACCAGCATGTAAAACTCCATGCAAGATTCTTTTGGGACTTCAATTGGGATTACATTAATTCTATACATTTATACATTAATGGGGGTGAACTATTTGAAATACTAAGTCTTCCAATTCATGAATATGATATATCTGTCTTTTTGTTTCATTTTAAAAAAAAAACACTAGAGAATTATCAGTCACTTGCGTGTTTTTGTCTGAGTATATATATTCCTTCTCTTTGGACTGAATGCATTATTTTAAATTGATAGATTTTAGAAATTAGTTTTTCAGGTCAGAGTGACAACAATCTTAATCCAGTTTCTCAGTTTTAGAATGCAAATTCATGTTCCATTCATGGGAAAAAATGTCTTCCTATTTAGTTTCTTCCTGATGTCTTTCAATAAGGCTAAAAAAAAATCTGTGAGTATTTTGCATATAGTCTCTTAAACTTTATTTATAACTTATTTATTAAATAACACATTCAGCAAATGATATTTTAATTATATTTTTTCTAGGTGTTCATTGCTGTCATGTACAAGGGCAACCAACCATAGAATATTAACTTCTGATTCTAGCAATTCTTATAAACTTTCTTATGAACTCAATAACTTATTGAAGACTTTTTTTTAGTTTTCTATATATTAATTTATATTCCATTCAAACAATTCTAGGTGTGGTTGCTCCTTTGAAAACTTCATGCATTTTTTCCCTGTATTTTTGTACTAGTTAGTCCTTCTAAGATAATATCAGCTAGATGTGGTTATAGCAGATATATTTATTTTTCTTGATTTTAAAGGGAATGCTTTAATCAAACTTTCATTTAGTACAATGTATATTTACATGTGTGTATGTGCAGGAGTCCGTGTTGTCACAGGTCTCTGAATGGCAACCTATGGGTCCCTACGTGATGTGATTTTTATTATAGTCAGGCCATATGATAATCCTTTTCTCTGTTACTATCATGTACTCACCTCACTCTTAGACTTTACATTTACATATTTAACCAAAAGTTCTGTGTTTTTTCCTCAATTTATACTTCCCTGAATTACTGATATGCTTTATATTAAGTGGGAAGAAGCCAGTGGAAAGTAGAAATACTAAGGTTTAAGTGTACAAAGCCATGTGGCAGTGAACACCACGTCAATGTGATGTGACAGAAAATTGTGCCACTTCACAGGCTGCTGTCAGATAACCACACTGAGGTTTTGCCAAATGATGAACATGATTTGCCCTCAAATGAAAAGTCAGAGTCTCAAATAAAATAAAACTAGTGACAAGTCAATCATTAATTAAAGTTCCAGAAGCTTGATTTTAACAAGCAGCTAAATGCTTGTTAAACTCACTAGGGTTCAGTCTACACAGGCCAAGTGATATGGGAAGGTGGCACAGCATAATTCAGTCAGTAAATTTACATATCTTCGCATGGATTACATGGATTCCAGAAATGGTCATTAAGATGTGGAAAATACCACGGAGGTCATGCGGTCCAACCTTTCATCTCATGGAAGAAGCTATCTTTTGTAGTCACCACTCTCTTAATGATGTTTTTTTTTCTATTCTCTTCTAACTCGGTGGATGCAACCAGCTTGTGGAAACTTCATTTTCAGTTGCAAGGGAAAGAGACAATGTGTGGTTCTTCTACTTCAAGGAATCAGCTTCCAACTCTGTATGAGGAGTGTACCCAGAATAGGAAGCTCTAAAGAGACTAAAGAAACAGAAAGGAATGTAGAAAAAAGTAAAAGTGGGGATACAAGAGTTTGGATTGGTGGCTGGAGCCAAGAGAACAGCTACAGAGTGTGCCTGGGGTGGGGGAGTTTACTATTCCCATATCAATGCCCAGTTTCCTCATTCTGAATGATCACTGTACTGTACATCAGGAAAGAGCATTACACAGAGCTGGGGGAATCATATATCCACGTAAGGTGACATGTGGATTGAACTCAAGCTAAAGACACCAGGTTATGAGAGATAGCCCCTATAAGAGAATACATAAAGAAGATGATTTCACGGACTTCTGAGCTCCAGTTTTTTCATCATTCACTTTCTCATAGGTATGTGTCGACAGTGGATAACCTGCGGGATGGCTTTCTTTATAGACTCCAGTTTTCATCAGCATGAAAAATGTTAACTTTTCGACTTTTGGGGCTCTTTCTATGGTGTACTCTATGGTAAATCAATATCCAATATGTTAAAGTCACATTTTCATCCTAGAGAATTCTGTAAATATGGTAATAATTTATAGGTCAAATTAAAATGTGAAAAACTGCCAGATTGTTTCCAGAGTAGCTGTATCATTTTGTTGGGGATATGAAGGGATGGGGAGGGTGACTACAAAAGGTCAGCAAGAAGGACTTCTGCAGGGTATTGGAATTGTTCTGTATCCTGTTTGTGGTGGTAGTTAACAAGAATATGTGCACATGTTAAAACTCATAGAACTGTACATAAAGAAGTCAATACTGTTTACTATATGTAAACTTCTATAAATTAATAAAAAGCATACTCATTTTAAGATAAAAAGCCTGCCAACATTCTTGGGGAGAAAAAGATACTTAAGAATTTTTCCAGTATGTTAAGAATGTTCACTTTTGAGTAAAACAAAACAAATCACTGTCTGGGAAGCCATTGATTTTATTTTCTTGCTCCTTATCTTTTGCACTCATCTATTTTAAGTTTTTATTTTGAATTCTTTTCTACCCCCTTTTAATTCCAATTCTGAATTTAAATCCTGTATGCTTTTAAATTTCCATTTCTACCATTTCTGGAAGGTACAGAATTATTCTACAATTGTGGGCAGTGCTCATTTGATCAGTCAAAGATAGGTATGGCAGTTTTTCCATGGAATAGTTTCCACATGCCGGCCATATCAGAATGTGAATGACAGTCATAGGTAATGGAAAGGGAACTCATTGGAAAAACATGTTTTAAATATAAGTTGTTTGCATTAAGGTCCATAGAAGACAATGCATGTATACATTTAGGCCATTTTTATTGCAGTGATAATTGTTGCCACATTGTCCGTGTACTATAAAAACAGCATGCCACATCTACCCTGTTCCTTTAGTAATGATTCTAATGCAGTGTGATAAAAACACATGCTGTGTCATATGTTATATGTGATGTATTCCTAATTGGACATTTGTAAGATGTTTAATAATGACTGAAGCTCCACTGTGTCTAATATATTATGGAATAAATGTGTCAAAAACCAGTGGTATGCTCTAAAACTTTATTTTAAAAGAGACAGATCATATAGCTCAGATGATGCTGTTTGTGCCTGATTTGGGAAACAACAGAATTCAAGTAGCAGATGATGAAAATCATGCAACTGGGATATTTTCTCCCTTTAGAAAAAGAATAAAAAAAATGTTAATCTGATTCTCTGCCATTTTTGCAGCTCACTCTGCCTAAACTGACTTCAAATGGAGTTACATTGATCAAATAGGCTAGTGTTACCATTTGATGGTCAGAAAGCAGATTTTCTTAAAAAATCTAATCTGTGACTAAAAATTGTTGCTACATAAAGGGAAGAGCCTGCCCTGTTGGTACCCACATGAATTCTTGGGCTGAAACAGGATGGACAGACCACCCAATAAGGAAGCCATGGGGGAATCTCATTAAGCCAAGGGATGGCATGTGTCACTGTCAGTAGCTTCATTAAATTCTTCTAAAGATGTAAAAACATAATGAACATTTTAGGAACAAATCTGTAATAAAAGTTGAAATAAGATACACTTGGATGATAATATTTATATTCTGTCTGATTTCTAGACAAATGTATTTCTAGCTTCTGATTTGGAACAACTCTTGAAGTTTCATTTCTTCATTCATTCACCAAATATGTATTCAGTGCCTTCTATGTCATAAGCATTATACTAGGCCCTGGAAAGACACCAGTGATCTAGTTATACTTTTTACCAAAATTCTTCATTTCTGGAAAAAGTCTTAGTTCCCAGAATTTGGTGATCAAGATTGTGGCATTTCTTTTGTATGAATATATGAATCTATTTGTGCTTTCATGTATTCATAAATACATTCAAAATTTATTTTCAGAATGTGGTTACTGAGCCTCTGCTTAAAGCAGAGGCTAATTTTTTTTTTTTTTTAAATCAAGCCCTTCTAGAGTTTTCTATAGATTGTATTCTAGTCTCTACATCCATTCCTTGATATTGACTCTGAAATGATACTTGTGCTTTTTGTCCCCATTTTTTGAGGAGGGGGGCAGATAATTACATGCTTTCTTCTGGCTAACCCATTTCTGCCACTAATGTTATGAATGTTTCTATTTGCCTACCTTTCTCCTGACATTCCTGGGTTCAAATCTTGCAAATAGTCAATACCAAATCTTTAGGAAAACTTGACTCAACTTTTGGTTAAATCAAGAAACTCTACTGGGTAAATCAATGTTGCTCAGTTGCTGCAGTGATATCTATCTAGGAACTCAGGTTTCCAACTGAAATTATATTTCTCATCATCTTTTTTTTCTCTGAATCTGAGGGAAAGTTCTGAGAATAAATGCTGTCAAATCATCACCTATTCACCCTCATCTCTGTCCTTCCAATATACACAAATAGAGTACTGGTCTTCAGATATTTTCATTTAAACATACATGCAAAAATGTTCTCAGACATGATAGAATATGTATTACCTAAAGAAATAAAACATATCTCTCAAAGTTTTATTCATTAAAGTTTTCATAAGACTTTACATTTAAAATTTTGTAGTATTTTAAGTAATTTTCCACATTTTATTTTAAGAGTGTCATGGTTATTCTTTCCTATTTTTCTTAAAATTCAGCATTTTGATGAGAAATTTTTTGGGTGGCGCTCATTTACTTCAAAATGAAATATATCAATACTCTTACTTATTCACATCTTTATGTGTTAGTGCTAAGGATGTCTTTTAATTTTTTTTTTTAATTAAGGGACAACTGTTCTCTAGAGGCTGCTCTATCAAATACTCCTCTCTGTATGCTATTTCAGACTCAATGATAAGAAAGCAAAACAATGAGTGTTTAGGGTTTAATTTTTAATAAAAAAGTTCCCCAAACTCAATTAAATTCTTACTGAGTGAAAATAGCAAATTTCATTTGAGGGAAAATGAAATATATTAAACCCCAGAAGCAGCCACAAATGTCTAATACATTGGATAACAAGGATTAGAACACTGGTTTGGGATTGTATGCCTTCATTTGGTTATTAGACGTTAAGAATGGGATTTTAGGAAGCTCTCCTAGATGCATTAGTCCCAGTAAAGTACTTACCAGATAATTCATTATGTCTTTTTTTTTTTAGGGGGGGAGGGGTTGTAATTTAGAAGAATGCAATTAAAACGGAACTTGATAATTAATTCTGAACTTGTGAGAACTAGTTCCAGAGATTATGACTATAATGCTGTGTAGTCACGGATATAAATATTCATGAGGTTTCATTGTTTTATGGTTTTCTCAAGCACACAGCTTATCTGAAGAAGTAAAATTAAAGTACCATTATTTAACATTACAATGCAAATAAGAATCAATGAAGAAAGAACAGTTAATTCACTAGGGAATGTGAATACATGTGACTGTGAATACATGTAGGCACACATAGAGACCATATCATGTATGTACAAATAAAATGTCTTTTGAACATATGAATTAGAAGATTGGGAAGAAAGAAAAGGAAAAGTGATATGGGTAAACAGTTTTGGATCTTAATCTGGTCAACACTAGGTGAGCGAGATTCATTGAAATCGACTTAACCTACCACCAAAAATCAATCAACATATAAAACTAATTGTGTGCAGCAGAAGAGAGAATGAGAAAATGGTCTTTCTTATTCTATTTCCATCTTTTACTGAGCCATAATGCCATCATATCTGACCTTGAAGCAGATTCATCTATAACATGAAATTTTCAAGTAATCTGATAGAATAAACAGGGTATGATGAATGGATGAATGGATGAATGGATGGAAACTACAAAGGGAAAAGTAGTCAGAAAGAAGCCAGCTAGGAAGATCAAAATAGGTGGGAGGATGGGAGGTGGGAGAAGGGAGTGTGGTTTCTGGATCACAGTCATCAATGTGATTTTATTTAATTTTAAAAACTCAGCCTTAATGGGATTCTTATAATCGCTATTTGTTTATATCCTCAAACTTGATGAAGAAAGAATCAGCACAAACAGTATATTCAGTGAAAACTTTATACAAATTTGAGGAAGATTTAAGCCTTCCATACTAGTATGCTCTCAGTTCATTTATTGTTAAGCACCACAAAGTCAAATTCAGTATTATGTGATTAAGCTGCATCTGTCTCCATGCAAGCACTCACCATATTTCTTTAAGTTCAGCAGGTGTTTTGCAAAGAATCTAAAGGATTTTGCACAAAATTAGTGCCTATAATAAAGCAATGCTGATGAAGAGACAGCTTTTTATATCACTGATATATTATAGTTTCTTTCTAATAAATGTCATTGCTAGATATTTCAAAACCTGAAACAGATTTGCTGACTGCACTGTTTTGAAGCATATTTGCTGTGCCTTATTGCTAAGATGTTCTTTTATAGACATACAGTTTAGAAATTTTATTTGACACTGTTGACTGCTAAATTAGCAGCTTTTCAACTTTGCAAGACTTCTGTCACACAATTGAGATAAAAGGTAGGATGCACCACTTTTGCAACAATCTTTTCTGGCACTGTCCTAAGGCAATTTGAGATGTATTAATTGAGGCCCTAATTTGAGAAACAAGTGAAAACAAGGTTTATTTGCTACTTTATTTTTTTCCCAGGTTCTCTCCTCCCTTTTTTCTCTTTCTCTTTGAGACACACACACACACACAAAACTTATGAAGAGTCAAACTATAAATACACAGATATAAATACATAGATATTTTCATTTTTAATCACCTGAATTTGATGGCTTAAAGCTAAATGTGTTCTTCAGTTGGAAAGCTTATTGGAGAGCCCATTTGGCCTCCAACTGTTAGTGCGCTGCTGTGTTCTCCGGGTTGACACATGGGTGGTATTCTGGTGGTCTATTTGGGAAGATTTACTCTCTTGGTTAGAGCTCTGGGTTAGTGAATTTTACATATCACAGGATCAATGCCTCAGCTGATAATCTGAATTTGCTATTACATTTTCTATGGGCACCAAAAAAGACTCAGGTCTCAATTCCAACCACAGATCACAGTGCTAACACAAGTAACCTTACAATAAAGACAATAAGGCAATAAACAGACAAAAGGGGACTTCAGGCCAAGTTATGATGGAGCCCTAATCTGTGCCATAAGGTACCAGCGTGGAGAGAGACTGACCCCTTGCTCCTAACCATAGCCCAATTCTCTCACCCAGAACATGGGGCAGAATATAAATACCATAAATCCTATTCAGTCATCTTTAAAATCTAATTCTGTGAGAAAGCTTGATGGTAGTGAAGAGCTTTGTCCAAAAATCTACATCAATTCAAAACAGTATCTAGTTATTAACTGTGCATCTACTCTTACTGTAAGTGATCATGGGGAGGGCTATTAAAAGTATAAATGGTTTCTGTTGCCAAAGAATATGTAGTCCACATCAGAGTTAAAGTTACACATGAAAAAATAAAACACACATGAAGGGGGTTAAGTGCTGACTGACAAATACTAAGTTTAGGTACCATTCAATTTCAGAGAAAGAAAAAGTCAAATATTCATGTAAGTAGAGTCTATATACATGGAAAGGTAAGAAGGGATATGAACAGAAACAATGTTGAGCAGAAACAATGTTAACATCATCTTCAAAAAACTGTTCTTTATGTTATGTATCTATTTTATAGTTATAGTCAGTGAGAAAAAAAAAGAGTCGAATTTTCTAATTCCCCCTGACTCAGAAGTGGAACTCTAGAAAACATTTTTTTTTTTGGTTATAAGTCAAATCACAATGTATTAAAATGTGTTGAGTGTGGCTAAAATAGTGCTTACAGGATAATTTATACCAGTAAATGTTTATATTAAATGCAGTAGAGATCTCAAATCAATATTTTAAGCATTGACTCTAACAAATAAAGAATAAATTAAACAAAAGTAAGCAGAGGAGGTAAATAATAATAAGAACTAAAATTAATACACACCAAAAAAAAAAGAAAGAAAGAAAAAGAAAATGGGGAAAACTAGAAATGAAACCAAAATCTGATTTTTAAAAAATCACTTAAATTGAAAAAACTACATAAAAAAATAACCAGGAAAAAAAAAAAAGGAATGCACAGATAGCCAATATCAGGAATAAATGAAGAGTCATTAGAGATCTTAAAGATTTAAAAGGAAACATTATCAAATTTAAGCCAATACATTTAAACTTGATTGAAATAGATTCCTTGAAATTACAAATTACTGAATTGCAATCAAGAAGAAATAAACTTTACATTCCCATATCTATTTTAAAAATTGAACTTATAATAAAACATCTAATCACAAAGAAAAATCTCAGCTCATACAGATTTGCTTACAAATTTTATAGAACATTTAATGAAAAGATAAAACCAATTCTACACAAATTCTTCCAGAAATATAAAAGGGGAAATTTCTCAATTCATTTTATGAGGTCTGCCTTCCTCTGATGCCTAATGATACCACAAGAAAAGGAAACTCATAAACATAACCCCCAAATCACTAACAAAACATTAGCAAGTAGAATCTAGTAATATATAAAAATAATAATTTATCATAATCAAGTGGTTTTTAGCATGGAAATGCAATGTTAGACCAAAATTAATCAATGCAATTTTCCATATCATCAATATAATAACAAGAAAACATAAAGTCATCTTAGAGGCAGAAAAAAATTCCACAAATATAACATTTATGATAAAAGAGTATCAGCAAATATCAGGAATTATGGGGAATTTTCTCAAGGCATCTCCATAAACCCTGTTGCTAAGCCTTATACTTAATGTTGAAGAATTGATTCTTTCTTCTTAAGATAAGGAAAAAAGCAAAAAAAAGTCTATCCACATCATTCTAATTCAAAATGTGGAGGTTCTCGTCTGTGCAAAAAGGCAAGAAGAAGAAATAAAAGGCGTATTGATTGGACAAAAATAAATAAAATGATCTTTATTTGCAGACATGATTATCTAAGTAGATAATCCTCCAGTATCTCCCCCCAAAAACTACTAGATCTAATAAGCAGGTTTAGCAAGGTTATAGGCAAGAAGGATGTGTGTATACAAATGTGTGTGTGAATATATACATTATATATGTAATATATTATATATATATTTTTTTCTTCTGATACCATCAAACAATTTTTGAAAAAAGTTAGCACTATTTTTAATAGCATCAAAAAGGATGAATTTAGCAAAATATGTGCAGTATTTCTTTTTTTTTTTTTAAGATTTTATTTATTTATTTGACAGAGAGAGTGAGTACAAGCAGAGGGAAAGGCAGAGGGAGAGGGAGAAGCAGGCTCCCGCTGAGCAAGGAGCCTGATATGGGGCTCAGTCCCAGGATCCTGGGATCATGACCTGAGGCAAAAGCAGATGATTAACTGGACTGAACCACCCAGGTGCCCTTGCATTTATATAATGAAAACTATAGAACACTGATAAGAAAAATTAAGATGTAAATAAACATAGAGATAACTAAGCTTATGGTCTGCCAGGTTCAAATGGCAAATATGTCAGTTCTTCCAAAATTGATTTCTACGCTTAATGCAATCCCAAATGTAGTCTCAGCAAGCTTTGTGGAGAAATACACAAATTTATATCAAAATTTTTATTAATAGCTAAGGAACTAGAATGGCTGAAATAAATTTGAAAATAAGTTGCTATCGTTACTCAAAAACAAAACAAACTAAAATTTTTCTCTCCTGAAGTGTTGCCTCATATTTTGGCTGATAGGCCAAAAAAACAAAAACCAAAACCTTCAGAAACATTATTTTAGGTTGCTGAGTTATAATCCAAGTTGAATTCATATTCTTGTCGGATTTCCTACATGAAAGCTAAGAAGTTGATTAGAAAAAAAGTATAAATCTAAATACTGGAAGAGGACTGTTTGAAAGGATTTATATGATTTTTATTATCAACCCCCAAACCCCACTGAGTTCCCACGGCTAGCAGAATCAGAATCAGTCCCTTCTGCTTTTTCTGATATAACAAGTCCTATAACTACATGGTCTTATTTAGTCACTTCTAATGGGGTTGCCAGCCCCTTTTAGAGCCCCCATCACCCTCCCAATGAAGAAGACACATTACTAGGGACAGATCCATACATGCCTACGCTGCCAACTATAAGGTCAAACTTGAGAGGAGACAGCTTAATCATAAAATTAATGCTAGTTTTGCTTACTTAAGAAAGGTGTGGGGGAAATGTGCCAAGGGTAGTATACATCTAAGAAAGAAGGACACGGTCAGGAGAGATTTACTGATGTGAGTATTCTTAGCAGAGATTCTGAGGAATATGTGAGCACAAACATGGCAAAATGTAACCCCCTTTTCCTTTTCTCAGTCAGTTTGTTTACAATTTGGTGGCCTCAAGTAAATTAATATGGAACACATGAACTTCTTCATTTAATACAGAGGAAGAAATCTGAAGATTTGGGTAGACAGAATTTATAACGTCTGACCATCCTCTTGATTACTTCTCCAAGAGAGCCCAGACTGTGTTCTCTTCACCATGGTATTGGAAAATACCTCAAAAAGAAGCCTCAGCCTCAGTGAAATGACTGGAATAGTGTTGGAAAAGGTCACTGAGAGGGTGTGATTGCTGGTTGAACCAAGAGCTGGACCTGAGCAGTCAGAAGCTCCTCATCCTCTCCCTTGTCCTTGGAGTGTATGTCTGCCCACCGCTCCCATAGCAGGAGGAAGTGTTTTCAGAACACAACCTTGAGAGGGCAGTGTGTTGAGACCGTCTGGACACAACATGTGACTGAACTCAGTGAAGCCCTCTTTACAAATTTTTAAGATTCTAGTGGGAGGGTGAGGATATCTACTCGTCTCGAAGACACCCAAGACAACCTTACAAGTTAACTTGTTTATTAAACCTGCCATCTGGCAATCTGCCTCTTTCCTTAGTTTCTCCTTGCCCTCCATGTGTGGGGGCCAATTTCAGATTTTACCTGGGAAACTCCTCAGATTGCAAATCAACAAGTAACTACTTGTAGACTGAGGGTGAATGTGAGAAATATGGCCACTGATTTGAGCTCAGTTACTTCAGTGAATCTGAGGGAACCCTGGTCCGCTGAGACTAAGTGAAAGCACCAGGTGGGCATGGTTAATAAAAAAGGTCACTGGTAGGAAGAGGTTATCAAAGCAGACTGATCTTTTCACAATGGCTAACTCATGAAGTTCCCAAAGCAAAAAAGAAATGGGCATGCCACTTAATGCCTACTTGATTTGTGTTATGGATGGAATGTTTCTGACTCCCCAAAATTTCTATCTTGAAACCCAACCCCCCGATGTGATGGTATTGGGAGGTGGGGGCCTTGGATGTGATTAGGATTAGATAGGGTCATGAAGATAGAGCCCTCATGAATGGGATTAATGCCCTTATAAGAATCATAAGAAAGCTTGCTTCCACTCTCTGCTCTCTGCCACATGAGGACACAATGAGATCATAATCAGTGAATCAGGAAGCAGGCTCTCACCAGACACCACATCTGCTGGCACAGTGATAGGGGACTTCCGGCCTCCAGAATTGTGAGAAATAAAGATCTGTTGTGTTAGCCACCTGGTTTGTGATATTTTGTTATAGCAGCCAGAACTAAGAAAATCTGTGTAAACAAAAACTTCTATGTCTAGTGAACAGAATCCTTTATTGAGCTCACATGGTAGAGAATATGGCTTCTTATCCAATATTCAGTCCTGAGTCAGTTCACAGACCCAAAGCTTCTTGAATGAAAATAAGACTAAGTTTCTTTGAGGAAGTGTCACACTTTAATCTTCCTAACTTTCCCCAAGATAACCTTTAACAAATAGACATTGATTGGGAAAAGGGAAACCCCCAGACCATTTGGGTATTTGGAGGCACTTGTTCTGAACTAACTATAGTCCCCAGGGACCTAGTAAGCCACTGGAAATCCTTCTGTCAGACGTGATTGAGTGATGAATTAGATGTTGCCCTGAATTCACCTCACAGGAGACATAGTCAGAAAAGCAATTCTGTGGTTATTTCACTGGTTCTTAAGATAATTTTTTCATAAAGACTGAAACAAACCAAACTCCAAAAAATCTGTCTGGATCAAGAAATTCAAGTACTAGCAAAGCTTCTCAGAAATACAGATATAGATATAGATAGATGGGTACATGTATACATAATGCAGCTTAGTTTTCATCATGAAATATGGATGGAAATTGGAGGCAAAGTAGAACTTCCCCAATTCTATTTGATTTTGCTTTTTCTGTTAAAAAGAATTATCTTCTGAGTCATCTCACTGGAGGGGAGCAAAATTAGGGTTTTCAAGCATTAGATGTGTGATTGGCAGGAATGACCTTTGGGGTTCCTGCCAAACCTGAGATTTGATGACTTTATGACTACAAAATTATCATAAAACTTCACCTCCATTTTTTATTCATTCTGCCCTCTGCTCCCCTTGTCACTGTTTCTTTTCTATTTTGTTTTCAGCAAGCCTTCTGAGAAATCTGTTTCGATTCATTTATTCTAGACATTCAAATTTAAGATTTGACCTCTCAGACAGTGGTTACCAGCCTATAGTGGCACTAAATTATTTCATTTCTGATTTGATTTCATCTTGTATTTCCCAATATATACCCACAGAACTCTGTTTTCATTGACTCACTAACTTATTTAAAAATACATGTATTTATTATGTGTCTAGGGTGAACAAAGCATTATAGGAATAGGAGGGACTTGGAGAAATAATATCATGCCTCTTGCCCTCAAACCAGATTGCCTATATCTCATTATCTAGAGGATAGGCTTCTGATTATTCCTGAATAGTGTTCTGTAATTCTTCTAAATATCATTCCTAAATATAACTTATAATGCTTTATAAATTCATTTAAATTTGAAACTGCAAATGATATTACATCTCATCTCATCTAATACAATTCTTTTTTTTTTTCATTAAAAAATCAAAGTCCAAGTATATAAAATCTTCAGAGTCAATCTACTGGAACTCTGTTTTATTGTGTTCCATGAACACGAAGGCAGAGAATGGAATTGTCATGAAGGCAGAGAAGTGTCTTTTCATCCAGTTAGCTAGAGTTGCTCTAGAAAATGTGGGCATAGAAGTGAGGGTACTGACATACAGCTTGCTGCTTATTTCTAGCTTCTGGAACAATCCTCTAAATCAATGGTTTCCAAAAGCCTGCCTGCTGATTAGTCTCAAGAGAATCATCTGCAAATTTAACAAAAGCTCAAGATTCATGGATCTTTTTACAAGAAGTCTGTTGCATAATGTGTGTGGTTAGGCTTTGGAATCTCTATTTTCACCTTTTTGCCCCTTTCTTCACCATCACTGTGAAAGAGATGTTCAAAATTCATTTTACCTTTTCACACTTCTCTTACAATATTATTGTTTTGACAGTTTAGAATATTTAGTTTCACACTATTCTTGAGTCACTTCAGGAATCCTTACTTAAACTTCCTAATACAATTGTCTTTCATATTATCTATATTCACTTAGATTTATTATGCATTGCTCAGTGTTCCTTCTTACATTGAGACTTTTGTTCTCCCTCAGACTTTTTTTCTGATTTATTTTTGTTTGGTCACAGTTTTTCTTTCTTTTTTTTTTTTTGAAACCGTTTTCTTCATTCATGATACCATGTGGATAGTACTGTATCTGAGTCCAAAATACCTTTATTTTGTCCAGAATTCTGGAACCTGAACTTCTTCAAAGCCCCCCTATTGATTTTAATTTGCTGCTACATGTGGGAACCAGTTGTAAATCCTCTGACCCATAGCACAGTTACAAATCTCAGGTGCTAACACACTACCTAAGAATAATTACCTACTCTACTCTCCTCTTCCCGTCTCATGTAAACTGCTATTGGTAGTCCATTACAGGCTGAAAATTGAAGTCCAATGAACAACTATACCTTTCTTAGGCATGTGTTTAATGTTGCTTGGATTGCAAATGATCTCTGACAATGTGTTAATCTTGTTACTATAACTGTATGGTGAAACTCTTGAGAACAGGGATTGTGCCCTCCCACGGTGGCTAGTATGGCGGCTTATTAAGAGTGTGGTTCCTCGGAGTTTAGAAAATTTGTGTGGAAGTGTATTGAGTAAATCTTCGCTTATCACATTGCTGTAGAACAAAAGGATATCTGCTATCTCCCGGAAAGCGGCCAGTTGGAGTGCTCCAGTTATTGTAGTCTCCTTCTTACTCTATTCTCCAAAGTAGTATTTGTACCAATGGGAACCAGGAGTCCCCATTTTCTTCATGATGACCATATACCTGTCCAATGATTATCCTTAGGGCGATCTTGAGAGGAAGCTCTCTCCATGTTCAGAGTCAGGTTAAAAATCTTGCCAGTACCACCTTGGAGAGAGCAAAAGGGACTTGGATTGAGCTACTGAATGTATGATATTCGATGATGTCTGGAGTTCAAGAAGCTGGATCCACTCTTTGTTTTTCATATTCACATTTATGATTTTGATGCTTTAAACAACTACTTTTGATGTTATAATTATATAAGCAATAACTGAAGAAGATCATCCTGAAAAGATTCTAAACCTTATGGGGATGACTAAAGACCTAATTTCCAACCAGTCTGCCATCTCCCTTCAATATAACTGCTGTGACCAGTGGGTGTACTTCCTTCTGACCCCTAAGACTTTGGGCAGGTTACTTAGCTGCCCCAAGTTTAAGTTCCCGCAGGTAAAATGTAGACACTGTGTTCTGTATCCATAAATGAAATAACAAACTGACGTATACAAGTGGTCTGAAAAGTTCATAAAAATGTAAATGTATTATAATATGGGTTGATATTAATAATAACAACTATAAATATGAGATAAAGTTAAATATATATACAGTGATTAAAATAATTATTGAATTATTAAAAATTCAGAAAATAAATTGGGACATTATAGCAAGAATTTTTGGAATCCAATGTCACAGAATATATATGACTGTTCAAAACATAGGTACTCAGTGATTAATCATCTTTTTTTTTCCTTCTTGGGGGTGCAAAGGGAGAGGGAGAGAGAGAATCTTAAGCAGGCTCCATGCACAGCATAGAGCCTGACATGGGGCTCAATCTCACAACTCTGAGATTATGACCTGAACCAAAATCCAGAGTCAGACACTTAACTGACTGAGCCACCCACATGCCCCTAGTTATCTTTTTAATTTTCTTTTATAAAAAAATCTTATTATTATTAATACATTTATGTAGTATCCAGTTTTTGATTTTTGGGAAAGGAGTAGGACTGGACCTAAGACAAGAGCATAAGTTTTGTACATGTGTTTTGTATTAGTTTACTAGGACTGTATATTAGTCTGCTCAGGCTGCCATTATAACACACAATGGACTAGGTGGCTTAAACAACAGAAATTCATTTCTCACATTCCTGTAGGCTGGGACGTCCAAGATAAAGGTACTGGCAATGTAGGTTAATTCCGAGGACTCTTCTCTTGGCTTGTATGTGGCAACCATCATGCTTTGTGCTAACATGACCTCTTTCTGTGTGCTCAGAGAGACAAAGCAAGAGAGAGCTCTTTGATGTCTCTTCTTATAAGGACATTAATACTGTCAGATCAGGACTCTATCATTATAATCTCATTTAATCCTAACTGCTTCCTTAGAGGAACCATCACCAAATACAGCCACCTTGGGGATTAGGGCTGAAATATTTGAACTTTGAGGGGGCATAAACATTCAGTTCATAACAGGCTGCTTTTACAAATTATCAGAGACTGGGTGGCTTAAACAACATAAATAGGCTAGAAGTCTGGAAAGCAAGTTATTAGTAGGGTTGGCTTTCAAGCTCTCTCTCTCTCTTTGGCTTGTAGATGGTTGTCTTCTCCCAGAATCTTCACACTGGGTCTTCTTTTTGGATGTGTCTGTGTTTAATTTTCTTTTCTTATAAAGATACCATTTACATTGGATTAGTCAAAGGGTTAGGGACAACAGTACTGACCTCATTTTAACTTAACTACCTCTTTAAAGACCATATTACCAAATACAGTCACATTCTGAGATTCTGGGAGTTAGGACTTCAGCGTGTTAATGGGGGTGGAGTACAATTAAGCCCATATAATGTAGGAAGCACCCAAGATTTAGAAAGTGCCTTTTTTAAAAAGATTTATTTATTTATTTGAGAGAAAGAGAGAGAGTGAGAAAGAGGAAGAGAGAGTCTTAAGCAGACTCCTCACTGAGCACAGAGCCTGATGCAGGGCTAGATGCCAGCTAGATCTTGCGACCCTGACTGAGATCATGACCTGAGCGGAAACCTAGAGCTGGCCGCTTAACCTTCCCCTGCCACAGAGGAGCCTCAAAAAGTGCTTTTAATGTCTAGAGAAGCTTATGATTTATGCCAATCAACAAATACTCAATTAATACATTCCCCAAAATGACTATTATCTATTTATTTATAAACTAGATCTCCAAAGGACAGCCATTTGATTAGTGAGCTCATGCTCCAATATTTTACTTTAATGTAATAAAATACATTCTTTAAAAAATATCCATAGTAAATCTATGATCCTCCTTTATAAAAGAGCATGTCTTTTAGTGCCCATCTAACCCTAATGTGTACAGAGATTCTGGAATAAAATTTTCAAAGGATTGTTCAATAATTTACACTAATCGCTAATTCACAGGGCTGTCCCTCTTCTGTTAGTTTAAACAGGTGAAGATATTTTAAATTCCATCTTCCACTCCTAGCAAAGAAGCTTTGCCTGCCCTTGTGTGCATTCATTCAGTCAGAGAGAAGTAAAACTGACTGGCAGCTTTCTAGCCTCTTTTTGTATGCAGAGCCGCCTGCATGAGGCCAGTATTATTAAGGTTGAGTTTTGACATTTCAAAGAAACATTGGAAGATTTTGACCTCTTCTTCTGGAATTTGAAAGAGAAAGGTACTGATGAGTCTCTATTCACCTTAGCACGATTCTACTCCCCCCACTAACTAGAGAAAATTTTGGTTATGTGTCTTTTAAAACAAGATTTACTTCCTTTTCTAATTAACTGTCAAGAATAAACAAAAATAGTCTCTTCGATTTTTGCTCTCACAGGTAGGTTTTCTAGCCGGAGGAGCGACTTCACAGGCAAGGTCTCTGCTACTCACCTCTCACCATCATCACCCACAATTAAGACTCATTAAGATTTTCCTCACTTCCGTCTTCCAAGGACAAAACTAATGCCAGCTATTACCATTTGTCTTATTCCAATAAGGAAACCTGGCGGGGGGGTTTATGCTGAGAATTTCAGAATTTTCTTTAAAATCACAGGGCTGAGAAATAATGAGCTCTTAACTTAATTTTCCTTATCTTTGTGTGTATGTGTATAATGTTCATTCTCCCAACATTTTATATCCTTTTAGGCAAAGATCACTTACTTTCCAGTGTGGGCTGGTATAGTTTTATTTTTCCACCAGTATCGGGGCAAACGTGTTGCTAATTCTCAGAAACCTCCAAATCGCCAGCCTTATGTGTAGGAATATCAGTGAGACTGTATGTTCAAGCATGCATGTGTGTATAGTATTATGTGAATTTGTATATTCACACACCCTAAGTTCACTACAAACTAAATCTTTATCAGTCACCAGCTAAAATTAGTGAGAATAGGTGCTTTAAGACATTGTGTCAGTTCCTGTGAGGATCTGACATCATAATTAACTCAATCTTATCTCATTTGAAAGGCAATAAAACTTTCCAAAGTTTTATCCTATTTACTTCCAGTGGAATGTACTGTTAACCTGGGAAGATGAAACTCCATGCAGAATACCCCTTTTAGAGCTCTTTTAAAATATAAAACACAAAGATATACCAACATGCAAATACCTATAGCCACACACACAAATTCCTGCCTACAAAAACTATATAGAATTCCTCCCTGCCTCCTATCAGGGAGGTTCTATTAAGTAACTTTTTCAGTATTATTCTCCTACTCAAGAAACCTGAATAACTCTTCAATGCTTACAGAAGTCTTTGCAATGAAGAGCTAATTTTTATAGCTCTGAATCACTGAAATATCTCCATGACTATGGACAGGATTTCTGAAAATAATGTCTATAAGTTACACATGCACCCATTATCCATACAGAGCCCACCACCTCAGAAATATGTGGTAAAACACAGAAACATAATTAGGGGAAAGAAGGAGATACAGAATCTGGCATTCTTTAGGGATGAATCAAGATCATGCCTTGAGGTCTGTTGTTCTATTTTTCAGGAATTCCTAACTTGCAAGATTTTTTAGCATAACATTTACATTCCTCCATAATTTAACGCTTCCATACGTCTCCATGCTATTTACCCACACTGCTCCCAATACATACCCTATCACCCCATAACTCCAGGGGAGCAGGAACCCTCTTGTGTCACCCACTAGTTTTTCCTGTACCTATTTTTTCATATGCTAAACTCTCTCACCTCTCTTCTCTTTCCCCTTAATTCAATCCTTCTCAGTCTCTCAGTGGAACCAGGCTTCTTCAGAGGCGCTTCAGGGTCTCACGTAGGATTGCTGGGAACCGGAAGGAGGATTTGTGCGGAGGAAGTGAAACCCTGGGCTCTGAGACCTTATCCTTTACTTAAACAACAGATGATCTATGTAGGTTGGAAAATAAGAATGTAGCCTAAATAAAATTTGAAGAACCACTGCTATATAACTCATTTCAAATGAGCTCACAAAGACACCTTCCTCCTGAAGGTCCTTATACCACTTTCTACAATTATGTAGTACTTACATTTTTATTTATATGGTTACATCTGCATATGTTTTCCTCTCCGAATTGAAATGCAGGGTTTTTTTTTTTAATGCCACTTGTATTATTTGATAATGGCACATTACAATGGATTTTAAAGACCTGCCCACACTTAGTGCAACAGTTTGGATGTCTATAGCATTCAGGCTGCTTAAGTACCACACAAGAAATCTGTGCTTTCACACTTTCTGCTCTATCCTTGCCTTTGTTGTGAAGTCAATCAATCTGTTAGCAAGCCATTAGTCTCACTTTAATTAATTACTGAACCTGTAAAATAGTCCTCTTGTTGGGAAAACTATATTTATGTGAGTGAAACAATTGAATAGCAATGCAAGATCTCATTTACGAAAAATGGAAGAGAAGGTTAGGCAATAGCTTACAAAAAAGAAAGAACTAAATCATACGTGTTTAGTGCTATAGCATTTGCAAAATGCTTTCATGTTATCACATTAATCAACTCCACAACCATTTCAGTGAGACACTATTATCCCCACATAAAGTTAAGAAAATTACTTATCAGAGAGGTGAAGACTCTTGTCCAAGGTCATACAACACTAAGGAATGATCTAAACATAAATCATAATTTTAAAATCTCCAAATCCTCACTATAAATGTGCTGAGCAGTCAGAACAAAAACACCATAGTAGGGAATGGTTTCTGAGTTGGACCAGATGATAGACTATTAAAATAAATGAAACCAATTGAGGAAAATCTTAAAAGAATCCTTAATTCTAATATTCTGCAAGTTTATTTGCAAGAGCTTTTCTGTGGAGATGTTTACATACTGACCCCAACACATGCACACGTAGTTCTTTCTTTCACTGTTAGAATGCTATAAAACATGGACTCCCCCTTCAACATCTCTCTGTTTTCCACTCCTTCTTTGCTATTCCCCTCTCATTTTAGAAGAAGATGTGGCCCACTCATCATTTTTGCTGACTCCCCTTTTTTTACATATATTCTTCGTGTTATCTCGGTGTTTCACTGGAACTTCACTTCGTTAATTATTCCTTCCTCATACTTAACACTTTTCTCTCCCCCATCCCTTCCTTCTTTAGATTATGCAAATCTTTATACAATAAAAAGCCTCAACCCTTTTTGCTCCTCAAAATACCATTTGATCTCTGTTTCTTTTTATAATCTAAATTCTAAAAATATTCTTCTTTTTCAGCATCCATTCCCTCATCATAAACTACTCACTGGTTCCCTTGAAATCCAATGCTTGCTCTCCTCATTTCACAGAAATAACTAGCTGAGCATATACTTATGGTCAATAACAAATACATTTCTCAATATCCTTAGCGTATACAATAGATCTCATTTTTCACTCTGCTACTGGTTTTCCAGGTTTTGACTCAGGTTATAGCTCCAAACTGAGGGACATATAAAGTTCTAGCAATATAATAAAAAATGATTTCAGTATAATTATTTGAATATAACTTCAATGAAGATATTAACTTCATAGCAAATTGTGATAGTACCTAGTAAAATTAAGGATGCACATAACATGTTAGGCAGTAATTTCATTTCTACCTTCTACCCTAGAGATATGCCATACATACGCTGCCAGGGGTATGCATTAACAATCATCAAAAGCACCAATCGTTAAAATCATTAAAAGCACCAATGTCTATCAACAGTAAAATGGATATATAAATTATATACAAAATAGAATACACAACATGGAAGTAGAAAAGATGAAAATATTGCTACTACAATTAGTAATTATTTAGTCCTAGCCATTCTGTAACCAATTGGTTTTATCTGTAGTTTCTTTTTTATTAAGTTTTATTACTATGTAGTTCATATACCATAAAATCCACCCATTTAAAATATACAATTCAATGATTTTTAGTGTGTTCAAAGAATTATGTAACTTTCATAATTTTAGATTATTTTTATCACCCCCAAAAGATATGCTGTACTCTTTAGTAATCATGCCACCTTCCAACCCAAGTTTCAACAGTCCTAGATAACCATTAATATATTTCCTATCTATATAAATTTGTTTATTCTGTACGTTTTCATAAGGAGGGAATCATACAATAGGTAGTCTTTTGTGGCTGGCTTCTTTCACTTATCATAATGTTTTAAAGATTTATCCAAGTTGTAGCATGTATTGGTTATTCAAATAATATTCAGTTGTATTGATATACCATATTTTATTTATCAGTGCATAACTTGGTGAACATTTGAGTTATTTACAACTTTAGGCTGTTATAAATAATGCTTCTATAAATATTTGTGTACAGATTTTTATGTGGACATGTTTTCATTCTATTTCATTTCTCATATACATCTAGGAATATAACTGATGGGTCATAGTCATATGATAATTCTATATTTATCTTTTCAAGGAACTGTTGGACTGTTTTCCGAAGTGGCTGTACCATTTTACATTTCAACCTGAAGTATATGAGAATTTCAAATTTTCTGTGTCCATGATGATATTTGCTACCATCTTTTTGAGAGGAGAGAGAAGTGGAGACTGGACTGGGGGTAGGGGGTGATAGTCGGAGAAACTGAGACATGGTATTCTCAAGGATTTGAAATCTGAAGACTCTGGGAAAAGCTACCTTCAACATACCTTCCTTCTCCTCCATCCTAACTCTGAACTTTCTCTTGACCCACCAATAACTGGAAACTTTTGCAATTTGGGATTAAGTAACCTTGGACTGTGTTCAGGTCCCAGCTGAGGGAACTGATGTAGGGTTACCTATACTTGGAGAACACATGGAACAGAGATCTAAAAGCAACAGATCCTGAGAAGAAATAGGTCTCCAGAGATCTGTGGGCCTTGGTGGATGGGCTTCCAATAGGAATCTCTCAGCATAAGGGGACTGAGCCTTTGAGGTAAGAAAACACAAAGAGATCTGACAGCAAAGGGGTCCTCCTGGTATCTTAACAGAAGATGGGCAGATTTCTGATTACACAGCCAACCTAAGGTGACAACAATGCTTGTGCCTTCCAGAATTTTCAGGATTCAAGAGAGTTATGGAACTAAAAATAGTAGATCTAAACCTCAGTATACAAACCAAATAAAAAATCCTCATCTCAGAGCCAACTAAAATGCAAATTAAAAAATAAGGTTCATAAAGATTCCAAGTGCTACACAAAAATATGTTTCCAGAGATAAAATATGATTTTTCAGGGGCACCTTGGTGGTTCAGTTCATTAAGTGCCTGCCTTCAGCTCCAGTCATAATATAATCTCAGGGTCCTGGGATCTAGCCTCATCAGACTCCCTGCTTAGCAGAGTTCCTGCTTCTCCCTCTCCCTCTGGCCCCTGCCTCCCCGCTTGTGCTCTCCCTCTCTCTGTCTCAAATAAAAATATAATCTTTAAAAAAATTAAAAATTATGATTTTTCAACTAAATAATCCATTATGTGAATTTAAAGAAAGGATGGCCATTATTAAGACCTCGATTAATGACCTATATGATGATAAGAAATACATCAAAACTCAGAGAAAAAGGAGACAACTATTATGAAAGAACAGATAAAGAAACGTGAGTCATATTGTTCAAATGGTAGTTTTAAAGAGAGAAACAGTCAGTTTTAGGAAAGTATTAATAATTAAAGAAATAATAGAAGAAAATTTTCCTGAACTGAAGAATGTATTAAGCATTGGGCAGGCTCAAAAAGTTTCAATCTAAAGTTATGAGAAAAAAGAAACAAACAAAAAATAAATAAAACACTCAGGTGTATCTTATAAAATTCTTCAACCATTTTAATAATAACAAGAAGAATCTTATAAACTAATAGGTAAAATAACATGTTATTTACAAAGGAAAAATAAATCAGACTACCATTGGACTTCTCATCTATAACACTGAGACATAGAACACAGTGCAATTATCATCTACAGATGAAATTAAAAACCCAGTAAATAGGTTAAAGTACAGATGAATATATTGTGTTAAAACAGAATTTGTAAACTAAAAGTTGAAACCAAGGGAATTACTTAGAATGGAGCATAGAGAGATGAAGACATAAAGAGCAACACAGACATTTTAAGGCAAAAAGAATTATGAACTTCATTTCATAAGAATAAAAGAAATAATTTATCAGGAAACCTAAAAATAAGCTTCAGATTACATAATGCAAAAATGGCAAAGATCGATAAAACTTTAAACATTGTCAAACCATAACCACACTGAGTTTAACATATACTTACCAGAAATAAGAACAATTAGAAAAAATACAAATATATAAAATGATTAAATAAAATATTATTTTATGCATACCACAACCAAACAAAACTATTTCTCTTTCTCTATATCTAAGTATCTACATATTTGTCTACTCATGTATCTATCTACATATACATACAAATACATACACAACTATATATATATTTATACATAATTATTTGATTTTATACATGTATATGTATTTAATTTCAAGAATGTATGGAACATTTACAAAAATAGAAACAGACTTCTCAACAAGTGCCTAATGATCATTAACATACAAACTATATTTTCTGGGACAGGATAAATTCAAATTGTGAGTGAACAAAACAAAGAACTAAAAATTCCATTCATGAATTTAAGCCTCTCCCTAAATAAACCATAAATCAAAAATATCATACTGATAATTAGAAAATAACCTTAATGGAATTATATATATATATATATATATATACACACACACACACACACACACGATGAATATCTAAAAGAGATGCCAGAATAAATATTTGTAGCCTTAAAGATAGAAATGGAAAATTAATGGTAGATGCTTTTGACTACAGAATTAGAAAAAAAATAGTAAATTCAAAGAAAAAATAGAGTGAATAATGGAGATAAGAGTAGAAACTAAGGGGCGCATGGGTGCCTCAGTGGGTTAAAGCCTCTGCCTTTGGCTCGGGTCATGATCCCGGGTTCCTGGGATCAAGCCCCACGTTGGGCTCTCTGCTTGGCTGGGAGCCTGCTTCCCCCTCTCTCTCTGTCTCTCTGCCTACCTGTGATCTCTGTCAAAAAAAAAAAAAAAATCTTAAAAAAAAAAAAGAGTAGAAAGTAATAAAGTATAAAATAAAGATAAAATATAAAGGACCAACAAAACAACAGATTTATAAACAAAGAAATAAGCCTTATAGAGCTTAATAAATTAGGAAAAACCTCTGCAATATTCACTTGAAAAAAAAGAGGAAAAATAAGGAATTTTATTTATTTTATTTTTTTAAGATTTTATTAATTTATTTGAGAGAGAAAGACCATGAGAGGAGAGAGGTCAGTTGGTGAAGCAGACTCCCTGCTGAGCAGGGAGCCTGATGTGGGACTCAATCCCCGAACTCCAGGATCATGACCTGAGCAGAAGGCAGTAGCTTAACCAACTGAGCCACCCAGGCACTCCAAATAAATAATTTTATGAACAAAAAGAACATGTTTGTGGAGCTGCTACAGACCCCCCCCCCCATCAACGTTGTACTTTTTTAACAATAAACTGAAAACTTAGATGAAATGGTCAGTTTTCCCAAAAGGGTATACATTGCCAAAGCTGGCTCATAAAAACAGAAAACCTGAAATTATCAAGGCTATATTAGGTCTATGTATTATGTTCCCCATACCACCAGTCCCAGATGGTTTTCCTGGTGCATTTTTACAATTCTTCAAAGAATATTCCATGTTTTATACACATTTTTTTCTCAGGTGATAGAAAGATATGAATCATTGCCACCTCCATTTCTGATTGGGGAAAACCTTGATAACACATCCAGAATAAATCACAACACAAAGCAAAATTTTAAAATAGTCTCAAATTCTTTAAAATAGTCACAAAATATATCCAGAAATATAAGAACAATTCATTACCAGGTTGAGTTTGTTCTAGAAATGTTATGAGGGTTGAACATTAGAAATTCTCTTAAAATAACCCACAGCATTAACAAATTAAAAGTGAAAATAATATGCTCAGATTAATTGATCTTAATAAATGGAGAAAAAGCATCAATAAAATTCAACACTCACTCATAGCAAAACCTCTCAGCAAACTATGACTACAAGGAGACTTCTTTAGCTGGGCAAGGGTCACTCTAAGAAACCACAGTAACTATCACCTTTACTAATGAAATATCAAAAAATTCTCTTAAAAATTTGGAACATTAAGAGTCAAGATGGCGGAGAAGTAGCAGGCTGAGATTACATCAGGTAGCAGGAGATCAGCTAGGTAGCTTATCAAACCATTGCAAACACCTACAAATCCAATGGGAGATCGAAGAGAAGAAGAACAGCAATTCTAGAAACAGAAAATCGACCACTTTCTGAAAGGTAGGACCGGCGGAGAAATGAATCCAAAGCAAGGGGAAGATAGACCGCGGGGGGAGGGGCCGGCTCCCGGCAAGCGGCGGAGCAACGGAGCACTAAATCAGGACTTTTAAAAGTCTGCTCCACTGAGGGACATTGCTCCAGAGGCTAAACCGGGGTGAAGCCCACACAGGGTCAGCGTTGCCCCAGGTCCCACAGGGTCACAGAAGGATCAGAGGTGCCTGAGTGTTGCAGAGCTCACAGGTATTAGACTGGGGAAGCAGGCTACAGAGACAGAGCCGAGGAGGGAACTCTCAGCTCGGGGTTACCTTGAACCGGTTGCAGGCTGGGTGAGCTCGGAGCGCGGCCAGAGGCCAGGGAGACTGAAGTGATTGGGCTCTCTTCTCTGAGGGCGCACTGAGGAGTGGGGCCCCGAGCTCTCGGCTCCTCTGGGCCGGAGACTCGGAGGCTGCCACTTTCATTCCCGTCCTCCGGAACTCTACGGAAAGCGTTCAGGGGACAAAAGCTCCGGAAAGCGAACCCTGAGTGGATGACTTAGCCCGGCCCCTGGTAAGGGCGGTGCAATTCTACCTCGGGCAAAGACACTTGAGAATCACTACAACAGGCCCATCTCCCAGAAGATCAACAAGAAATCCAGCCAAGAACAAGTTCACCTACAAAGGAGAGCAGCAGAATTCCAAAAGAAGAGAAAGCAAAGCACGGATCTCATGGCTTTCTCCCCATGATTCTTTAGTCTTGCAGTTAATTAAAATATTTTTTTAATTTTATTTTTTCTCTTCTGCTAATTTTTTTTAACTTTTACCCTTTTCTTTTTTAACGTTTTTTAAACTAGTTTATCTAATATATATATATTTTTCTCTTTTTTATATTTTTTCTTTGTTTGTTTTCTTTTTTTAATTTTTTTTTCTGAACTTCTTTTTATCCCCTTTCTCCCCCCCCCACAACAATTTGGGGTCTCTTCTGATTTGGTTAAAGCACATTTTCCTGGGGTCTTTGCCACCCTTTTAGTATATTATTTGCTCCTTCATATACTCTTATCTGGACAAAATGACAAGGCGGAAAAACTCACCACAAAAAAAAGAACAAGAGGCAGTACTGAAGGTTAGGGACCTAATCAATACAGACATTGGTAATATGTCAGATCTAGAGTTCAGAATGACAATTCTCAAGGTTCTAACTGGGCTCGAAAAAGGCATGGAAGAAATTAGAGAAAACCTCTCTGGAGAGATAAGAGCCCTATCTGGAGAAATAAAAGAACTAAAATCTAACCAGATTGAAATCAAAAAAGGTATTAATGAGGTGCAATAAAAAATGGAGGCTCTTACTGCTAGGACAAATGAGGCAGAAGAAAGAATTAGTGATATAGAAGACCAAATGACAGAGAATAAAGAAGCTGAGCAAAAGAGGGACAAACAGCTACTGGACCATGAGGGGAGAATTTGAGAGATAAGTGACACCATAAGATGAAACAACATTAGAATAATTGTGATTTCAGAAGAAGAAGAAAGAGAGAGGGAAGCAGAAGGTATATTGGAGAGAATTATTGAAGAGAATTTCCCTAATATGGCAAAGGGAACAAGCATCAAAATCCAGGAGGTACAGAGAACCCCCCTCAAAATCAGTAAGAATAGGTCCACACCCCATCACCTAATAGTAAAATTTACAAGTCTTAGTGACAAAGAGAAAATCTTGAAAGCATCCTGGGAAAAGAAGTCTGTAACATACAATGGTAACAATATAAGATTGGCAGCAGACTTATCCACAGAGACCTGGCAGGCCAGAAAGAACTGGCATGATATACTCAGAGCACTAAACGAGAAAAACATGCAGCCAAGAATACTATATCCAGCTAGGCTATCATTGAAGATAGAAGGAGAGATAAAAAGCTTCCAGGACAAACAAAAACTGAAAGAATTTGCAAACACCAAACCAGCTCTACAGGAAATATTGAAAGGGGTCCTCTAAGCAAAGAGAGTAGATCAGAAAGTAGTAGATCAAAAGTAGTAGATCAGAAAGGAACAGAGACAATATACAGTAACAGTCACCTTACAGGCAATACAATGGCAATAAATAAATATCTCTAAATAGTTATCCTGAATGTTAGTGGGCTAAATGGCCCAATCAAAAGACACAGGGTATCAGAATGGATAAAAAAACAAAACCCATCAATATGTTGCCTACAAGAAACTCATTTTAGACCCGAAGACACCTCCAGATTTAAAGTGAGGGGGTGGGAAAAAATTTGCCATGCTAACGGACATCAAAAGAAAGCTGGTGTGTCAATCCTTATATCAGAAAAATTAGATTTTAAGCCAAAGGCTATAGTAAGAGATGAGGAAGGACACTATATCATACTCAAAGGGTCTATCCAACAAGAAGACCTAACAATTTTAAATATCTATGCCCCTAACGTGGGAGCAGCCAACTATACAAACCAATTAATAACAAAATCAAAGAAACACATCAACAATAATACAATAATAGCAGGGGACTTTAACACTCCCCTCACCAAAATGGACAGATCATCCAAGCAAAAGATCAATAAGGAAATAAAGGCCTTAAATGACACACTGGACCAGATGGACATCACAGATATATTCAGAACATTTCATCCCAAAGCAACAGAATACACATTCTTCTCTAGTGCACATGGAACATTCTCCAGAATAGATCATATTCTGGGTCACAAATCAGGTCTCAACCAGTATCCAAAAGATTGGGATTATTCCCTGCAAATTTTCAGACCACAATGCTCTGAAGCTAGAACTCAATCACAAGAGGAAATTTGGAAAGAACCCAAATACATGGAGGCTAAAGAGCATGCTTCTAAAGAATGAATGGGTCAACCAGGAAATTAAAGAAGAATTGAAAAAATTCATGGAAACAAATGATAATGAAAACACAATGGTTCAAAATCTGTGGGACACAGCAAAGGCAGTCCTGAGAGGAAAATATATAGCCATACAAGCCTTTCTCAAGAAACAAGAAAGGTCTCAAGTACACAACCTAACCCTACACCTAAAGGAGCTGGAGAAAGAACAGCAAAGAAAGCCTAAACCCAGCAGGAGAAGAGAAATAATAAGGATTAGAGCAGAAATCAATGAAATAGAAGCCAAAAAAACAATAAAACAAATCAACGAAACTAGGAGCTGGTTCTTTGAAAGAATTAATAAGATTGATAAGCCCCTGGCCAGACTTATCAAAAAGAAAAGAGAAAGGGCCCAAATAAATAAAATCATGAATGAAAGAGGAGAGATCACAACTAACACCAAAGAAATACAAACAATTATGAGAACATACTATGAGTAACTCTACGCCAACAAATTTGACAATATGGAAGAAATGGATGCATTCCTAGAAACATATAAACTACCACAACTGAACCAGGAAGAAATAGAAAACCTGAACAGACCCATGACCAGTAAGGAGATTGAAACTGTAATCAAAAATCTCCAAACAGGGGCCCCTGGGTGGCTCAGTGGGTTAGGCCACTGCCTTTGGCTCGGGTCGTGATCTCAGGGTCCTGGGATCGGGTCGCGCTTCAGGCTCTCTGCTCAGCGGGGAGCCTGCTTCCCTCCCTCTCTCTGCCTGCCTCTCTCCTTACTTGTGATCTCTCTCTGTCAAATTAAAAAAAATAAAATAAAAAAAAAAATCTCCAAACAAACAAAAGCCCAGGGCCAGATAGTTCCCAGGGGAATTCTACCAAACATTTAAAGAAGAAATAATTCCTCTTCTCCTGAAACTGTTCCAAAAAATAGAAATTGAAGGAAAACTTCCAAATTCATTTTATGAGGCCAGCATTACCTTGATCCCAAAACCAGACAAGGATCCCATCAAAAAAGAGAATTACAGACCAATATCCTTGATGAACACAGATGCGAAAATTCTCACTAAAATACTAGCCAATAGGATCCAACAGTACATTAAAAGGATTACTCACCACGACCAAGTGGGATTTATTCTAGGGCTGCAAGTTTGGTTCAACATCTGCAAATCAATGTGATACAACACATTAATAAAAGAAAGAACAAAAACCATATGATACTCTCAATAGATGCCGAAAAAGCATTTGACAAAGTACAGCATCCTTTCCTGATCAAAACTCTTCAAAGTGTAGTGATAGAGGGCACATACCTCAATATTATCAAAGCCATCTATGAAAAACCCACTGCAAATATCATTCTCAATGGAGAAAAACTGAAAGCTTTTCCGCTAAGGTCAGGAACATGGCAGGGATGTCCGTTATCACCACTGCTGTTCAACATAGTACTAGAAGTCCTAGCCTCAGCAATCAGACAACAAAAAGAAATTAAAGGCATCCAAATTGGCAAAGAAGAATTCAAACTATCACTCTTTGCGGATGATATGATACTATATGTGGAAAACCCAAAAGGCTCCACTCCAAAACTGCTAGAACTTATACAGGAATTCAGTAAAGTGTCAGGATATAAAGTCAATGTACAGAAATCAGTCGCATTTCTTTACACTAACAACAAGACAGAAGAAAGAGAAATTGAGGAGTCAGTCCCATTTACAATTGTACCCCAAACCATAAGATACCTAGGAATAAACCTAACCAAAGAGGTTAAGAATCTACACTCAGAAAACTATAAAGTACTCATGAAAGAAATTGAGGAAGACACAAAGAAATGGAACAATGTTCCAGGCTCCTGGATTGGAAGAACAAATATTGTGAAAATGTCTATGCTACCTAAAGCAATCTACACTTTTAATGCAATCCCTATCAAAATCCCATCCATTTTTTTCGAAGAAATGGAACAAATAATCCTAAAATTTATATGGAACCAGAAAAGACCTCAAATAGCCAAAGGAATATTGAAAAAGAAAGCCAAAGTTGGTGGCATCACAATTCCGGACTTTAAGCTCTATTACAAAGCTGTCATCATCAAGACAGCATGATACTGGCACAAAAACAGACACATATATCAATGGAACAGAATAGAGAGCCCAGAAATAGACCCTCAACTCTATGGTTAACTAATTTTGGACAAAGCAGGAAAGAATGTCCAATGGAAAAAAGACAGTCTCTTCAACAAATGGTGTTGGGAAAATTGGATGGCCACATGCAGAAAAATGAAAGTGGACCATTTCCTTACACCACACACGAAAATAGACTCAAAATGGATGAAGGACCTCAATGTGAGAAAGGAATCCATCAAAATCCTTGAGGAAAACACAGGCAGCAACCTCTTTTACCTCAGCCACAGCAGCTTCTTCCTAGGAACATCTACAAAGGCAAGGGAAGCAAAGGCAAAAATGAACTATTGGGACTTCATCAAGATCAAAAGCTTTTGCACAGCAAAGGAAACAGTTAACAAAACCAAAAGACAACTGAGAGAATGAAGATATTTGCAAATGACATATCAGATAAAGGGCTAGTATCCAAAATCTATAAAGAACATATCAAACTCAACACCAAAAGAACAAAAAATCCAATCAAGAAATGGGCAGAGGACATGAACAGGCATTTCTGCAAAGAAGACATCCAGATGGCCAACAGACACATGGAAAAGTGCTCCGCATCACTTGGCATCAGGGAAATACAAATCAAAACCACAATGAGATACCACCTCACATCAGTCAGAATGGCTAAAATTAACAAGTCAGGAAATGACAGATGCTGGCGAGGATGAGGAGAAAGGGGAACACTCCTACACTGTTGGTGGGAATGCAAGCTGGTGCAGCCACTCTGGAAAACAGCATGGAGGTTCCTCAAAAAGTTGAAAACAGAGTTACCCTATGACCTAGCAATTGCACTACCGGGTATTTACCCTAAAGATAAAAACATCCAAAGGGGAACATGCCCCCGAATGTTTATAGCAGCAATGTCTACAATAGCCAAACTATGAAAGAACCTAGATGTCCATCAACAGATGAATGGATAAAGAAGAAGTGGTATATATACACAATGGAATACTATGCAGCCATCAAAAGAAATGAAATCTTGCCATTTGTGACGACGTGGATCGAACTAGAGGGTATCATGCTTACTGAAATAAGTCAATTGGAGAAAGACAACTATCATATGATCTCCCTGATATGAGGAAGTGGAGATGCAACATGGGGGGTTAGGGGGTTGGAGAAGAATAAATGAAACAAGATGGGATCAGGAGGGAGACAAACCATAAGTGACTCTTAATCTCACAAAACAAACTGAGGGTTGCTGGGGGGAGGGAGGTCGGGAGAGGGGGGTGGGGTTATGGACATTGGGGAGGGTATGTGCTATGGTGAGTGCTGTGAAGTGTGTAAACCTGGCGATTCACAGACCTGTACCCCTGGGGATAAAAATACATTATATGTTTATTAAAAAAATATTAAATTAAAAAAATTTAAAAAAAATTTGGAACATTGAAATATAATGTTTAATAGTGCTTTTCCCCCTTACATTGTTCTGAAATTTCTACAAGATGTAATTAAATAAGAGATAGAACAATTCATAAGGAAGAAACAAATTATCATAGATCATATATAAAGAACGCAGTATTAATCTTTGGTATTCTAGTTTTCTGCTATGCTGTGCTATTTTTAAGTATTAAGCAACAGGCAATTTTAGTATAATGTTGTTAAATATTTCATGAAATTCAGGGTATGAATTCTTTACATATTGAAATATACTCAGTTGTTCAGAAGATTGAAATTTTGAATCAAACAAAGAAATACTCAAGGCTCTGACCAAAAATCATCCTTTTTAAAAACAATTTAAAGCTTTAAATACATTTCATATATCATTGCTACACATGGTCATTCATCTGAACGGTCCCTCAGATCTGGCTGACCTCTGTCTTGTACCTTGTAAAGAAACCTTATAGAGGCCCCTGCTCTTTGGGTACCTTTGTTTGTCTCTAGCACATATGCAATATGTGTTCTTGGCTCTCCCTGTTCTTGGGTTCCACAGACATCTTTCTTATCTCTGCCTTTCTCTGTCACTCACCCTACATTCTTTCCCTTGTTTCTTGCTGATACTATTTGTTTATGCCTTTAAAGCTCAAAAGGGTTAGGCATTGTGGATACACAACTTAGAAAGACTTTCAGTTTTCTATTCATGCATATTTCCTTCCTGAAGGAAAATGGCAGAACTGACAGATGGATTGAATCACTTGAATGGCAGGGGGTAAATCAGGGTGGATATAGATTAATAGTTCAAAATACTGTCAAGGCATAGAAGACCTTTTTGTAGTCCATCAGAACCCATGGTCTGCACAATTTCAAAGTATGGTGACCAACTTCCAATTGTTCCTCTGATATTTGTGTCTCTGAGTGAGGGCTACTCTGGAACCTAGAAAGGTCATGATTTCTCTCCCTAAAGCCCAGAAATGCTGGCAAATTAACTCCATCTCAATCTAGGAGTCTTCAATGACTCTTGAGAGGTGGTAACAAATTGACTCCAAAACAAAACCATCAACATTTCCCCAGAGGATTTAAATGAGACTAAGAGTCTCATAATGTAATATGCAAGATGTCCAGGACACAATTCAAAACTACTTGGCTTATGGAGAACTATGACAATCTTAGCTCTTCTGGGAAAAGATGTATAACAGAAGCCCATGTGAGAGTGATATCAGCAATATAGCAGAATAGGAGGTTCCAACCCTAGTCCCCCACAGAAACACTGATTAGACAATTATCTGTGGACAACCATACTTTCACGAGAGATCTGGAATCCAGGTGAGAAATTATAGCATCTAGATGGAGCACTGTGTGTTCATAAGACATATAAGAGAAGGCATACTGAAAGGACAATTTCAATTTACCCATATTACCCTTCCCCCAGGACCATGAAGCATGGTGCCTAGACTTATGCCCTTGGCCCAGGAATTCTTCTTTGGGGAAAGGGAGTAGACTGAGAGCCCAAGTAAAGTGAGTGTCCAAGTTCAAGTATCAGCCCCAGTAAAATTTGTTTCAGCCATTCTAGTGAATGTGTATCAATGTCTCATCATGGGTTTAATTTTTATTTCTCTGAAGACTAATAATACTGAACACCTTTTATGTCTTTATTTTCCATTCATGTATCTTTTTGGTGAATTGTCTTCTCACATTTTGAGCCCATTTATAATTGTGTTATTTGTTTTCTTATATGAGTTTGGGAGTTATTTATATACTCGATACAAATCCTCCATCAGATATGTGATTAGCAAATATTTTCTCACAGTTGGTAGCAAGTCTTATTTTTTAACATCTTTATTGAGCTATCATTTACATACCATGAAATTGATCAATTTTAAGTTTATAATTTAATGATTTTTTGACAAATTTCCAGAGTTGGGCAACCGTGGGTTGCTCATCCTTTTTTAAGTCTTATGCATGGACACTGGCAACCAGTTTTAGTATTGATTCCTATGGCTAAACTTGTACTTTGAACTCTAATTTCAGCACCCAGGTTCCTGTTTTAACTATTCAATGGCACAGTTCTTCCATGCTTGGTGTGATGGTCATACTTGCTAGGCACTGCTGTGACTGAACTTATAGCATCTGCATTATCTTCCTTGAGCCTTGCTTGAGTCACCAGAGGCTTTCCACCCACTATCAGGATATGAGCACCTTATCCATGTGACTTGCTTGTCCAGTTTCCTGTAGCTTGGAGTTTCCATGTCCTCTCCAGAGTTTCTCTCTCTTTCTGGTCTAGAGAATTCCATTGCTCACTCAGTCGGGCAGGTCACAAAATTCCTAATTTTGACCTTCCTCTTGCGTCTTCCATATCTCTTAGAAGACTAGATGTAAGGTGGTCCTAAATATAAAATTTGTTGTTGGGTATTATTTTTAAACTCTTGACATTCCTCCTCTCTTGTGTCTTTAAAACACTTCAAAAAGACCTGCAAAATTCAGAGATCCCCTCTTCTTCTTTAAGCAGTCCTGTGTTTCAGAGTCATTTCCAGGGTATATGAGTCCTAAAAACTAGAAGTAGAATCCCGAAGAATGCATGATGGAAAGATGTTTATGCAATCCAGGGTAAGGGCTTTGTAGCTCAAAATGATGTCTTCAAATCCCACTGGAAAACAACAACAACAACAACAACAACAACAAAAACACCACCACTACTCTGACCCTGAAGCAACAATTTTCTCTCCAACATGAAGAGTTCTGTGACTAGAACTGTCCTGATTTGCTGCAAATACCTTTTTCAAAGGATTTTGGTGTGCCTCATATTTAAGCATTATTCATGTTAGCAGAGAAATTAAATTCCTCAAATCCTATTTAAGTCTGGGAATGGGAGGGGGAAAGGAGAGAAGGGGGATTTACCCACTGACGCTAAAGTAGAAAACAGAGAGCATGACTTGCAGCTGTTCAGCTCTGTCTTAAACAAGAAAACAAACCTCCTAACCAGCCACCACCAAACACCTTTCACTTGGTTCCCATGGCAACACCTCTATCCTCTGGTGCCCACGAAGTCTCTAATGCCTCCGACTAGTTGGATTCATTGGCACCTGCTCCCCTTGCCAGCTCTTGTCAAAACTTATTAGAATGAGAATCTTTTCTGATAGTGCTAGTGGGAGAAGAAAGCAAACACATTTAGTTCACTGGGGATCTCTTTCAACTCCCAGTAGGCTAGCATCTTCCCAAGGCTTCCTAAGGAGGACAGTACTCGCCTGGGCTCACTGTGTCCTGCCCGCAAACATGCGCACACTGAAGAAGTGACCTAGCAGGGTGTGCCCCTCTGAAAGGCTGTCCTTTCTCAAGGCCTTTGTTCTAGTCTATGATACGCACGTCTGATGTTTGCAAGGGAAGGAAAGAGTTAGTCCAAGGAGCAGGTATTCTGATCCTTCAGGTAACATCAACCAATGGGAACAGTTGCTGGTGATGTAATGCTCTTAACTCCTCCAGCTTGAGGACTTAAGGGTGGGGATTTGTGGGGGTTTGAATTTTCTCTGGCCTATATTGAACTAGATTTTTCTCTCCAGCTATTTATGTCCTGTCACTTAAGTTCAGGTTTTCTTGAGAATGCAAGGATGCTGCTTTTAAGACAGGATTCAGAGCAAAGCCAGACAAGCCGGATAAAACAGCAAGTGTGACAGCAAACTTTTGCCTATAATCCTGTGTTGTGGTTTTGCGTAGCTTCCTGAGAGAGTTTCAAGTGATGCATTCCCTCACTCAACCTAAGCTGACCTCAAAGTTGAAGCAGAGTAGATTCCTTGACACTTCTTCATCCCTTCATCTCTTCAATTCAGTCCATGATTCCCTATTAAAAATCCCCAGAGTTAACGGGGAACCATGTGATCTTAGAGTTCTAGGGTGACCAAAATTCCCAGTTTGCTCTGTACTGATGGATTTTCAGAAGCCTTTCCAATACTTAAAACCAGGGATGTTCCAGACAAACCAGTTTAATTAGTCACCCAAAGCAAAGCCTATGATAAATATTTGGGGAAGAGGGGGTGAAGACATTAGAACAAACTTTACTCAACAGAAAAATTCAGTGTCAAACAGATACATGCAGTGTCACTTGAGTCTAATACTTTGATTCCTCTTAAAACTCATGATTTGAAATATATGTTCAATATTGAGTCAGTGGAGATGGAAATAAACTCATCATATATACATATATGTGTGTGTGTGTCTTTTCAAAGGTTTGTAGCTCTTGTACTTAATATCTTCTTATCTTTTTATTTGTGCTCCACAAAGCAAATTCTGATTTTCAAAAGAAAATTAATAAATGTTGGGGAATTCACTGACTACATCATCGGTGGCAGAGTAGTGGAAGGGGTTTATATTGCATTTTATTGAAAAATAAAACTACATGTTATTTTGTCTAAGTTTCTTCTCTTGTTCATGCAGCAACTTTGTTTCCTGTACTCCTTTTTTCATATTTTTTCAGGACCAGTACCCTTCATAAGATTACCACTCCAATTCTCCCTTATTTGGGTGAAACAGATATCTTTCGTATGACTTCTTTCTTCTAATTTATGTAACCCTACCCCCTAAGTATATTTAAGAATGTGGAAAACAGGGTGCCTGGGTGGCTCAGATGGTTAAGAGCCTTCGGCTCAGGTCATGATCCCAGGGTTGGTGGATCAAGTGGCGTCAGGCTCCTTATTGGCGTCAGGCTCCTTATTCAGCGGGGAGCCTTCTTCTCCTTCTGCGCTTACCTCTCTCCCTGTGTCTATCATGAATAAATAAATGATAAAAATATCTTAAAAAACCAATATGGAAAACATTATTTCTAGGATGTAGAATTTGTTTGCAATTAGCAAACAGGATCTGACTGTAGCTAGGACTCAACACTTATAGAGAAACGCCAGGATTATAAGAAAAAAATTTTAATTAAGTAAATGATAACAATATTTTACTTGAATGAGTACTAGTAAAGACAATTTGTATTTTTATACTCATACAGTTTAACATAAAAACACAGAGATCTAAGTTAACTAACAACATAGTTCAGATTTGTCCTGGTCATTATCTTTTTCTTATTTTTTTCCGCTATCACATTATTTAAAAAATCTTTTTGTTAAGGTATAACTGGCACACATTATATTACTTGATGTATAATTTGTTATTTATATATATTGCAAAATATTCACCATAGTAAGTCTAGTTAACATCTGTCTCCACACATATAGATTTTTTCTTATGATGAGAACCTTTAAGATTTACTTTTTTAGTACCTTTCAAATATGCAGTGCAGTATTACTAACTATAGTTGCCATGTTGTATGTTATACACCCATGATTTATTTTATAACTGGAAGTTTGTACTTTCTGACCCCTTTCACTCATTTTGTCCTCCCTCTACCCTCTGTCTATGGCACCCACCAATATATTCTCTGTATCTATGAGTTTGGTTTGTTTGTTTGTTGTATTTTTTTTTTTTAAGATTCCACATACAAGTGAGATCATACAGTATTCATCATTCTCTGTCTTAGTTCACTTAATAAAATACCCTCAAGGTCCATTATGTTGTTGCAAATGGCAAGATTTCATTCTTTTTATGACTTAATAATATATGTATATGTATATATATAATATATAAATAATTATATATAATATATAAAATATATAATATATACCATTTATAATGTATATCATATATATATATTTTATACATACACACACCCATATTTTGTCTATCCATTATCTATCTGTGGACATTTAGGTTATTTCCATATCTTTGCTATTGTAAATAATTCTGCAATGAACATGTGGGTGTATATCTTTTCCAGTTAGCATTTTTATTTTCTTCAGATGAATATCCAGAAGTGGAACTGCTGGATAATATGGTAGTTTTTTTGTTTGTTTGTTTTGTTTTTAGGAACCTCTGTATTGTTTTCCAAAATGGCTGGACCAACTTTCATTCCCATCAGCAGTGTAGAAGGAAGGAATCCCTTTTCTTCACATCTAGCCAACACATATTATTTCTTTCTTTTTGATACTAGCCATTCTAACAGGTGTAGGTGATATCTCATTGTGGTTTGGATTTGAATTTCCCTGATTGTTAGTAATGTTGACCAACTTTTCATGTGTCTGTTGGCTATCTGTATGTCTTTTTTGCTATTCAGAATCTCTGCCCAGTTTTTAATTGGATTATTTGTTTTTCTGCTATTGAGCTACATGGTTTTATGTATTTTGGATAATAATCCTTTATCAGATATATGAATTGCAAGTATTTTCTTCCATTCAGATTGCCTTTTCATTTTAATGTGATATAGTCCCACTTGTTTATTTTTGCTATTGTTGCTTTTGTTCTTGGTGTCAAATCCAAAAAATCACCAAGACTGATGTCAACAAGCTTACTACTTATGTTTTCTTCTAGGACTTTTATGGTTTCGGGTCTTACATTCAAGTCCTCAATTCATTTTGAGTCAACTTTTGTGTAAAGTATAGGATAGTGGTCAAGTTTCATTCTTTTGCACGTGCTGTCCAGTTTTCCCAAAATCATTTTTTGAGGAGATTATCCTTTACCCATTGTATATTTTTGGCTTTTTTGTTGCCAATTAATTGGCTGTATTTGTGTGAGTTTATTTCTCTATTCTGTTCCCCTAATCTATGTGTCCTTTTTGTGTCAATATTATATTGTTTAGATTACTATAGCTTTGTAATACAGTTTGAAATCAGAGAGCATGATACCTCTAGCTTTGTTCTTCTTTTTCAGGATTGCTTTGGTTATTTGCGATTGCCATTCCCTTCTGGGCTGCAAAGTTTCTGCTAAAACAAAACAAAACAAAACAAAACCCAAAAGCAAAGCAAAACAAAACAAAACAAAAATCCCCTACCCCCAAAAAGCCTGCTGATAGTCTTATGAGGGTTCTCTAATTTATAACAAGTTGTTTCTCTTTCTGCTTTTAATATTCTTTCCTTGTCTTTAAATTTTGACATTTTGATTTTAATGTGTCTTGTCATGGGTCTCCTTATTTGGAACTCTCTAGGCTTCTTGTATCTGGAGGCTTATTTCTTTCTCCAGGTTAGGAAAATTCTTAGCCATTATCTCCTCAAATAAGTTTTCTGCCCCTTTTGCTCTTTCTCTTCTCTTTCTGGGACTCTTATAATGCAAATGTTAATCTGCTTCATGTTGTCCTACATGTCCCTTAAGCGATCTTCCCCTTTTAAAAATTCTTCTTTTCTTATTTTTTCCCTCTCTCTTTCTTTCTTTCTTCCTTTCTTTCTTTCTTTCCTTCTTCCTTTCAGGATTTTATTTATTTATTTAACAGAAAGAGACACAGTGAGAGAGGGAACACAAGCAGGGGGAGTGACAAAGGGAGAAGCAGGCTTCCTGCAGAGCAGGGAGTCCAATACAGGGCTCAATCCCAGGACCCTGGGGTAATGACCTGAGCCAAAGGCAGACGCTTAACAAATGAGTAATGAGGTGCCCTCTCTCTCTCTCTTTTTCTTTTTCTTTTTCTTTTTGCTGCTCTGATTGGGTGCTTTCCTCTGTCCTATCTTCAAGTTCACCAATTCTTTCTTCTGCTTCATCTAGTATGTTGTTGAAACCCTCTAGCCTACTTTTCCTTTGGGTTATTATTCTTTTGCCCTATGACTTCTGTTTGGAACTTTCTTATATATTCTATCTCTTTGGTGAAGTACTGTGGTGATCCATTCTTCTCCCAAATTCTATGAGCATCTCTGTGACTGTAACTTTGAACTCTTTATCAAATAAATTACTTATCTTTATTTCATTAAGGCTTTTTTCTTGAGGTTTTATCTTGTTCTTTTTCTTGGAACATATTCTTCTGTTTCTTCATTTGCTTGGCTCTCTGTGTGAGCTTCTACATGCTAGAGGAAAGAGTCTTCTTTCCCAGTTTTGAAGGGTTGGCCTTGTGTAGGAGATGACCTTAATCATTCAACCTCTTCCTAGTGTTTTGCTGTCTCTTAAACCTTTGTGATTATCCAAGCTGTGTTTCTGTCTGTGTAGTGTCCTGGGGTGGTAACCTTGTATGAACCGTCTCTCTAAATGTTACAATTTTATGGGACTTTATGGAATCTTACACAAGTCCCCTGACCACCAGAAGGAGGTGATCAAGAAATATCCTGTGGGCAGCAACTGCAAAAAACATGGCACAAGACACAGAAACTGGGGTATTAAATGCATATAAGAGCTTCTTCCTGAGAGAGAGCTCTAAAGCACAGTAGAGGGAGAGCATGCAGACAGTGTCCCCTCTCCGAGGTTTCAGTACAGGTTTACAGCCAGCCTTTAGAAGTGTGTTTAATTAGAGGTCTGTTCTCAGGCTGCGGCTGTGATGATAAGCTAACAGGCATCTTTCCAGAAAGATTGTGCTCCTGGGTCTGCTGTTTTTTGCTGTGCCTTGGGGGTGGCAGCTGATTAAGAACTCTTTCTCCTTTGGTTACTGTCCCGTGGGACTCACAAGAGTAACCCTGATGGCAACAAGAGACAGGCCATGCAGATGTGGCCCCTCCAGTAGCTACAAAAATCAGGTCACCAGTAAAGGGTATTAGCTCCTTTCTGTAAGATAAACGTGAGCCAGAGTGAGACAGAGGATGAGCACAAAAAGTGTATTCATCAGCCTCTACTCCCCGAGTGTCCTTCGATAGGCCCCTGTAAATGTGCCAAATCAGAAGCCTGCCCTTCAGGCCAAGCTACTGGATAAGCAAAGAGGCCTCATTCTCAGAAAAACTGAGGGTGTTTTTCAGTCTTCTTTCTGTGCGGTGCCTGGGAGTGACATTTTGTCAAGAATTCTCTCTGACTGTTACAGTCCCATGGGACCCAGGGATGCAAGGCTCCCCTGGCTTCTAGATCCCAGTGATAAAGGGACATTTCCAGGGTTGCAGCTACAAAATCTGGGTTACCAGATATAGAACCAGCATAACAGAAATGTGTAGAAACTCCCCTCTGGTAGGTACTGATGATTTGGAGTGAGGCAGAGGTATAGCACTAAGATGATCCCCATCAGCTGGAGCATAAAGATGGTACCTGTGGAAAAGGAAAGAAAAAAAAAAAAAAGATGGTGTTTTCCAGGTTTAGCAAGCAGGGAAAGCAGGAAGATGGTGCTTATCAGCCTCCATTCCTGGCAGGTATCATTTATAGGCCCTTATCCCTTAGACCTATGCTTTAAAATTAGGAAAGAAGTCTCTTACACATAAAGTCTGGACACTTTTTAAAGGGCTGCTTCTTTTGATGAGCACTGGGATAGGTGAGTCTGTGTGCAGGTCCTTATAAGAAATGTTTCTCCATTTACTGTAGCCATGTGGGTCTGGTTGGCATGAACTCTGTTGGTCTTGAAAGCCTGATGTTTTTGGGACAAACCTTTTACGTGTTGGTCTTATAAGCTCTGATGCCCAGTGGGGGGTGTGAACTTTTCCCTTCTCAAGGAGAAGCTTTAGGTTTTGAGTTCCCTTCCTCCTGATTATGGGTCATCCTGCTGGGTATGGAGTTCATGGTGAGATTGTGTCTCAGCCTTTCCTTGCTGCCTTGATGAGGTTTCCCTCTCATCCTCCTGATGAGATACGAAACAGGTTTATATGGAGGCTCACCTTACACTGCACTAAACAGTACCTGGTAATTAGTAAAAACTCTGCTGATCTCTCTTTTTTTTTTTTTTTTAAAGATTTTATTTACTTATTTGGCAAACAGAGATCACAAGTAGGTTCTACTTGTGGCAGGCAGAGAGAGAGAGGGGGAGCAGGCTCCCTGCTGAGCAGAGAGCCCATGCGGGACTGGATCCCAGGACCCTGAGATCGTGACCTGAGCCGAAGGCAGCGGCTTAACCCACTGAGCCACCCAGGTGCCCAAGATGTAAAACATCTTTAATTTCAGTCTTATCAAGATTAACTTGTCATAAAAAATAAAATAGTAGTGCAAGTTTTCTTGGAAATTTCCCTTCTGGAACCCTATGTTTAACTGCTACTATCTGAAATGACTATTTTCTGAACCAACTTCACAGCTGTCTTCCTGGAATCTCTAGCACTATTACCCTATGGATTTCCTCCATATTTCTTTTTGTTGCTAAGATCCCAGGTATTCCTTTCTCTGATGACTGACACCATTTATAGAGGCATTTTCCTCTGTTTACATATATATTTTAGAGTCATCCTATAAATTGCTACGAAAAATTTCTACAGGAGTTTTGATTAGGGTTTCATTAAATATATAGGTTATTTGGGGAGACACTGACTTCTTGATAATGTCAGGTCTTCTAATTTCTAAACATGGTGTATCTCCATAATTATTCAGGTCTTAGATGTACCATCAATGTTTTAGTTGCCAGAACACAGATCTTTCACATATTTCATAATATCTATACATAATATTTTATAGCTTGCAATTTTTGGAGTTATAATAAATGGCATCATTCAATTAATTTTAATTTTCAACTGGTTATTGTTAATCTATAAAAATAAAATTAACTTTTGTATATTGACTCTGCATCCTATGATCTCACTAAATTCATTGTTTAGTTCTATGAACTTTCTTGTGCATATTTTGGGATTGTCTAGATCTCTAAATAAAAATATTTTATTTTACCCCCTCCAACCTATATAATTGTCATTCCTTTTTCTGCCTTATTACCCTGGTTAGAATCTCAAGTATGATGTTGAGTAAGAGTATTAAGAGTAGTAAGAGCGAACATTTTGTCTTCTTTTGATCATAGATGACAAGTGTGTTCAGTCTTTAAGTATGATGTCAAGTGTAGGTTTATTTATTTATTTATTTAGATTCCATTCATCACCTTATCTTTCATTTTGGGTAAATTATTTAAAATTGTTTCTTTGGGGACACCAGGGTGGCTCAGAGGGTTAAGCTGCTGCCTTCGGCTCGGGTCATGATCCCAGAGTCCTGGGATCGAGTCCCACATCGGGCTCCTTGCTGAGCAGGGAGCCTGCTTCTCTCTCCACCTCTGCCTGCCTCTCTGCCTGCTTGTGTGCTCTCTCTCTCTCTCTTCCTCTCTGACAAATAAATAAATAAATAAAAATCTTAAATAAAATAAAATAAAATTGTTTCTTTGTTTAATTTTTCCTTTGCATTTTTCTATTTCTCATTTTAAAACCCAAACAGCTAAATATTGAACATCTAGTATTGATAATCTGTTTTTCTTCTCTTTTTATCTCTACTTTTAACAGTTCGTGATATGATTTAAAAACCATAGAAGTCACTCATTTTCTAAAAAATTTATTTATTTAGAGAAAGAGAGAGAAAGCAAGGGGAGGGGCAGTGGGAGGAGATTAAGAATCTCAAGCAGACTATTAGTCAAAGGCAGAGCCTGACATGGCGCTTGATCTCATGACCCTGAGTTCACAACCCAAGCTGAAACCAAGAGTCGGATGCACAACAAACAGCCACTGAGGTGCCCCACAGTCACCATTTTAAGTTCAATGGTACTTATTAGTACATTTATAGAATTTTTTACATTCAATTTTAGAACATTTCCATCACCCCAAAATAAATCTTTAGACTCCATGGCAGTCAATTCCTACCTCTAGACTCAGGCAACTATTAAGTGGATAGCCAACTGCTCTAGCACAATTTATGAAGGAAAATAATCTTTTCTTTCACTGAATTGCCTTAGTACCTTTGCAAAAAAAAAAAATCACTTGAGCATATGTAAAATGATTTATTCATGTACTCTTAACTCTGTCCTTTCACCCATATGTTGTTTTTTCTTTTTTTTCATATGTTGTTTTTTCTTATGCCGATTACCACACTGTCTTGATAATTATTGCTTTATATGTTTTAAGGTCAATAAAGTCCTCTCATTTATCTTTTTGTTCAATAATTTTTGCATTTTCAAACATTTTATCAAATGCTTAAAGTTTGTCAACTTCCCCGAAAAAAATATCAGCAGAGATTTTGATGGAGACTGTGTTGGAACTATAAATCTGCAGTTACTTGTGTAATTGTTCCTTTATGGTTAATGCAACATTTCTCTCTGGCTGCTTTCAAGGTATTATTTTTATCTTTAATTTTCAGAAATCTTACTTATTTGTGTTTGGCATGATTTTTAAATTATTATCATTACTATTATGCAGTCGCTGAGCTTCTTAGACTGTATGTTTATGTGTTTCTCAAAATTTGGGAAGCTTTTAGATTATAATTTCTTCAAATATTTTATCAGCTCCAAACTCTTTCTCCCCTCCTGGGATTTCACTAACCTCTATGTTAGACTTCTTATTAATGTGTCAGGTCTTTAGGTTTCTCTTCTTTCCTTTCTTGTCAAAGTCATTTTATCTCTGATGTTTAGATTAGAAAATTTCTATTTATCTACCTTCAGGTTCACTGATTCTTCCTTCTATCATTTCCATTTTTTTTTTTAGAGATTTTATTTGACAGAGAGAGAGAGATAGAGAGAGAGAGAGAAAACAAACAGGGTGAGTGGGAGAGGGAGAAGCGGGCTTCCTGCTGAGCAGGGAGCCTGATGCAGGGCTCATCCCAGGACTCTGGGATGGAACCTGATGCAGGGCTCGATCCTAGGACCCTGGGATCATGACCCAAGCTGAAGGCAGAAGCTTAATGACTGAGTCACCCAGGGGCCCCTATCATTTCCATTCTTATATTGAACCAATTCGGTGAGTATTATCTTATTCTAAATTTCTCTGTTCTTTTTTATATCTTCTAATTCTTGGCTAAGATATTGGTTTCCATTTTTTCAAGCATGTTTGTAATTACATGGAATATTTTGATAGCTGCTTTGAAGTTTTTTAAATAATTCAAACATCTGTATCACCTCTATGTTGGGATCTGTCGATTGTCTTTCCTCAGTTGAGAAAATTTTCCTGGTTTTGATATGGCAAGTAAACTTGGATTTTATTCTGGATATTTTTAGTATTATGTATGAAAATGTAGTTTCTATTTTAATATTATATCTAACAGGGAATCAGCCTATTTAAGTCTAGGATGCATAATCCTGTCACACTTTTATAGAATGTGGTTCAATTGTTACTGAGTTTCCAAAATCATGTAGAGCTTCTGGTCTGTCCATTTATATGATATCCAGATGCTAATCTGAGACTTGGGCAGTATTCCATACTGTAGGTCATTTCTCAAAACCCTTGATGTGTTGATTCTGGTTTATTTCATCATGGGATGCTCAGTGTTTTGATTACAATTTTATACACGGGTTTAAAGAATCCTTTTCACTAGATCCTCTTCTCCATAATGCACTCACATACTCTGCTAATGATAGCAGGTGAAGGTCCTCACTTTAGTGTCTAAATTTTCCTTTATCTCACCCAAGAACAGAGAAACAAGCCATCAAAAGAAAAATTCATGGATAAAAATTACATAAAAGCTATGCAACAGGGTTTCTTATATACTCCAAATTACAAGCCTGTAGAGGCAGACAAGTGACAGCTACACTATCTGCACAGTACTAGAGTCTATGATGAAAGATGTAAAAGGAATTGATGAAGTATCTGACCAACCTGAGAACAAATGAACTCCCAAAAGTAAAAGACATTCACTGGAAAGACTGGCAGGCCAGGGGCACCTGGGTGGCCCTGTCAGTTGAGTGTCTGACTCTTGGTTTTGGCTCAAGTCATGATCTCAGGATCCTGGGATCAAGCCCCACAATGGGCTCTCTGCTCAGCAGGGAGTCTGCTTGAGGATTTTTCTCCTTCTCCCTCTACCCCTCCCCATGCTCTCTCTCTGTAAAATAAATAAGTCTTAAAAAAAAAAAAAAAGATTGGCAGGCCAGTTTGAGAACAGTAGCTAAAAATGTAAAGAGTTCTGGGAGTCAAGATGGTGTGGAGGAGTAGCAGGCTGAGATGATATCAGGTAGCAGGAAATTAGCTAAATAGTTTATCAAGCCATTCCAAATACCTACAAATCCAACAGGAGATTGAATAGAAGAAGAGCAGCAGTTCTAGAAACAGAAAATTGTCCACTTTCTGAAAGGTAGGACCTGCAGAGAAGTTAATCCAATGCGATGGGAAGATAGTCGTGGGGGGAGGGGCTGGCTCCTGGCAAGCGGCAAGAGAGCACAAAATCAGAACTTTTAAAAGTCTGCTCCACAGAGGGACATTGCTCCAGAGGCTAAGCAGGGGTGGTGCCCATGCGGGAACAGTGTGGTCTCAGGTTCCACAGGGTCACAGAAGGGTTGGGGGTGGCTGAGTAGCAGAGCTTGCAGGTATTAGAGCAGGGACACCAGCTACAGGAATGGAGCTGAGGAGTGAGATCTCAGCTCGGGATTATCTTAAACTGTGATCCAAAGCACAGTCAGACCACTGTTCTTTGAGCAGGGACCCCACAGGTGACAGATCTGGAGAGACCCCCCCTGGAAGAGCGGCAAGGATCTGCTGGGTTTGGAGACTCTAGGCGGGGCTGTGTGCCAGAGACAGAGACACTCGGTCACAGGCCAGGTGAGCTCAGAGCATGGCTGGAGGCCAGGGAGACGGGCGTGATTGAGCACTTTTCTCCAAGGGCGCACTGAGAAGTGGGACCCCGAGCTCTCAGTTCCTCCAGGCCAGAGATTGGGAGGCTGCCATTATCATTCCTGTTCTCCAGAGCTCTATGGAAAGCATTCAGGGAACAAAAGATCCCAGAATCGAACTGGAGCAGATTACATAGCCGGGCCCCTGGCAAGGGTGGTGCAATTCCACCTTAGGCAAAGACACTTGAGAATCACTACAACAGGCTCCTTCCCCAGAAGATCAGCAAGAAATCCAGCCAAGACCAAGCTCATTTATCAAGGAGAGCAGCAAATTCCAGAGGACAAGAAAGCAAAGCATGGTATTCATGGCTTTCTCCCCATGATTCTTTAGTCTTGCAAAGTTAATTAATTTTTTATTTTATTTTTTTTCTTATTCTAATTTTTTTAAACTTTTACTCTTTCCTCTTTTAATGTTTTTTAACTAGTTTATCTTAACAATACCTTTCATTTAAAAAAAATCTTTTTGAACCTTCATTATTGTAGTCATATTTTATCCTTCATTGTATCTAACTTTATTTCTGGTATACACAAAGGGTTTTTTCTTCAAAAAAATTTTGGGATACAACTTATTCTAATAGATCAAAATATACCCTAAATCTAGCACAGTGCTTTGTTCTAGTCTCCAGCCTATGCAAATTCTCTCCATTTTCCTTTTCTTTCTATTCCCAACCAACTTATCTTATCTTTTTTTAGAATTTTCTTGAAATTTTCATCTTTATAGTCATATCCCATCCCTTCGTGTGTTTACTCTTTTTTTGTATATATATGTGTTTTTCTTTAAAATTTTGGGAGGTAGTTTCTTCTAAGAGACCAAAATACTCCCCAAATTAAGTGGGTTGCTCTGTTCTATTCATCAGTCCAATATATATATTTTCTCTTTTCTTTTTTTTTTTTTTAAACTTCTTTTTGCCCCCTTTCTCTCCTCCCATGATTTGGGGTCTCTTCTGATTTGGTTAATGCACATTTTTCTGGGGTCTTTGCCACCCTTTTAGTATTTTATTCTCTCTTTCATATATTCTTATCTGGATAAAATGACAAGGCAGAAAAACTCATAACAAAAAAAAAAAAAGAACAAGAGGCAGTACTGAAGGATAGGGACCTAATCAATAGGGACATTGTTAATATGTCAGATCTAGAGTTCAGAATGACAATTCTCAAGGAGCTAGTCGGGCTTGAAAAAGGCATGGAAGATAATAGAGAAACCCTGTCTGGAGAAATAAAAGCCCTTTCTGGAGAAATAAAAGAACTAAAATCTAACCGAGTTGAAACCAAAAAAGCTATTAATGAGGTTCAATAAAAAATGGAGGCTCTTACTGCTAGGATAAATGAGGCAGAAGAGAGAATTAGTGATATAGAAGATCTAATGACAGAGAATAAAGAAGCTGAGCAAAAGAGAGACAAACAAGTAATGGACCACAAGGGGAGAATTCGAGAGATAAGTGATACCATAAGATGAAACAACATTAGAATAATTGGGATTCCAGAAGAAGAAGAAGTAAGAGAGAGGGGGGCAGAAGGTATATTGGAGCAAATTATTGTAGAGAATTTCCCTAATATGGCAAAGGGAAAAAGCATCAAAATCCAGAAGGCACAGAGAACCCCCCCCTCAAAATCAATAAGAATAGGTCCAGACCCCGTCATCTAATAGTAAAACTTATAAGCCTTATTGACAAAGAGAAAATCCTGAAAGCAGCCAGGGACAAGAAGTTTATAACATACAATGGTAAAAATATTAGATTGGCAGCAGACTTATCCACAGACCTGGCAAGCCAGAAAGAACTGGCATAATATATTCAGAGCACTAAACAAGAAAAACATGCAGCCAAGAATACTATATCCAGCTAGGCTATCATTGAAAATAGAAGGAGAGATTAAAAAAAAAAAATTACAGGACAAACAAAAACTAAAAAAATTTGTAAACACCAAACCAGCTCTACCAGAAATATTGAAAGGGGTCCTCTAAGCAAAGAGAGAGCCTAAGAGTAGTATACCAGAAAGGAACAGAGACAATATACAGTAACAGTCACCTTACAGGCAATACAATGGCAATAAATTCATATCTCTAAATAGTTACCCTGAATGTAAATGGGCTAAATGGCCCAATCAAAAGACACAGGGTATCAGAACGGATAAAAAAACAAAACCCATCAATATGCTGTCTACAAGAAACTCATTTTAGACCCGATGACACCTCCTGATTTAAAGTGAGGGGGTGGAAAAAAATTTGCCATGCTAATGGATATCAAAAGAAAGCTGGTGTGGCAATCCTTATATCAGAAAAATTAGATTTTAAGCCAAAGGCTATAAGTAAGAGATGAGGAAGGACACTATATCATACTCAAAGGGTCTATCCAACAAGAAGACCTAACAATTTTAAATATCTATGCCCCTAACGTGGGAGCAGCCAACTATACAAACCAATTAATAACAAAATCAAAGAAACACATCAACAATAATACAATAATAGTAGGGGACTTTAACACTCCCCTCACCGAAATGGACAGATCATCCAAGCAAAAGATCAATAAGGAAATAAAGGCCTTAAATGACACACTGGACCAGATGGACATCACAGATATATTCAGAACATTTCATCCCAAAGCAACAGAATACACATTCTTCTCTAGTGCACATGGAACATTCTCCAGAATAGATCATATTCTGGGTCACAAATCAGGTCTCAACCAGTATCAAAAGATTGGGATTATTCCCTGCAAATTTTCAGACCACAATGCTCTGAAGCTAGAACTCAATCACAAGAGGAAATTTGGAAAGAACCCAAATACATGGAGGCTAAAGAGCATGCTTCTAAAGAATGAATGGGTCAACCAGGAAATTAAAGAAGAATTGAAAAAATTCATGGAAACAAATGATAATGAAAACACAATGGTTCAAAATCTGTGGGACACAGCAAAGGCAGTCCTGAGAGGAAAATATATAGCCATACAAGCCTTTCTCAAGAAACAAGAAAGGTCTCAAGTACACAACCTAACCCTACACCTAAAGGAGCTGGAGAAAGAACAGCAAAGAAAGCCTAAACCCAGCAGGAGAAGAGAAATAATAAGGATTAGAGCAGAAATCAATAAAATAGAAACCAAAGAAACAATAGAACACATCAACGAAACTAGGAGCTGGTTCTTTGAAAGAATTAATAAGATTGATAAACCCCTGGCTAGACTTATCAAAAAGAAAGTAGAAAGGGCCCAAATAAATAAAATCATGAATGAAAGAGGAGAGATCACAGCCAACACTAAAGAAATAAAAACAATTATAAGAACATATATATTATATATATATTATATAATATATAATATATATAATATATATTATAAGAATATAATATATATAATATATATATATCTTATAATATATATATAATATATATATATTATAAGAACAACTATACACCAGCAAATTTGACAATATGGAAGAAATGGATGCATTCCTACAGACATATAAACTACCAAAACTGAACCAGAAAGAAAAAGAAAACCTGAACAGACCTATGACCAGTAAGGAGATTGAAGGAGTCATCAAAAATCTCCCAAAAACAAGAGCCCAGGGCCAGACGGCTTCCCAGGGGAATTCTAACAAACATTTAAAGAAGAATTAATTCCTATTCTCCTGCAACTGTTCCAAAAAATTAGAAATGGAAGGAAAACTTCCAAACTCATTTTATGAGGCCAGCATTACCTTGATCCCAAAACCAGAAAAAGATCCCATCAAAAAAGAGAATTACAGACCAATATCCTTGATGAACACAGACGCGAAAATTCTCACCAAAATACTAGCCAATAGGATCCAACGGTACTTTAAAAGGATTATTCACTACAACCAAGTGAGATTTATTCCAGGGCTGTAAGGTTGGCTCAACATCCACAAATCAATCAATATGACAAATACATTAATAAAAGAAAGAACAAGAACCATATGATACCCTCAATAGATGTTGAAAAAGCATTTGACAAAGTACAGCATCCTTTCTTGATCAAAATTCTTCAAAGTGTAGGGATAGAAGGCACATACCTCAATATCATCAAAGCCATCTATGAAAAACCCACTGCGAATATCATTCTCAATGGAGAAAAACCGAGAGCTTTTCCACTAAGGTCAGGAACATGACAGGGATGTCCATTATCACCACTGCTATTCAACATAGTACTGGAAGTCCTAGCCTCAGCAATCAGACAACAAAAAGAAATTAAAGGCATCCAAATCGGCAAAGAAGAAGTCAAACTATACTCTTCACAGATGATATGATACTATATGTGGAAAACCCAAAAGACTCCACTCCAAACCTGTTAGAACTTGTACAGGAATTCAGTAAAGTGTCAGGATATAAAATCAATGCACAGAAATCAGTTGCATTTCTATACACCAACAACAAGACAGAAGAAAGAGAAACGAAGGAGTCAGTCCCTTTTACAATTGCACCGAAAACCATAAGATAGCTAGGAATAAACCTAACCAAAGAGGCAAAGAATCTATACTCAGAAAACTATAAAGTACTCATGAAAGAAATTGAGGAAGACACAAAGAAATGGAAAAATGTTCCATGCTCATGGATTGGAAGAACAAATACTGTGAAAATGTCTATGCTACCTAAAGCAATTTACTCATTTAATGCAATCCCTATCAAAATCCCATCGATTTTTTTTCAAAGAAATGGAACAAGTAACCCTAAAACTGATATGGAACCAGAAAAGACATCAAATAGCCAGAGAAATGTTTAAAAAGAAAGCCAAAGTTGGTAGCATCACAATTCTAGACTTCAAGCTCTATTGCAAAGCTGTCATCATTAAGACAGTATGGTACTGGCACAAAAACAGACACTTAGATCAATGGAACAGAATAGAAAGCCCAGAAATAGACCCTCAACTCTATGGTCAACTAATCTTCCACAAAGCAGGAAAGAATGTCCAATGGAAAAAAGTCTCTTCAACAAATGGTGTTGGGAAAATCGACAGCCACATGCAGAAAAATGAAATTGGACCGTTTCCTTACACCATACATGAAAATAGACTCAAAATGGATGAAGGACCTCAATGTGAGAAAGGAACCCATCTAAATCCCTGAGGAAAAGACAGGCAGCAACCTCTTTTACCTCAGCCACAGAAGCTTCTTCCTAGGAACATCTACAAAGGCAAGGGAAGCAAAGGCAAAAATGAACTATTGGGACTTCATCAAGATCAAAAGCTTTTGCACAGCAAAGGAAACAGTTAACAAAACCAAAAGACAACTGAGAGAATGGATGAAGATATTTGCAAATGACATATCAGATAAAGGGCTAGTATCCAAAATCTATAAAGAACATATCAAACTCAACACCAAAAGAACAAAAAATCCAATCAAGTAATGGGCAGAGGACATGAACAGGCATTTCTGCAAAGAAGACATCCAGATGGCCAACAGACACATGAAAAAGTGCCCACATCACTGGGCATCAGGGAAATACAAATCAAAACCACAATGAGATACCACCTCACATCAGTCAGAATGGCTAAAATTAACAAGTCAGGAAATGACAGATGCTGGCGAGGATGAGGAGAAAGGGGAACACTCCCTACACTGTTGGTGGGAATGCAAGCTGGTGTAGCCACTCTGGAAAACAGCATGGAGGTTCCTCAAAAAGTTGAAAACAGAGTTACCCTATGACCCAGCAATTGCACTACCGGGTATTTACCCTAAAGATACAAATGTAGTGATCCAAAGGGGCACGTGCACCCAAATGTTTATAGGAGGAATGTCCACAATAACCAAACTATGGAAAGAACCTATATGTCCATCAACAGAAGAATGGATAAAGAAGATGTAGTGTGTGTATATATATACACACACACACACACACAATGGAATACTATGCAGCCATCAAAAGAAATGAATTTTGCCTTTTGTGATGACATGACTGGAACCAGAGGATATTAAGCTGAGTGAAATAAGTCAGTCAGAGAAAGACTATTATCATATGATCTCCCTGATATGAGGAAGCTGAGAGGCAATGTGGAGGGTTTGGGGGTAGGAAAGGAGTAAATGAAACAAGATGGGATCGGGAGGGAAACAAACCATAAGAGACTCTTAATCTCACAAACAAACTGAGCCTTGCCAGGGGGAGGGGGAGAGGGAGAGGGTGCTTGGGTTATGGACATTGGGGAAGGTATGTGCTATGGTGAGTGCTGTCAAGTGTGTAAACCTGGCGATTCACAGACCTGTACCCCTGGGGCTAATAATACATTATATGTTAATAAAAAAAGAAAAAAGAAAAGAAAAGGTTCTGTATGATCCACTAGTAACTAAGTGCAAGGGTTCTGCGATAAGGCTGAAAGGGCTGAGATAACTCTGGTCCTTATTAGCTTTTTTGAAATAAGCAGCCAGGATTGTCTTCCAGACAGGACATAAGACTAAGGAGAAGACTGACAGAGTAAAATAAAAATTGAGCATTATGGTGCTTGGGTGGCTCAGTCATTTAAGCAGCCAATTCTTGATTTTGGCTCAGGTCATGATCTCAGGATGCTGGGATTGAGCCCAAGTTGGGCTCTGCACTCAGTGGGGAATCTGCTTGAGGATTCTCTCTCTGCTTTTCCCTGTGCCCCTCCCCTTGTTCACGCACACTCTCTCTCTAAAATAAATTAATAAAATCTTTTAAAAAATAAAACGTGATAGGAAAAAGGATAAACAGGAGATGTAAGGGAAAGGGAAACAGGGCCAGGATATCTTAGAAAGCAAGCCACCATATTTTTGCTAACAATACACTAAAACAACAGAGAATTTAACTTTTTAAAATTAGTAAAGCGATCTGAATCAAGTCTCCGTTTGCAAGTTCAGGATATGTAAATATATATATATATATATATATATATATATATATATATATGAATGTGCAACAGGAAAACACTGATGCAAAATGCCACATAAATTTACTATAAAGGGATGCCTAGGTAGCTCAGTCAGTAATCTGCTTTCAGCTCAGTTCATGATCTCAGGGTCTGGGGATAGAGCCCCTTGTCAGGCTCCCTGCTCAGCAGGATGTCTGCTTCTCCCTCTCCCTCTGCTGCTCCCCCTACTTGAGATCTCTTTCTCCCTCTGTTGCTCTGTCAAACAACGTTATTATGAAGAAAAAGAAATGGAGTATAGCATCTCCCCAATGAATGAAACAATGCCAGAATGATGTATCTAATGCATAGATAAAAACTATAATGTGCTGTTTTATAATTATCTGAAATATACTTACAAAATTAAGAAAGACATGAAAGAAGAATATAAGTCAGAATGAAAAAAATCAGACTTTAGTGACAGAATTCAAGAATTAAAAATAGAAACAAATGTTAGTTTAGAAATTAAGACTAAACTAGGAGGAATACAAAAGTAAACATTAAGAATAAATACCATCCTTAGAGAAAAAAAATTAAAGAACTTAAAAATGAGATAAAAAAAATTTTTTTTCAAGAAAGTGAGAGATTGAAGATAGGCAAAGGAGATCCAAAGTGTATAATGGAAGTCCCTGAAAATTAAACCAAAGCACGAAAAGAGAAAAAAAAAAAATCAAAATCTATTGTTCAAGAAAAGTTTCTAAAGTAAAATAAACTATTGAAAGAAAATAACATGCATTTGATAATACTAACCCAGAATTACTAGCACCAAGATGTGTTCTAGTTATAATATCAGTCTTTAAAGAAAAAGAAAAATACTTCAAACATTTAGGTAAAAAGAGTGTACAAATTATAAAGGAAAGAAAATTAGACTACTATTACTCACTTTTTAATAGCAATGTTTTGAGCCAAATAAAAAGTTAGTAACATATTTATAATATTTTATCGCCAATAAAAGTGATTTACAACTAAAAGTCACATATAATTTGTTATCACCATGCAAAAATTCAGAGAATATTGTTACCTTGATTTTTCCTAAGGAAGTTAGTAGACATCAAGCTTCAGACAGCCTAAATGTTTAAAAAGTAACTGGTATGGGAAAAAGAATACATAATGTAATATTAGCAGAAATGCCAGTATTATTTTAAAAGGTATTTATAGTCCAGTATCTAGCACTTCTGAAATTCAGACTGTGGTCTTGAAATACTATTTCCCACTGAAAGAAATCAGAATTTAATGGAGAAACAGCTGAATTTGAGATGTCTAGTCTGCAATATCTTGTCACTCCAGATAACAGGAAAGCTACCAAAAGTTTCTAGTACTATGCCCAAAGTACTCAGAAAACAACTTTTATGTATTTCCACAGGCCTAAAATAGGAAAATTTGAATTTCAGTAGAGAAACAATTTCTCTATATTAGAAATATTAGTAAAGTATTTGTAAAGTATGTTAGTAAATATTAGTAAAGTATGTTGAAATCCATGAGTTATTAATGATATATATTTTGGAAAATACAATTTGTCATCTTCTGAGGATGAAAAGGAATCAGTATATTATAAAATCTGGATAAATGAGAGTGATAAATTAAGCATTAACTTGTATTTTCTATATTAACTGTACAATTGGGTAACTGAGTAGTATATGAGAAAAGTATCTATAAATTCATTCAAATATATATACATATACATATACACATATATATATCACCATTTTGCATGTTGAATTAACATATACACCTAGGCACTGAGCACCAACATCTGCTGAAATAAAAAAATTAAATAAAAAATTAAACCCAAACATGACAAGCCTCTGAATTCAGTTGCCAATAATGACAGATATAGAGGACACGGATATATATAGACCTATACCAAGAATAAGAAATCAGCCAATTCAAAATGTTGGGAATTCTACAAGTCAAATATATTGAGATATTCAACAGATAAATTATCTTAAAAGAGAGATAGAAGAGGAACATGTAAACTTAAAATATAGCTACAAAACATATCATGTTTAAAAATGGTAAGGATTTAAATCAAAATGGTCAGAATTAAATTCTAGTGTTTATGAATGCAAATTATATGATAAAATCATGAAGAAAAAAAAGGACGCAATTATTATAAAAGTCCAGTTAGTAGTTATATTTTGGAAGACTGTTAAGGTCTGTGATTGATGTGGGGCACATGGAGGGCATCCTGGTCTGCCTTACATCATTGTTTCTTAATTTTTGTGGTGAATAAAAGGCCTTATAATTATCACTAAGCAAACAAATTAGTGATGAAACAATTACTCACGAATTTTCCATCTAATAAACTGGTTTAAATTAACAACAACAACAAAAACAAAAACAGAAAGAAAATCCAGGAAAAAAAGAAGATAAGAAAACTGCACCAGGAAGAAAATCCAGTAGTAACAGATAAAACAAAATGAAACAAACAAAACCACACTTTTAATAGTTTAGTTATAATATAAACTTTCAAACACTATGCTAACTGTATTTAAATAATGTAAGCAAGTTTTGAAAAAAAAAAACACACATAGCCACTCAGTAGCTTAAGAACACCTACTGAGTTTGATATAGTATGTTTGAGAAAACAGAACTCATAAATATTAAAAATAAAATAATTGGGGGCGCCTGGGTGGCTCAGTGGGTTAAAGCCTCTGCCTTCGGCTCAGGTCATGGTCTCAGGGTCCTGGGATGAGCCCAGCATCTGGCTCTCTGCTCAGCGGGGAGCCTGCTTCCCTTCCTCTCTCTCTGCCTGCCTCTGCCTACTTGTGATCTCTGTCCGTCAAATAAATAAATAAAATCTTAAAAAAAAAAACTATTTAAAAAAATAAAATAATTGAATGAAAAAAATCAGTAAGATTTAATAGACTAGTTGACTACATAATTAGTAAAATATAAAATATATTTAGTAAAAGATTTTGTAGAAAATTTTGTAAGATTTTTAGTAAACTAAAAAATATGGTCAGGAAGAATTATATAGATGCAACATAGAGACAGGACTAAAAAGATGAGAGGTTGAAAAACTGAGAATATAGAATAAAATGAGAGAATACAGAAAATGTAGCAAATCAATTTTGAAATTTACTTGAGATAATACTTTTCCAGATATGATAAAAGACACCAATTTGAGAAGACCTATATGAATAAAGATAAAAAGAAATCTACATCTGTTCAAATTATTCTAAAACTGCAGAATACAAAAGACATAAGTAAGATCTTAAAAAGTCTTTTTTTCCAAACAGCAACCATTAAAAGTTCAACTGATTTCTTAATAGTGACAAAATAAACCAGAAAACAATGTATTAGTAACTTCAGACATTGATAAAATAAAAATGCTTGTTTTAATTTTTAGAGCAACCACTATAAAAATAGAACAGGTAATTTTCTTACTGGTAGAGAGAAAAATGGAATAGGAAAGAATATTAGTTAATACAGAAGAAGAGAGAAGAGAAGACTTAAAGAAATAAAACATAAGAAGACAAATTATAAAATAAGATGATATAAACATTTTAGGTCAGAATTACATTTAAAAATGTACATTAAAATTAAATAAGCCAATTAAAAAATAAAATATGTTGACTTAAATAAAATAATAGGAAACCAGCAATATATTTTTGGTAAGAAACAGATTTAAAAGGATGTAGAAAGTGAGGGAATTATGTATAATATAGCATATATAATATAAATAAATGAATGCATAAATTAAATATATAATAAAGATAAAATATATCACCTATAAAATATTATAATATCAAAGAAGCTTTAAGGAAAAATTACAAAAGGTGAGAATTATTTCCTAATGTTAAGATTTAATTAACCAGAAAAATGTGACAATGTTAAAAGTGTATATACCTAATAACACTTACTGAAAATACATAAAGCAACTTGATAGATGCACAAAGAGACACAGATATATCTAAAAATATATGTTAGATTTTAAAACTTCTCTCAGCAATTGTTAGACCTTGTGGGCAAAAAATCCTCAATGATAGGGGAAATTTGAACAACATTCTTAGCAAATTTGACTTAATGAACAAATATGACTCAAAGGATCCCTTAACCTAACAATAGTAGAACACACATTATTTTCAAGCTTCCATGAAACTGTTAGTAAAATTTACCATATAGTGGGTCATTAATCAATTCTTAACAGATCTCAAAAGCAGAGCATATCCATTGACCATAATTAAAATTAAGCTGTAATATCCAAAAAACTAATCCCAAAACTCATTTTTGTTTGAAAATAAAAGAATGTATCTCCAAATAACCTATAGTTATAAGGAAGAAATTATAATGGAACACATAAATATGTTAAAAACAGAAAGATACGAATTTTATACCAAATTTGTGACATATAATTAAAGTAATGCCTTTGGCGTTGTATCTAAAAAATCATCATCACTACCAAGGTCATCTAGATATACTCCTATGTTATCTTCTATAAGCTTTATAGTATTATGTATTATATTTAGGTCTAGGATTCATTTTGTGGGTTTTTGTTTTTTGTTTATCTTGTTTTTTTGTTTTTTTGAGGGAGAGAGAGAAAGTGTGTATTGAATGGTGGGGGAGCGGTAGAGGGAGAGGGAGAGAAAAAATCTTAAACAGGCTCCATGCTCAGCCTGCGACCTGAGATCATGACCTGTGCCAAAACCAAGGGTTGGGCGCTTAACTGACTGAACCACCCAGGTGCCCCAAAAGTTTAGGATCCATTTTGAATAAATATTTTTAAAGGTCTATGTCTAGATTCTTTCTTTTTCTCCTTTCTTTCCTCCCTCCCTTCCTCCCTCCCTTCCTTCTTTCCTTCCTTTTTTCCTTCCTTCCTTCCTTTCTTTATTTTTGTATGTGGATATTCACTTGTTCCAGTATCTCTTGTTTGAAAAGACTATTCTTTTCCATCAAATTACTGTTCCTTTCCCATCAAGTAACCTTTGTTCCTTTGTCAAAGATCAGTTGACTGTATTGGTAGGTATCTATTCCTGGGCTCTCTAATCTGTTTCACTGACCCATTTGTGTATTCTTTCAGCAGTATCACACTGCCTTGAGTATACTTTATGCAAGTTTTGACTTTGTGTAGTGTCAGTTCTCCTTTGTTGTTCTCTTTCAATATTATTGTGGCTCTTTTGGGTCTTTTGCCTTTTCATATGAACTTTAAAATTAGCTGTCAATACTCACAAAATAACTTACAGGAATTTGAGTTGAGAAAAGACACATTTTCAAAGTTGCAACATTCCCTTTAAGCATTAAGACTCCAAGCACTCTGGAGCTCATAGTCTATAAAATCCTTTCTCTTCAGTCATACCTACACTGATGCATTCTACCAAGGTGTGGGAAAAATCACATGTTCCACAAGATGTTCTAAAATTCCACCAGCAAAGCAGTATGAGAACTTTATTCACATAAAACACAGAAGCACTATTAATAGGCACCATTGTGGGGGGAAAAAGCTGTTCTGCACAAATCAATATTTTAGATAGCTGAAGATTACTTTTAAGAGGTCCACAGATTTCAAAGAACTCGAGTCCCATACCAAAACGGAAATCTTAGCTTGTCTCCATCTCTCTTTTTACTCCTCCTCCTCTCTAGGTTCTTTGTGCAGAATTAATAAGACTCTTTAATTTAGAGTAGGAAAACAAAGATGGGATGTATGTTGCTGAGATAAAGAAGAACATCTAACCTAGAAGAAAGAAAAGTTAGAACATGTCCTGCAAGGGAATACAGAGAGTTCAAGAAAAGACAGAATTGTCAGACAGAAAAAACCCTATAATTTCACAATATGCTGATATAGCTGAACAGGGATCTCACTGCCTGAGTGGAGATGAGGGAGAGGGTGGTTCAGAGAGAAGGTGGTGAGGCTGAGTTGTGAAGTACTGAACTATGTCAGGGGAGGGTCACTTGGAGAATTAGGAGGTAAGGATTCGGCATTAGCCGCTCTACCAGAAGTGCAGACTTGTTTCTATCAGTTGGGGTGGTGATATGAGAAATAATAAAAATAGCAGATCCTAACAGGTCCACTTTTCAGACTGTTAAATGATTAGTGTGCTGGGAGAGTTTGTTACTGGGATGTTTTATAGAGTGGACAAATCCTGCAAGTTGGAAGACTTTCACACCAGCCATGTTGTTTTAAAACCATCAAATTCCCTTTTTTTAAAAAAAATGTTGGGAATAAATATTTTTCTAGAAAATAATTCTAAATTAGTCTGTACATTATTCAACTGCAATGCTTTTAGTAAAGGAGTTTCTCAATAATTTGCTGAATTGTTTTAAATATGTTATGAGGAATATCAATTAAAGTCTTCTTGGTGACTTGGGGTTATCATAATCAACATCCTTGTTGACTGGAGCTATAATGCAGCTGTCTCCTCAGGCTCTCTGGTGAAGTATGAGGAGCTATTTGTTCTAGCACTAAGTAGATCACATTTGAGAACTTTGGGAGTTATTTTTGTTCTTTCCCATGTCTTGCTGGAAGTATTCACTTCTTTGCTTTCATTCTTATTTTTATCAATCTTGCTTAACTGTGCAACTGGCTGTTTTTGGTTTCTGTATGTTGAGATTAATCATTAAAGTTATTAATTATCTTGAAATATAAATTCACAGAGTGTTTAGTTTTTGAGATAGGGCTTTTCAGCTGTGGATCATGATCCATTAATGAGTAGGGAAATCAATTTAGTGGTCAGGATAGAATAGAAAATATCATTGAAAATATTTTGTTCATCACATGTGGCAAGTGTAAATGTTTTGTGAAATCCAGTATTGGTATGATGGTAGAAAATGTAAACTATGAGCTATTATTTGAATGTAACTCATAGCAAGAAATAACTGAATAAATTTTAAGGCATTGGAGTTTCGACGTGTCTTTTCCCACCAGCTAACTCCTTGTAACTTCTTGATTTCATTGCAGGACACTGAAGGATAAGAATGTTATTTCAATGTAAAGTCTCTTCCTCTTAACTTTAACTTCATTAGGGGAGGGACATTTAAGACCTCTAATACCTATAATGGAGTCATTTTTCAAAGCAACCATTACTGAAAAGTTTGAGAATTATTACAAATCTGACATCTTCTTGAGGTGGTGGTTATGACACACACCCGCTCATCAACAGTCTCAGAAGTAACAGCAAATAGCAGAGAGAAAGAATGGGAAGTGTTCCATGCAGCATTTTGGGTTGAAATGTGGGTCTGGACATGCTTTCATTTTGGAAGACGGCTTTACTTTGCTAGCAGTGGCAAAATAGTGGCAAAATAGCCTCAGAAAAAGAGTGGAGGTTTCCTTAGGGAGGGCAGGTAGCACTTTCAAATAAAGGTATAACTAGAGTCTTTGAGATCGCTTTTGTGCCCACTTCAACTCACTATGGAGGGAAGTCTGATGGGGATCCTTGGCAGGGAGTCTAAACAGAAATAATTAGAGCATCTTACTGCATTTCTGTGAAACTTAAGTATGAGATAGAAGCCAGATAGGCAGGGCACAGGTTAAAAATAGGAACAGAAACTTCCAACTCAACTGACAGGCTAGATATTTAAATATTTATCAAACAAAAAAGATGATGATAAGCTGATGATAAGATTTTATTGGTTTTACTCCTTTCTAGAGGTCTGAGAGGAAGTATAGACACTTCTATACCTCCCGATATTTTCTTCACACCCCTGCACTTTTCTTGTCTCCATTTGCTTCCTTTTATTTCTTTCAACCTGATAAAGAAAGAAAGAAGGAAAGGCCCTTATATGATTAGTTATTGATTGATCAATGTATTAACAAACCCTTGGTGCCAGTATTATAAGAGTCACTGGGATAGGTACTTTGAAGGATACAAGGCTATATAAAAGTCTGTTGCTCCAAAAATACATAATGCAGGGTGGTCAGGACATTCAGAATACAGGAGGAGGGGGTTCAGCCCTCCATTTTCCTGTGGTTCAAATATATGCATAACACAATCCACAAATGTACTTTTTTTCAGAAGAAAAAACAGACCAGGAATTTTTTCTTATTTTAAGTTCATCTGCTAGATCTCTATTTTTATACCATTAAAACCTAGATAAACCTACTTGGTATAAAAAATATCTAGCTTGATTGCAAAAGGCCATATTGTGGCCATATTTTTTACACCAACAACTCACTGTGCGTTCACCTGGAATAAATCTAGGTGTTCAATAAATTGGGAGGCATGGTTCCTTCCATGAATAATACAAAACTTCACAAAGATTTTCCAGAAACTCAGCCATCATTAGAATTATTCAAAGAATGAAAACTTCTCCTGAAAGGAATTCCCAATAGCTCATTTGCTATGTAAACAAATCGTGTGTCCTGAAGGTATGGTTGGAGTACATAAAATATTAAAATGTTGACACCTGATAGATTCTAGGAAGAAATTTAAATTTATAGGCGAGCATTTCCTGGAGCAGTGGGAGACCCTTATAGTTCAATGAGTCTTACATTAAAAATAAGACAAGGTAAGATAAATTAGCCCAGAGGATACTACAGACATGAATTTTATGCCCAGTACCACCATGACTATGGTTATGGGTACCCTTTTGCTCTTTTGGAATTGCAGGAAATGAAGACTACATCTACCAATTAATCCATGCAGATGCAGCTACTTTGTGTCACTGAATGGAAGGTAGAAAGAGGCAAGGAAGAGGATGAGTGGAAAATGAAAGTGAATGATGACAACAAAAGATTATTATAAAAGTTATAATTAACTGAATCCTTTCAGTATAATTACTGTGATGCATGTTTTCATGTGCCTTTTCTTATGTAATTGTTAAGGTAAACCCCTGATGTAGATTTTAGTTTTATTCCTAAAAAGCAACAACTATCAGGTGAGGCTAGGCTTGGTAAATGTCAATAATCAAAGTGGTTTGTTCTGTTTGGTAGTCATGGAGGCAGGCAACACTAGAGACTAGGCATACCCTCTATTGGAATTCCAGGCAGTGAGTGGATTCAAGATGGGTCTTTGGCAGAAACTAAACTGTAAGCATTCTGTGTCATGCAAAGTGTCATGCAGGTGTCAGTGTCCCAACCAAGAGAGTCCCTATTCAGAGAGGGCTATCTACACAGACATCCAGAATAGTACATGGAACACTGAGACAGGGGGCTTAACAGAGGAAAAACCTCATCATGACAGGGGTTATGGGCTATCTGCAACTTCCCAGGCACATGAGACTCAGGAAATCAAAAGATTAATTCCAGATCTCATGATTATGCTGTGGCCTCTAATACCCTAATATTATCTCACCCTAACTTCAATGCTTCACAACAAACCTATAAGAAAGGCATTAATTTTATAATCATCATCAAGATTATCACCATCACCATCATCATTTTTACCAAAAAAGTAATTGTGGCTTAGAGCAGTTAGGTCACTCAGAAGAAGATAAAACCATGGTATGAACTCACGTTATCTGACTCTAAAGAGAGTTCTCTTAACAAACCACCAGCTTACCTAAGTGAAATTTCCAGGCTCATCCATTCATTCAGTAAACCAATATCTATAGGGCAGATCCTATGTGCCAGCCATGGTGATGGGGTATAGGTATTAGATACGCAACGAATATTGTTTTGATGATTGAATGGATGGGTGAATGAATGAATGCATGAATATGCTTTTATATTTGTGAACACATAGCTCAGAACACACCAATTTGAAGCTATGACATTTTTAAAAAGATTTTATTTATTTATTTGACAGAGAGAGAGAGATCACAAGTAGGCAGAGAGGCAGGCAGAGAAAGAGGGGGAAGCAGGCTCCCCGCTGAGCAGAGAGCCCAATGCAGGGCTTGATCCCAGGACTCTTGAGTTCATGACCTGAGCCGAAGGCAGAGGCTTAACCTAACACTGAGCCACCCCAGCACTCCTGAAACTATGACATTTTGAATAAACTCTTCTCTGGAGGCCATACGGTAAGATCATCCCCTTGTACATGGGAGCAGTCTTCCTTAGATTGAAAGGCTCTGTTCTTCCTGTCAATTACCCTGACATAAGGCCTATTTTAGATTTGGGAATGAGAGATGGTGAAGCAGGCATTAAACCAGAGGGAAAGCAAAAATTCCTTCTTTTCTTTTAGTCTCTTGGAAGTTTGGTCTGAACTCAGAGGCAGAGGTGCTCAGAGCACAACTCTAAGCACTGTATGCAGCTGTTTCTGACACATGGAAGGGGATCCTATGCATTGGCCTAAACCTATGGGCTCCATGACCCTTGGAATTTAGTTGTCATGCATAATCCATCTTTAGGTCTATACTTCAACATTCAGTAAACTCTTATCAAAGGTAACAGCCTAGCAGCCTTGACTGTGTTGGAAGTGGGGCAATTTACAGTGAGGATCAGGGAAACTTGGGAAGCACCTTCTAGGCAAGAGTGGAGGCTGCAATATTTCCTTAATTCTCAGTAGGGTGGAGATCTCCTGGGGATGGCACAGAAGAGGGCTGTGTCATGACAATAGTGTGGATGCTTAAAAGCAGAAGGAGATGGGGAATTGTTTGTTTGTTTTTTAAATATTTTATTTATTTGACAGACAGAAATCACAACTAGGCAGAGAGGCAGGCAGAGAGAGAGGAGGAAGTAGGCTCCCCACAGAGCAGAGAGCCCGATGCGGGGCTCGATCCCAGGACACTGGGATCACGACCGGAGCTGAAGGCAGAGGCTTTAACCCACTGAGCCACCCAGGTGCCCCGATGGGGAATTGTTTTTAAACACACATGAAGAACAGCTGGAAGGACTCATAAATTTAACTGGCAGACATGTAGTCAGAAATAGGGAATTAGGGCATGGGAGAGTTGAGAGGAGTTGACTTCATAAGAATGTGGTTGACTTCTGGGGGTACTTGCTGATGTTTATTGGGCAAATACAATTCCATGCCCATAACAGCTGCTAACTGGATACCTGTGGTATAGTGAACAGAACAGAGCCCTGGTAGCCAGGAGACCAGGATCATCCCAAAGAGTGGCTGGATTAGTTTCCTGGGTATCCATCACTTTCTTTGAAGCCAGGACCAATAATGTTCATGTGTATGACACATGCCCCCTGGAAGCCAAAGTCTTATGTTCAGTACTCATTCCTAGCACCAGATAAATTTCAGTCCTTTCTTTCCCATTCAACAAAGCATATAGGAGCCTAAGGAAAATGTGAAGCTATTAAAGGGGTAATATTCATTCTTTCTAATTTGTATGTAAAATAGGTATTTGCAAACTATAAATAAATGTGAAGCACTCACAATGCCACTAAGAAAAACGATCTGTAAACCATCTCCCTGGACTATTAATCTATGCCTACACTACCTTCCGATCATTTGGTATGGACAATCTTCTACAAGGAGAAGCAGTAAGATGGGAGGAACAGAGGATAGAAATTGGGCATGATGGTATGAATTCATTCTGATGTTGGGAGGGTGGAGAATGAAACAAGTAAAGATTGGGAAGTTGAGCTGGGTAGCACTGTACAGAGATGAACGTCACGGGAAGAATCCACTGGAAGAAGAGCTGTATCTCTTTTGCTCAAGCCACCTCTGGCACATCTTGGAAATCCCCTCTGACAGGGAGGGCAGGGCATAAGCATCTTCAGACTTCTGCCAAAATTCAGGGGCAGTCACAAAAGGGGTTAGTTGCCATTTCCCTTCCATGATATCATTCTCAGTGAAAAGTCAAGATAGAAAACCAAAACAAACAAGAGCAAAAAAAAAAAAAAAAAAAAAAAAAAAATCATCGAAATCCACATTCTTAGTTTCCATTTAAACCAGGCTCCAGGCAGCCTCGTTATCTTCAGCACAGGATTCTCCTTAATGTGCTGGGAGTAGATTCAAGATCGGGGGAGTGGATGAGGAACACCTATAACCTGATCCAAACACTCCACTAATGTTTCCTCTTCCTCAACCCCCCAGGAGGTCAGTAGCTCAGTGGTTACTCACTGAGGAAGAAAAGTTGAAGCATGCAGACTAACAGGGACCCACTACCAAAGAGAGGGTGAACCAGGGAATACAACAGAATCCTGCTATAGGGTTGACCAGCTCTGTCTCATTTTCAGAGATGGCCTCCAGTAAAATCATATGTGAGGCTGTTTCACTTCTCTTAAGCTTACAACCCAAGGCAGACTCCCTGGGGAGGGGCATCTCAAACTGAATTCATGCTTTCAGGTGGGGTCAGGAGATTTTCACTAGGTAAGTGTGACTTTCACTTCTGACAAGCAACGACATTACTTGATCAGCACGTAATTCTTAGGAAAGAAACATTTGGCTGAGCTAAAAGGAAAAGCATCAGGCACAGACAGATTAGATTTTCCTTTAAATAAACATGGCCTTTCAGAAAGGCAAGAAAAACGTTTAGAGCAAAACATGCTGGGCATGAGAATTTCAGATGAAATATCTACCCACCCTGAGCAAGAACAAGAATCACATCACTATCCCCAAGTCAGAATCACTCCTTTGTTAAACCAATGAGGATAATTTAAAAGTGTTTTGTTCTTATAGGCAGAGGTGTATCTCTCCAACACCAAATTTTGCACTGCTCTGGTCTCACAGAGCATTCATGGTCGACAATTATTTCATTAGATCACTAGTATTTGGGACACTTGAGGTTTTCTCAGCCTTCAACTTGATCCCAAAGATAACAAGGAAGCCCCTCTTCCAGCAGGTTCTTCATATTAAATGGAATGGCTATGTTATAGTCCGATCACTGAATCATAATATAGTGCTGATCGGTTTGCTTCTTAAATTTCATAAAGCTCTTCACAAGGTTTTCTTACATGTCTCATCTTTTTCCATTATGTATTTCTGTTTCCATTACATGCCCTTCATTTTCTGTCCAAACCCCACTCTTTCCCTCTACTTTTTATCTCATTGACCCAAATTAAAAAGCCAGGAACGTTTCACGTTTCATTTGCATTGCCAATCACATTTAGTTAATCATCAAGTCCAAAGAATTTAAAAATTTTCACAAATGCATATGCCAATTCAATAAATACCTGTTAAACAATTTGATATGTTTCAGCCACATGTCTGTACATTAAAGATATTGAGAGAAAAAGGTAATGCTCTCTTGGAACTCCCTTTTAGTGGGAGAGGCAAATGATGAGTAAACAAGATAATTCTATATACAGATACCTCATGAAGATGATAAAATGAGGCACTGTGATTGAGAGTGACCTGCTTGTCCTCTCTGACTTGGTGACATTTAAACTGAGACCTAGATGATGTGATGAACCAGCTACACAAACATCTGGAGGAAGAACAGTCCAAGCTGGGGGAACAGCAGGGGCAAAGGCCCCATGTAATAAACAGTCTACTTATTTAATACAGGACAAAGTGCCTTTGGCTAGAGTGGGGTGGACTGTGGTTTCCATAGACTAACATGAATGGTTGGAAGATAAGCAGAGGAAGGGGCCTAGTGAGCTGCCATAAAGAGTTCTGACCCATTCTACATGCTATGAGAAGTCACTGAAGGGTCTGGGAAGGATAGTAATATAAACCTAATTTCTATTTTAAAAGATATGAATATCGAGCAATAGAGACGATGGCGGCTTGGGCTAGGTGACAGCTGTGGAGAGAAGTTACATATTCTCTGGATATTTGGGAATTTCATTTGATGTAACTTAGTGATGGATTGGATACAGGATGTGAGAGAAATCAGGAGTGAGGCCTAGGTTTCTGACCTGAATGACGGGCGGGCAGTGGTACCAATCACTCTGACTCACACATTATCATATTTTACTTAGTCCAATATCTTGTCTGATATCTTTAGTCCAATATCTTGTCCGCCATACTGCAGGCCCTCTAAAATCTGTCATCCACATCACTGCCAGGGTAATTCAGAGAGAAAACAATGCTCTCATTATTCCATTTCTCATAACCTTTCTTTTTAAAAGACTTTTTGTTTACTTGTCAGAGAGAGAGTGTGCACAAACAAGAGGGGACAGCAGGCAGAGGGAGAAGCAGATTCCCTGCTGAGCAAGGAGCTGGATGTGGGATCCTAGGACCCTGGAATAATGACCTGAGCTGAAGGCAGATGCTTAATCAACTGAGCCTCCCAGCATTCCTCTCATAATCTTTCAGTAACTCTCTGTTGCTTAGGAGAGGTAACAAGCTCCTTTATCTAATGTTCAGTGATATGGTATGTAGAATTCTAAGATGGATCCCATACTTCTATGCCCTGGTGTTGTTAGCCTGTTAAACCCCTCCCCTTGAATGTGATTGGGACCTGTGAATGTGACAGATGTCATTCCCATGATTAAATTATGCTGGATGAGACTGTATTGGATGGGCCTGTCTTAACCAGGTAAAAGCCTTTAAAAAAGAGACTGGCTCTCCCTGATTAGAGACTCTTCTTCTGGCCTCAAAGAAGCAAGCCATTATGAGTTTTACAACTGGTAGGAGGTGAATGTTTCCAACAACCACATATGCTTGGAAGAGTACCCTAAGACCCAGATGGGACCCTAGCCCCAGCCATACCTTGACTGTAGCCTTGTAGGACCCTGAGTATGGGTATCGACTTAGCCATGCTTAGATTCTTGAGCCACAGAAACTATGAGAGAATATGTGTACATTGTTTTAAGCTTTAAGTTTATGGTGATATGTTATAGCAGCCAGAGAAACTAAGGCAAAGGCCTTTCATGCCTGACTTCTATTCATTTCTAATTTCATCAGTCATCTTAACTGGTCTCAAACTTTATACTTCAATAGTACCCAGTGATTTGCAGATACTGGCCTTTACTTAGCTGTCCTTCACCCCACACTCCTGGTGATACTGGGTCCTCTTTCTAGAATTTCCTCTGTCTCTCCATCATCTAATTTCTACTTGGAAACACTCTTTTAGGAAGACTCACTTCACAGTTCATCTACTAATTTACTCTTTTAACACATATTTACTTCACATCAGTCGAGGGATAAACAGAAATTTCTGCCATCATTTCCACTACATCCCAATGAAAGAGAGAGATCTTCGAAACAAATAAATAACCAAATACATGGGATAAAACCTATGATGGATAGAAAGCTCGGACAAGAGAATAACAATGGCTTCTTCATAAAGCTTTCCCAGTCCATCTTGACTTACCCCACCATTCTGCATCTGCTCTCCATAGATTATATGTATATTAAAGGTAGGGATGGTATTTTGCTTTTCTCTATATTCCTAGTACCTCGACCATGTGCTTATGCACAATAGTTTTGTTGAATAAATTTATATAAGACCTACCCATTCCTGTTGGCCTCTATGAAAGCCAGAGCAAAACATTACAAAATCAAAGCAAAACCAAAACCACAGATCCACTCTGTCCCTAAATCAAGAAGGGCCTGGCCTAGGGATTTAATATCCAATACAGTGGGACCTTAATTAGCTAGCTGCTTCTAGCATATTTCCCAACATCCCTGGACACTTGTTTTAACATAACCCAGCAGTCTCCTTGATCCCCAAAATGAGTCATCAACCTGTCTTACTTGACTTCTAATCATAGTCCCTGATGCCCTTCTCATTCCCTATTAGTTCATTTCAGTTCTCTGGGGTTTTCTTGTCAACTAGTTCCTTTTAATTTCATTCTCTTCTTGCCATTTCCCTTGTACAGATTCCTATTACAACAGATATTTGTCAATTTTGAGGCCTCCCAGCAACTTTGAACACCCTTTTTAAGCTGAAGTAATTTATTTCTTACTTTTTGACTCTTGTTGGGAGCCATGTACTCAATTCCCCTGCCTCCTTTGAAGCTGGGGCACACTTATATGACCCACAGCCTCTTAATCAGATTCAATGAATGGATGGTGAATTAGAAAATTAATAATTTAAAGAAATAGGTCCCACATAGAACCCTTTTGGGAGATGGTATTGGGAGCTACATCCAGTTTCCATGGGCAGTGGTAGCTAAGGTTCTTGCAGAAGCATCCAGGGCTGGCTTCCATAACATCTGTACCTGGCAGAAGTACCAGACTGTCTCCACTGAGACCAGTTCTGTGGTACGGCTTTGAACATTATTCTAGGCTGCATAGCTGGAGTCTGTGAGCTATTCAATATTCTTTAATATAGACCTTAAACTATTGAAGCTAGTTTATATTTGTTATAACTAAGAACCTTGCTTGTTACATCTCTGACTACCCTCCCCCCAAACAACTTGGCATTCACCTAAAAGAGCATTCCAAATGGTGTGCCTGGTCTCTTCTACCATTCCATTATCCACCTGGCCATCGTCCCTATTCCCTGCCATGCACATATACATACAGAGAGTAGAAGCCTGAGTGTGGGCAAAGGTACAGAGTACTGGTGTTTAGCAAATTCCCTTGGGTTTGAGATGTTCCACTGATCTTGTCTACTCCTCAGCTTGTGTCTCTTCATCCCTGACCCAGTTACTCCTAATACCTTTTCTTTACCAACTATGATCCTCCCCCAAAATGCTTAATGGAGAGCAGTATTATTCTACAAATCTGTAAAGTGGAGAGCTAAGGGGACAGATTTGGGCAACCACATCACTTGAGGAGCCATGCATGACTTATAATACTTGAGGAGCCATGTAAGTCATTCCCACACATCTGCCCAGAAAGAAAACTCACTGTGGTTAGCCTCATTAGAAACTGTTATATAGGTCTGCTGCCAAGGAAACTACATTTTTTTTTTATTCCCAAAGCCAGAACTTAATAAAAAATGGAAACAGAAAGGAAGTTCTAAAATAAACAGGCCAATTTTTTCCTGTGCCATAATCTCAGCAGATCTGTGCATAATCTCATAATCTCAGCCCATTATATTGACAGGTCAGCTTATCACGGATTAATGCACACAATGACCAGGAGGGAGCAGTCAGGTCAGAATCAGGATGGGTGCAGTCGGTTAAGGTGACAGATCACCATTTTCAAGAGAGGTGAGCCCCTCATTAGCAGGGCTGACAGAGTGTCCATCAGAGGCGGAGGTCCGTGAAGGTCAGGAGGATGCACCATGTACCCTGCAAAGTGCCAGGATACAGTCCCCCAGACAGCCACACTGCTGTATTAAACAACCTTCTCAATGTTGCCATGCTTTTTGTTTTGCCTTTTTTTTTTTTTTAATCACCTGCCTTTGAATTTTGCACCACAAAATGAAAATTAAATGAAGGCTCCAAGTATAATGATGGACCATGCTACTTAGCCTAGTTTACTTATGAAACTCATTTCTCTTGCTTGGCCTCCTACCAAGGTACTTTCCTGACCACGGGAAATGGTTGAATGTGAAAAGGGCCCAGGCATGGAGTGAAGCTAACCCAGTATTGCTTCTGTCACTTTCTGGCTCTGGGTCTTGAGAGGCAAGTCAGTCTCAAGCCTGAACACCTTTCTTGTAAAATATCAGTACACACTCCACGAGTGATGCGGAAATGTACCTGGCACATAGCACATTTGTCATGGGCTGTCAATCATATTTTCCAGAATCTCTGGCCGGCCCTATTCCCAAGCACAGAGTCCTATGAACCAACTGCAGGAGAAAGAGAAAGCATTAGGAATTTATTAGCTGGATGGCTCCCTGTCTCACCTCTCTCTTCAGCTATGGCAGGCAAGATACTGTCAGCAGCTGTGTCCCCACATCAACAGCTGTCTACATGAAACAAGGCAGGAGGCCCATATTAAATAATGAAGATAGAATACATTAATTATACCATGGTAAGTAACTATCATATAAAATATGACTATTATATGATTGTTATTACTTTTACTGCATTATTCATGCTGACATAAATATAACAGCCCACTAGTCATCAGTGTCATACTGTTTTTATAGAGAAAGAAAATGGAGCTCAAAGCATTTAATGACCTAATGGCCAAACCTCTAAAACACCAAAGTAAAGGTTGGCAATGCATGAAAAGAGGCCTGCAGTTTTGCCAATAGGACGGCTTAATGACTGAGCTATGTTTTAATTTTGACTTCTCATTCCACTGATGCCTTCCTAGTCCATCAGCCTTATAACTGGGCAGAACAGGTTGAAACATAGGGGAATACAAATAGAAGAACACATGATAGGTTATCCTGGCCTGGAATATCAAACATGGTCTTCCAATTACACCATGGGAGCTTCATTTGTTTGATTCTTAAAAATAACTATTTAGGGGCACCTGGGTGGCTCAATGGGTTAAAGCCTCTGCCTTCGGCTCAGGTCATGATCTCAGGGTCCTGGGATCGAGGCCCACACGGGGCTCTCTGCTCAGCAGGGAGCCTGCTTCCCTTCCTCTCTCTCTGCCTGCCTCTCTCCTTACTTGTGATCTCTGTCTGTCAAATAAATAAATTTTAAAAAATAACTATTTAGATCTATACCAGCTCCCCACATATGAGTGGTAACTCATATCCTTTTAGAGTAATTGTAGCAATATCTCATATGAAGAGGGCAAAGCATATTAAGAAAATAAAACCCAGAGACAGTTTTCCAAGGACAAAATTGCTGGCATCAATATTAAGTTCAGTGAATTAAAATTCTTGTTCTTTTCAGCATTTTATACTACCTCTTATTATCTGTAAGTATCTGTAAGAAAATGGATCTGGAAAATGAAAGGACGAAGAAGGGTAAACTGGTAGAAAGTGTGTAAGGCAAAACAAGTTTCCAGATTCACTGTTCTCAAAGACTTTCTTTCTAGACCCACCAAGCTTATTGCCTGTGCCACTTTCACCTTCTTCCTCATATAAGTCTGGCGTAGGCAAGCCAAGATCAAAACACAAACAAACAAACAAACAAAAGAACCCATAACCTTTTTGAAATTATCAGAAAGAGATTAAAATTTACCCTTTGATAGGCATTTAGAAAATATAAAAAACTCATATGCGAAAATAACTAAATGGGGCCAAATTTTAGACCCTGTAGATGGCTATTTTAATCATACGTGGACATGGAAATGGATCATTTACTCATCAAAGAATATTTATTGAGGGTCTTCTGTGTACAAAATAGAGGCTGGGATCATAATTTTCAGACTTTTGCTGATGTGTCTGGATCTTTACACCTCCCTTGACACCAATGACAATCACCATTATTTTATCATTACTATCTATCTCTGCTAAATTTTCAACGGTTATGAAAAATTCAGAAGTCAGAGTAAGATATTTAAGTCTCTACCAGAAGTGTCTCGCTAGATGCCAAGTGGGACAAATTTATGCTGGAGCTCAGCTACTAAGGATTCCTATGAAGATCACATGAAATTATGCATGTGAAATACTTTATAGCAAAGGGTTATATATATATGCAAGGTATTGTTATCAGATTTACTTTTCTAAGTAAATAATTTAATGGGAAATGACTTGGGTGCTGATTCTAATAACAAACTCACTTTTTTTCTTAGAAAAATTCATTGATATTTTATTTTACAGTAACTATTAAAAATTCACAGGTAACTTTATTATTTCCTATTTTATTTTATAATCACCATTTAAAGCAGTACTTGAATTGCTAATGATTCTTATTTAACTTATTATTATGGAAATTTTTTAAAATATGTGAAAGTAGGGAGAACAGTATCATGAACCTCCATGTTCCCATGAACCAGTTTTTTAGCAATTTCTCTCCCACCCCCTTTCCCTCAATACACGCAGTGGATTTTTTAAAAGCAAACACTAAACCTTGTGCCATTTCATCCTTAAATATTTCAATATATGTCTCCAAAATATAAGGACTCTTTTTCTGTGTTTATTTTTAACACAACCACAATAGATGACCACATTTAAAAGAAGCCTTCAGGAGACAGTTTCCTATTAGGAAAGAATATTGTGCCATGTATCTTACTCAAGAATATTCTGTGACTCCCCAATGCCCTCAGGATGAAATCTCAACCCTAAGATCATGCTCTAATCAAAATCTTCCCATTGTCCCTCCCATCATCTGGGCACATTTGTTCATACTATTTAATCCATCATAATGTAGGCCTCCTGCTGCTTTTCCATCTTGACCCTACCCATTTTGCAAGGACCTTTTAATTTCCACACATCACTGCAGCCTCTAGTGATTTTTTTTTTTCTTTAAACCCTTATTGCATTTACTCTACCATTAGAAAGGAGTATTACAGGGAACAAAACCATGTGCTCTGAAGTCTGACAAAGTTGGGTCTGGGAATTTCTCCATGACTTACTTACTAGCTAAATGCCCTTGGGAAAGTCCTCCCCAGTCCTCATATCCTTAGGTGCTAATAGGAACAATTGTATTGTAGTTAAGGATACTAATTAAATTTATATGTGTTATATATGTAGATATTGTATATATGTGTAAATCATATACATACTCACATGTACACACATATACATACCACACACTCACATACATGCTTACATTGTTTGGCAGAAAACAATCAAGGTAGTGTTATTCCTGCTGTTGTTACCATCTGTATTCATTACCATATTCTGCCTTTTGATACGGAGTTTCCTGTTATGTTTCACTACTTGACTCTCGGACTGTTAGTTTCCTTTATTTGTATTTACTTACAGACATCAGCTTCTTGAGGTCAGAGCCAACTTTGACTCTCCCATAGCAGTTGGCTTCACAGAGGAGATTCTCAAAGATATTGCTGGAAGCCAGCCAGCCAGTGTGCAGAGACATCAAGACACCCAGGGTTCTTTCTCTTCCCCAAACCCCCAGGATGTTGTGTTAAATAGGAGAACCTCTCCCTTCTTTTCAGGCTCCCTGCCAGACTTGCTATGTTTGTGTGGTACAGGGTACTTTAAAGTAAATCTGTAGATTTCTCCAAAAAGGAAAAACCTTTTATGCAGAAAAACAGGTGATGGGACAACTGGAAAAACAGCCGTTTCTAACCAAAGTGAGTTTCCTGACAGCTGATCCTATCAGAGGGCTGCTGTCTTATCCTGGAAATGCCATCCTTCTTTTAGTCTGTAAATATCATGCTATAGAGAACACCTCAGCACTGGCTTCAGGAGGAGACGGAGTCAACGCTGTATGGCAGTTTACTGTCAACCAAAGGACAATGCTTCTTTCTTGGATTTAATAAAACAGGAAGGAGTTTGGGCAGGCTGCTCCAAAGAAAGGACACGCAATCCTGCCATCACATTGTAGTTTCTTTAATAAAATGATGAAAGAGCGTCTTTGTCCTCCAAATGCCAGTCTAACTTGGGCACATTCACTTTTTTCACTTTCAAATGTGTGAATCCTTGAAATGTGGCTGAGGTCTACCTTTTAAGCCTGTACCCACAGCTCTGTCAAAGGCTCCGTAGGGCCCTTTTACCTTGCAGTATCTCCCCAGTCCAGGCCAGATCCTCTATTTCACCTTTTCATAGTCTAACATGTCACCAAGTGAAGATGTCGTTCAGTTAGCCAATGCTTTTTGGAAAATAAATTCCCACAGAAATGTAAAGATTATCTTTCTTGCTGAGAATATTCTTCGCTGTGAATTACATACTCAGATTTCTCTGCATTCATTACCCGGCAGAGAACAGAAAACGACAATTTCATTGTGAAGGGGGAAGTGATTTTTGGCATGTGGATCAATTCTAGTAAGGGCTGGTCTGAGAAGGGGGTCGATATGATAGAATTTGTGTAGCTGAAAGATAGTACTAAAGACAGTACTAAAGTACAGGAGATGATATCAGAGGGAGAAATGGAAAGTAGGGAGGATAAACTTCTTGCATCTGGAAATTTTGCTGGTACTGCCCAGAAGCAGTAAGAATAGTGAAGATAGGGTCTGGAGCCAAGTGGCCTATGAACTAATCCTAGTTACCCTACTTACAAGCCTTGTGACTTTGGACAATTTACTTAGCTTCCCTAAGCTTCTACTTCCTTATCTGTAAAACGAGGATGGAAATGTGTGCACAGGTCATGGGGCTATGTTGAGGATTAAAGATAATGCACGTTAGACATTTGGCACAGTGTTCGGCACACATCATGTACCCAATAAATACCAAATTTCATTTCATATATTTTTCTTAAAAGTAGAGAAATAATGATTATTATCAGAACTTCTGATTTATAGACTGCCCATGATATGTGATCTTACTGTCTAAGGTTTTCTTTTAAGAGTCAGTGTTAAATAAAAAATGTGCGCTCATCTGCTTAAGTTCTCTGTGCCGGTACCCAATGGAACAAAAGTACTTTAATAAGATCTGTTCTAGGTCTTTACATAGATATACACACACACAAATATTACACATTTTCACTTATTCGATTTTCATAGTAGCCCACTCTCCAGGTGAGGATGCCAAGGCACAGAGAAATTAAGTAATGTGCCTGTCATCCCTCAGCTATTATTACACTACACCTAGTGGCGGAAGATGGGTGGTTATTCCAGAGCCTATGCTTTTAACACTCTAAGGCCTGGAAAGATGTAAGAATGAGGAGCAGGATGGAGTCCAACCCAGGGTTCTTTATTTCTTCCCAAATGGGATTCTTTCCTTACTAGCTTACATCTTTCCTCCATGAAGGCTGCATAAATTAGTGGTGGAAGAAGGACTGGACTGAGTATTCAGAGGTCTGGGCTCTGACCAGGGCTGCCACTTACCACATATGTGACTTATGGGAGTGTTGAATAGGGATTTAGTACTTTGAGTTTTACTGTCATCATATGCCACTTCACAATGGCAACTGGTCCACAGAACAACATTCTGGGTTATAGCAAAGGTCAAATTAAATAGTTAGTGGTAAATTACTTTGAAAACTCAAGAATACTAAGACACCATTCTTATTATTACTAATTCCTTTCTTTGCATATAGATTCTTCCAAAAGTCTAAAGTCACAAACTTGATTGATAAAAATTATCTAAAGGTTTTTAAAATTTTTGCATATTAAACTACCAAGCCCCAGACCTCACCTTCAAGTACCTGATCCAGCTGTTCTGGGATGCATTATGGAATGTCATTTTCAAACCTCTCAGGTATTTCTGGTTAAACAGGTTTACAAACCTTTAGTCTATGCCACAAAGTGTCACCCTGATTGATAGACTATCTTAAGTATTTCCTATGCAGATTTTCTTAAGCCTGATATTTATCTTCTCTAAAACTGAGTTCCTTAACAAAAGTTATATATTCTTATTTTTTCTTGTAAAACTTGTGGAACTTAGATTAGGATTGCATAGAATAGTTGATTGAGTTATATTTATTGACTTTATTGAAGCCCATTGTAAGTGGATCTCCTGCACACTTGCATATATGTAAGATACTTTTTAAAAGAAACAGTGAAAGTTGCACAGAAAACTCTTTATTGACAATGAAGAATTGCCTTCCTGAATGGCACCCCCAAGGCATGGGTATAGATTAAGTAACCTTTTAAGGTAATGACCCTTTAGAAAGGTTAGTCTTGATTCAAAGGCCAAATCTAGACAAGTAAACCATTTTGGGGAAAATAAAATAGCTGAATCCAGCCAGTGAACTGAATATTTAGTTAAACACTCTTTAAATGAAGTAGTATTCTTAGGGATTCACTAGAGTTTAAAATGTGACCCAGTGTTTTCCTGAGGTGTGGTATCATGGAGCACAGAGTGTAACCAAGCCTGGGACTGAATTCCAGCATAACAACTGAACAACTGTGTAGAGTAGGCATGGTTCCTACTTTCTCAGAACCTATGTTTTCTCATCTGTGTGACTGAGTGACTATAGGGTTAAACAAGGTAACACATGCAAAGCACATGTAATGGACATGGTGAATGCGATAAATGGCAGCTACTATTCTTCTCAGACATAACTGATCTGCCCACAACTGTCTGTTTTACCCTGATGGTTGGAAGAAGGTAATGCAGTTGCTGAAGCAGTGGAGGAGCACATAAAGCACAGGAAAAGGGAGACTTAATACAAATGGTTTAATTCCAGAATGTGTTTCTGAAAATCCCCGGACTTCTTTGTGAATATCCATTATCTCTCTGTTAAAACAAAACAAAACAATCCCCCTCCCCCCACCGCAAACACAATGAAGCAAGGTGCACGACCCCTCTTGTAGCATTTTGCCCGCTTGTTTTAGAAGGAGACATTGATAAATTGGAGAGGATCCAAAAATGATAAGAAGGATTAGAGGATATGACCTACAGAGAAAGATTATGAAAAGAGCCTGGAACTATGCCTGGAGCCATGAGAGCGGTGGGTGGGGGATATGATAACTGAACATAAATTCTAAGAATAGGTGAGAAGTATGGAAAAGGTGGGTATTAGGGAGGGCACGTATTGCATGGAGCACTGGGTGTGGTGCAAAAACAATGAATACTGTTATGCTGAAAATTAAAAAAAAATAAATTAGATTTAAAAAAAAAAAGAATATTTCAGGTGATTGGACCATGGGCAAATGAGGATCGATGTCCTTAAACCAGAAAAGAAAGCACTTGTGTGAAGTATTCTTAGAAGAAAAAAATTCAACAGAGAGGTCATTCAATTAAGACCTTGATTATTCCATTTGAGAGGTGATTCTCTGCAGCTCTTTAGATGGCACCTCCACAAGCGGATTGTTCCGGACCCAAACCTGATGGGTGAGAGAGGAAGGTGCATCCTGGCTGCCTGTGGTGTTTGTGGTTGTTGTTGTTGTTGTTGTTTTGGGGGTGGTGGCACTAAACCTTTAGACAATGTACAAAACTCCAGTGGGGATGATCTATGTTCATTTCTTTTCCATTTTTTTCCTCCCTAGTGTGGTGGGTGGACTGTACCCCTAAAATAATATGTCTTCTTCCTGAAAACCAGGACCAATAGATGTGACCTTATATGGAAAAAGGCCTTTGCTGAGGTAATTAGGTTAAGGATCTTAAGATGAGGAGATCATCCTGTATCATCTGGACACGTCCTAAATCCAGTAACATGTACACAGAAGAAGGCACTAAGACAGATGAAGAGAAGGAAGCACTATCACCATGGAGACAGATTCAAGCAATGGAGCCAAGGAAGCTAAGGGTTGTCTACGGCAAACGGAAACTGGAAGAGACCAGAAAGGACCCTAGAACCTTCACAGCCTGTCAACACCTTGACTTCAGACTTTTGGCGTTCAGAACAGTGAGAGAATACATTGATGTTGTTTCAAGCCACCAAATTCATGGCAATTTGTCATGGAAGTCCTAGGAAACTAATAGAACCAGTATGAGGATTAATTTTTTTAATATAGAATTCCCAGACCTTCTCAACATTAGCCACCAAATTAATGCAAGGAAGAAAGTCTTGTACGCTACCTGTGGCTCAAATATTGGGATGAGGTGAGGGATGCCTTTAAGTTACTAGCTCTCTAGGGGAGATGGAGCTAGAAAAATGATGGCAGGCAGAAGCCTAAGATACTGACCTAGTCAGGGGCTGGCCATGGAAGCCCACTGCAGCAGTGACCACAATGCCCAGAATTAGGGCTGAAGCCCTATAGTTAAGAAAATTCTCAAAAAAATTTTTTTTTAAAGATTTATTTATTTATTTGAGAGAGGGAGGGAGATGGAGTGAGAAAAAAAAAAAAAAACCAAATGCACAGACGGGTAGAGGGAGAAGGAGAATTCCAAGCAGATTCTGTGCTGAGCGCAGAACCTGATGCAGGGACTAATCCCGTGACTCTGAGAACATTACCTGAGCAGAAACCAAGAGTCACACACCTAACCAACTGTGCCACCCAGGCGCCCCCTAAAAACACTCAAATATTTTTTAAGAAAGAAGATATGAAATGAAGTTGACAGGATATTCACTAAGTGTTGGACTCTGGGTTAGGCACTTTACATACATTTTAACAGTAAAAGCTATCATTTATCAAACACTTAGATACATGCTACCTACTCTTCTACAAACTACAGTATTTAATTTGGCCCTATGGTATAATGAATGCAATTAGTATTATACCATTTGCCGTTGAGGAAAATAAGTTTTAGGAGATAACTCATCTTCCCAAGTTTCCACAACAAATAAGTAAAAGATCTCAGATTTGGACCAGATCTGTCAGATTTCACAATATATGCAATTCTGCCGAAGGTTACACAGGTAGAGTCAGGAAAGGTTTCACCCATATTCCTGCCATTTGCAAAGGCTGTATACTCCTTCCCTAGCAACTTCACTTCAAATAACAAAACAGTGGTGAGAGAGAATAGAAATGCCAGGGTGGGTGATATAAATGTATACACTCTCATCAAGACCAGGAGCTGCCTGGAGGAGGAGGAACAAGCTGTGCACCAGAGGCAGTAGCTACAGGCACAAGAACACCAACGTGTGGAAAATGAAGAAAGACTCTGCAGAGGGATTTCTGAATGCAGAGAGGCAGAGTTAAGAGAAAATCTTTGGGTATCACTGAGTTCAGGGCCTTCGGGTCCCAGGTGCACTACTGTCTCCAACACACAGTGAGACTCTTCAGCTAACTGATTTTCACTTATATAGACTTTGAGGATTACATTCCTCATCATGTATATCTTTTGTCCTAGGATGCTGCTAGACCAGCACCTGCCATGCCACAGATGACCATGCAAAGTGTTTTTAGGATCAACAGAACGAAACACAACCAGCATGGTAAATCTACTGACACTATAAAGAAAAGGCACAGAATTCACACCAACCAAATATTGGTTTGTGATTGTCTTTTCACTTTCGGGCATGGAGCAGGCAGTGGAAGTGAACATTGTAGACTTGCCCCTCAGGATAGAAATCGGAGTCTGTATGACTACTCAATAAATGGCAGACACTTGCTAAATGAGTGAACTCCTCCAGTTAGTGCTTCAGTGGCTCAAAGAAGGGCTGGTGTGGACAGCGAGATTAGATCATCAGGATTCAGTCTTGGTTCTGTCACCTCCAACCTGCTGTGTTACCTTAGGGGAGTTACTTTATTTTTCTGTTTCTAAAATTTCTCTTCTGCTAAAGTGTAAACTGTAAGAAGTTATTGATTTAATAAAAGTGTTGCAAAGATTGAGATCTTTTGACTATTATCCTCCTTTCTAAATGTGCCATTTCTGTTAAAGCATGCATACTAAAATTTTTTTGATATTTGAGTTTCACAGTTTCAGAATTTATTATTTGCTCATGTTCTAGGAACACCGAACTATTTCTCATCTTGCCTTATTCATACTCCATATATAGATCTCAACTGATAGTCCTATAAACTAAAAAAAAAAAAAAATGATTTGGTACACCCTTACAGTACTGGTTGTTTCCATTATTAGAGTCTAAGCCTCTTGAGTCAAGTGATCAGATCAGATTCAGAAACATCAATGAACATGTATCATGCATGTGTTAGGCACATTCATATATATTACCTTATATTCTCTTCACAATAAAAACGAAAAACAGCTTAGACATGTGCAATGTCTTATATCTCTGTGAGGAAGACAGACAGATCTACAACCTGAATGCATGCTTTCTGCTCTAACTACAGTGCCCTTTCTTAATTTATTTTTAACTTTAATTTTGAAATATTTCAAACAGAAAAGTGTGGAGAATAACACAATACAAACTTGTGACCTAAAATACCAATTTCTTTCAGACTATTAATATTCTGCCAAATTTGCTTTATCTGCGAAATATCTGGGACTATATTAAGTTTAGAGGGGAAAACATACTGCTACACTTAATTTCAATAATTGTTAATGATTTATCAAAATTTTCTATTTCTTTTTGAGTCATTCTGGCTTATTCCTATTTTTTCAGAAAATTATTCATTTTATCTAAGTTTCTAAGCTCAGGTGCACAATGTTTTTCATCCTATTCTCTTAATATTTAAATACATTCTATGTAATTATGCCCCATTTATTCATATCAATATTGTATATTTATACATTTATTTTGATTTTCTCCCACTTCATCATTCTTATTAAAGGTTTGCATATTTAAAAAAAATTTTCCAGAGGAAGAGCTTTCGAGTTTATTGACACGCTCTATTGTTTCTTAGACTGATATTTAATTATTTCTTCTCTCTAGCTCACTTAGATCTGCCCTCTTAGTATTCTCAGTTAAATGAGTTAAATGCTTAAGTGATTTATTTATACTCGTTCATTTTAGAAGATCTGTTGAACTTACATTGTCATTCATTTCTAAATATTTTGTAATTTTTACTTCCTTTTTTATTCTACAAAGTTATTTAGGAATTCATTTCTAAGTAGCAAAATACATGCTTTGGCCAAACTGCACTTTCTCCTTATTTATAATCAAGCTGTCTCTTGGACAAAGGCTGTGACTTGCATAATATTGATTCTTTGAAATATTTTCAGCCAGTTTTAAGTTGAAGTGTAGCTGATATACAATATTATATTAGTTTCAGGTGTGAAACATAGTGATACAATATTTATATACATTACAAAGTGATCACCATGAAAAATCTAGCCACTATCTTTCACCATATGAAGTTGTTACATATTATTTTTTTTTAAGATTTTATTTATTTGACAGAAAAAGACACAGCCAGAGAGGAAACATAAGCAGGGGGACTAGGAGAGGGAGAAGCAGACTTTCCGCCAAGCAGGGAGTCTAAGGAGGGGCTCTATCCCAGGACCCTGGGATCATGACCCGAGCCGAAGGCAGACGCTTAATGACTGAGCCACCCAGGTGCCTCAGTTGTTACATATTAACTATAATCCCTATGCTGTACATTGCATTCCCTTATATTATTTAGTTATAATTGGAAGTTTGTATCTTCGAATCCCCTTCCTCATATGAGCCATTTTTTTTTGTGACTGAACAGTTGGATCAGTGGTTTCCAATGTTCTGTGCATACATTTTATCCCTCATTTACAAATAAGTATACACATACATATCTAGCTCATTAACTTTGCTGATATTTTAACTTCATTTTTCAAATTAACATACCATAAATTTGGTTATTTTTTGGTGTTCAACTGTATGACTTTAAGCAAAGTGGAGAGTCATGTAGCCACAGCCACTATCAGGATACAGAATAGTTACATCACTCCAAAAAAGTCTCTCATGCTATCCCTTTGTTATCATGTCTTCTCCAAATATGTAAAACCTGGTAGTCATTGCTCTGTTCCCTGTTTCTATAGTCTTTTCTATTTGAGAATGTCATATAAATGGAATTATATACTATGTAACCTTTTGAGATTGGATTATTTTATTCAACATGATGCCTTTGAGATGTGTCCAAGCTATTAAATATATTAATAGTTTGTTCTTTTTTAATGATGATACCACATTTGGCTTATCCATTAACTTACTGAAGGACATTTGAGTGGTTTGGTGATTATGAATAATGTTGCTATCAATGTTCATGCACTGTTTTTATTTCTCTAGGTTAAATACTCTGGAGTGGATAGCTGGATCATATGGTAAGTATATGCTTAATTTTTTAATCATAGAATGATTCTGAATATGTTCCCTTTATTATAATATTTGTAAGATTTTGATAAAGACTGTCACTAATTACTTTTTAAAAAATGTTTGGCAGAACTCACCAATGAAACCATGTAGTCTTGAGCTTCTCTATGCTCGGGGATCCTTCCTTCGTCCCTCCCTCCCTCCTTTCTTTATTTCCTTGCTTCCTCTCTCCCTCCCTCCCTCCCTGCCTTCCTTCCTTTCTTTCAAGATTGTATTTATTTATTTTTCACATAGAGAGAAAGAGAGGGAGGCATAGGGAGAGACAGGCTCTCTGCTGAGCAAGGAGCCTGATGTAGGACTCGATCCCAGGATCCTGGGATCATGACCTGAGCCAAAGGTAGATGCTTAACCAACTGAGCCACCCAGGCATCCCAGATTTTTTATTTCTTCCCCCACCTCCGCGGGAAAATACACTTTTTTTAAAAAAAAATTAACATGTAATACATTATTAACCCCAGGGGTACAGGTCTGTGAATCGCCAGGTTTATATACTACACACTCACCATAGTACATACGCCCCCCCCCCCAAAGTCCATAACTCCACCACCCTAGATTTTTGATTTCTAATTCAACTTTCATTCTCACTATTGGTCGGCATAGATTTCCTATTTCTTGGATTCAAGATTCATGATCCAATCTTGGTAACTTGTACATTTTAAGGAATTATCTGTTTTTTTCCCCCCTAAGTTATCTGATTTGTTGGCATATAATTATTTATAGTAATCTGTTATCACATTATGTATTTCTGTGGTATCTGTTGTATTGTTTTCTCTTCCATTTCTTATTTTGGTTTTTGAGTCTTCCCTTTTTTTTTCTTAGTTAACAGAGTTAAAGCATTGCTAATTTTGTTTATTTATTTATTTATTTATTTATTTATTTCAAAAAACTGGTCATTACTTTCAATGTTATGTTATTGTTTATTCCAGTCTCTATTTTATTTATTTCTGATTTTTCTTTATCCCTTTCCTCTACTGAACTTCAGCAAAGTTTCTTCTTTTTCTAGTTCATTGTGGTGTAATGTTAGTTATTTGAACTTTTTCCTAATACAAGCATTTATAGCATAAATATCACGCTAACTTCTGCTTTTGCGGCATCCCATTAAAAAAATAAAAATATTTAGGTTCCTAAATATTTTTATTTAATATAAATATTAATATTATTATATTATATATTATATATATTATTATATATTATTAATATATATATTAATAATATATATTATTATTAATATATATATTAATATATATATTATATTATATATATTATATATATTATATATATTATATATATATTATATTATATATATAATATTATTTATATATATTTATATAATATTTATATATTTTTATATATTTATATATATATTTATATATTTATATATATATTTATATATATATTTATATATTTATATATTTATATATATGTATATATTTATATATATTTATATATATATTTATATATTTATATATATTTATATAATATTTATATAATATATAATATTATATTTATATATATATTATATATATAATATATATATTATATATATAATATATATATAATATATATATTATATATAAAATATATAATATATATATTATATATATATTATATATATAATATATATATTATATATATATTAATATATAATATTAATATAAATATCCTAAATATCAGGGTTCTTATTCTCTAATGAAAAACTTTGTGTGCAACTATCTAGGTCCCTCCACATTGCCAAGTGGGATTTGGGCAAAACAGGAACTGATACTAATATGTAGATGTTTGTGGTACTTGTGTCAGAACAATAAAATTCTTCATCTCTGAAAAAGAAGGCTACTATTAATTGTAATATTATTATATATTGTGAATATAATTTCTATAGTACATTACAGTTTTAAGTACTGTGAAAAAATATACATCTATGTTTAATTTTAAATAAACTGCCAAATGGTTTTCCAGAGTCCTGTACTATTTTGGATTTCCCCCAGCAGTATGTAACAATTGCCAGTTTCTTTACATTCTTTCCAGCTCTTGCTATTATCAGTTTTTTTAATTGAAACCATCCTTGTGCAATGGTATCTCATCATGGCATTAATTTACATTTCTCTAACATTCATTGATATTGATACTTGCCTTTTTTCAAGTGATTTTCTTGTGGTTTTCCTGTGGTTACTTGCCTATATACTCTTTGGTAAAGGGGCTGTTCAAACCCAGTTTTCACTGGGGTTTTTACAGCTCTTTATATATTCTGAATACAAGTCCTCTTTTGTACATGAAATTCAAATATTTTCTCACAGTCTTTGTTTTGTCATTCTCTTATCTGTCATTTTATCAAAGCAAAAGTTTGAAATGTAATGAAACTCACTTTCTTTTTTTTTTTTTTTATGGATTTTGCATTTGGTGTTGTTTGTGAGAACTTTGCTTATTCCCCACAAAGATTTTCTCCTAACTCCTCTTTCATATAATTTATCATAATATATTTTCTTATCCTGCATGCCGTAAGGTGTCTCTGGTGCTATTTTCCAAACCATCAATTTTTTCTTCTACTATGTCTAGGCTACAGTTATCATATCAGTTACATTTTTTATTTAAACGCTGATATTTTTCATTTCCAAACTTATGAATTTGTTCTTCTTCTGATACCTTTGATCTTATTTTCTTTCTTTGTACTTTCATAATTTTTTCAAATAAATGTTATATTGTCATTATCTTAAGTTTTTGTCAAATAGTAAAATTTAATCTGGAATGAATATTTTTGTAATATTAATTGTGCTGGCTGGCATGCTTACTGTTCGAATTTTCAATGTTTTTGAAATTTTGATTTGCATATTCATTTGAGTGGAAGGTTTGGTTTGTTTCAGATCTATTTTGTATTGTACAATATTTCCCTGGCAAGAAGTTTGTGATTATTTGGGTGAATTTATACCTTAAGTGACCTTACTCTAAATTATGTATTTCACAGGTATTTCAGGTGTTTTGCTCTGTAGGGGTGTTGGCTATATTATAAATCCACTCACAGAGCCAAAAATCAGTTCAATTCAGTTCAGCATCATAAGACTATTCCTTTCTTCCACCTTCTAGTCCTATAGCTTTAGTGAAAGAATAATTCCATGAAGAAGTTGGGAATTGATTTTTTTTATCCTTTTGTAAGGAAGGAAATATCAACATAGCCCTAGCTTCCAGTGCTAAGTATGAATCCAGACCCAAACCTGCACTCTGGCCCCTCTTACTTATGGCAGCTGAGCTCCTAGATATCAGAGTTTGTTTCTGTCATTAGAACCAGTAGAACCAGAAGGGACATTTTCCTAAGAACTTTCCTTTTTTTTTTTTTTTTTCCTCAGAGATTCTTTTTGTAGGTTCATAAATTATTGCCTGTGTAAGGAGTTGAGGGCTGACAAAGAGGGGACTTGAGGAACAATCATGAATGGAAATGTTTTTTATTCCCTCCACATATCCCGATAGGGTTCAGGATGAGAACCTCTTTTGAGGAAATGTTTTACTCATGACTGTTCATTGGGCCATCTAATTCAGACATTTCAGAATAAGGTCCTCTGACCACCCACACAGAATACTGAACCATTTGGAGTATTGCTGGTATCAGTCCCTGCATCACTTCCTTTGTCCAAAAACAAAGCTTCTCGCTTTCCTTCCTTAGACCCCATGTTTCTGAATCACTCAAATATTTTAATTGTCTCACATTTGGAGAGAACAACATTCTCATGCAACATTCCATTGCTGACAGAAAGGCTGACAAGGCAGCTGACACAGTGGCTATTACTTTGAGCAGTTTCTAAACAATATCATTTTGCTGCCCTTCCGCTTTCAGTGAAATTACAGGGTGCTTTCTTCTTTGTAGAACAATGGAGCTCAGCTCCCACACCAGGGGTCCTGAACTGATTCCATACCAACCTCCTGAGCCTCAGCATTAATGCAATTATCACTGAAGTTTTCAATTCAGGCACTCACAGCCTCACTATATTGGTTCATTTTGGCATGCCAGAAAAATTAGGAATGGAGTTACAAGCCCTTCTCTGGATATATAATGTATGTGTGTGTATAAAAAATATATATATGTATATATATGTGCATAAAATATGTGTGTGTATAATCTCCTGCTAATTTGAAATGCATCCTGAGTAAATAAGAGCAGTATTTATAGAAATGCATGGTGACAGATCAGCCGTGAATCTGAACTGGGGGCTGATAAATTCTCATTACCTTCATCTACCTGACAAATGAAATGACCTGCTAAGCAGCTGCTGAAAATTCAACGAGATACCTGCAAATAGCAAGCATCCCATGTGAAAAATGGACAAGTTTGGTGAACATCTTGGACTGGAATCACACAGAATGGAGAATAAAGAAGTTCTCCCCATCCCCTGAATCTGCAGAGTTATTGGAAATGGTGGCTTTTTGGGTTGCTGTTACCACTCTAACTTTCTTTCCATTCCCAGTCCACAAAGAAAGCAATCCCTGACTTTCCTTATCCTGAGATTTCCACTAATCTCTCTCTTAAGTCCTTAACTAATGCATGGATGTGAGGTATCTCTGTATATGGAATAGCAATCTCCAACACAGAATATGCACATCCAAGGTAGAGTTAATGAGATGATCTACTGAGGATTGAGGGTAAACCTTGAAAACTGCCCTTACTATTTTTGCTTATTCATTTTAGACACTGTATTTGCAATTTTTTAATGTTTATGACATATTAGTGTCATTATATACAATATCCTTATAAATGATAGCTAGTATATCAATTTTATATTATATATGGTCACATATAATAATTGGTAAATATATAATAAACAATAAATGTTATATTATTATATATAATATTACAAATAGTGTGAGTGCATGCTCATTTTTTTAAATGATAGGACTGTGCAGTTAAAAAAATTAAAGTACACTTTTCTAGAGAAAGTCTTCCGAAATGTTAATATGCACATAAGCTGTCTGAGGATTTTGTATGATGCATATTGAGATTCTCTAGGTCTGGGATATGGTTAGAAAGTTTGCATTTCTAACCAACTCCCAGGTAATGCTGATGCTGCTAGTCCTTACATTACACTTAGAATAGTAAAGCATAAGTATGATTTAATGTCCTCCTGAAAGCATCCCCTTCCCCAAATATTTTTCCTTCTAGGACAGTAGAAACACCTGGGAACTCCTCCTGTGTTGAAACTTCTATTTGGAAGACAAAGATATTGCTTTCTGTTTGTTCATTTTGTTTTGACTCAAGCTTCCCTGGATAAGTAGATATATAGGTATGCTGAGGTTGGTATCCCCTAGAAACAAACTATGAGGCAAAGACTGGCATACATCAAATTTACTGGGAATTGCTCCCAGGAGATAGTTGTGGGGAACGTACATCAACCCATCACTAGATATGTCTCTGAGGAGGAACTGTGTCTTTGCATGAAGTGGTTTTGTTCAGTGGAGGGAAATTCTCAGAGAGCAACTAAGGTGAAGGCTGTCAAAAGCCTACCCTCCCAGAAACTGGAGGAATGAGTGCCTCTGTCTTAAAGGGTAGGCATCTGCATAGCACATGACAGCAGCTGCTATAATTTTCCCCAATTAACCCCTTGTTACACTCAGATGCACTTTGTATAATAAGATCCTCCAGGATTCTCATGGGCCTCTCTTCCTGTGCAATTACAAGATAAAGTTCAATGGGATGAACCAGAGCTCCTGTTACTGTAGTCTTAAGACTACAACTGATATTCATCGAAATTGAACCAAGTGACACCAAGAAGTTCCCAAGTGAATGACCTACATATCCAACATATTCTTCTCTGCCTACACAGTATAATAGTATCCTACCTCTTCCTGATGGTCAGGGTCCGGAACCCTTGCCTTGCCTTCCTGCTGGTCTCTTGGAACAATGGAGTTGAGGGTGATGGAGAGGAAGCTATAGCTTAAAGTTCAATGGTATTCATTGGTGTTCTCCTACTGGAAGATTTCGCTTTCTGAGAATCTGTAATCTTGCAGAGCACAACATTTGGGATCTCACACAGTTCCCAAGTGAGTCACTGAAACTGACAGTAAGTGGTCCCTTCCTACTTCTACCTCTTGGATCCCAAACACACAATATTAGCTGTTAGGATCCTTGATGTGTCCTGGAAGATGGCACTCCTTCCCCACAGGGCATAGTTATCAAGCTAGTGCCTCAGTTGCAACCTGGTCTGTTGGTGTGGAATCTTTTGGGTGGTATGGAATATGATAGAACAAGCAGGTCCTACCCATGATCATGTGTATAGTGCCATACCTTCTCTGTTGTAAAGAGGCTCCCTAGGTAAAATACACTGTTATGCTGGATACAGTCCCTTGTTGTATGAAAACAATGTGGGAAGCAAGTTTTGAAATATATGTGATGAATCAAATCTGCCGGGCAAGAAAAGCAAACCCATATTTGAATACATTTTAATTCTAGTCTTTGAGGGACCACTTTTAAGAGAGATTAAAAGATGCAGAACTGCATACAGGGTAAAGTTGACTTTGATATATATACAACAAAGGCATTAGGACAATTCTATGAGAGCTCTTGACCTGTAAGAGCCTTTCAGAATTCTCCTATATGTGAACAAGGGAACCAGGGTTATATATACTCACATGGACAGGTTATTGGATGTGGGATGCTCTTGGGAAGGGATGGGACCTTGGCCAAGGTGACCCTCCTCAGGCCAAGGCAATTCCCGCTGAGTACTTAACCTGAGAGCTGTCAGCTACCAACATTCCCATGACCAGAAAGGAGTGCTTTACCCCCAAAGGAGATGAGAGGATCTGAGCCATGTACCACAGTACCACAGCATCCACTACAAGATATATGGATATTTTTCTCTCTGCTTCTTTTTTTTTTCTTTTTAATTATTTATTTATTTTAGAGAGAGAGCGAGCAAGGGGAGAGGGAGAGAGAGAATCTTGAGCAGACTCCCTGTTAAGCATGGAACCTAATCAGGGCTCGATCTCAGAACCCTGAAATCATGACCTGAGCTGAAACCAAGAGTTGGATGCTTAACCAACCAACCCACTCAGGTACCCCTTTGCTCCTTGCTCTTAAAAGTGAATTATGATCAGTTCCTTTTCAATGGGAAATGGTAAGTTCCCAGCAAAAGTTGTCAGATATGTTGTCAATGTAGGGTATAATGGTAGAAAGCAAAACAGCTTAAGATCTCTGAAAGTAGAAAACTCTAGTAGATACTGCAGTTGAGAGAAGAAAATATGAAAGTACCAAAGACTTCAGTAGATATTTCCCAATATGACACCCAGCTACTATACCTCTTCCAAATCCCTGGAAGGTTCATGTTTCTGTATGGTCCTAGGCTGGCTAGTGTGCATCCATCAGTGGGCACAGAAAACTGTGAAATGCTGCAGAAGTATGCCAAGAGATGGTGACAAGGAGTCTTATACAATGTAATGTCTATAATCTAGTATTATAGATTGAACCCTGATAAATACAGAATAAATGAAAATGTGCCACCTCAGAGCAAAGGCTTTTGCACTATATGATAGAAACACAGCCTGCATTAGCACACAGTTCTCTGCCCAGTCTGGCCAATCTCCCACTGGCTGTCAATTAATCCTTATTAAGATACTAATCACACCTTATGTTGTACTCCTTTCCTAGGAATTTCTGCAAAACTAAGATCTTTTCTACTTACCTTTCTATAGTTCTTTATTATACATTCACACATGATTTAGCAATTTCATGTAGTGGATATTATCCTTGTTTTTTCAGACACACAGAACAAGGAGTTACATATACAGAAGTTACATTGTTTCTTCCTTGAACCCAATGTGTGACCTTGTTTATACAATTCAGCTTCTCAGAGTCTTAGGTTTTTTGCCCATAATGCGGCAAAAAATAGGATTCAAGTGATAAAAATATTTAACAATAATAATGTCCATCTTATAATTTGTGTTTAATAATTTTCAACTATCATTTAAAACAATTTTTGTCTTTAAGTTTTTTTAATGTACCAGGAGGCAAAATAGACAATACTGTATATGTCTGTCAACTAACAATAAAGGAATCCAGCACAATTATGTGAATCAAGTGCATGAGCGTTTCCAAGCACATTTTATTTATAATTATTTTGGCTGTTTATAATATGTTTAACTTCTACTTTTCCTATATTCCAAGAAGCTAAAGTTTTTAGAAAGCTGAATGCCAGACCAGCAGGTCCTTCCCCTGAATAATTCTCAGCACTGTCACTGTGTAGAAGACATTTAACATTTCATGTTTCAATTTCTTTATCCACAAACCAGAGGCCATCATCCTGACCTGCATCATCAAAAAGCAATTTCTATTAGCAAATTAATGACTGTTGAGGCAGCTATCAATGCTGAGTATCATTCATATTAGATTGGGCTTCAATTGCCAAACAGAAAGTGAACCATTCCAGGAAGCCCCTTTGGGAGCAAGAGTTTAAAGTTTTTTTCTTTCTCTGGCTGCTAAGGAAAAGTACTGGTCAAAGAGAAGAGGGAAAGGCAAGGGAGGGAGCAGGGAGCAGGGCAGGGAGGAGAGGAGATAAAACAGTTCAAGGTTGTACTTCCCTGACTTCATTCCTGCAATGTCGGCCTCACCCTTTATGACAAGGTCTGGGGAAGATGTAGTTTATGATGTGCTTCAAGTGTGATAAAGAAGCTGAGAGGTGAGCCCGGGAAGGGTTAGGTGTCCTTGAGGACTGGATGGGCTTGAGTACTCTGTGAGGATGGATGTTATTAAATTGAATTATTATTATTAGCACTTAGACAACGTGGAGAGGAAAAGGAGGAGAAAGGCAAGAGCTAAATTAAAACTGCGTGTGGGACACACTGTGAGAGAATTCTGAGAGATGCTGCTGACCTGTAAATATGACACAGACAACTCGGGGAGGGGCTCATTATTGAGTAGACATTCTTTAATCCCATGAAAAAATGAGTTTCACCAGGAGTTTTGTTCTGAAGGTTTGGAGGCAAGCCCATGCCTCTTCTGTGGCTTCACTGAGACACAAAGACATAATGAAATAGGATTTCTAAAGTCTGCTCTTTGAGCAATGTCTGTCCCAGTTAAAATGGACTCCTCTCTTCCCCCTGTATCTGCCCATGTTATTCCACTGCCCATAGTACCTTCATGCTTTTCTGCTCTGATTCCTATTCCCCACACCTTTCTCTAGCCAGTTTTGAAACTGGAGTCATCATTTTTATTGGTAGTAGTTGACATTTATGAAGCACTTACCATGTGCCAGGCACGGTGCTAAGCACTTTGCATTTATTATCTCATTTTATCTTCAAATATGCCCTGTGAGGTACATTTTGTTGACCCTATTTCACATTTGAGGATGTTATCTTAGAGAGGTAGAGTAGTTTAACCCCAGGGCTCACAATTAGTGTCAGAAATGGGATTTTATACTGATTCAGTCTGACTCCAAATCTTGTGCTCCTAAATGCTATGTTTTCCATGAAGTCTAAGCAGAAAACAAACCCATATTGATTTGTCAATCCTATCAGCCTTTCTTCATTTCTGTAAATATACCTAGCAGTACAAATCAAAGAAATGGGAGAAACTGGGAGGGATCATTCCTATCCTGAAGAGAATTACTATCCTTGGCATGATTTTGTATCTGATTTTTTGGGGGGGGGGTGCAGAAGTTTATTGGGTAATATCCGGGCTCAAAAGTAGAACAACAAAAACAACAAAAAAGGTGATTAATGAAACCACCAATGGAAGAGACCTTGAGTCAAGGAAAAAGGTATTTAGAATAGATGAGGATATGCTGAACAATTTTCCCATAAAAACAGAAGACAATCTATTCAGAACATCATTAATGTCCCATGAGACATGCACTGATGCTTATATTTCTGTTTTTGTGTTATTTAATTTATCAGCATCAATCAAATATTGAAAGATGCCTCCTCTTTGAAACATCATTTCTTTCTTTAGCTTCCACAATGGAGACAACATTGTCCTCCTACCCAAAATTTTCACTCACCTCATTAGTTTCTATCTCCCCAGGCTTCTGGGCTTCTTCTAGATATTAAAACCTTGGTGTGCTCCCAGATATTTCCTTGGTACTCTCCTCATCTCTATTCACTCTCCTTTAGGTGACCTGGGTGACTGACTGTATCTATTCTCAAAAACATTACTTTGCCTCTCTACAACAATCTTCAAAAACAACATCTCTATCCTAGGCTTTCCCTACACCCCAGACTAGATTATTCAACTGATACCTAAAAATTCTACATGAATGTCCAATAGCCATCTCAAACTTTACCTGGCCCAAACAAAAAAAGGCAACTTCTAATACTTCAGGAAAAAATTCTTCCCTGAAACAAGCCTTCCCATCTTAAAAAAAAAAAAATCTATTTCATTGTATTAGTTGAGAAACTAGAAATTATTCCTTGTTGCTTCTCGTTTACTCTACCTACCATGTTTCCTCTAATGAGTCTTACCAATTGTTCCTTCAAACATTTCTTAAATTGGCTCCCTCCTTTAAATCTCCATTATATCCTAATATAAGCCTTAATAGCCTCTTACCTCTCTCAAAATCAAAATCCATTCTTCTCCACATGTTCATGTTACACTTATCCTCGAAAAGGCCAGCAAACAAACTTCATAGAAGAGTAAATCAGATCATGCCATTCATTTGCTCAAAGTAGTCTCAGGATGTGCCATCCCAACTAGGTAAATACTTAAACCCCTGATCCTGGTACAGAAAGTTCTCCATATGATAACCCTGAGTTAGAGATCAGTCACTCCTCCCCTGCCTATTAGCATTCAGTTATATTGGTTCCTTTTCTCTTTGTACAACCCAAGGTCATTCTTGCCTTAGACCTTTCTCATATTTATATTCCCTGCCTGGAATGCTCTCCATTATGATCTTCAGAGGATTTTCTCTGGCCTACTACTTCATTCTCTCTCTCTCTCTTTCAATATTTAATTTATTTATTTGACAGAGGGAGACACAGTAAGAGGGAACACAAACAGGGGGAGTGGGAGAGGGAGAAGCAGGCTTCCCCCGAGCAGGGAGCCCAATGTGGGGCTCGATTCCAGGACCCTGGGTTCATGAACCAGGCCAAAGGCAGCCACTTAACGACTGAGCCATCCAGGTGCCCCAACATTCTCATCTTAAATATCTCCTCCCAAACAATCTGAAGTAGCTTCCAAGTCACTCTGATATCATCCTATTTTATTTACCCAAAAAGTATTTATCTTCATGTACTCTCTTCATGTTTATTTTCTTTCTCTCTTTCCTTCTGACTAGGATGCTGATTTATGCAAATAAGCTTTGTTCATTTTTATAGTACTTGTGATTAGACAATGCCTAGTACAAAGCAGGCACTCAGTAGATTTTGTTGAAAGAAGAAGAAGAAATGAAAGGGGAAAAAAAAGGAACAGAGAAGGAATGATCATCTATATTGATGTGTTGAATTCTTATTATCCAAAGAATGAATTTGAAATTTGACATACGGATGTACATGTAGTTATGAAAGTGTCACTGAAATTTCATGAGGCCAGGCAAATGATTAGATGATGACAAATGAAGATTGTGTCTTTTAAAAGAAAAGAGTAAAGGACATGGAAACACACACACACACACACACACACACACACATGCGTGCACACGTGCACACACACACACACACACACACACAGAGCACTGCAATCAAAGAAACTATTATATTCCTGAACAGAAATCCTCAAATTCATCTGATGTCGTAGAGTGGAAAACACTTCAGTGATTAAGTAAAAAAGAAAACCAGAGCAATATCATTGTGAGACAATGCTATATCAAAAATCACTAGACAAAATATATGGTTATCAGTTTTCTAATATAGACCACAAAAATGATATACAAGGAAGCTAAAGTGTAGAGTGAAAGGCAGATAGAGAACTTCTTAAATATTTTCATATTTTTTTCAACAAAAGATACCACAGTTTTTGTACTTGTTTGAGTAAAAATCTGAATATTATACCTGACAATTTCCTCTCCCTTAAAAATCACATCAAATCAATTGCTTGGTGCTATCTCTAATCTGAATAAAATAATTTGCTTAAACAGTCCAGTTGCAGTCCAGATTTTCATTAAAAAAGTCAGTCACTTCAAGACTTCAAGTTTTGTTCTCAAAACCACACAAAAAACATGACAAAATATAAAAAATCTTAATGAATTATGCTTATCCTGTGTGTGTGCTTATAAGGTGGGGGGGGGAAGAGATTTGCTGGAATGTGTGTTGTGTAGGAGAGGGGATGAAAGGAAGATAAGAGAGAGAGAGAGATGGTGCTTAACTCAATATTGTTCTTTCATCTGTCTCTAGATTTTCTCAACCCTTTTTTTTTCTTCTTCCCAATCCACGTTAACTATTCCCTGCCCAACCGCATTTTTGTTTCTATTCTTCTTTCTTCTGCCAGTAGCTCTGTAGTGTACTCAAAGTAAATACATTGAAGCAGGTCTAGGGTCTTCTCAGTTCTCCTTCTTACTCACATGCCAAGGACAGCTATTCTATCTCTACGGCAACACTACAGTCTAAATATAAATAGTTTCCATTGTTACCATCCTGCCTACATCATAGCATCGTATCTCCTCTGGCCTCTTGCAATTAATTGCTTCTTAATTGATCTCTCCCACATCTTTCTTTGCACAGTAACCTATGCAATTTTTTTTTTTTTTACATAAATCCATTCAAGATACTTTCTTGCTTAAAACTCTTAAATACCTTCCAACTGGGATTAGAGTAAATTCCAAATGCTTTCACACAGGCCAAAAAGCTTTATAGGATATGACACCTTCCTAATGTTTGAGCCCTTTCTTTCTTTTTTTTTTCCCCTTTGGTGATAAATTTTATTTCTGAAGATTTTTTAAATTTGAGTAGAGCTGGGACACAAAGTTACAGTAGTTTCAGGTATACAACATAGTGATTCAACACATCTCCATATGTTACACTATTTTTAAGCCTTTTCTCATGCCTTGCTCTACAACTCATCCTTATTCTACAACTGCAGGAGACTCCCATCAATCCTGGAATATTCCACACTCCCTCCTGCTTCTGGACCTTCTCATAAAAACTCTTTCTTATCATAGTGCTCTCCCTTCCCTTCTCCCTGCCAACTCTATTCATCCATCAGCTGAGTCTCCTAAAATATCCCTCAGATAAGCTTAAATCCTCCTATCAAATGTAATCATAGAATAATTACTTTTTCTCCAAAGCCCTTATCATAACTGCAATTCATCGCATAAGTCTTTTTAATTTTTATACTTCTTCTTAGACTACAACCTACATGAGGGCACTGATACTGTCGATCTAGTACACTGAAGAAATTAAGAGATGTACATCACTTGTTGGGTAACTGAAATAATAAATAAATGCAGAAATTAAACTATTAGAGGTTTATACCTTCAAAAGCCAGTATATGGCATTTTCCTGACTCTTCTTGCTAATGAATTTATCTTTCATAAGGATGAGGAAACAATAAGATTTTATAATTGATTATGATAAACAGGAAATCTTGTTCAGGAGGGTTACAGTGACAGGGACTTGAGGGGAAAATGACCATGTCATCTTGAAATTAATAACTCTAAGGAAGAAATATGGCCTCTTTAATGGTTAATCCAGTTCCTCTAATCTGTCTGGTGAGGGTACCGGCAAGCATGTAATACGGACACTATAGTTTCTGTGAAGACTTTGGTTCCTTCTCTATGTTTCCTATTCATTATCAGGTGTTTTCAGAAATGTTCCTAGAGGCAGCAATGAAAATAAAATTTACTTTTATGTTCCTCAGTTCCATACTGACCTCAAGAGCAGTGGTCATACTGGCTAATTTGTACATATGCTTTCCTGATGCTTGATATATGTATTCGTCTCCTGGAAGGGGAAAGCATTAGTTTTATTACATATGTTCTTACTTCCTCTCTGTATTTTCAATTTTTCCCTGCTGGGGCAGAGTAACTACAATGGAAATTATCTGATGAACCCATGTTTTGAAGGACATGAACCAAAGATAGAAAAAGGAACATGCAAATAAAGAGATATGAGAAAGAGGCCCTTGCATCTTTCAAAGTTCATATGGGAAGTCAAAAACCAGGAGGAGGTGAATAGCCAGAAAAAATACTGGATTCAGGAAAATGATGACTTTTGCTTTGTATAGAGCAGGAAGAAGAACATGGTTTAGGGTAGATAAGGTACTGTTGAAAATGACAGCAAAGGCAGAAAGATCATTCGTCTCTTATTTTACTTCATTTTAGCTATCAGGAAGAATGATCTTCAAACTGTAAAGCATAAAACAATGCATAAGGGGCAGATCATAGGGAAGATAGATGCTAGGATCTTCAGATGGCATCTGACTGCTTTCAATTAGCTTAATGCTTGGAGTGTTCACTGGATCCATACTGTCTTTCCCATCTGATACTTCCAACCCTTGAGAATTCTACTTCAGTATCTTATACTGTTTCTGCAACTTTGACTTGAGATGGTGTGCACGAATGTCCAGTGGAGCATTTCTATGAGCCAAAACTTAAGAGACTTTATCTCTGATCCAATGAATAGTCCCTGGTTGCTCTTCTTGTTAATTTGAATCTTATACCATTTTTGTGCTCCATCCACTCGTGGAAATCCCCTTTACTTCAACCTGTACCATATCCATTACATGTTTAAAGTGTGACTTGAGATTGGAGCATACCTTTCTAGGACACTGTACTTAGCCTGCTCTGTTGGAATACTACAATTAATCTACTCTCTTCGACAATTTAGCATGTGCCCTGCCATGGCTTTTCCCCTGTTTGTAATAATTAAGTTGCTTTGCTTCAACAACCAATCTATATATAGACCTTAGATTGTGCTCATTCAAATGACAAGTGCTAGGTCCAAGAACTATCACCTTTGTTACTACTTCTCAGTGACACAAAGAGAAACTTAATTTTTCCTAAAGGGTTCTCAAGATTCAGGGAACTCTTGTTTTCTTGTTTTGTTTTGTTTTGTTGTGGAAAGCAAGCCTGGGTCTACTTTGAGGCTTGTCAGTTTCATACAGACTTTAGAGACTTTGTGAGAACAACCATCTTGAATGATGCCCTTCAGCATAGGCTTTCTTGATTTAAAAAGAAAAACACACAACAACAACAACAAAACAAAAACAAAAACAAAGCAAAAAGGTCCTTGTCAAACAAGGTTGCTTCCCTCCATGATTCCCTTCTGAAACCTCAGTCCTCTCATGCTTTGCCTGGTCAAATGTGAGCATAGTCCAGCCTACCTGGAAGCCAGGAGGGTGTTTGCCAGCATGTGTCACTTCCAGAGAACAGAGAAAGAACTTCACCCTCCACAAAAGCATCAGTCATTCTAGTTTAACATATGCCATTAAAATAGTATGTTTTATTCATAAAAATTAATCTTAAAGCTATAAAAGATAAAGAACTATGATCTTATTTTTAGAAAAGAAGTAACACATGCCTTTGTGGCAGAACATAGATTAAAATCTCACTTTTATCATTCCCAACTGGGTTTTAAAAAAATATTTTTACTGTATCACAACAATATTTTCTCAGTGTACTATGGCATTATCTTTGTTTTTTTTTTCTTTTTGAGAGAGAGAATGCGCATACCTACAAGCACAGGGAGAGCAGAGGGAGAGAGAGAGAGAGAATCCTAAGCAGGCTCCATGCCCAGTGTGAAACCTAATGTGGGGCTCCAACTCATGACCCTGAGATCACGACCTGAGCTCAAATCAAGAGTGGGACACTAAACCCATTGAGCTACCTAGGTGCCCCAACGCATCATCTTTTAAAAAAATACATATGTTATGGGGCATGGGCAACAGTATATTGTATATTTGAAAATGGAGTCCTATGTTCAAAACTTATGGAAAAAAGATAAAATAAAGTTATGTGGCTTTGTTAATGAAAGATTTTGCATAGCTTTTAATATGCTTGTGTGAATTGTGTATCTCTAAGAGTAAGATATATAGTATGCAATACTTCTCGAACTGACAGGAGAGGACAGAGCCCTTTTTTTGGTCACAGGTCACTTCTTGTAGACCTCACTTTGGGAAAGGATGCCTACATTAAGACTAGTCCATGAATTCACTCATACCCCTCAGTGGGACTGTTGTCCAAAAAAAAAAAAAAAAAAAGAGGAAGAAACATCAGATAACTCAGCATTCTTTTCGGAGAGATAAGGACACAAGAATGTTGGACCCGTCCAAGCAGAGAGGGTAAAGAGAAAGGCATCTGAAGACAAACTTGGCCTATATTCAGTAACTGCTTGGAATACTTTCTCAACTGTGTATTGTAAGACACTTCAAGATTCAGTTTCAAACATCATTGTAAACCAAGCAGACAGAAATTTAAGTTGCAAAAAACTAAGTTACACTGGTTTCAGGTTAACTGTCATTCCTCTTTTCCTTAGTAGCTTTTAAGATTTTCTACTTAGTCTGGGTCCCAGTTTTGAAATTTCACTATAATGTAAAATCCTTAGCACACAGCAAACTTTTGATTGGAGAGTTAACCACTTTTTTTAATCCTATAAAACTTTTAGCCCCTATCTACTCTAATATGCTCTTCTCCTAGTTACCTCACTTCATTTTCTAGAACTCCAGGTAAAGATACTCCAGAATCTCTCAGTTCTGTTTCCTGTATCTTTCAACTGTTTTTTCTGAATTAATTCCTCAATACTATTTTCTATTAATATTCATTAATTCTATTATTCATTAATTCTATTAATATTCATTAATTCTTTCTTGGACATTATTTAGTATAAAATTTATCTCATTATAAAATTTGATTTAATTTCCTCATCTTCTATTTCTAAGATTTCTGAGCACTTAAAAAAATCTACCATTTTTTTTTTCACTCATGCTTTGTTTCACAGTATCTTGTGAACATGTTTTAATGGATGTAGTTCCTCCTGTTTTCTCTGAGCACTGCAATCATATTTATTTATAAAGTTTTGCCATACTATTCTACAGCAGTGATTTCATCTGGAGTTTACTCTGTTGATTTTTTGTTTTTTTGGCAGTCATAGGATTAGGTTCAATTTATATTTCTGTATTTCTATTATAGATTTATTTAGGTATTTTTTTCTCTCTTTCCCACCCTTTTCAGTGATCCTTTTCATCATAGAGGCTCTGCAGCTGCACCTAACCAGTCCTACGGCTCCAGTTTAAGACCCAATACTGGGTCTTGAAATGGCAGTCTAGATCTCCTTTCCCACGGAGAAGTCAAAGTTACAACTGCTTGTGCAGACACGATTAACATACTTGTTCAATTCCTGGTCAGGAGGCTGAGCTACAAACTTTGAAATACTTGACAAAACTTCTCTCAGCTTCTATTTCTTATGAATGAGGGAGCCCACCCAACCTTCAGATCTAGGTTCATATACATGGACGTTTTTCCTTCCCCTTCACCCACATGACTTGCCACTTCCTGTACACATACTCAGAAATCAGAACTTTAGCCCCACTTATTGTAGCATTTTTTTTAAATCACCTTTTGGTTCACAGAGATATTTATGTTGTTTTTAATTAAGTTGTATTTTTCTTTTTAAAAGTTATTTAACAGTCATTTCATACATTTGAGACAGAGGAAATTTACTGAAAGAAATTACACTGTCATATCTATTGGAAGACCTTAATTTTCAATTGTCACTCTTAGTATGCCTCATGCCTAAAAGTGGTTGGAAGCTGCAGGATCACCAAAATACACTAGAAGAATTCGAAGAAAGAAAAAAAAATATTAGCCTGATGGAGATAGATAATATAAGGGAACCACAAAAAAAATAAATAAACGCCCTCATCATTATCTTCAGACATACTAAGAAAAAAAATCCATGGTTAAAATAATTAAAGTTGAATATTTACTAGAACCAATAAGGAATTAATATCCAATATATATAAAGAATGTACACAACTCAGTTATCAAAAAAAAAAATCCAACTAAAAAATGGGCTGATGATCTGAACTGACATTTCTCCAAAGAAGACATACAGATGGCCATCAAATACATGAAAAGATGCTCAACATCACAAATCATCAGGGGAATGCAAATCAATACCACAATGGGACATTGCTTCATATCTATCAAAATGGCTATTCTCAAAATGACAAGAAATAAGTGTTGGTGAGGATGTGAAGACAAGGGAACCTTCATACACTGTTGATGGGAATGCAAAATGGTGCAGCTATTATGGAAAAACAGTACAGAGAATCCTCAAAAAATTAAAAATAGAACTACCATACAATCCAGCAATTCTACTTCTGGGTATTTATCTGAAGAAAATGAAAACACTAATTCAAAAAGGTATATGCACACCTATGTTTACTGTAACATTATTTACAACAGCCAAATATGGTAGCAACCTAAATGTCCATTGATAGATGAATGGATAAAGAACACATACATATCATAAAAAGAATAAAAAGAATGAAAATAAAAAGAATGAAATCTTGCCATCTGTGACAAAATGGATAGAGCTAGAGGATATTATGCTAAATGAAATACATTAGACAGAGAAAGACAAATACATTATAATTTTTACTTATATGTGGTGTCTAAAAACAAACAAATGAACAAACAAAATAAAACAGAAATAGACTCGCAGATATGGAGAACAATCTGGTGGTTGCCAGAAGAGAGGAAGGTGAGCGAATGGGCAAAATACAGGAAGGGGATTAAAAGGCACAAACTTCCAGTTATAAAATAAAACAGGGAGATGCAATGTATAACATAGGGGATATAGTTAATAATATTGCAACAATTTTGTATGCTGACAGATGGTAGCTACATTTATGGTGGTGATCACTTTATAATGTATATAAATGTTGAGTCAGTATGTTGTATACCTGAAACTAATACAATATTGTATATCAACTGTACTTCAATTAAAATAGATAAATAAAACAAAATTTAAAATAATAACAAGTTTTTGCAAAAGTAAAATGTTATTTTTTTAGAAACAAAGTGAAATTGGAGGATAAAGTCAAATTTTCCATAAAGTGTAACACAGAAACAGTGGAAATGAAAACTATAAGAAAAAAGGCAAAAGATTTACATAATTGATCCAGAGCCTAAACAGCAGATTTGGTCCAGAGCATAGTGAAGTATAAGAATAAGAAATAGTTATATCAGAGAAGTAATAACAGGTAATTTTTTTAAAAATTTAAGGGTATAGAACTCTGCATTGCAAGAAGAATATCCATCTGGTGCTCAGCATAATGAAAAATAATATAATCACCTATGACAAATCATCATGATGTTTCAGAACAGGGAGCATTGATAGAATTATTAGTTATATGTAAAGTAATAATTCATATAGATTATATTTTCAAAATAGCAAGAATGAATGCTAGAAATTAATATCTTCAGAAATCTGAATAAATAATATTTTCAACCCAGAATTAAGTAGCCAGCCAAGCTATCAATTAAATATGAGAAGGGAGTTGAGGAAAATTGGAAGGGGAGGTGAACCATGAGAGACTATGGACTCTGAAAAACAACATGAGGGTTTTGAAGGGGCGGGGGGTGGGAGGTTGGGGGAACCTGGTGGGTATTAGGGAGGGCACGGATTGCATGGAGCACTGGGTGTGGTGAAAAAACAATGAATACTGTTATGCTGAAAAGAAATAAAAAATTTAAAAAAAAAAGAAAAAAATAAATATGAGGACAAAATAAAAACAAACAAGGTTCCGGAAAAAAAATTACCTACCAGTCACTATTATGTGAGAAGCAACATAAAGATGCACTCTGGAAATACGCAGTTAGTCAACCAGGAAAAATTAAGACACTATATCCAGGAACAAATGTAATCATACCAGGAGCAAATTTAAGAGAATTCCTTGGATTATAATGAAAAAACGTTCTTAGATATAGGGTGTAAGTCTAGATGGTAGTCAGAAGATAGAGAGGTCTGGTAGGGAAGTTTTCATGGAATAGAGAGATAACAGAATATCAGATATGGTAGAAGGTTTAGGAAAAAAAATAGGATTTGTGTTTACTGGACAGAGCAAGAGAGTAAAGGAATGGCAAATAGAAAGCTGATGGAAAGTAAACTGCTGTAAAGAAAGAGAGGGCAATAACAATATATTATTAGAGTCTATAGTGAACACTATTAGCATAAATATCATCATGTTAATATAACTATTGTTTTAACTAACAGACTTACTATTTTTGATGTATGTGGGAGATGAGATGCAGATGTTGTATGAGGAATAATGTCGAGAATCAATACAAGATATATAGCACAATATGCCTTATATTTATAGACATGGAGGTAATTACTAGAAGACACAGCAAGAGTGGTTGTAGAGGGAATGTACTGGGGCATGAGACTGCCATTAATAACTATCTGGTTTTTTTAAACTATGTGTATGCATTATGTAGATAAATGCAAAGAACTCAGTTCTTCTCTCTTTTAGAAAGCTTTCCATGATCCAGTTCACTAAGTATCTCCTGAGTCAACCAAAAAACAAAAGATGATGGGCAACCATTTTCTATTTCTTCCAAGAATGGTACATAAGTAGCACCGTTTTAGATGCATGGGAGATTTAGCACATTCACTGGATACCTTAGGTCATCAGGACTGGATCTGTTTTGCTGAATAGGTGGAGAAAGTTGGCGCTTGGGATTTTTTAACACTTAATTCATTGTTGCAGTCGTCTCTGCAGTGTCTCCCTTATATCCATTGTATCTCTATCACTCTGCTCATACAAACACTTTTTAATTCTTTGCTCCAAAGCCTTTTCTCTCTCTCCAGTTTTTCTCAAAGAGGAACTCTATCTTATTTACTACTGTATTTCTAGTGCCAAAACTTTGGTATTTAACATGCGACCAGTAGACCTTGGTTTGAGTGTTAATTAATCCACGGATATGTATTTTGAAAGACTGAACTGTGTCCACCCACACGGTGGACAATTTAAAAAGCCAAGTCTCCAGCTTACCTATTCACTAGCTCGTTGCACTTGGAAAAGTTGTTTAAACTCTCTGAGGCTTGTGTTTTCACTTACTCAGTGGTGATAATGCTAGCTAAACATCTCATAGGACTGTCACTAATATCTGGAGGGAAGATGAAGGTGGTAATATGGAGTAACAATCTATACATGTGAAGGGATTGCATGAGTGATGTTATAATGATTATCCAGCACTTAGGAGATGAAAGCAAAGGAAATCTTTCAGGTCTTACAGTCCTTCCTGAACATCGAGGCTGGTCTTTCAAATCTAGCAAAATGGTTAAGTTCACAAAGATGGTCAGCGCCAACCACAACTCCCAGCATGGGAGGCTCAATAAAGTAAGGGGGGGAAGGTAGAATAAATAAGGTAAGTCTGGGTATTGGAATGAGTTTAGATGATGTCACCTTATAAAGAAATTCATAAGAGGGCTTTCTGTCCCTGGGCTCTGCATGTGCTGAATATACACTGCAGTCTTCAGATTTATTGACAAGATATCAGCAAAAGGTGAGCTGCCGACAGATCTAATAAAAGTTGGACAGCCCTGTGCACAAATAGCTCCCACTGCAGGCCAGCAAAATGAATAATATCTCTGTGAGTGTGCATGCGTGTGTGTTGTGTAAACAAACTTTACCCCAAATAATTCTCTAAAATCTGCTCATCTACTCACTCTCCCCCCCTTGCCATTGGGAAATGAGAATTGAAAATATTTAAATACTGGCAGAGGGATGGGATCTGGGCGGCAAACCAATATTCTCCATTAAAGTCCGAGATTTAAAGATCCATTTATCAAAACCTTTGGTGTGTGCCCAAGTCTTCCTGAATTAATGCATGCATGCATATGAAAATCAATGTTTCCTGCCCATATAAACACTGCGGCTCTGAATCAATCTCTCAAAGCCGAAGAGGGTTAAATATTTAAACAAGCTATGTATTGAAATACATTTTTAATGCTGTGAAGTCATTCTGATGAAAGATTACTCAGGAGCCTTCATTACTGAGTGTAGAGAGTAATGTGGTATTATCAGAACAGATGGCCCAGCTGTCTGTGGGCTCTGGCCCCCCTCAGGGTAGATTCAAATACTACTCCTAGAGTCAGCTGTTGGTAGCCAGTGGCCTGAATGGATGGCTGCCTGCATGCCACACATCCCTACATGACAGCCATGCTGGCTGCTGTCTCCGAGAACATTTCCTTAAGGAGTCAAATGCTGCTTTGATTTGATTTGATTTGATTTGATTTGATTTCATTTCATTTCTTTGTAAGCACTTCATGTTTGTGCTGTTTGTTTCAAGCAGAAGCTGTTGTTCAAGAATCCAGAGCGGACAAGCTGACCATTCCACTGCTGGTCATCTGACTACTGCTGGGTTACTCTTAAAAGTCTGCATGGGGTGTGACTTGAGGCTACCCTATTTTCTTACTGGTTTCTGATCAGGCATTACAGTGAATAGAATGCCCACCTCATTGCACTTAAATTCAAAAGTCCTGAGCTATGATGCTTTTTTCCCCCTAGTTTACTAGCTGCTGACTTTTTGGGAAACTGCTGTGACCCCAGTTATTTTTATATGGGATCGCAAATGTTCCTTTCCTTTATAGCTTTCTCTGACTAGATTTTAAGTCATAGAATTATAGAAAAGAATCATAGAGAGGATATCGGTGATTGAAAGAGGACTGGACTCAGAGCCAGGTAGAGGGATCTGGTCTCCAAATGTCTTTTTAAATGGTGCATCTCTAAAATAAGATGAACATTCCTCTTCTACCCACTTCTGTTGAAAATCTTGAGGAATCTGCTAAAATATTGAAAAACATACATTAGTTGTTAAAAATATATGTTTCCAATTGTGGGAACTAGAGATGGGAAAACAGGAGGGGTTCTGACAGTGAGGAGGAGGGGTTTGAGGTGTGGCCAGTAGAGTTGGTACATTTCAGAGCACGCAAGTAATTTATAACTGAAACTCTGTGCTGTCCCACCTAAGTCATATTAGTTAAGTGGCTGTTCATTCTTGCTCTCCCAACCCTATATGTTGTGGAAGGGAGACTGTCCTGAATAGCAACCATCTGAGGCTAAATTTATTTCAGTACCAATCAGGTCAGAGCTAGAAGCCACATGGGGTACAATGAGATAAATGATGAGCACACATTGTGATTTTGCATCTAGATGATGAACAAAATTTAAAGGTACGTGAGATCACTGGCAAAATCATTATATTCTTGGGTTAAATACTGACCCTCTTAGACATTTTTGAAATTTTCTAATAGTAAGTTGATGCTGGTATTGGTAATAGGTATTCAGTAAAAATGACACTCTTTCCCGGGAGATAAAGTAAAAAACACAAACTATTTCAAGTAGCAATAATTTTCTGTGGAAAAACATGAAAAAGAAAAGTTGGAGAGGATTTAAAAGGAACACTTGGCAGCTCTCAAATATAGCCTCCTTGTTACAACCCCACTAATTCGACAAGGATCAAATCATCAACTGTAAGAGGAATTGGAGCCAGACCTTTTGAGTCACAGACTGATAGCTGCCATTTTCATTAGGTAAAGCCTGTCATTCGCTCTGCTTGCTTATTAGCTGTGGAAGCTGATGGCTAGATATGTACAGCAGGGGCAGGCAGGTGCCAAGCCCCACAGCCCTGCACTAGTTTGGCATGTTCAGGGTCCCCAGTTTCATTATTTCTTTTTTCTACAGACTAAGTAGTTTCTACATCCTGCTTATTAATTTCACTTCTACCCATGAGGCATTACAGCTATACCACTGCATCCAACGATATGTCCCTACTCACAATGTCACCAATTCATTCTGTCCCCCTGTGACTCAGATGGTTGAACCACTTGCTTCCTAATCAAGTCAATGATTCATTCTGAAATTATATAAGTTAAGGCTCATGCATGGATTTGATCAATGGAGCTCAAGCCATGGACCCAATACATGAATCCACTGGAATATTCTACATAATTTCTTGCTTCTTATGCTTTTGTTTTCTTAATTCCTTTTACCTGTAATATCTCTAAGCCACTATTGATAGGGAATTTCTATATGCCACTATGTGCTACACAGAATTTTTCCCATCTTCTCTGTCCCTAAGTAAGCTTTGTGGCTTCCATGAAGCTTTCCCTAACCAAGCAGCCTACTGAGTTATTTTACTCATCAGAACTATACTACCTCTGGACACCTGGGTGACGCAGTAGTTTGGATGTCCCACTCTTGGCTTCTGCTTGATCATGATCTCACGGGTCATGGTATGGAGCCCTCAGTGGGGCTCTGTGTTCAGTGGGGAGTCTGCTTGGGATTCTCTCCCTCTTTTTCTGACCCTCCCCCAACTCAAACACATGTGCACACACTTGTGCTCTCTCTCTCTCAAAATAAATAAGTAAATGAATCTAAAAAAAAATAATTACACTACCTCATGATCTTTGAAATACTCCTTTGTCACATAAAATACATATCACACTAATAGCTATGTATTGGAGATGCACCAGTGAATTATCCATAGTCCCTATCTTCTGCCACCTAACTAGTATGTGTGACTTTGAGGAAATGATTAATCTCTCTCATCTATCATGGGAATAATGCCTCCTCCACAAATTATTGTGAGGACAAAATAAGACTGTGTGTAAAATTCCTTTGTAAATTTTAAGGAGCAACATAAACATAAGGCATTGTTTTTATTATGTCTACTTCCAATCATATCACCTCTCAATCATTTGTCTTGGTGTACAAAGATCAAGATATTTTTTGTTGGTTTTAGCAGAGTGATTTGCACATAAAGATTGAATTGATTGATTCATTTTTGCCTTCAGATTCATGATCTAAGGTCTAATAATATTTTAAAATCTTGGCAGCCCATGACTGAGGTTTTGAGTTTCCTTTCTCCTTAGTACTTGCAAGTTCAAATAGAGTTGGATGCCATCTATACGAGATTGTGGTCACTCAAACAGGGAAGCTAAGGGCACCAGGGTGAGGGGCTGTGTTCTCCATATAATCTCATTATACTTTGCTCCTAACTTTCTAGTATAGCAAAGGCACCTTGGCCTGCTGTTTCACCAAGTTTTTATTTGATTTGACTGATTTTAAAGCCTACTAGTCTTATTTCGGTGTTAGAACTTTTAGTGAAAATATCTTCAGACACAAATAAGAAAGCAAAAACAGTAAGATTGAAGAGTAAGTTTTGAATGTACAATTTTTAAAAATTTAAGTAAGTATATTCATGTGAATTATTCTACATAACCTTTTGAGCATGCCCACAAATCAAAACATTTTAAAACTCATTTTTATAGGTGAGAAATCCAAGAAACCTGGCTCTAAAATTATCTTTTCTACATTTTTTCTTCTTTATAACAACAATGTAAAATGAACCTAATGTATTTGAAGAAGCAATTACAAAGTCAATTTTGCCTATAGTCTATACAAATGACCATATCCTGGGACAGAGGGCTGATCTAACTAGATATGTGTGAGGAAAAGTAGTGGAAAGAGCTCTTTCACTCAAAGTTACAAAGGGCACTGACATCATATTTGTAGGCAAAATCAACACTTGAGAGTGTGCTGGAAGAAGAAGTCTGAATGAATTGCTAGTAGAAGACACCAAACATCATGTCATGTTGGAAGACATCTACTGTAATATGTAAGAAGAACAAATATTTTATGAATGCAAAAGTAACAAAAATTGTCCATTATACTCTGACACACTGTTTTCTTATTTTCAGTTTATTTGAAAACATTCTTTTAGACTTATTTAAACATAGATTTTTATGAAAATTTCTTTTCTCTAGAAAAGAAAGCATAGGTAATATACACTGGTTTTGGAGGTTTCTGAGGGTATTCTAGGTCTGACTTTTCTCAATACTTCTCTATTAGGTCATTAATGCTCATGAATTTGCAAACAATATTGTCCTCTGTGCCATTAAGAGAAGTGATGAGTCAGCATTACTTAAAGGGTGCTCTAGTATTGCCTCCAAAAAAAAATTTTTTTTAACTGCTGTAACTCATTCTATAAGTTATGATGGGTATGTTCACCCAATGATGATGTTGCGACAGACATCTAATAGTAATTACTGTTATTTTATGATCTCAGAGGTATAAAATGTGATGGGTCAAATGTATTTTGTTTTCTACGAAAATATGGAAATAGGAAATGAATCTATAGTCAGGGATGGTGTAAAACAGGTTGTAAGTGGTGTAAAGCCAGGGGTTTAGTGGTCTACCAAGTCTGCAGGTGATGGAATTCATTCCTAGGATAGATGTGTGATTGGAAATGACTTTTCTGTGCCCTCTGGGGCTGATGCAATGGTGAGGATAAGAGATTAAGTTGAAAATGAATGGGTGCATTTAATAATCCAGAATTGGGATTGCCCCATTATTTAGACACTGGACCTCCACAATTCCAATATGTCTACTCACAAAACAATGAATACTGTACTGTATGTTATTAAGAGGTGAAAGCTCTAAATTAGGCATCAGGCATCCTGAGCGCCAGTCACGATCTGCCATTAATCTGTGAGACTTAACCTCACTGATCCTTATTTTTGTCATCTGAAAATGGAAAGAATCCCACTGGCCTCCCTTTCCTCACAGAGATTACTATTGGTTTCCACAGACAATCATGTAATGGTGACAACACACAAGGTATGCAGATAGGTCAGCCTCACCTGTCTTTAACCATGATCCTTCAGCAGAGGGCCCTCATATTATACGTGAAGAATCTGAGACTTAGACAACAGCCCAGGTTGTTAGGTCAACAAAGCTCAACTCACTAGTAAATGTCAGAGACAGGATTAAAATCCAGACCTCCTGAATCAAGTTTAGTTTTCTTTTATTACATCACATAATAATTGGGAAAGGTTTTAACAAAATGAAGGGCTATAGGGAAATAATGAGTTAACAATATAGTCACTTTATCTACGGATTAAAGTGGAAGACTTTCTATCTGTAATATTTATCTAAAGTCTTGCTTCTGGGTACCTTGGTGGCTCAGTTGGTTAAGCGTCTCTCCCTTCGGCTTAGGTCATGATCCCAGGGTCCTGGGACTGAGTCCCACCTGTGGCTCCCTGCTCAGCGGAGAATCTGCTTCTCTGCCCCTATCCTGGCTCATGCTCTCTTTCTCTCAAATAAATAAATAAAATCTTTAAAAAAATAAAGTCTTGCTTCTTTTCCAGATGAAAAGTTACACAAATTCTGCTTCACTGCAGAATCTTATTTGGTGTGCTTAGATGTTTTTCCTTGTCTCCCTCACCTCCACCATCACCACCATCATTGTCAAACTCAGATGCTGATTGTTTTTTGAGAAACTTGGACTAAATAGATAACAAGTCAGTCCCAACAATGCCATGTTTAATAACACCTACAAGACAAAGAATGCATACACAAATAATCCAGCATGTACAAATGAACATTCACAGAGCTTTTATCATGAACTTGGCGCTGTGTTCTGTGATTTTAAATTTGTTAGCTCACACAATGCTTGCCATCTTGCTGATGAGAAAACTGAAGCTTGGCAAGGTTACCCAATTTATCTAAATTCACATATATAGGTCTTTTAATCCACTGTTCATTCCATTCTTGCCATTTGATTCTTTGCAAGAAGCATGGAAATGAAAGACAGTCAAATTTAAATTCCTATCCTAATACTATAAATTACTGTGTTCCCTTTGCCATGAGAGCTTCCTTAAAATGGAATGCATCAGAATTTCAAGATGGCAAATGGGGAAGCAGGCTTTTTAAACTACTGACTACTTTACTTGTAACGAACACTAGCCTGAGTTTTCTGATCGTATGAGCATCTTCCCCAAGGAAAGAAGCTTATGAATACAATTTAAAACAAACAAACAGGGCACCTGGGTGGCCCAATGGGTTAAAGCCTCTGCCTTCGGCTCAGGTCATGATCCCAGTGTCCTGGGATTGAGCCCCGCATTGGGCTCTCTGCTCAGCAGGAAGCCTGCCTCCCCCTCTCTCTCTGCCTGCCTCTCTGCCTACTTGTGATCTCTGTCTGTCAAATAAATAAATAAAATCTTTAAGAAAAAAATAAAAAAATAAAACAAACAAACAAACAGTAACAACAAACACATCTTCAGAGACATGAACTCAGTTGTGAGGATTATAAGAGAAGTATCTGGAATACAGAAGCCAGTCTCCTCTGAAACTGTTCTTGGATGACAGCCTAGATAGTCTTAATCCTATTTATATAGATTCTCCTTTCCATTGTGTGTGGCTTCCGCAGTCCCAGAGAAAGCTGTGCATCACACTGAAGCTACCATGTGCAAACTAGCCTTTTTGAAAAGTTGTTGGTATCACTCATTAACTACCCCAGAGGATACATGGATGCTTGAGTGAAGAACTAACACTCTGCCTAGTTTGTTAACCACTAACTAACTACATGCACAGCAGGGTACAACAAACGTGTGATGTTTGGGCTTAGATAATTGTGTATTTATACAGGGAGACTGGATAAGGCATTTGAAACCTAATGCAACACAAGGCTAGACTCCAGTGTGGCCTTGGAAGCTGAAAGGTAAGCCTTAAAAAAGTTCAGCAAAGACAAAATGACTGTGAACAGAAAGAAAAAAAATAGGTTCTTGAATGAAGTGAGAATTGACTTCACTTTTTATTTTAGATTCTTATTTTCATTGTCATTTCCATTATAAGAATCACTGCAAGGAGAGACCTTGGAGCTAAATTACCAGTATTTGGTAACCTCCCTAATCATTTAAGGAACCTCTGTCTTCTCTGAGTTTTCCACAATATTCCCATTTTCCTTTCCTTCCTAATGTATTCTTTGTTTTCTTTTCCTTCCTTCCTCCCTCCCTCCTTCCTTCCTTCCCTCTTCTTTCTTTCTTTTTCTTTCTTTCTTCCTTCCTTTCTTTCTTTCTTTCTTTCTTTCTTTCTTTCTTTCTTTCTTTCTTTCTTTCTTTCTTTCTCCACCCATTAATCCCTGGCTTTTAATATTTCTTTCCCCCATATTTCTCCTTATCTTCATGGCCTTTAACATATATCCCCCTCTACCTTGTTTGTTTTTCTCATGACTGCTTTGTCTCCCTTTAGTCACATCTCTCTTTTCTGATCTTGTACTGTCAGTTGTGAATTAACGAACGCATCTATTGAGATTCCTGAATTCAGGGGGAAAAATTCTGGGAATCCAAGGAACAACAGGCAACAAAGATCTTCACATATCTTCTGCCCAAACTGTGTAAGAGGAACCTCCAATATAGAAGGGCAATATCTATAGAATTTAGGTATAAGAAGTGGAGGTCCTAGCACAAGGAGTAAATTGATACCAACTAATCTCAACTTTCACCTTGGGCTCATGCTTAGTTATTTTAAGGAAGGAAGAAAAGAATCCCCTTCATATTGATTACCTACTATGTGCCAAGACTTGTCCTGGGCACTTTCAAACATTTAATTCTCCCAAGAGCCATCAAGGTGGATATTAGTATCGCCCAATTATAGATGGGGAAACTGAAGCTCAAAGAGTTTAAGTCTATCACCCAAGGTCATGCAGCTAACAATAGCAGAGACTAGATTCTGCCTTTCTACCACTATTTCTAATGTCCTTTCTACCTCCTTTCCCACAAGGACCACTGCCACCAGACTATTGGGGAAGATCGCAATCCTAACAGTTGTCTCAGCCTTGTAGTAAAGCTTTGATGTCCTTTTGTTGTTTCAGGCAGGACCCTGGGTGCCATGCTGAGGAGAGGACAGCGACAGTTTCAGGCAGACCAGGAGGAGACAGGGCTGGGGGCTTGGTCACACAAGTGGGGGCTGGAAGGTACAGGAAGTTGGCAGGTCAGAGGCCACTTTCCAGGGAAGTCAGCTAGGCAGGTAGACATGAAAAGCCCAAACAGTCAGGGTCCAGAGACTCCGTGATCACAGAGGCAGCGACAATGGTTCTATTGAACAGGAAACATGAAGGCAAACAAAGATTCTAGGACAGGTACCTCTTTTGTTGCCTGCTGAGTGTGAGCAGCTTTGGATCCTAGGTGTTAAAGAAAGTTAGAAGGATCTCAGATACCCGCAGGAAAACTGTGCCCCTTATGGAACATAAAACAGAGATGCGGAAATTGTTTTACTGAGGTTAGTGCAGCAAAATGACTAACTTTATATTGGATGACGCATCTGAGACTTGGAATTAAGATGTGAATAGATGCACTTTTCACATTACTCACATTTCATTGTGTTTCAGAAATCTCTAGAGACCATGAAGTTTTTTGGCCTCCAGCGTCATTATTTTATACCCCTCCCTTCTACCTACGACCTGGTGTTAAGTGTCACCCCTTTATTCTCGTACCTGCTTCCAACCCTTGTCAAAACCTGCTCTCTGATTATACTTAGTGGAGAATAACTACGGGAGCAGAATAGGGCACATTTCTTTCCTAGGGGAACTGATTTACTCAGATGGAAGCCATGGGAAGTTCAGCTAGAAAGACTCTTTGAGCAAGGCAGGGCTCTCTGGATCCCCTCATCTCCCAAGAAGTGAGTGAGCAGGTGGCTATTCCACCTACACATAAGGTCAGTCCTGACAGCAGTCAGTTTTTTCATGTGTCCTGGAACCATTTTCTCAGAGTGACATTGACATATGTCCCCATAAATAAATTAGCAAACCCATCTCGGCTGACACGTTTGGCAGGAACAAGAAGTTCATGTGCCAGTGTGTGGGTTAATTCCTGTGCCCGTTCCACGGGGAGAGATCAAGTGTATCAATGTGTGTTCATATCACAAGCACCAGGACCGCAGAAGGCTTTTCTTTTCTCCTTTTTCGTGGTTTTCACAGAAATACATTTTGACTTATCTATATAAAAGATGCATGTGAGAAGTTATTAAACTAACAGAGAAGTGGTAGAAAGACAGGAGGACAGATGAGGCAGAAATAGCACGTTACAATTTATAAAAATAGAAATAGGAACCTCACACTGCTTACCCCCTAATTCTCACTGTGCAAGGTAGATATTTATGTTCTTTATCTTGAAAAGTGACTACTGCTACACCTCCATAAGAAATGAAGCTATGAAAACAGGTAAATGATGTCTAGTCCCTTCAACCATGTTACCTCTAAAAGAGCAGTGTCTCTCCAATATGCCTTTGCCTGCCCATATAATTCAATTAAAGTTTAGAGAACCTCAGAGGTGCTAAATTCCTATAATAGGCATTCCATGGGATAATAAAAAAAAAAAAGCTGACAAAATTCCTGTTACAAATGGTTAACTGGGAGAAGTAATTACAGAAACAAACATAGCAAGCTTGTTCAATAAATATTGACTGAGCGCTTGAAATGCGCCAGGTCCATGCTAGACGCAGCCTGATTCATGCCCATCCTGCAGGTGAGCAGCGGCTCTCATCCAGATAACAGAATGTTTACCACAGATGTTAGTTCCCTTCACTGGGTCAAAATATTTAGAATAATACATGGAACATATTATCCATTCATCTATTTACTAGTTCATTTATATAATTACTGTTCACTTATTAAGTGCCATATTCTGTTCTAGAGATATAGGAGTGAACAAGAGATGATGCCCTGCCCTCATGGAATGTGCGGTCTACTGACCCTTAGTTTCTTATAGAGACAACACAATGCTCGTTTGAAAGCCACTGCGCTTATTCCATGTAGGGAGAATCGTGCTTATCTTCCTGGTAAGAACCAATATAAGGTCATGGTCAGGATCTTCCTGGATGAGGAATTAGGACATTTACCCCTTCCTTGAACATAGCTAATTCAAAATCTCTGTGTCCATGTTTCCATGTGCTAGATAACTGATCGATATTCAAGAAATGCAATGTACAATAGGAAAGTCACTAGCCTTATGCACCTATTAAAATTAAATACTATAGTTTAAAATTCAGCTTCCCAGTCACAGTAGCCCATTACATGAGCTCATAGCCATATGTGGCTGATGGTTATCATATTGGACAGTGCATAACAGAACATTTTCTTCATCACAGAAATTTTTCTTAGACAGCACTGCTCTAGAAAATTACTGGTATTAAGTTTGTCTTTTGGGTGTTTCAATGTAGAATTCAAGATATAGCTCCCTGCTTTGAAAATTTCACCTCACCTTTGCCATTCATCAATTATATGTCATTATTATGCAAACTCATATAGATGTTTACATTTCCTTGTATATGCCTTTGTCTCGTATTAGACTGGAAGCAGTTGTGGGCAATGATCATGCCATACTCCTCTATATTCTAAATGCTTAGTGTTCTACAGATGGTAAGACCTCAATAAATGTTTGTGCTGTTGGTGAGGAGGATAATTTACGATATTCAACTGCACCCTAACAGACTGTGAGCTGTGCCTCTAAGCAGCAGAGGGGACTTGTACTACAGAGAAGCCCTGAGGGACAGATCACGAGTTTGGACTTCACCACATTGAGTTTGATCCCAAAGGCTATTTCTGCACATCAAGCCATCTGGAGATAGCGTGGGTGCCAGGCATCATGCCTGTGCAGTGATGTATCTCATCCCTTGGTATTTAAATGCTGTCTTGGCATGGGACACTGGTGTCCACAGTCAGCCACAGGCATAGGAAAAAAGTTCTGACTCCAACTCGTGGGCTGCAAACTTCATTTCCTTGGTTGAACTTAGTTATCTCTGGGGCCAGCCACTCAGCCATTTCCACAGCTGTGGGGATTCTCACACTAGGTCTCTAAGAATATGATCACAAAAGCCTTACAATAATGAGAAAGGATTAGAGTCCTAGGGGATGGGTCATGTCCAAATTCAGTTCATAAAAAACTGAAAAATGATGTCTGCTCTCGAAGATCACATCCATTCTGGAGGATGAATTATTTTAAGTTAAGTAGCCTTCAGCATTAGTCAGTTGCATCAAGACCCAGCTGCCAAGAGGAACAATATTGGAGCCACTTAAATGTTTCATATGATAAGATTGCCTTCTTGTCACTGCTCCCTCTCTTACTGAGGTCCATTTTCTCAGATCCCTTGTCTGCTTGTATTTGCATCAAAGAAAATGTACTCTTTTGCCCATAGTGTTGGCTTTAAGAATTTGAGAGAAAGTCTGAAGCAGTGGGTCATTATTTACATCTTCCTTCAGAAAAACGCAGTAAGGTAATTCTTATTAACCATTGGAAAATGAAGACTCTGAAGACCAAGAGCTTAAGTGAATGGTGAAGGTCCCATAGTGAGATTATGGTAGAATCAGGATGAGAAACCAGTGTGGGACCTGAAATGGTGTCTTAACAGAAGATAAATAACAGTATCTTAACAAAAGATAAATTTTATGGTAAGATTTCAGAGATGCTGAAATGGATGTCTGCCTTTCATATGTCCCTTTGTCTGTTACTAAATTGATTATCATGACTACTGACTGTATGCTTAGAATGTATATGAATATATGGCCAAATATTGGGTTTGAACTCCTTTTAGAAGTTCACCTGCCTAGGGGTGCCTCAGTGGCTCATTCAGTTAATGTCTGACTCTTGGTTTCAGCTCAAGTCATGATCTCAGGGTCATGAGATCAAGCTTCCCTTCAGGCTCTGCGCTCAGCATGCAGTCTATTTGAGATTCATTTTCCCTCCTTCTCCTTCCTACACTGTCCCTTCCCCTGCTCACATGCTCTCTCTCACTAAAATAAATACATAAATAAAATATTCTTTTAAAGAAGTCCACCTGCCAGGCGCCTGGGTGGCTCAGAGGGTTGGGCCTCTGCCTTTGGCTCAGGTCATGATCTCAGGGTCCTGGGATCGAGCCCCACATCGGGCTCTCTGCTCAGCAGGGAGCTTGCTTCCCCTCCTCTCTCTGCCTGCCTCTCTGCCTACTTGTGATCTCTCTCTCTGTGTCAAATAAATAAATAAAATCTTAAAAAAAAAAAAAGAAGTCCACCTGCCTAGAGATGTTTACAATTCTGATTTAGAGTGGTTCTGAAGAAGAAATTATAATATCAATGTAATATATGCAAAAATAAAAATTAATATACAGGTAACAAATGATAACTGAGCTCAGAAGAGAATAAGAACCCTTCATGTCAGTGCTAATACAGATAAATTATTATTGTTTTATAGAAATGAAATGGAAAGTAGAAATTAGTCTGTCATTCCAAGAGAAGGGGAAAGTGTATACACCACATAGATATTGGGAAGTCCAATACAGGTTTAGTCATAAAGGAACTACAGAAATGAAACAGGGAAGGCAGGATAGATCCATATTTTGAAGGTATCTGAATTCCTGGCTTGGAAATTTTGTCTTTATTCTGTGCAATTAAGAGGAACTTGTTGAAGAATACTTAAGTTCCAACGTGCCCTTCGGACCCTATAGTACCATGCTTATTTGCATTCCTGGTTTGGGTTTTATGATAGTCACACCTTCCTTCTAACTCTTTCACTTTAATTATTACTGGAATTTCAGGGCTCAATTCAAACTCCACCTTTTTCAGGAATGCTTTCTCAATTTATGCAGCCAACTATACATACATAAATCCCATAATTTGCCACTTACGTGTTCGATGAAATATGTTTCTATAATGTTATCTGTTATGCCTCTGTAGATCACATAACTCTGTACATTATAAGCACTTTTAAAATGTAAACTCCTTAAGGTCATAGAATTTAGTTTATATCTCTGTTCTTTCAAGGTACAGGCCAGAGCTCATGGTAGAGAGAATTACGTTGACTTGAATTAAAGAAAGGCAATTAGTAGGAAAGAAGTATTGTCTTTATACTGGTAAACTTACTGAAATATAACTCTAGTAATTCTAAAAATACAAACTCTTAAAATCACTGTATAGTTTCCATCATTCAATTTCTGCTTTAGGACTGATGGAGGCAATAGAATGCATGATAGAATATAACGTACTTTATCTCTAAAATTACCTTTCTAAAAAGAAAGCTGAAAATATTCTAAGACACTTCTTTTTTTAAGATTTTATTTATTTGAGAGAGAGAGCACGAATGCACAAGCTGGGGTGGGGGCAGAGGGAGAGAAACTCAAGTAGACGTCCTGCTGGACGCGGAGCCTGACACAGGGCTCAACCTCCTGACCCTGAGATCATGACTGAAATCAAGAGTCTGACGCTTAACCAACTGAGCCACTCAGGCTCCCATAGACATTTCAAAACCATTCTCTAAAGACACAGAATCTAGTTTTGTGAATTGAAAGAGTATATGAAATAATTATCAGCTCAGCTAAAAGTGCCCAAATTAGAAAAAAATGCTCAATATGTATTGAAATCTTACTATACGGGAATCAGAAACACCATGAGAAGTGTGATTATGTACACAAAGACTCTAGAAAGTCCTTGAAACCTGAAGAGGTTATGTTCTTGTTCCAACAGTCCATTGTATATCATGCTTTTTAGCCAGTTATTGTTAAATTTCCTTAATGGAAAACTCCCCATTAGGACTACAGTCAGTAAGTTTTTTGTCTTGTCTGGTATCTGGCACATAAAAAGTTGGTAACCAAAGAATTTGTTGAGCTCAACTGTCACGAGCTGGGAATTTTACCTTGCCATTCCTTCAACTGATGACAGAGAAGATAATTCAAACCTCATGCCAAAGATGAATTCTATATCCTTCAAGACAAAGTCATTGCCTAAGACATTCATGCAGTTAAATGATAAAGATGAAAAGACCTAGAAATTAAAGAGCCAAGTAGTCATACAACATCTTCCTAAGCATTACAGACATAATTAGAGTTAACCAAATTGAGATCTTGGAAATGAGGGTCTGGACAACTTCTCTTATTAAAGAGGAAATGTCCTTTGGAACACCACTTTGTGAAAACAAGGAAACTGATATCCCTTTTTCTCTTTGTTGATCCCACATATCCGCTCATAGCACAATGTATAGATAGGAGTGTTTTAGTCATATTTTTACAGTGAGAAATCAAGCATCAGCCAATGTAGGGTCTAAACAAAGCGAGGGATGTTGGAACTCAAAGACCAACTGAAGTCAGACTATGTCCCGTCTATTTAATCTTTAGCAAACCTCTTCCTCAACCCATCCAAGCAGGAACCACAGGTTTTATTATCCCTCCAACATTTGGTTCCATTCTCTGACATTTTTCTTGTTGCCTGTGATTTTACAAAGCATCTACTTTTCACAAGTGAAAACTGATTTTGTCCAAACAGATGCTTGTTTCTATATTTTACATTCTGGAAAAAATATGGATATGATTTGGTTGGGGAGGGGGCTAGAGATAGATGGGGAATGAAATCGCTGGTGGGTGCACAGCTTGAGCTGAAATTAGAAGCCAAGTGAGAGCTGTAAGCAGGAGGAAGGAGGTCTCCAAAGAAAATTTGTTGTATAATAAAAAGCTCATTGAAAATATTCTGACAAGGAGCCCTAACAAAATTCTTTCATATTATAGGCTAGAAGATAAAATGGTTTCTCTCCTACGTTTCTGTGAGAATTTGTGGTAAGCTAGATTTGAACAAGTTATGCCAAATGAGTCAAACAATCAAATCCTCAATCAATTCCTCAATCAGCAATCATCCCCTGAGCACTATTTTTCATCCTGATTGCTGTTAGGCTTGAATCAAGAGAATCAGGAGAAAAACAAACAAGCAAACAAAACAAACAAACAAACAAACCGCTTCGATGATGACCAGGAGGAGCTCCGCATAGGTGGAAAACAGGAAGAATAAACATGCAGAAGGGGAAAGGAGACAAGACAGAGAAAGTCTCGGGATTATTTCTCCAGGGCGCAGCTGGCCAACTGTTCCACGGCTCAGTCCACCACTGCGGCCCTCACCCTGAATTTCTTGACTGTGCTCAGGGCTGGGAAAGGGCACGGTGCCTGATGCCCCACCTGCTCTGCTGGCACCACATGCACTGAGGCACCGTCCATTCTCCTCAAGTGACTTTGCTGGCTCATGTCTTGAGATGGGCCTCATTGTCACTTGGCTGCCTCCGTCCAGAGGTGACTGAGCCAGGTTGTGAGAACTGTCTGTAGTCCAGGCTCAGCATCCTGAATTCCTGAAGGTAGATTTCATGTCCTCAGCCAGGGTAGCTGATAGAAATTCATAAGCAGAACAGCTCCTAGGGACCACTAAATCAAGTACTGCAGGTGGCCCCTGTGAATGGAGTAAGAGTGTCTCCTGGACAGCTTCTCATTTTATCTCACCCACCACTCTGCTCCCCAAGCTAGAATGTTAAAAGGAATTCTAGCTTTCTGTCCAGACACAGGTCACTCAGAGCCATAAGTAGCCATGTGTCCCTCATTCTCCTGCAGCACCTGAGGGGAACATCCTTGCATGTAAAGAAGGCACTCCATGCCTGTATACATTCCGCAGCTCTCAGATGTAATTGGAATGGCTCCCTTCTAATCTGGTTTGGGCCCTGATGGTAACTGCTTCCATTTATACAATCAGAGCTCACTGCTGAGTGACTTTGTGTTCTACATCAAAGGTAATTATTATTTTTATAGTTCAATTAGCAAACATTACATTTCTGTTTGCCTTGCTAAGATGATACAACTGAATTTAACAATAACACACTTATTCCAAAGCTACCAAGGGAAAAGACACTATTATAATATCATAGTACTTCATAGTACTTTTTTTTCCTTGTGTGTTTTCTCCCCCTCTTTCATTATGCAGACAGGTCATATTCAATTTGAAAATGAGAATGCTTCGAATTAGGAATGTGAGACCTAGAAAGGACTTGTAATCCTATAAAACTAACTTCTCATCTTAAAAATGAGGACACTGAGACCCAAATTCAGTGGCTTGCCCCAGATCATACCAGTCTGTAAAAGAAGCAGCTTTCTAATCAATGTCTTTAGACTCCTGCTACAGTGCTCATTTTTTTCTTCTCTCTTTGAGCTCTGGATGCTGAAAAGAGAAGAGGTCAAGATTGAAGGAAAGAAACAGTGATCTCTATGTGTGAATCATCTCTTTCATGCAAGGCATACTGTAGAATTTAATGTCTTAAATTGCATATCTAGGCCCTACTCTCCACTCTGATATCAACTATTTGTGTGACTTTGTGACCTCATTCTCCCTGAGCTTTGACTTCCTCCCTCATACAAATAAGAGAGCTGGGACTAGAGTATCCCGGAAATTCTTTCTTGAACTATCATTCTGGAACAAGTGCCAGCCACACCTCATTTTAAGCATCTAAGTACCTTTTTAATATTCTTTCTATTTTGTTGCTCCAAATAAAGAGTGGGTCTTTTTGCTTTGTAGCAGGACTGCTACATGTTCCTGGATTTAACCACAATTAGAAGCCTTTAGAATACGTTATTTTCCCCTCTTTATTCCTGAAACTGCTGGCACAGAGCCAGGAGGAGGCATATATACCATCCCAGACACTGAGCACAGTGTAGGGGTGGGTGGTCAGAGCTGGGTCCAGCACAGAGGAGGCAGCACTCTTCCTCTCCCACAGCCTGCTCTGTCTGTGTGGGCACAGGGCTCTCCAGCAATCTGACAACCTGTTTCCATATTATCACTGCTTTCCCCTCTCCAGCTTTATTAAGCATGTTAAGTAAGACATTTTGCCATGTTCTTACAGAGTCTATTGCATTGATTATTCACAATGCAAACCCCCTCCTCCCATTCTGCTTGGTAGCCCCCCCCCCGAGCTTTATTTATTACTCACTATATTGTTCCCAGCACAGACCCTTTCATCATTGTCACATATATGAGCCTGGTGATGAGATATACTTGGTAGTGGCTGGGGAAGCAGGAGGGAGCTGTAGGAACCAAGCAAGGAGGAAGTTTGCAACTGATTATATCTTTTTCTAAAACTCATCTCTGTTTATATTTTGGAGGATCCCAAACATAATTCTCTTTGTCTCTGTATAATATATAATTAAATGGCCTATTCTGAAGAACAAAATTTAGACTTTATAGGCAAGTCTTACCAGGAGTTCTGAAATAAGTAACAAAGGTAAAGGCAATCAATTACTGAACATTTAGTAAATGTGCCAATCACAATGTTAAGTGTTTTATGTGGATGATCTCCTGTGATTCTATTTTGAAACAAAAAAACAAACAAAAACCAAAACAAAAAAAACCCCACCTTGTTACATGTATCCTGTTTTAATCCCACCATCCTTTTTCCTGTGAACAGACTGAAGCACAAAGGGGTCTAATCATATCATTACAAAGAAGGTAGGTCCAAGGTTGGAGTTCCAGCTCTCTGACCTCAGAGGGGCACTCCTAATGATTATACAAATACTCTCTTCAGATTCAGATACAATGACAGATTTTTTTTTAAATTATCTGAGTGGGTTTTCTTTTAAATATATATTTTTTTTATTTGACAGAGATCACAAGTAGGCAGAGAGGCAGGGAGAGAGAGAGAGGAAGGGAAGCAGGCTCCCCGCCAAGCAGAGAGTCCAACGTGGGGCTTGATCCCAGGACCCTGGGATCATGACCCGAGTTGAAGGCAGAGGCTTTAAACCACTGAGCCACCCAGGCGCCCCCTGAGTGGGTTTTCTATTTATGGCTTTTAGAAACTTAGCTGAGGCAAAGAAAATATGGCATCTGTCACGGAAGACCAGTATGTTAAAAAAAAAAAAAAAAAAGAGGCAGGCAAAAGTAGGGGAAGTAGCTCCAGAAAGAGATGGGAAACCATTGAAGGCTCTTGAGCAAAGAATGGCATGTTATGAATTGCTATTTGTTTTTTAATCTGCTATGTTCAGATTATGTTGTAGAAGAGCAAGGGAAGAAGAAAAAAGCAATTAGGAGACCAATTCCAAGATTTCTCCTCCTATTCTCTCTCTGCACCCTATGACAGGTTTGAAACACAAAGATGAAAGAATTACACATGTGTATGTCTATCACTCCGACTACATCACAAATATTTCACTACACTCCACCATGTATCTATTCATTCATCCCATTTCTTTGATGAGACTCAAACCAACATTCAGGCATAAGCCCTCTTTGCACTGATAATCCAGCACATACCCAATCAACCAGAGTTTAACTCCTGCATATCACTTTTTGTTGTTGTTATTGTTCTTCCTCACATACAAAGAAAAGCACAAATCTTAAATGAACTTTCACTGAGTTTTGACAAAAGTGTACATCCATGTAACATAAACCCCTATCAAAATATAAAACATTGCAATCTGAGGAAGTTCTCTTATATCCCTTCCCAGGGAAAGCCTGTCCCTATCTTTCAGAGGTAATTATTATCCTGACTATTCCATCACTGGTAACTTGCACTGCTCTAGAGTTTCACATATATAGAGACACATAGTATGTATTATTTTCTGTTAGGTTTCTAACACTCAGTATGTTTTTGAAATTAATGTGTATGTATTATAATGTGTTACTCTTTGTTGGAGGAATAAATGTTAACTCTAAGTAATATTCCTTAAATGATTTTATCACTTTTTGTTTACTCCTTCTTCTATTGATGGACATCTGGGCTATTTTCAGCGTTTTACTGTGAGTAAAGTTGTTATGAACATTTTTATACAAGAATTTTTGTGAGCATTTGTTTCCATTTATTTTGTGTTAATACAAAAGGGTAAATTACTAAGCTAGAGTAGAAAGATGAACACTTAGTTTTATGATAAGCTGCCAGAATATTCTCAATAATGTTTATGAGTTCTAGTTGCTCTATATCCTCACCAATATTTGGTATTTTAGTCATTTAAATATTTTTAGCTATTCTGATGAGTGTGTAAATGTATCTTGTGGTTAAATTCTGATGACTAATAATGTTAAGCACTTTTTCATTGACCTAACAGATACTCCTACATCTTCTATTGTAAAGTGTTTGCTTTTTCTTCCTTTTAATGGAGTTTAGCTTTTTATTATTATAATATTTGTATTTTTAATATTGTAATGTATTATAATTATTATACAAGTATTCCTGAGTGTTATATTTGATAATAAAAATTCTCAGAATAGTAAAATAAATAAATTGTAAAATACATGTAAGTCACCACTGAAGCAATCTGCAACTGTTCTACTACTTCATAGTGACCAGAGATTTTAATGTATTGAATTTTGTCTTTGTTACCTTAAATATACATTAATTTTTTCCTAGAGTAAGCAGAAATAGAGTGTAAAAACCATTCAAGGAAAAATAAGTCAATAAAAATGTCAAGAAAACAGGAAAATGAAACATAGAAAGTTGAAAGCATTACAAAGAAAATAAATCCAAATATATCACTTATTACAACAAATGTAAATGAACTAAGCACTCAGGTTGAAGCCAAAGGTTACCTGATTATATGAAAAATACAAGCATCACTCTTTATGAGAGACTTATTTAGAATATAACACTGAGAAAAGAAGACAAATATTAAAATAGATTTATCAGGAAAATACTAACCAAAAGGCAGCTGATTTGACAATACCAATATCATATAAAATATAAAGTTATAAAGTGTGCTACTACATAAAGATTTCAGTTTGCCAGGGCAATAAATTTAAATTTGTATGCATCTAATTCTATAGCTTTAAAATATATGAAATAAAAATTTACAAATCTGTGAAGAAATATGAACAAATCTATCACCAAATTTTAAGAGTTAACATATCAGCAATCAGGACAAACAGGAAAAATAAGTGATAAGAATATAGTATATATGAGCTACATTGTTCAAAACTTTACTGAATAGACATGCAAACCACACTGGACTCAACAAGTGGAGAATACAGAGTTCTTTCCAGAAGATGACATAAGATTACATAAAAATATTTTAAAAAGCTTTTAAATAATGCATATTTCCAAGTAGAAAGCACAGTGGGTATTTAAGTTACTTAGAAAAAAATGATTTAAAAAAACCCACATACCAAAACTTGTAAGGCAGATAACTAGTAATTATAGGGGGAAAAGAAAAAGTCTTAAACGCTCAAATTACAAAAGATAGAGGGCTGACCAACAACAATACATTATATATAGTAGAAAAAACTACAAAATAGATCCAAATGAAATTTTAAAAAGAAATGTTTTCAAAAAGAAAGCAGAAATTACTAACATAAGATAAAGGCACAAATGAGAGAATTCACAAAACTAAAGAGAATTCATTAATGAGACCTCTGCTGACAGTGATCAAGAAAATAAGGTAAAAGCAAAAATGAGTGTGAAGTTTGACAGAAGAGCCATAAGAATTGCAGGAGAGATTAAAAAGTGAATAGAAGTGTTGTATACCTAAACCTAATATAGCAATGTATGTCAACTATACTCAAATTAAACAAACAAATAAATAATAAACACAAAACAAAACAAAAAAAAATAAGCTCTTTTGAGTGTAGCCCACCCACCCCTGCCCTGACCAAAAAAAAAAAAAAGACTAGAAGAACATTGAGAGCATCTTTATTCCAATCCATTTAAAAACTTATATGAATCTGAAAAAAGTCAAAAACTATGAATAACCATCTGACCCTATTATAAATAAATGTTATTGAAACTGTTAACATTTTGAAATGGTTAAGAATCCTTGCAAAGAGAAGCATATCTAGATATTTTACATTTTTAAAAAAGATTTATTTATTTTAGAGAGACAGAGAGTATGCATGCCAGCAGGGGGAGGGGCAAAGGGAGAGGGAGAGTGAGAATCCTCAAGTAGACTCTCCACTGAGTGTGGAGTCCAATGAGGGACTAAATCACATGACCCTGAGATCATGAACTAAGCTGAAATCAAGAGAACACTTAACCAAGTGAGTCACCCTGGTGCCCCATACAAAATACATTTTTAAGTATTTTGTCTTAGTTAGGATCCTCCAGAAGCTGACCTTGAGACAAGGGTTTGAGTGAAACAGTGTCTTTGGGAAATGATCTCAAGAATCATGGAAGGGAGTGAGAAAGGAAGGCAGAAAGGAGAAGGAATCAAATTGGTGAAGCGTTTGCATGTGGGCAACTGAGTCTGATCCCAGAAGAAACCTCTGAATGATATACAGTTAATGTTTTCAAATATTCCCTCCAGAAAAAAGGAAACGAGGGTATATATAAACTGCCACCTGTCTACTATTGGTTGAGGGATTCCCCCAAGGGCAGTTACTCTTCTTGCACTGCTGCCCTGTCTTAGAAGTATACCTCCAAGGGGCACCCTCCAAAGTGACTCTGGGTGGCTCAGTCCATTAAGTGTTTGACCCTTGATCTCAGGTCAGATCTTGATCTCAGGATCACAAGTTCAAGCCTGGCATTGGGCCCCATGCTGGGTGTGGAGCCTACTTAAAAATAAAAATAAAAATTATACCTCCTTGCTTCCAGTAAGCAGATAAACTCCTCAGGCAAAGTTACTAGTGCTTGCATTAAAAAACTTATATATGGAGGGGGTGGGGGTATGGGTGAAATAGGTGAAAGGATTAAGAGGTACAAATTCCCACTTATAAAATAAATAAGTTATATGGATAAAAAGTAGAGCATAGGGAATATAGTCAATAATACTGCAATAATTTTGTATGGTGATGGATGATAACTACACATATCACGGTGTACACACCATGTAATGTACAGAACTGTGCAATCATTAGGTTGTACACTTGAAATTAATATAACATTATATATCAACTATATTTCAATAAAAAAGAAAAGACAAGAAAAAAAACCCTATCATTGTGTCTGGGACTGGTGAGTCCTAAGGGCGTGGTACTGATACCATCTGCTATAACTTACTAATATTTAAGGAGAAGATAATTCCAACTGCCCCAACATATCTGTAGTCCTATGATTCTGACGTACCAGCTACAGAATGAGGGTTTCCATTTCTCCTTCCTTGTATTTGATTAATTTGCTAAAGCAACTGGTAGAAATCAGAGGAAGATTTTACTTAGTAGATTACCAATTTATTATAAAAGGATATAATTCAGGAATAGCTAGATGGAAGAGATGCATCAGGCAAGATATGGGGAAAGGGCATAGAGCTTCCATTCCCTCTTCAAGCCTGCACTGTTCCCAAATCTCTACATGTTTCCCAACCTGGCAGTTCTCTAAAACCCCATCTTTTTTATGGAGCCTTCATTACATAGGCATGGTTGATGAATTCATTGACCATTGGTGATTGAACTTGATTTCTAGTTCTTCTCTCCAGAAGGTCAGGTGGGTAGGACTGAAAGTTCCAACCCTTTAATCACATGGTTGGTTCTCCTGGCCATCATCCTCTATCCTTAGGTGTTACCCAAAAGTCATTCAATTAACATAACCTTTAAGACACCTGTATTGTTTTCATCATAGGAAATTCCAAGAGTTTGAGGAGCTCTGTGTCAGGAATGGTATAAAATTCAAAAGTATGTTTCTTATTATAAATAAGAAACTTCCTTAACCTGATAAAAGAAACTTCCTTAACCTGATAAAGAGAAGCAACAAGGGTGAGAAAAACCAGGGACAATATGCTTCCACATGAATAAATATTTTAAAGCATTTTTTTTTTAATCAAGAAGAAAGCAATGAATCCCATCATTTGTAGACAACATCATGCTAGATATCCTAGGCCAGCAAAGTAAGATGAGAAAAGAGAAATTAAAGGCAGAAGAACCAGAAAGATATAAACAAAACAAATTCTTTTCAGATGTTATGGTTATTTACATAGAAAACCAAAAAGCATTTACAGAAAAATTATTAGTAATAATAAGAGAGTTCAGCAATGTGACTGTGAGCTGTAAGATCAATATACACAATCAATGGCATTTCTATATACCAGCATAATTCAGAAAATATAATTAAAGAAAATATATTCCTTTACAATAGCATCCAAAAAATAAGGTGTCTGAGAATAAATATAACAAAAGAGGCTCTAGACTTCAAGAGAAAATTATAAAAGAAGGCTAAGATGAAAAGAGAGATATCTAATGTTTACTGATAGTCATTATAAAAATGTGACTATTCGGGGCTGCCTGGGTGGCTCAGTGGGTTAAAGCCTCTGCCTTTGGCTCAGGTCATGATCCCAGGGTCCTGGGATCGAGTCCCACATCGGGCTCTCTGCTCAGCAGGGAGCCTGCTTCTCCTCTCTCTCTGCCTGCTTCTCTGCCTACTTGTGATCTCTGTCTGTCAAATAAATAAACAAAATCTTTAAAAAAATGTGACTATTCTCTTTATATTGATCTGTGCATCAATATAATTGTAATCAAAACTCTAATAGAATTTTAGTGGAATTGACAAGCTGATTCCAAAATTTATGGAAAAGCAAATGAGAAAAATAGCAAGACTTTTCTAAAGAACAAGTTGAGACAATAGTATTTTCTAGGTATCAAGACATAGTACACAACTGAACTAACTAGGGCAGTGTAGTATTGGACTAGAGAATAAATTAATGAATAAGCAGGGCTGTGTTGCAGCCTGAATATTTGTCTCCCCTCCCAAATTAGTATATGAAGCCCTAACCCCAATAAGGTGATACTGGAAAGGGTGTCTCTGGAAGGTAATTAGGTTTAGATTAGGTCATGAGACTGGGGCCCCCATGATGGTGTTAGTTTCCTTTAGGAAGAAAGCGAGATGACAGAGCTCTCTTTCTCTCTCTCTTCATCATGTGGGGATATGGTGAGAGAGTGGTTAACTGCAAACAGGAAAAGGCATCTCACCAGGAACTACATCTGCTGGCACCTTGAACCTGGACTGTAGCCTCTCAAACTATGTGAAATAAATGTTTGTTGTTTAAACACCCAGTCTATGGTATATTACTACAGAAGTCTGAGCTGACTACAGCAAACTGGAACAATTGTTCACATTAAAATGTATATGTGTATAATAAATTATATGTAAAATAAACATAATATGCATTATAAGTGACATATATGATTATATATTTTATACAATATTATCTAATGAATCTCTTTATTATATATTTTACAAAATGAAATTCCAAGGAGAATAAATCCTTAAACATAAAAGGTGAAATTTAAATTATTCAGAAGAAGATATAAAACAGACTCCCTATAAGATAAGGTATGGGAAATTATAGTAAAGACAAAACCAAAGAATATTAATATAAAGGAAGTTATTGATGAATTTGACTAAATTAAATTGAAAAATGTCCATTCATTGAGAGACACTGTATTAGCTTCTTGGGCTGCCACACAAGATACCACAGAGTGGGTGCTTAAACAACACACATTTATTTTCTCACAGCTCTGGAGGCCATGGGTATCAGCCAGTTTCTAGTGAGACATCTCCCCTTCACTTGAAGATAGAACTTTCTTGTTACATTCTTATGCGGTCTTATTTCTGTCTGTGTGTGCAGGGAGAGAACTAATTCTCATGTCTCTTCCTCTTCCTATATGGACACCAATCCTATTGAATCCTCTTATCAACTTATCTAACCATAATTACCTCCTCAATGGCCCTATCTGAAAATAGTCACATTGGGAATCAACATATAAATGTTGGTCAGACATAATTCAGTCCATAACAGACACCACATTAATTTTAAAAAATGAACAGAAGATAACAAAGTAGGAAAGAGATTTGTAACACATATAATAGACAAAGCAACACATAAATAACATAAATCATCACAGAGATATAAGACAATAGGAATCAGGCAAGATGTCCACAAAATTGGAAATACAAATTGGAAATACAAATGGACAATTTATTAACATATACTTGACCCCCTTAGGCCCCAGACACAGGTAAATTAAACCAGAAGGAGATATCATTTTATACCCGCATGATTTATAAAGATGAAGAAGCTTGCTAGTACTAACGTAGTGGCAAAGACGTGGCACAGCAGTCAAAACACTTCAGTATACATCTGGGCATCACTCTGTACACATCTTTTGCCTTAGCAATTGTAGCGCTAGACGAAGGCCTAACAGGCAATATGTTATAGGAGGATCAGAAAAAAAAATGTGCCCCAGTATTTGTAACAAAATAAAAAAGGAAATGAATGAAATATTCATCAATATAAAAGAAGTTACAGCATAACTTTACAAATGGATGATAGAGAGCAGTGAAAAAATGAGCTACATCTATGTCCATCAACTTGGACGAACTGAAAAAATATCCTGTTGGAAATACAAAAGAGGTCAGATAAAATAATAATAGCACAATACTTATTTATAAAAAGTTTAGACAATAAATTAAATATTGCTTTAATGCTCTGTGTGTGTATGTGGGTCTTGTGCGTGTTTATATCTTAAAATAAGGAAGTACATTAAGAATAACAGCGTATACTTACATATATTATTCTAGAAGCATATATGTAAATACACGCTGTTATTCTTAATGTATGAGCCAAGATGCCCTTCAATAGACGAATGGATAAAGAAGATATGGTCCATATATACAATGGAGTATTACGCCTCCATCAGAAAGGATGAATACCCAACTTTTGTATCAACATGGATGGGACTGGAGGAGATTATGCTGAGTGAAATAAGTTAAGCAAAGAAAGTCAATTATTATATGGTTTCGCTTACTTGTGGAGCATAAGGAATAACATGGAGTACATTAGGAGAAGGAAAGGAAAAGTGAATTGGGGGAAATCGGAGGGGGAGATGAACCAAGAGAGACTGTGGACTCTGAGAAACAAACTGAGGGTTTTGGAAGGAGGGTGGGGGGAGGGGGAGGGGTGATCCTGGTAGTGGGTATTTAGGAGGGTACGTATTACATGGAGCACTGGGTGTGGTGCATAAACAATGAATCTGGGAACGCTGAAAAAATTAAATTAAATTTAAAAAAAAAGAATAACAGTGTATATCTAAAGGATACAATAATTTGCTTGAAAGAGCTCCCACTGGCCAAATATGGGACAATTTGAGTACATTAGTTTTCTATTTCTGTTCCCATAGATTTACAAACTTGTAACAACACTCTTAGTTGTTTTTTTTTTTTTTTTTTTTAAGGCAGAAGTCCAGGACTGATTGGGTCTTCAGCTCAAGATCCCACATTCAGGTATTGGTCAATCCGTTTTCATAACTCTAGGATCTATGTAAGAATCCAATTCCATAATCATTCAGGTTGTTGGCCAAATCCAGCTCCTTGAACTGCAGTACTGAGGTCTCATCTCATTGCCAGCTATTGGAGGGAGATTGCTTTCAGCTCCTGGAGGTACCCACATTTGCCTGTAATGTAGCCTTCTTCATGATGAATGCCAACAAAGGAGAGTTTCTCACATCAAATTCCTCCCATGTTTTGAATGTTTCTTACCCTGTTCCTTTTAAGGTTAGGTCTACTGAGGATAATGTTTTCTTAGAGAATTCTGCCATATAATACAACCTAATCATGAAAATGATATCCTATCATAGTGTCTCCACATTCAAGAAAAGGACATTATACAAGATTTAGGATAATTTCGGGGTCATCTTAGAATTACGTCTACTATGTTGAGGGGCGCCTGGGTGGCTCAGTCGGTTAAGCATCTGCCTTGGGCTTAGGTCGTGATCGAGACCTGAGTTGGGCTCCTTGCTTAGCAAGGGAGCCTGCTTCTCCCTCTCCCTTTGCCCCCACTCATGTGCTCTCTCTTTCTCTCTCTTGCTCCCTCTATCTCTCAAATGGAGTAATAAAATCTTTTAAAAGAAAGAATTATGTCTACTACATTGGACATTACAATAAAAAATTATTATAAAAAATTCATGGTGATATAATTAATAAATACACAATGGAGGGGTTCCTGGGTGGGTCAGTGGGTTAAGCCTCTGCCTTTAGCTCAGGTCATGATCTCAGGGTTCTGGGATCAAGTCCTGCATCAGGCTCTCTGCTCAGTGGAGAGCCTGCTTCCCCCTCTCTCTCTGCCTGCCTCTCTGACTACTTGTGATTTCTCTCTCTGCGTGTCAAATAAATAAATAAATCTTTAAATACACAGTGGAAAAGAAAAGGCTACTCTTTCAAGCAGAATGCCAACGAATACATGTAGGAAAAAACATGGAGTTAGAAAATCACTATTAGTCAATCAGTATGCTGATAACTGATTCAGGAAGAGTCATCAATGAATGACAATAAAAGTGAGAGAACTTTTGTTGAGCAATAAATTAGTCTCAAAGAGCCGCCACTGAGTTGCTTAGCATCAACAAAGAGAAAAAAAATGGTACTTTTACTGTAGAGAAACTCAGTATACATCCCTTTAACCAAGTGTAACACCAGCATGGGGCAAACCCACATGTGCTTACTACTATGATGTAGCATCACTTTTTTTGCACTCCTTTTTCAATCAATAACCTGAATCTAATCCAACCCCGGACAATCTTCAGAGAAACTCAAACTGAGGGTCTTTCCATAAAATAACTGGCCCAGTTCTTTAAAGATGTTGAGGATATGAAAGACAAAGAGTGAGGAATTGGTAAATATTAACAGAGAATAAGGCAACAGTAATTAAATGCAATGTGATTCCATATTAGATCCTGCGATAAAAGGGTAGTTCATTCCAGTTCTTCCCCAAGCCCACTGCTTTTCTTTAATACAAGTTATTATCTCCTACCTTGACTATAAGTGCTGTGACTTCCATTGGTTTTGTGACATGACCATGGATCCACCCTTTCTTAAAGGTTCTTGGCTCCTCTCACCTCAAAGCCATTTCTCTTTCACCCCAGAGTCTTCTCAGTTGCTGCTCCCTTGTCTGGAACACTTTTCTCTCATATCTTTATGGTGCTCACTCTTCATGACTGACACTCCTATCTTTGTTCAAACACGTCCTCTGAGAGGATTTCCCTGACCATACTAACTAAAGTTCCTTTCACTCCACCACTATCTATTCCTTTACTCTGCTTAAATGTTCATAGCAGTTATCACTACCTGAAGGTAAATGGTATCTTGGAATATTTACTTCTTTTCCTTACATCCCCTGTCTCCAACACAAGATATGTTCCTACCATTACACTTTCATAATGCAGTGGAACATCTCTGATAGCATTTGCCATCCTTGAAATGTTTACATGTATTTATAACCATTAGATAACTGTTTAAGCAAGAACATGGAAGCTCTTGGGAAAGAGTATCAAATTTTTTTCCTTATAACTGTAGGAATAACATGTTGCAAAGTACATGGTAGATTCTCAGTAAATAGTCTTTGAATTTATTCAACTATGAATGCATGGACATCATTCAAGTTCTTGCTTTTGCCCTCTCCTGTAGAGCTCAGGTCTGAAGACAACCTTAAAGATGGGCCATGTTTACTCTTCTTTTTCCTGTCTCCTTTTTAACAATGGTAGAGCAAGACTGAATGAAATATGATTGAGTATATAAATTCCAGAGACCGGGATTTAGATGATTTGCTAAATGAAAATCAGGACAAACATATCAAGAAGTAACATGAAATGAGGAAAACATAAAGAAGGTAATACATTTTGTAGCAAAACAAAAACAAAAACAAAAAACCCATGAAGCTGTGGTCCCTAGTAAATGCAGTTAGGTTATTGCTATATGCACCATGTTCAAAGTGTTTGAGACTATCACATCTTACAAGTTTTTAGAGAGGTGTGATGGTTTGCCTCTGGCCTCAGGGCAGGCACTTGGTGGCAGATATGCTATATGGCAGGGCATTAGGTGAGAACTGGGAATATATAGCTGAGGAGGTATACATCAAAAAACAAGGATCAGTGCTTGAGAGTTAGAGCTGCCCAATGCATAGACTCAAGTGCTAGTCACCATCAACATTTGAAGATGAGGCAGGTATCTCAGTATCTTACACAGAGGGAGAAGGTGGAATTTGAAAGGTGGATCCATAGAAGACAGAGTCCTAGAGTCCCAGGGTTATATCCACAGACTTTTGACAAAGAAACTAGAAGAGTAATCTGGGTATGGGAACAGCTTCAGTATGGAATAAAAATATCTAGCTGGAACCAGGACTAAGGCAAAAACTTAATTATTTGATTCATGGCATCCACGGAACTCTTCATTGATATTTGAGTATCAGTCTCTCTCTCTCTAAACAGAATGGAGCAGAGAAAGCAAAAAAAGGAAAGAGAAAGAAACTCATAGATACTGGGCTCTCATCATGTTCAGGTGTTTTCAAGAATTATCTCTCTTAATCTTTAGAGTAATTCTTCAAGATGAGTAAGCATATAGTGAAGAAGTGTTATATTGATATCACCTGGGGAACACTTTACCAACAAGAAATCTTTCCAGATGTTTTGATCACCATTTCTCTCCTACTCTTGAGAATCACTGGGATGCACTAATTCAGGAAGATATGACATAACCTCAGATGCTCATTTTACAAAAGAGAATGAAGTTCAGAATGAAAAAAAAATCCAAAACTGGTATAGCTAGTGTGGTAGGCAGATTAATGGCCTCCCCCCCTCAAAAATGTCTACTTCCTAATTCCTGGAACCTGGGAATATGCTATGACACATGGAAAAGGAGAATTAAGACAGAGAATGGAATTAAGGTTGTGAATCAGCTAACATTATAAAAGAGAGTATTGTGGATAACCCTGAGGACAACCCTAGTTTCCCATGTAATCACATGTGATCATAAGGGTCTTTAAATGGAGTTGAGGGAGGCAAAAGAGTCACGGTCAGAATGATTCAATGTGACAAAGACTTGATTGGCTATTGCTGCCTTTGAAGATGGAAGTAAGCCATACATCAAGAAATGCTGACAGCCTCTAGCAGTTGGGAAAGGGTAAGAAAACATATTCTCCTCTACAATCTCCACGAAGGATCACAGCACCACTGACATCTTGACCTGAGCCCTTTGAGACCAGTTTTGAACTTCTGACCTCTGAAACTGTAAGATAATAATTCCATGTTGTTTTAAGCCACAAAGTTTTTGGTGATTTTCTACAGCAGCATTAGGAAATTAATATACCCAGTAAATTGCAGAATCCCAGTCCAGGTCTCTGACTCCAAAGCCAATGCCTTTATTACTTTCCATGCTGCCTCACTATCATCCTGTAGATGTAATTCAGGTCAACTACAAAAGTTTAGGGGCAAACTTGTGAAGGGTCTAATCTGAAAGGACGGACACCTGGTTCTCTATGATTGAGTTTGACCCCCACTAAGCTGGGAGCCCAATATGGGGCCCAGTCCCAGGACCCCAAGATCATGACTGGAGCCAAAGGCACTTAACCAACTAAATCATCCACCGCTATCTTTTGGTCACCCTTTCACTTTAATGCTTCCTTCTTCTATCAAAACATTTTTATTATCACTCAAAATCCAGAAATAATAGAAGAATATTGATAAACATGACTATATACACAGAATATCAAAAATGTTAAATGTTAAGTGAAAACCTGTAATTTTAAGTTTTAATTAAAAATACTCATATAAATACATGTTTTTGTTTTGTTTTGCTTTGTTTTGTTTTACAAAAATGTGTTTTCTAGGGGCACCTGGGTAGCTCAGTTGGTTAAGCATCTGCCTCAGGTCATGATCCCAGAGTCCTGAGATCCAGCCCCACATCTGGTTCCCTGCTCAGCAGGGAATTTTCTTCTCCTGCTCTCTCTGCCCCTCCCCCAACTCGTACACATGCTCTCTCTTCTAATAAATACAATCTTAAAAAAAAATAAAGTATCTTTTACTTCTGTTTAAAAGGTCTAGGGACAGAGAAACACGGGTGGCTCAGTCAGTTAAGCATCTGACTCGGTTTCTGCTCAGGTCATGATCTCAGGGATGTGGAATGGAGCTCTGCATCAGCTCCTTGCTCAGCATAGGCAGAGTCTATTTGAGACTCCCTCCCCTGCCCCCAAGCTTGTACTCACTCAAACTCTTTCTCTCTCTCTAAAATAAACAAATAAACAAAATCTTTAAAATAAAATAATACATCTAGCAAGAGTAACAAAACCATTAGCAATGAACACATGCAGAACTTGCATTATATTCTCAAAATAACCATTTCCATTAAAAGAAAATATGGTTCCTTGATTTCAGATCTTTAACAGAAAATGTACCTAGCATGTATTTTCATACCAAAAGGCAAGGAAGCTAACAAAGACTTCTGAAGTTTGGTCAAAAGAATCCAGAGACCAAATTTAAAAGGACAACTTGAATAACAAAAATAACTGACTAAAATGAATTGGATATACAAATAGGATTAAGTCCACGAGTTGGCAAGAATACTAAAAAAATACTGATCACTTCTGGAAGATCCTAGTGAATCAATTCATTACTTTGGAAACTAACAAATAAGGGAAAGAAAACTTTTATATTGCCACGGCAGACTGAATTATTGTACACAATTATTCACCCATTCCTCTTTCCATGCAACTTTGCAATTCCTTCCAATTAAAAGCAGAGTATATACCTCTGCTTCCTCTGACTTTATCTTAAGCAATGTAATAAATGAATTTGGGGGAGATGGGTAGCTACAAAGTGCTAGTTTTGAACAGAAGTCTTAATAGACCCCACATTTATATCTTGGCCTTTTGCACTTTTGCCATGGCTATGAGTAAAACATGTTCCAACTAGCTTGCTGGCCCAAAGAAGAATAAGTATACACGGAACATACCACCTACAGAGAAACGCTGCCCACAGCCAGTCAAAATCAAAAGATCCCCCAACCTATCAGCTTTCACCTAGTGTTTTAGTAGCCATTGTTGACTATTACCTTGATACATTATTTCATTTGGGATTACAAAATGGTAAGTATTTAACATTCATTTTTTAAAAAATTTAATAGCTTGAATACTTTTACCAAGGAAAACATTCCCTAATCAACTAGTTACCATGGTGTGTACCATTTCACAAGAGTCAGGTAAATTCTCAGCTATTGTAACAAATAGCCACAAAATCTCAGGGATATTCAATAATAAGTATGTATTTCTCACATGTTTGGGAATTCTATAATTAATGGGTAAGGCTGAAAACACCTGAACCCCTTGTCAATTTTAACATCAAACTAAATTTTTCAAAAAAAGGAAACACGAACTTTAACTTAATAAATTTAACTAAGTTAATTTAGCTTATGTACCTCCTCAGAAATACACACAGCTTTTTTTTTTTTTTTTTTTTTTTAAGAATTCTTGTCAAAGTAACCTACCTGAATTTGATAAAGGCATTACCTCAACTACCAGTTTATGGAACTACAGGGCAAATGGGAACATGCTAATATCACAGGGATGCAATCCTCAAAATCCAGAATATGGTTACTCTGCAGGGAAAATACCCCGGTTTCTTCAATAGGTAGATAGATTCTAAGGAAGAAGAAAAAAGGAGAAACATAGTCAAGGAATTTGACAGATCTATTTTGGATCCTGATTTAAATAAATCAAATGCAAAGAAGTACAAATAAAGAAAATTTAGCACTTGCTGGTATTTGGTAATGTTAAAGAATGAAGATTTAAGGTGCAATAATGATTTTGTGGTTGTTTTAAAAAATGATTTACATATATGCATATTTGTATAAATCTATATTGAACTAGTTATGGAAGAAATTACATTGAAGTGATACAGGGTTAGAGAAAATGGTGGTTGGTATAAATAAAACAAAGTTAGCCATGAGTTGATAGTTGTGGAAGCTGGGTGATAGATCTATGATTATGCATTATAATATCATCTCTCTTTTCATACATGTTGGAATGTTTTCATGATATAAAGTCCTATGAATGAATAAATCAAATATGGCATATCCACAGAATGGACTATTGTTGGACAACAGAAATTAATGAAGTACTGTTACATGCTATAACACAGATGAAGCTTAAAAACTCTGTGCTCGGTGAGGGGTTGCCTGGATGACTCAGTCAGTTGGGTGGCCAACGCTTGTTTTTTTGCTCAGGTCGTGATCTTGCAAGATCAAGCCCTCCTGTTGGGCTCTGCACTGGGCATGGAGCCTGCTTAAGATTCTCTCTTCTCCCTCTTCCTTATGCTCCTCCCTACCCTTCTCTCTGTCTCTCTCTCTCTCTCTCAAAATTTAAAAATGTCCAGAATAGGAAAACCTATAGAGAAAGAAAGCAGATTAGTGGTTGCCTAAGGCTAGGGGATAAAATGATTGTGGGTGAATGGCTAAAGGACATTAGGTTTCTTTTCCAGTGTGATGAAAGTGTTCTCTAATTGATTGCATTGATGGTTGCACAACTCTAAATATACTAGAAACCACTGACTTACATCCTAGAGATGGGTAAATTATATGGTGTGTTAACTATATCTCAATAAAGCTGTTAAAAGCAAGTTTCAGTCCTGTTATTGGGTATGGACAACTTAGTGTTCTGCTAAGTCATTGTGTTCTGCTTTCTAGGGGGATTCCCATTTTCAGCCTGATCTCTCAATTGTAAAAGGAAATTTTTATGTGACAACAAGAATTTAGGCATAGTGGGGGGGGGGGGTATTTTGATAATCTGTGGCCCCTTCTAAAATGAAATTATATCGTGTAAGTTCAGTTGGAATCAGACCTTGACCAGTTCAGGCCCTGGGCAGGGGAGTCTCTAAGCAAGACAACTGTGCAGTTTGGTAACTCAACATGAAGGCTCTGGAAGGGCTCTCCCATTCCTTATGCCTGGGCCTCTGGCCTGCCCTGCAGCTTCAACCTCAGTACTGGTTTCCTGCCTTTGATCCTCTCTTGGTCTGTTTACACTCTAACCAATTGCATATGTCTCTTCCCGGTCACTTTGGTTATCACTCTCATGATCGTTGCTGTGGGGCACCGTCCAATACACTTGGCTGAATCTGCACAGGCTTTTGGGCTGCTATTTCCTGAATTCCCAATTTCCAAAGAGGTGTTTCTCTCTGGGCATATTCTGCCTATTCTCACTCAACTCCTGATTAGTGATAATTATGATCTTGAGTAAGGAGTGGCTTAGGCAGTAAACCTTTTCACTTGTCACACTATATTATGCAGTATGTTAAAAACTAGGTATTTACCTGCTTATTATCTTATCTCCATAATTCCCAGCTACCCTAGGCCATTTTCTACAATTTCATGTTTCAGAAAATGGAATTCCTCAGCAAATCTGAAGGAAACATTTTTATTTTTCTGGCATAAACATCAGTTAGTCAGAAAGGCCACTTGAAGGTCAAATGCCTTGTTTTTGAGGAAAAACCCAAACTAGTTAACATATTCAGTGAGAATGTGCAATGATGTGACAGCCAGTGTTGCCTACTATAGAATTGAGGATGAGTCCATTGACTTGAAAAAACAGAGTATGAATTAGAGAAAAAACAGGTTGGTTAAAAAGAGGAAATGTCTTTAATAATCAGATGATCTGGGGCACCTGCGTGGCTCAGTTGGTTAAGCGTCTGCCTTAGCTCAATTCATGATCCCAGGGTCCTGGGATAGAGTCCCACATTGGACTCCCTGCTCAGTGGGGAGCCTGCTTCTCCCTCTCCCACTGCCTGCTGCTCCCCTTGTGCTCTCTCTTCCCTCTCTCTCTCTCACTACCTGTCTCTCTATCTGTCAAATAAATAAAATAAAATAAAAATCTTAAGAAAAAAATCAGATGATCTTTCTTGAGGTCCAGGATAAATGTACATGACATGTTTTGGGATCTGAGAGTATAGGGTACCTAGGATCTGCTTTCTAACAGGAATTCTGGGAGGCTGGAGTCACACTGTTGTCCGTCCTTATGCCACCATGATATTTATCTGTGGAGTCATTTGGGATGGAGAGGGCTTAAAACTATGTCTAAGTTTCCTGGTATCTGAGGACTCCTAAGGTATCCAAAAAGGGAATAAAGAAAGGAGTTCACCTTCCTCATGCCTAGAACACCATGCAGGGACACATGATGGAGGAAACCCACAGTAGAAAGTGCCATGGAAGTAGGTCCAGAAACCAGGTAAGAAGTGGAAGTCTCAAGGAATGTCTAGTTGAAAGGAGGTGATACCTAAGACCCAGAGTGGTGACAGTTCATCCCAGTGAACACCAACATGACTTAATGTTGAGAAGTTTGGGTCAGATACATGCTCCCAAGGGTTAGGTGATACCCCAGGGGACTAAGTAGTAGAGAATAAATCCCTAAACTGACTAAATTTAAACCTGGAAAGAGTACTTGGGCATGGAGTGAATACGATTATATTCTGTGATCAAGTGGATAAGGAGGCTCAAAGAAGAGATTAAGTTGTGTCATAAAAAATAAATAAATAAAATTACAGTTCCTCTACACCTGAGAGAGTGAGTGAGAAACTGCTAGTCATGCTTCAATTTACAGACTAGAAACTCTGGAAGTTTCTGACTTTCCATTTAGAAAATATGTGTAGGGGACACCTGTGTGGCTCAGCCAGTTAAGCATCTGACTCTTGATCTCAGATCAGGTTTTCATCTCAGGGTTGTGAGTTCAAGCCCCACATTTGGGTCCCATGCTAGGTGTGGAGCCTACTTAAAAAATAAAAATAAATAAAAATAAAAAAAACAAATATATGTATGATAATTTTCTTCTATGGCAAAGTAGGAGTGGTGCTGCAGACATTACACTGTCTTCTGTTTACTGTTTATTTTCTATTCTGTTTTTATTTGTTGTTATTTGCTAAATCAGATAACTTCCTGGGAAGCATATTAAAGGTTTCCAAATTTAGATGAAGTAAATAATTTTCTCCATGTACACAGCAGTATGCCATCCATTCTTCAGTTTTGGAAAGGGCTAACTTTGCCCATATGCATTAAAAATACTCACCACTATTTGGTTAACACGAGCATTGTTTTCAAATGCTATTTTAGTGGAAACTAAACTATACTAAATTTTTCTAAACTCTAAAGGAGTTAAATTTATAAACACTGAAATAGAAACCCCAAGTTATTGGAACTGTATTTCTGAATTAGCACAGTGATTTTTTAAATTTTTCTTTTTTGATGATTCTTATAGGCTCCTTCCCGGCAAGTGCCCACAGATATGCTTCATGATCCATCCCTGCCACAAGTGGAAAATCTTGGCCAACTTCGATTTCTACTTCACACAGCTGGATTCAATAACCTCCTCATTCCTAGTGGATGAGAAACACTTTTCATCTCCTTCTATGGGAGACAGTAAGGCTATCAATCACAGTAGCCATCAGATTCTTGACATTGGCTGCATAGCTTGGCTTTCTGCCTTAGGCCCAGGACATGTTCCATTGCATCCTTCAGGCTTTCTCTTTCCATGACGAGAGCCATGGGTACTCTTCTTTTCCCTCCTGATCCACTTCTACCATTGGCAACTAACCTACTGCCACCTGCTAATAGCCATTCAAATTTAAACCCCATGAACATAAAGTTAGTGGAAAAGGAGAGAAAATTTGGTTTACTGAGTTTCCTATCAGTTTTATTTTCTCATTACTACTCCCTATATCGAAAGTACTGGACTAGACACCAAGGGTCCTGAAATTAATCCCAGTCCTGTTCTTTTCTAGTTTTATAAACTTGGGGCTCTCAAAACCTTGTCTGCACAGCAGAATCATCTAGAAATCTTTTAGACATTCCAATGTCCAGGAGACACCTCCCCCCAAACCAATTAAATCATAAGTTCTGGGGGTGGAACACAGGCATCAGTGGATTTTGACCCTCCCCAGGTGATTCTAATGTGCAGAGTTTGGGAACCACCACACTCATGCCTTTAAACCTTAGAATACCAGTCAATCTAATTTTGATAACCTCAATTCATATCCTCACCTTGTAGGATTTAATTGATATTATATATGTCAAAGCCCTTTGTAAACTGTTAATAAGGTAGTCACTGATATTTTCATAAGACACCATTTTCAAGAGTTGGGAGTAAAATAACTCTTTCATTTGATAGGATTACATGAATAGGTAAAAACAAAGGTTGCCAAATCTTACTCTGACTGAGCCTCCTTTTTCCCTACATAGGCTCTCCTTGACTTTAACCAAAAATCTGAAACAATACAAAGAATCCCAGAAAGCAGTCTCAGGAAGCCTCACCTACTTTGAGTAAGGAGTTTATATACTAGATGAATTTAGTATTTTGGAAAATCCTATTTGTTCCCATACCATCTGTCCCACCCCAGTGCCCTTTACAGGATACCTGAAATGACAGAAGGAGTTATTTTTAAATAAATTTTTATTTTATATATAAGAAAAAGTTTTTTTAAAAATAAATTTTAGAATTTTATTTTTAGTAGCTAATACTCATATAAACTAATTTATATATTCTTTCTGATATTAAAATAGAATACTTTGTGATAGAAAAGGCATTCACTTGGGGTGCCTGGGAGGCTCAGTAAGTTAAGTGTCTGCCTTCCGCTGAGGTCACAATCCTAGGGTCTTGGGATCATGCCTCACGTTGGGCTCCCTGCTCAATGGGGAGTCTGCTTCTCTCTCTCTCCTTCTGCCCCTCTGCCCATGCTGTCTTGCTTTAGCTCATTCTCTTCATCTCTCTCTCAAATAAATAAATAATTTTTTTTTAAAAGGCATTCACCTAATAGTAGTAGAATGAGGAAAAAGACTGAGGAATGAAGAGTAGGAGATGAGGGGTGGAGCTGTCCAGCCGAGAGCAGAGTTTACAGTACTATAAGCTGTATTCATGGGCCCAGCCCTGGGCACAATAGGACTTGTGAGACAATACCAAAAGATGATGTGAAAGGAAAGGACAGTAAGTGGTTTTAATCAGTACAAAGACAAATCTTATCTCTCCTCTAAGGCACGAGAGATTATACAGGTACACACACATACACACACACACACACACGCACACTCCCATGTGAAACCTGAGAGATGAGGTTGAACTGGTGCTGATCAGGCTCACAGAAGAACCTGGGTCTCATGCTCCTTAGTACTGAGAGGCAGACCCCTTGGTCATTTGCCAGAATTGCTATACTGACACACCTAGCAGGAACCCTGGACATTTCATTGCGGTGAGATCACATGGCTTTTACCTGACAAGCTACAAACCATTACAGAGATACAAGGTGAACCTTTTTGATCCTAGTCTTGGGTATTTTGCAACCGATGGGAAGATTATGCTTTATAAGAAAAGAACATATTAGTAATGTTCAAGTTACAACTCAAGTACAGGTACCCCTGAATTCACAACCCGTTTACCTAACCAATTACAAGTATTCCCAGCAAGAGTTCTGACACGCATTTTAATTCCATGCTCACAAAACTGAACTTGTGATTCTACCCTATTAAAACTTTCACTTCCTCCCTTTTTCCTATAACCTAGTAAACAGCACCACCATTCACCCAGTGGTCCATTTTGGTCACCAGGGGACACCTCTTTCCCTTTCCCATCTCTGACCAACTGGTTAGCAATTGGGTTAGCAAGGCCTAAAACTTCTATACCCTAAATATCAATAAAACATTTTCCTTATGTTCCATATCCTCTATAATAGTTACAGTTTATAATATTAATAGCTAACACTTTTCTAGTCCTTACTATTTTTTCTTTCTATTTTAATATTTACAACCACCTCCTGTGGTAGATATGATTCTTATCTTCATTTTACAGAGAAGCCAACAGAGGTATAGAGAAGCCCACGGTCGTTCCATAAGCAATTGACAGAGCCTGATTCTCACCCAGGTGTTGCTCTCCAACCTCATTTCCCAGCACTTACACCCTATATTTATTTGTCTATTTACTTACTATTTACTGAAAAGAATGGTAACAACAACAACAAAAATGCAGTACGCCTTTCTGCCATTTCCCAACCATTAAATTTTTCCATTCCACTCTACCATTTTCTTTCCATATGTACACAGTCTTCTTAATACTATTATTAATCATCATCACTTTTATTAAACTATTTGAGTGTAAGTTGTAAATATGATATCCTTCAACTCGAAATACTTCTGTATATATTTCCTAAGAACAGTGATCCAAATCAGGAATTTAAATTTGTTACAATACTATTATTTAATTTAAAGACATTCACAATTTGTCATTTGTTCCAATAATGTTGTTTATGGAAAAAAATTTAATTTAGCCTGAGATCCAATCAAGGATCACACATTGCATTTAACTGTCACATCTTCTCTCTCTCTCCTCCCCCCCTTTTTTTTTTGATATGGAAAAGTTCATAACAGTTTTTAAGGGACTAGGCAAGCTATCTTAAAGAATGTTCTTCTGTTTGGAGTTTTCTGACATTTCCTCATAATTAGATTTAGGTCATACAATTTTGGCAAGAACATACACACACACAAGATGTCATTGTCTTTCTCCATGAATCATAGCAGGAGACATGTGTCTTTTTCTTCTCATTCCTGGTGATGTACAATCTGATCACGTGATCAAGGTGATATCCTCCAGGTTTATCCACTTAAAACTATTTTGATACTTTAAGACTATAACATAGTACATAATTCAATTATGCCATCTGACTCACAGTTTCTTTCATGTACCAAACTTGAGCTTGGCAGAGTGGTTTTAAAAATTTTCATTTTCATTAGAAGCCTATTTCTAGGTGGAAAGTAGTTGTTATAGGTAAACAATATAAAGCATATCACAGTTATTAATTTAATATTTTTCAAACTTTCTAATTTAAAAATAATGCCAGATTCACAAAAATGTAAAATTCATATATCTTCCACAACGAAGTTCAATTATCAACATCAGGAAATGAACATTGATTGATTCCGTACTATTAACTAATCTATAGACCTTATTCAAATTTTACCAATTGTCTCACTAAATGTTCTTTTTATGTTACAGTTTTCAATCCAAGATGACACGTTGTATTTAGCTGTCATATTTCCTTATTATTGTTCAATCTGGTTCCTCAGTCTTTCTTAGACTTCCCCCAACTTTTTTTAAAAAAATTCATAGTTATTTTACAGTTATTTTGTAGGATACCCCATTTCTGGATTTATCTGATGTTTCCTTACACTCAAAACCAGGGTCTGCATTTGTAGCATGAATACTACGTGTCCTGCTCATCTATCACTTCTTCAGGCGCTAAATTATGTCTGTTTGTCCCATTTTAGGTGATGCTGATTTTGATCCCCAGAAGATGGCCAAGTTTTTCCAAAATAGTGTTAACTTTTCCCCCTGATAAGTGCCTTTTGGGGAGATACAGTAAAAGCATGAAAATACACTATTTCTCATTGTACTTTTGCTTACTGGTTTTTAGCATCAATTGCTACCAAAAACATGAATGACTTGATGTTTGCCAAATGGTGATTTTCTGTTGATATTATTCCTGCTACATTTATTAACTGTCATTATACTATAAGGAAGAGCTGTTTCTATGCCCTCATTTTAAAAAACATTCAGTTATTTATTTATATCACTATGGAGTCGAGAACATTTATTTTATTCTGAAGAATATAACCCATTACTACCATTATTTATTTTGGAGGGCTCACATTGTCATATTTTTGGCCACTGAAAGTTCTTTTGAGTTGCTCCTGTGTCTTTAAAATATCCTCATCAAAAAAAGTTTTTTTTTTTTTTTAAATATATCTCTTCATCATTTTCTGAGCACTTTTTTACTTTTTGGCATCTCAAGATACATGACTCAACTTATACTTTCTTTGTCCCACCCCTTGAATTAGACAATCCTCGAAGGAACTCTTGTGTTTTTTTATAAAGAATTATATTTAGAAACCAAAATATGGACACTAGGTGTGTTCATTGTACTTTGTCATTAGTTCTAAGTTCTCTTAAAGAACAGCACTTAGAGGGGTGCTTGGGTGGCTCAATTGGTTAAGTAGCTGCCTTCGGCTCAGGTCATGATCCCAGATTCCTGGGATTGAGTCCCACATCGGGCTCCCTGCTTTGCGGAGAGCCTGCTTTTCCCTCTCCCTCTGCCTGCTGCTCTGCCTACTTGTGTTCTCTATCTCTCTGACAAATAAATAAATAATCTTAAAAAAAAAAAAAAGAACAGAGCTTCGAAATACATGTATCATACACACACACACCCCTATGTTTTTATAGCTATCATTTGCATATGTGTTGAAAACCATTATTTCTTCCTTCACATATCCAATACCAGTCCAACACCAGAAGATTCATTCCAAGTTCCAACAGTGAAAAAATTGACTCTCTGGGGAGCTGAGGTGGCTCAGTTGGTTAAGCATCTGACTTAGGCTCAGATCATGATTTCAGCATCCTGGGATCAAGCCCAGCTGGCCTTGGGCTCCCTGCTTAGCAGGGAGTCTGCTTCTTTCTTTTTCTCTCCCTCCACCTCTCTCCCTACTCCTGCTGTCTCATATATAAAATCTTCTTTTTCAAAAGATTTATTTATTTGAGAGAGCGTGTGAAAGAGAGAGAGCACAAGGCGGGGGGGAGCAAAGGGAGAGGGAAAAGCAGACTCCCTGCTGAGCAGGGAGCCCAGGGCTAGCTGGGCTTGATCCCAGGACCCTGAGATCATGACTGGAGCCTAAGGCAGAGAGAGGCTTAACAGACTAGCCACCCAGGTGCCTTAAGTAAATAAAATCTTAAAACAACAACAACAACTGGCTCTCTATAGCCACATAGATATATTTACTTATTTTTCCAATCTTTTAATGCATGTAAATTACTTTGAAAAGTTTTAGCCAATACCACTGTAAATCAAAACTAGTTTACTAACTAGAGAATAACGTTTGTGCACAGCTCTTTTAGTCTTCAGTGTTACAGTATGTATCAAAATACTTTTTCCCCCCAGATTCTTTAGGTTAGTTGTTTTTGTCCCCATCCCCTTCAGTATGGTCAAGTTATTTGGAATAAACTTAAACTTCTTTGTTACTGTTTGTGTTCCATTTTGAATTTCCCCGAAACCCTGCTTGATCACTTAATTATTCTTTTTGACTTTGTGAAACATTAACATTGTTCTAAATGTCAAAATGATACAAAATGTATACCCACCAGGAGTCACTAGCTTCTCACCTCTTCTACACTAATCCCATTTATTCTTTAGATCAAACCTGTTCTCCCACATGCCATAAAGGTAATCAATCTCTTAAATCTGGCTTATCTTTCTGATCTTTCATTTTTTGCATATGGGATCAGGTACATGTAGATTTTCATGCATGTATACGGAATATAGCAGTTCATAGGTATATCTTTCTTCCGCTTTGGTTATATATAAAAATATAGTCTGGATTCACTCCAGATCAGTTTATAAAAGATCATCTTCATCTTTTTTATAGTTATATAATACTCTAGAGTATAGATGTCTCAGAAATCATCTGCCCAGGCTTCTTTTTCTATGTGTCTGTGGGACTCATTCAGTATGTAGATTCAGGTCTTCTTTACTTCAGGAAAATTTTCCTGGATTATATATTTCAATATTAGTACTGTTATATTGCTTTGTTTTCTTTAGGGACTCTAAATGTGAACATTATCCTTCTTTGCCTGGGTCCTTAATTCTTATCACTTTTTCTCTGGACTTTTTTATTTCTTTTTTTAATTTCAATTATGTTCTCCGTGCGCCTCATCCACATGCCTTCACTTGCTGTGCCAACACTTAGTGCTCTCGAGTCTCCAAAAAATGGGGAGAGCTTCTTGGAAGCTGTGGAAAAATAGGGGTGCCTGAGGCTGACCTGTGCTTGCCCTCAGATCTCTTCCAGGACACTTCCCAGGGCCTATGCAAGCGGGTGGGGAGCAGGGCCCCCTCAGCCCTCTGGACCTTCTGGGCTAGGTGGCTTGAGCCTCTTCTACGTGGTCCTCATGCTTCTGCTCTCTATCTTCTACACTCTCTGGCTCCTGGCTTACTAGGACCTGAAGTCATACTTTCCTCCTGCTCTCTTGCCCTATTTCTAAGACTCCTGTGCAACCCCCATCCCTACCAGTAGTGCCTTCAGTCTCTACCAAAGACACTAGTGAATCCCCTCTCCTCAGAAACATTGATTTCAGAAGCCCCACTCTGTTGTTCCGAGACCCTGGGGCTCCAGTCTCTGGCCACGCTCCTGTAGCTCCTTCCTATGCTCTTCACCTCTCAGTGCTGATGGTGCCTTCATTCCCTCCAAACCCTGCCCTGCCTTCTGCTCTCTCAGAGGGTAGATCTCAACCTTCCTCCCTGTATGGGACCCCACTGATGTGGGGAGCTAAATTATCTATATTTTATAGAGAGAATTCTTTATTTGTAGGGGATGCAGGGGCCCAGGCTGGGTCCCTGTCTGTGTATACATTGTACAGACTGTGAAAAAAAAATTATGTTCTTTTGGGTGTTTTCTTGGTTCTTCAGTGGTTCATTAAATAATCTTTTGGCTCTTAGTGCTTGGGAATCTTGTGAATTAACCTTTATTTCTGAGTTAATTTTTTTCCTTCCATATTATTCCCTGAGTTCAGACAACCCTTCCTTCCTTCCTTCCTTCCTTCCTTCCTTCAGATTTTATTCATTTATTTGAGAGAGAGAGAGAGAGAAAGACAGAGCATGAGCATAAGAAGGTGAAGGGACAGAGGGAGAAACAGGCTCCACACTGAGCTCAGAGTCCGGAGTCTGAAGTGGGGTTAAAACCCAGGACCCTGAGATCATGACCTAAGTCTATGTCAGGTGCTCGCTTCGGCAGCACATATACTAAGTCTATGTCAGATGCTTAACAAACTGAGACACTCAGGTGCCCCTCATTTTTTCTTCTCACTTTATGTTTTTTGCCAATTTCTGTTTTTCAATTTAGATTTCAAATTCAAAGGAGTATTTTTATTATTTGTTTGAGTAATTTTACTTAATTTAAGTGTTGTCTTACAATTTCTTCTGGCACATGTTTATTTGTTCATGGGGAATCTCATCACTTGAGGTATACTGAACTTTATTTTCTGATTTTTTATTTTTTATCTTTATTTTTAAAGATTTTATTTATTTATTAGACAGAGAGAGAGAGCGAGAGAGAGCATGATCAGGGGAGGGGCAAAGGGAGAGGGAAACCACAGACTCCCCACTGAGCAGGAAGCCTGATGCAGGGCTTGATTCCAGGACCCCAGGATCATGACCTGAGCCAAAGGCAGCTGTTTAGTTAACTGAGTCACCCAGGCGCCCCTGATTTTTTTTTAATAATAACTCTGTATAGCTCTATTAACTTTTTTCTGTTCATTTTTTGATCTAAAAGTAGCTTAGAGAAGTCTTTATTTGATGGTGACCTCTTTTTTTCACTGTAGCAAAGTCCATATTCTTTAATGGATTTCTATGCATATGTGTGGGGGCAGGGAGATGATATGTGTATCCTCTTTTTTGGCTCCCTTGGTCTTATGGGACCTTGAATTTCCCTTTTTTACATAATTTACCCTTCAGCACTTAATTTCAAAAGGGTTCCTCTCCCTTCCATTTTGTTTGGTTTTTAGTCCTCCAGAAATTAGCTTTTTTGAAGACTGTTACTTCAAGTCATATACATTTTTTTTTAATTTTTTATTTATTTTCAGCGTAACAGTATTCATTGTTTTTTCACCACACCCAGTGCTCCATGCAATCTGTGCCCTCCCTAATACCCACCACCTGGTTCCCCCACCCTCCCACCCCGCCCCTTCAAAACCCTCAGGTTGTTTTTCAGAGTCCGTAGTCTCTCATGTTTCACCTCCCCTTCCAATTTCCCTCAACTCCCTTCTCCTCTCCATCTACCCTTGTCCTCTATATTATTTGTTATGCTCCACCAATAAGTGAAACCATATGATACTTGACTTTCTCTGTTTGACTTATTTCACTCAGCATAATCTCTTCCAGTCCTGTCCATGTTGCTACAAAAGTTGGGTATTCGTCCTTTCTGATGGAGGCATAATACTCCATAGTGTATATGGACCACATCTTCCTTATCCATTCATCCGTTGAAGGGCATCTTGGTTCTTTCCACAGTTTGGCGACCGTGGCCATTGCTGCTATAAACATTGGGGTACAGATGGCCCTTCTTTTCACTACATCTGTATCTTTGGGGTAAATACCCAGCAGTGCAATTGCAGGGTCATAGGGAAGATCTATTTTTAATTTCCTGAGGAATCTCCACACTGTTCTCCAAAGTGGCTGCACCAGTTTGCATTCCCACCAACAGTGTAAGAGGGTTCCCCTTTCTCCACATCCTCTCCAACACACGTTGTTTCCTGTCTTGCTAATTTTGGCCATTCTAACTGGTGTAAGGTGGTATCGCAATGTGGTTTTGATTTGAATCTCCCTGATGGCTAGTGATGATGAACATTTTTTCATGTGTCTAGTAGCCATTTGTATGTCCTCATTGGAGAAGTGTCTGTTCATATCTTCTGCCCATTTTTTAATATGATTATCTGTTTTGTGTGTGTTGAGTTTGAGGAGTTCTTTATAGATCCTGGATATCAACCTTTTATCTGTACTGTCATTTGCAAATATCTTCTCCCATTCCGTGGGTTGCCTCTTTGTTTTGATGACTGTTTCTTTTGCTGTGCAGAAGCTTTTTATCTTGATGAAGTCCCAGAAGTTCATCTTTGCCTTTGTTTCCTTCGCCTTTGGAGACATATCTTGAAAGAAGTTGCTATGGCTGATATCAAAGAGGTTACTCCCTATGTTCTCCTCGAGGATTCTGATGGATTCCTGTCTCACATTGAGGTCTTTTATCCATTTCGAGTTTATCTTTGTGTACGGTGTAAGAGAATGGTCAAGTTTCATTCTTCTACATATAGCTGTCCAGTTTTCCCAGCACCATTTATTGAAGAGACTGTCTTTTTTCCACTGGATATTTTTTCCTGTTTTGTCAAAGATTATTTGACCATAGAGTTGAGGGTCCATATCTGGGCTCTCTACTCTGTTCCACTGGTCCATGTGTCTGTTTTTATGCCAGTACCATGCTGTCTTGGTGATCACAGCTTTGTAGTAAAGCTTGAAATCAGGTAACGTGATGCCACCAATTTTATTTTTGTCTTTCAACATTTCCTTAGCAATTCGGGGTCTCTTCTGATTCCATACAAATTTTAGTATTATTTGCTCCAGCTCTTTGAAAAATACTGGTGGAATTTTGATTGGAATGGCATTAAAAGTATAGATTGCTCTGGGCAGTATAGACATTTTAACGATGTTTATTCTTCCCATCCAAGAGCATGGAATGGTCTTCCATCTTTTTGTGTCTTCTTCAATTTCTTTTAGGAGTGTTCTGTAGTTCCTCGAGTACAGATCTTTAACCTCTTTGGTTAGGTTTATTCCGAGGTATCTTATGGTTTTTGGTGCTATAGTAAATGGAATCGATTCTCTAATTTGCCTTTCTGTATTTTCATTGTTAGTGTATAAGAAAGCCACTGATTTCTGGACATTGACTTTGTATCCTGCTACATTACTGAATTGCTGTATGAGTTCTAGTAGTTTGGAGGTGGAGTCTTTCGGGTTTTCCATATAAAGAATCATGTCATCTGCGAAGAGAGAGAGTTTGACTTCTTCCTTGCCAATTTGGATACCTTTTATTTCTCTTTGTTGTCTGATTGCTATTGCTAGGACTTCTAATACTATGTTGAACAAGAGTGGTGAGAGTGGGCATCCTTGTCGTGTTCCTGATCTCAATGGGAAGGCTGCAAGCTTTTTCCCATTGAGGATGATATTTGCTGTGGGTTTTTCATAGATAGATTTGATGAAGTTCAGGAATGTTCCCTCTATCCCTATACTTTGAAGCGTTTTAATCAGGAACGGATGCTGGATTTTGTCAAAAGCTTTTTCTGCATCAATGGAGAGGATCATGTGGTTTTTCTCTCTTCTCTTATTGATTTGTTCTATCACATTGATTGATTTGCGAATGTTGAACCATCCTTGTAACCCAGGGATGAATCCTACCTGGTCATGGTGGATAATCTTTTTAATGTGCTGTTGGATCCTGTTTGCTAGGATCTTGTTGAGAATCTTAGCATCCATATTCATCAGTGATATCGGTCTGAAATTCTCCTTTTTGGTAGGGTCTTTGCCTGGTTTGGGGATCAGGGTGATGCTGGCTTCATAAAAAGAGTCTGGAAGTTTTCCTTCTGCTTCAATTTTTTGAAACAGCTTCAGGAGAATAGGTATTATTTCTTCTTTGAAAGTTTGATAGAATTCCCCAGGGAATCCGTCAGGTCCTGGGCTCTTGTTTTTTGGGAGGTTTTTGATCACTGCTTCAATCTCGTTACTAGATATCGGTCTATTCAGGTTGTCAATTTCTTCCTGGTTCAATTTTGGGAGTTTATAGTTTTCCAGGAATGCATCCATTTCATCTAGGTTGCTTAGCTTATTGGCATATAACTGTTGATAATAGCTTCTGATGATTGTTTCTACTTCCTTGGTGTTAGTTGTGATCTCTCCCTTTTCATTCATAATTTTATTAATTTGGGCTTTCTCTCTTTTCTTTTGGATTAGTGTGGCCAATGGTTTATCGATCTTATTGATTCTTTCAAAAAACCAGCTTCTAGTTTCGTTGATACGTTCTACTGTATCTCTGGTTTCTACCTCGTTGATCTCTGCTCTAATCTTGATTATTTCCCTTCTTACGTGTGGAGTTGGTTTGATTTGTTGTTGATTCTCCAGTTCTTTAAGGTGTAGAGACAGCTGGTGTATTCTGGATTTTTCAATTTTTTTGAGGGAGGCTTGGATGGCTATGAATTTCCCCCTTAGGACCGCCTTTGCTGTATCCCATAGGTTTTGGAGTGAAGTGTCTTCGTTCTCATTGGTTTCCATAAATTGTTTAAGTTCTTCTTTGATCTCCTGGTTGATCCAAGCATTCTTAAGCAAGGTGGTCTTTAGCTTCCAGGTATTTGAGTTCCTTCTGAACTTTTCCTTGTGATTCAGCTCCAGTTTCAAAGCATTGTGATCTGAGAATATGCAGGGAATCATCTCAGTCTTTTGGTATCGGTTGAGCCCTGATTTGTGACCCAGTATGTGGTCTATTCTGGAGAAGGTTCCATGTGCACTTGAGAAGAATGAGTATTCTGTTGTTTTAGGGTGGAATGTTCTGTATATATCTATGAGGTCCATCTGGTCCAATGTGTCATTCAATGCTCTTATTTCTTTATTGATTTTCTGCTTCGATGATCTGTCTATTTCTGAGAGAGGCGTGTTAAGATCTCCTACTATTAATGTATTCATATCAATATGACTCTTTATCTTGATTAATAGTTTTCTTATGTAATTGGCTGCTCCCATATTGGGGGCATAGATATTTACAATTGTTAGATCATCTTGGTGGATAGTCCCTTTAAGAATGATGTAGTGTCCTTCTGTATCCCTGACTACCGTCTTTAGTTTAAAATCTAATTTATCTGATATGAGAATCGCTACCCCGGCCTTCTTTTGAGGCCCATTGGCGTGAAAGATGCTTCTCCATCCCTTCACTTTCAGTCTGGGTGTATCTTTAGGTTCAAAATGGGTCTCTTGTAGACAACATATGGATGGGTCCTGTCGTTTTATCCAATCTGCAACCCTGTGTCATTTTATGGGTGCATTTAGGCCATTCACATTGAGAGTGATTATTGAGAGATACGTTTTTATTGACATTGTGTTATCCTTGAAGTCTTTCTTTCTGTCGATTGTCTCTATATTTCTGTTCAATGCTATTCTTAGGATTTTTCCTCTTTTATAGAACCCCCCTTAATATTTCCTGCAGTGTCGGCTTGGTGGTTGCATAGTCTTTCAAGCCTTGCCGGTCTTGGAAACTCTTTATCTCTCCACCCATTTTGAATGTCAGTCTTGCTGGATAAAGTATTCTTGGCTGCATGTTCTTCTCATTTAGTGCCCTGAATATATCTTGCCAGCCCTTTCTGGCTTGCCAGGTCTCTGTGGACAGGTCTGACGTTATTCTGATGGGCTTTCCTCTGTATGTAAGGAGGTTCTTTGTCCTAGCGGCTTTCAAGAGATTGTATCTACAATTATGATTCCTCAATTTTACTATGAGGTGCCTGGATGTTTTTTTTGAATTTATAATCTTGGGGGGGGGACCTTTCTACTTCTAGTACATGAACACTTGTTCCATTCGCAAGATTGGGAAAATTTTCATGAAAAATTTGTTCCACTATATCTTCTAGACTTCTTTCTTTCTCCTCCCCTTCAGGGATTCCAATAATTCTGACGTTGGAACGTTTCATGGCATCATTTATTTCCCTGATTCTGTTTTCGTGGCTTCTAAGCTGTTTGTTCCAGGCTTCCTCCTGATCCTTTCTCTCTATTTGTTTGTCCTCCAGATCACTAATTCTATCTTCTGTCTCAGTTACCCTAGCTTTTAGAGAATTTAGATTAGATTGGAACTCATTGAGAGCGTTGTGAACCTCATCCCTGGTGGCCTTCAGCTCTGCCCTAACATTATGAACCTCCTCTCTGGTCGCTTTCAATTCTGCCCTAATCAATTCTGTTTGGTCATCCATGGCTTTCTCCAACCTAGCTATTGCCTGGATAATTGTTAGCCTGAATTCTCTTTCTGACATATTGTCTATGTTGATAGCCGTTAGCTCTGTTGCAGAAGGCCCATCCTCTGTATTTTTCTTCTGTTGGGGATTCCTCCTCCTAGTCATTTTGGTGAGAGATGACTGGACAGATGTAGCTGGATGTATTGACCGTGGTGCAGTCAAGGTGCACCCTGGAACGCTTCTGAGCACTCAGGATTCCCCACCCAAACGAGAGAAAAAAGAAAAGAAAAAGAAAAAAGAGGGAGAGAGAGAGACAGGAAAAAAAGGGAAGATAAAAGTGAAGGTTCAGCCCAAATGGGCCCCAGGGTAAGGTTTATGACGTATACAAACAAAAACAGACAAACAGAAAGACTGATAAAAGTATATGACGAGAGAAAAAAAATATATATATAAGCAAAAAAAAGGAGGAGCCTCGTCAAGAAGAACCCCAAGTATAAGATTTATATACTATCCAGACCAACATAAATACACAGAGACACTGGCAGAAGAAAAAGATGGGAGCATGGTTATAGATTCTCGGTGTGGGCGAGGAAGGTTATTTTGATTCTTCCTGGATGTATCTTGATATCTTTGTTAAAGGACTCAACTTTCCTAAGAAAAAGGGGGATTAAAAATTGGTTCACCTATAGGGGTAGCATTGCTTGGAGAAAGGGGGTTACCTTGAAGTTTAACTCTATATGAATGTTAGAAAATAAAAATAAAAAAGGAATAAACTGGACTAAACTAAATTAAAAAATTTTTTAAAAATTAAGAAAATAGAAAAGCAAAAGAAAAACACATGTGTATGTATCAAAAAAATTCAGGTTAGAAGTTTATCATGGAATTTGATGTACTGGACATCTCACTGTGATGGTAAATAGGTTAAAAAATTATCTATATAAAAAAAGAAAAAAAATGAACCTGAATAGTGGGAAAGAATTAAAAATAAAAGTTGTATCTATGAAGTAGTGGTGGGTGTTCTCTTGTAGTCTTTTTTTTTTTTTTTTTTTTCTGATTTGTTTTCTGGGGGAGGGGGCTGCCACGTGGGTTTTCAGTCAATGATGTTCCCTGAGTTAAGTCCTCCCGACCCCCTCAAGGGGGTGGGCTCTGAGAAAAACGTTTTTTTTCAGGTTTTTGTTCTCTGGAGGTTTTTATGTTTGTTCACTTCTTTTCTCTCGCCTTGACAGCTTTTGATGGTTTTTGGAGGTTTAGAGGAAAGAAAACTGCACCCCAACCTCCCTCTCAGAGAGAAGCCTCAGTCTGCTCCCCTGCAGGTGCTGCAGCCGCTGGGCCGCTGGCAGAGCAGGTTCTGAGTCACGGTCCCTGGGGACGCAGGATCTCCTGCTTGTACGCAAAACCAAGGCAGCTGTGGCTGTCTGGGCAGCTCCAGACCGCCAGAGAGGTTCCAAGCAGCAATCGCACACTGAGATTTTCCCGCTGGCTGGGGCTGAGAGCTCAGGGCTTGCGCGCACCTCTCCCAGGGGATGGTTTGGGGCGCGGCGCCTCTAGCTCTATCGGCTCTATCGCCGCGTGGGTCTATCACCGCGTGGGTCCCAGAACACCAGGCTGGGCGTTCGTGCACCTCTCTCAGGGGAGGTTGAGGCACGCGCGCATCTCCAGTAAGGTGCGCGTTCTGCCGTCTGGTGTGGCTCCCAGCCCCTCACGGGAGCCGGACTCCACCCGTTCTCGGGCGCACTGGCGGCTCCGGGACAAAGACCAGGTTTCTCCGCCGCACTCTCTGGCTCAGCGCCAGGGGATGCTGCCCTGGGTCTGGGGACTTAAGCCCCTATCCCTATCCGCCCCGATTCCCACAATTTCCCCACGCGAGTCTTTGCTCTTTTGAGTGCTTTCAACAAGACTCCAAGTTAATGCTGGTCCCCAGATGCCGGGCACTCTCGTATTGGGGTATTATTTTCCAGTCGGTCGCCTCCGGTGGCTCCCTCCCCCTTTTGTTTATCTTCCGATATCAGTCCGACGTTCCCACTCCACTTTACCTGCCCACTGGCGTCTTCTGGCCCCCGTAGAGATCCAGACGTGTATAATTCTGATCTCAGGCTGATTTCATGGGTGATCGGAGTTCTTTGGTAGGTAATCAGCTCACTTTAGGGTGCAGGTTGAAAAGGCGCCTCCTCCTACTTCCCCGCCATCTTGTCTCCCCTCAAGTCATATACATTTTTAACTCACTTTCCTATAGACTGTTCGACTGTACTCTGATCCATCCAGACACTTTTTTAATGTTTAATACTTTTACACATAGCGTGGACTTAAGCTTTCTTGCACTGCTTTTATGTCCACGTTATTCCCATGAGTAACTCTCCCGTTCTCCCATTCCCACAGTTTTTCTTGGCCAGCACTCATTTGCCACAAAGCCTTGAAGAACGAAGTGAATGTAAGAGATTGCCTGCTGAGATTTGGTGCATTAAAAAAACTTACAGCTATTTTGAAGTTAGGGTATTCCATATCTTTGAATTATTCTGAAGGTGTAAGGGTTTTTCTGTTGCTTTTGTGTATTATCTTCAGCGATCCAGAATGCACAAGCTATTAATTTGAAGGAAGTTTTGTCTTTGCACTCTCAAGGGTTGAGAAACAATGCATTCCTTTGAGGCAGACTTCTGTCTCTATTTCCTTTGTAAGAGTCCTGTCTCTCTGCAGTCCTCTAACTGCCCCTGTTGCCTTTCATGGGTGCCAGAGCAATCAATTTATGATGGAAGAGAGGCCTCTGTCCCTAGAGATTGTATATGTGGCTTGATCTGCTCTTCCCTTTCCCCATGGCTTGTTTAAAAAGGTTTCATTGAATTTCTTGCATGTTGTGCTGCTTGGGTGTACAAAATATTGGCAATGTTTTATAATAAGTAGCAAATCATTATTATGTGCTTTGGTGTTCATCGTATTACCATTAATCATCATAAATTCACTGAGTGTATTCACACAAATAAGGTAGGTAATTCCAAAGACAGTTTTATTCATGAAACTTTCAATTTATTAATGTGTTTTCACCTTTAAAGATACACGCAAGGAGTTAAATCATATTTTTCAATATCATCACCATCAAAAGGACTTTATGGAGTCTCTGCCAGTACACAATTCTGCAAAGACTCATCTTGAGCAACTATAAAGAATGGGAAATTCACCTTTGGCACTTTCTTACTCCCTTATTTTGGAATCACTGGTGTACCCCAATTCTCTCCTGAACCTCTCTTCTGGTTATCCAGATACACTGCCCATCCTTGCTAGAATTTATGTTTACATGTGCACTTTATATTTCTCCTTCTCTTTGTATTAAACTCTAACCTCAAAGGTAAAGAAAAAAAAAGACATTAATATACAGAGACTCTTGGGGACGTTGGCATGCTATTTTTTTTCAATTTTATTCATTTATTTGAGAGAAAGAGAGGGAAAGAGTATGAGTTGAGGGGAAAGGCAAAGGGAGAGGGAGAAGCAGACTCTCCTGAGCAGGGAGTCCAATGTAGGGCTCTATCCCCGGACCCTGAGATCATGATCTGAGCCAAAGGCAGACACAGCCAATTAAGACACCAAGTGGCTCACCCAAATACCCCACATTTGCACATTGCATGCTACTAAGAAATACTTTGTCTTTACCTAAAAAAAATTAAATGCTAACAGAAGAAATGTGGGAACCAGAGTAAAATAATTGAGGTACATTTATAAGCATCCTTCAATTTTTGTTACCTGGAAAACTTTCTATTTTACTCTTTGTCTTTAGAAATAGGAAACCTTCAAATCCTGGCTCCACCATGTAATATCTGTCTTTGTCAAGGAAACTAACTTCTGAGCCTCATTTCCACATCTATAAAATGGGAAAAATAATATCTTCTTGACAGATCATGTTGAGGTTAGGGCAAAAAGGATGTGACAACTTTTTTTCTGATCCTCATCCTTAAAATAGAGATATGATAAACAATTATTTAATGATCAATGCAAATGCGTATGTAAAACATGTTAAATTACTTGGCACATTAATGTTACCCAGTAAATGTTCATTCTCCTTCCTGACTTACTGATGGCCCATTCAGCCAAATATTTTGAAACAAAGAAGGCAGTCTTAACTGGAAAGGCACAGACTTGATGATTCAGGTATATTTATCCTATGGACACACTGCCGTATTAACTTTACTGGAAAGGGAAGGGAGAGACCAGGACAGACAGCGACAGCTCAAGGGAACCTATATGAGGTCTCAGAGAGGAGACAGAATGCTGGGAATAGAATACAGAGCACTAGACTATACAACTTAGACAACACTGCAGAGCCTTGATGACATCTGTTACATGTGACAAAGAAGATAACAGGGATGGGATAAAACATGACTTGTGCCACCCTATCCAGACTTTCCTCTGTTGCTAAGGTGACTAGAGATCAATCTTCCTCCACCCTGTGGAGTCCTTCCACTGACATCTCACCAAGTAGATCTTTCTTTCTTTTTTTTTTTAAGCATCTCTTTATAGTTATGCTTAATATTGTATTAATGCCTGCTTGGCTTTTGAAGCCAAAATTTATCTACCTATCATCTGTGTATCCATCCATCCATCTATCAAATAGTATTGCTCAAACATTTCAGAGCAGCCAGGCTGAAGCTCCAGTACTCCACATACTACATCCTGGATTCGTCCATCTTTTTCTCACATCAAACAGTTATGCCATTCCGTCTGTCCCTCTGCTTTGTCAGTTCCCATCCTGACTATACAATGGAGATGTCAGTTGAGTATCATGCTCCAGTTATGCTCTGCCCAACAGAATCAGCAGTGAGTAGACTAATCCAGTCCATTAATTTTTAATCAGATGTAACCTGAGACTACTCCTGCTTTTTGGCATACAGAATAAGCATCAATCAAGGAAATCTGCAAAGCCTATTTCATGTAAATTGTTAAGTTTCCTCAAACCCATGTTTGCTGTCCAGACTGCCATTTTTACTTGATAAATATCATCTTCTTAATTTGCTCCTGTGTTTTCAATCTTCATTTCATCATCCATCAATCGACTATCTTTCTTAGCTTCATATTAAATCCAAACATTTTTAAAAGTGCCACTGATTCATTAAAAATATTTATTGAACCTATAGATATGATAGTTAATAAGATGTTCATAGATACCAGCTTCAAAAGGATTATATACTACTGGTGGATATATATAGGTTAATAAATTAGACTTTTAAACTCTCTTCAGTGCTCTACACCAGGGATTATATATTTGCTATTCAAGCAGGAAAGAAAGACATGAGGGAGGGGGCATTAAATGGTAGTCTTTTATCAATGTTATTTTCTTAATTAAGATGTTGGTAGTATAATTTGTAGGAAGGTATCTTTTTATGGGAAATACACACTTAAGTATTCAGGAGTAACAACAAAAGTATTTAAGAATAATGGAGCATCATATCTGCAACATATTCTTACTTGGTTGAAAAATGACAATGGTGTATACATCTATGTACATACGAAGAGAATGATTTTTAAAAATTACCAACTGGGGGGGCACCTGGGTGGCTCAGTGGGTTAAAGCCTCTGCCTTCAGCTCAGGTCATGATCCCAGGGTCTTGGGATCGAGCCCCGCATTGGGCTCTCTGCTCGGCGGGGAGCCTGCTTCCTCCTCTCTCTCTCTGCCTGCTTCTCTGCTTACTTGTGATCTCTGTTGAGTAAATAAATAAAATCTTTAAAAAAAAAATTACCAAATGGGAAACAGGGTGAAGATGGTAACTTCTTTGTATGTTCTTTTAAGTTTGAAATTATTTCAAAATAAAGAGTTAAAAGAAAAAAAAAAGACAGGTAAGTGTTGGTCTAAGGTGAAAAATGGGATAATGATAATGTGCTGTGGCAGAGTTAATAGAGCCAAATGTCCACAACCCTGTGTGATTAGCCACCTTTTTCAATGGATATTAATTTATATCACATTTACATTACATTGTTCAAATATATGGAATCGTATGCTTATGGCAATATTGAAGGATTACTCTTCTTGACTTTTTTTCAAGATAAAATGAGGAAGTAATATGCTAGTATTTGTATAGATACAGAGATTGGTAGAGATCCAAAGTTAGTATTTTGGAATTCAGCTTTGAGGAGGAAGGTAGTCTTTCCTCTTCTAACAATTCACAAAAAGCCATTTCTTCTCCTCTCATCCTGAACTGTAAACCCATTCCTGATAGAAGCCACAGAATGCTCAGTCATATCATTGGATAAACTGTTGTGTTTCTTTGGATGAAATAATTTGCAGGACATTCTTACAAAACTGGAACCTTTAAAAGGTATTTTTGCTCTGAGTAGAGTTGTCTCTAGAGCCTCTTGTCCATTGAGGTTCTGATCCATTCTAACAAAGAGACATCTGCACAGAGAATATACTCAGGAAAAAGTAAAATGGCTGTAGCTCCTACTCCAACAGCTATGACCCCATGAAGCTGCAATGAATTTGGAGTCAGGAGACACAGAATCTAGGACTGATGTCATAAATGACTATTTGGATGACTGTGTAAATTGTTTCTCCTCTCAAAAGCTTTAGTTTCCCATCTGTAAAAGGAGGGTGCTGGACTTGATTTTCCATCTCTGACATTCTATGGTTCCATGAGCATTTAGCGCTATTGAATCCTTTTTGTTATGACAGTAATTAGTGGTTCCTTTCCGAATTACTTGGAGCATTTCTGAAAGGTTTATAGCTTATTCCTGATGTAGATAAATGTTTTTAGAATATTTGGTTTTGCCTTTCATGAATAAAACGGTGACTGAACAAAGCATGCATTCATCATTCCATTTATTGCCCCGAAACAACGAGTGTAATTTATAAACCAATAATACTTTAGGGAGTGTTATACACATGTATGAAAAGAATGCCTTAAATTAATGGGAGGCCAAGAAGACACTAATCCAGCATCCCCTGGAGGAAGAGGTAGGAACTCAACCAGAGAGGAAACTTAGGTACATTTTATTAGATAATATAGGTGGTACTATATTACTTTTACCAGAACACTAATAAAGGAAGAGAAAAGATCAATGACTCTGGGTTGGCCTCTTCCCTGTTTTCAGATGTGGGAGAATGATCGCAATGATCACAAGAGTTTCTAACTGGAACCAAAGCAAATGCTGGAATATATATTAAAGAACACATCTAAATATAAAAAAATCCATTCCTTATAAAAAAAAAACTGTTCACAGAAACATATTCAGTTTTTCTTTGTTATATTTAATAAAATTCCTAGCAAAGCTGCAGGAATTAGTTAAAACCCTAGCAGGTCTACTTTAGAATGACCATGACCCACATGAAAGGACATCCTTTTAGAATTAAGAGAATTAATGAGAATTACTTGGAAACTTTTGTTTGTGATTATTCAGTGGTTTGCTTTGCAAACTTGCTATTTAGTACATAGCACCATAAAAATGATTTCCTACAAAGAACGCCCTTCATTCTTGTATTACACAAGCAAATCTCCAACACCTACTCAAGAGTGATTTATACTCTAACTTCCTTGCATTCTTTGTCTCAGTCACATAATTTCCCATGTTTATAGGCATAGTTAGAACTCTTTGAATATCTTACCTCTCTTACTTATTCAAAGTATAAGTAAAAATCTGGGAGACACAAAAATTAAGTTTCTGAGCAAATAAAATAAATAAATGGCAGTAAGTTCATGCACTGAAGTTTATACACATGGTAAAAAGACAGACATGTATAATGTTCTATGGAACCAATTTACTGTTAATTTACAAGCACACTACTACGTTTATAAAGATTAAATGAGTTAATATATGTAAGGCACTTAGAATTTGCCTGATACATAGTAAGCATTCAATAATAATTATTACTATTTATTTTCCATGTCAATAAAATACTAACAATAACAAATTGAAAGGGACAGAGGAATTGCTATGAGTAGGTACACTCATAATAGAGATAGGTGACATTGTAAAGTAATGGAAAGAGCTAGCAAAGCAATCAAAATCAGACATAAGAACTCAAAACAAAGCTATCATTATTCATTTGGTACAGATCCAAGCACATCTAAGCAAAGTCAGAGGCATCACTGTGATAGTACATTCTAGCAGTAATAGCTGTTAATAACAGTAACTTTGAGTCATCAAGAACTGTTGAAATAATATTCAATATCCTCTGTCTAAGAAAGCATGCAAATCTGTAATAAAAATTTATAGACTTCCATCCAAACCGGTTATGATTTTAATGCTAATGTTTCACCCATAAACTCTCTGTAATCTAGAAAACCTATTTTCTAGACTCTTTGAATAATATATATCTAAAGGATAAAGGTGTGTGTCAATTATGTTCATTAATCTTAGTAATTTCTGGACATAGTTTGAGCTGCCCAAGTAGACACCATATTTCTCAAGGACAAAAAAATATCTCTGGGCATATTATTCTCAAAGTGCATGACAAGAATGGGCATTTAATTGCTGTTTCCCTCATATATAACAAAAGGATGGAATACTTTTTACATGTTCAGTGCTTGGAGACTGTAAGATCAAGGCTAGGAAAGAAAAGTATGGGCAGCATTCAATTCCGTACTTTGGTTTTGCTTCAATAAATGCATCTCTTAGGGTGAGTTCACAAGAAAAAAATGCCCAAATGGGGATTCTATTGAAAGCCATTTATTGAGAATTGGGATCTAAGAAGAGGATTACAATGCAAAGGATAGATAAGAAGAAGATATTTAAGCAATAATGTTCCTTTTAATGGAGACTGGCTTCAGTCTACTCACATGGAACCCCAGAGGCTGACTGGCACCACAGGGTTGGGCCATGAAAGCTGGTTTATTTTACCACTGTGTCAGTCATTTATTACCTGCTGACTGCAGCCTGGCAAGGGTGAGAATGGGGGGTTACATCCCAGATGATACTCCCAGGTGAAAGGTGACTCCATTCAGCAGAGGGGCAGTTATCAAGAAAAGGGGGAAGCTATGAACAGTTATCAGCAGATACTGCAGTTGCTGGGGGATGGACATCCTGGATGATGGGTGCACTGTCAGGTAAAGGCAATATTAGTGGGGTAAAAAGAGCAGACACTAAAGTCTTGTACTGCTCACATCCACTCACTTCTCACATTAAGTTCACATTAACCAGACACAGCTAATCCAGGATTCTGACTGGTCACAATTTCTGGGATAATCTCCAAAGTGGAAAGAATACTGCTGCAGTTGGTCCTAGGGCTCAAAAATGCTCATCATGTTTCCTACCCCTCTAGAATTGGTGTGACTTCTCACATCCTCAACCAGCATTTCTACTGGGCTAGATGGGTAGGCTGGGGGTGTGACTCAGAGCCTCATGCTGGAGGGATGTGACTCCTTGATACCACACCTTCCTCATGCTATAGTTATATATCAGCTACTTATAGTTATAGTTCTCAAGTGTACTAACACATGATCCAGTGGATCACCTGCATGCCAGACATACTTCCCTTGCTCTCACTATCCTACCTTGCTTTCATGATGACTGGCATCAGAGATTCATTTTTGTTCTTGCTGATCTACTGTCAGGAGGAGACCGAAATAAACTTGAGACAACTACAGCTTTAAATTTAATGACATTCTTAGTGCATTCTCTGGTGGAACCATCTTGCCTCTGGATGCCAGGACCAAGAGTGGCAGGGATAGATGCCCGAAATCCTAAAGTGGGTCAAGAAAGGTCATAATAAGCAGAGGCATCTTACTTTCACCCCTTGGCTTCCAGACCAAATGACTCCACTATAAGGGACACTGCACTGCATGTTTGATGACCACTGATTTAGCATGTATTCTGGAGAATGGCAATCCACCCTCACAGGGTGTTATTTTCAGTTATACTCATGAGAGGTTATCCCAGGGCTTCATCAGGCTGGCAGCTTCTAGATGGTATGGTATGCGCTAGGAGAGAGAGAGTCAAAGATTTTGGCCCATTGCTATACCTCTTTTGTCATAAAGTAGAACCTTGGCTAAAGGATTAATATGCAGGATCTCATGTTCTTTAAGTCCTCAGTTAGAGGTGGTAGCTGAGACACAGGGGGCAAGAAATGCAAACCCATAAGCAACTGGCCAACTTAGCTTGAACTATTACCCTTTCCAAGCCTGGTTTTAAGGTTGGCTAGACTCCATAAGGGATGATGCCCTATCAGAGGGATCCGTTTGAGCCTAATTTCAGATGTACCATTTCTATTTTTTATGGACTTCTGCTGAACCCACCTGAACTTATCAATTTTGTGGTCTGAGTGTAGCCAGCACATGGTGAACAACTCTAGTTGCATGGTCACTTGATGTCCCATGTTTAAATCCTCAGTTTCTACCAGGGCCCAGCAGCATACTAAGACCTGACTTGCTAATAGTATATAGTTCTCTGCTGCTGATGCATAACTTTGCTCCAGAATCTAAAGATTCCATCCTGTGGTTCTATTTTTGAAGCTTACCAGAGGCTTAACCAGGCATATATCTTGACTATGTATATATCTCTAGTCATTGGGGTTCTTCTGGCTTATGGGTCATATAACTCAAGTGAAAAATATGTTTTGTAAACTCTGGATCTACTGCACTATTCTCTCTCAGTCTTTGCTCAAAACTGGCAATCTTCTGTGCAACTCAATAACAAGATCAGAGCAGGATTCCCACGTATGGAATGTGTTCTTCCAGCATTCAGAGAAGCCTGCCAAATACTGTGTGTATTTCTTGGTAGTAGAAGATACAAGCGAGGGCGCCTGGGTGGCTCAGTAGGTTAAAACCTCTGCCTTCGGCTCAGGTCATGATCCCAGGGTCCTGGGATGGAGTCCCGCATCGGGCTCTCTGCTCAGCAGGGAGCCTGCTTCTCCATCTCTCTCTGTCTGCCTCTCTGCCTACTTGTGATCTCTATCTGTCAAATAAATAAATACAATCTTAAAAAAAAAAAAAAGAAGATACAAGCGAAAGTTGCTAGTACTTTGGAAGGGACACCACAATGTGTACAATATTACCGCAACCCTAAAAATGTCATTGACACATCAGGCCCCATGGTAAGGTTTATGTCTCACCATCTGGAGTAAATGTGTCTTTTCAAAAAACCTAGCATATTTCCTTCCTCATGGTTACCAGGTTTAATTGACATGGTGTCATTGATACAATGGACTCCTGAACTATTCTCTAGAATGTCCAGTCATGTCCCTTTAGATTGTAAAAGAGGGCAGGACAATTTATTTGACCCCGGGAGAGGACACAGCTCTTTGTCCCATCTGATTACAAATTGTTTCAGGTCCTTTTCTGATGAGTATTAAAAAGAACAAAGTCATTATATTCTCTTAACAATATTTGTAGATCACTATGGGCCAGGCTCCCTCGTGGCCATTCTACCCTCACTGCCCATCACAGTCATTTCGCCCACACTGCTTCTGCTGCTTTATGTTGCCACCTGGTCCCTGCTATTCCAGGCTCGCGTGGTCTTACTGCTGCTATGGACGTCAGTCCTGAAAGGTCATTTCTGTACTGATTCCAGCCTGACAGAGGACAATAATCCCTGAATTTCTCAGCAAATGTAGTGCCCCCTCATCAGTGCATTTCTCAACCACCTTGGTATACAAAGGGTGCTCTGGCCCTCTAGAGGGATCAACTTCTAGGTCTTCTGGTCTTACATACTAAAACCATTTTGGCATGCCCACTTCTCTGAGAACTGGATTCTTCACTTAGGAGTTTGCCACAGCAGTTCATGCATCTCCTCTGTAACTAATAAGCACCATCTCTTTTCCAAACTTCTCTCATGGCCCATGAAAAATGATGAATCCTGTGCCATGAGAGTGTATCCCATCTTCTCACACATCCTGAAGTGCTTTTTGTAGCCCCGCCCTCTTCTCCCTCAGGAGAACCCTCATTTCCCCAAGAATTATACTAACATTTGATATTACTTCTGTATTTGATGGCCAAGAATAAATGGAGAAATAAATCTTGAGTATGGCAAGCATTCCCCTTGGAAGGCCTGCTTTATTTGAGGCTGCTGCAGACTTCTCAAGCTAGAAGGAAAAGGGCATATTTCAAAAAGGAGGACTGGTTTCAGACCTAAGTGTTCAGGACAATAAGCAGATTTAAGGGTTTTAAGTGCATGAGTCTCAGGATTCCATTTCTTCCCTATTAGAGCCTTGATTTTAGCACAGCAAATTTCCTTAAACTGAATATTCTCTCTTCTCAGAAGTTCTGCCACTTGTAAGTCCTTTGCCTGGTCTTCAGCTCTGTCTGCTCTTTGACTGCAGGACAAGAACGTTTCCATAAATGTTTTAAGTTGCTAATTATTCAGTCTGACTCTGTCATGTTTCTCTCATCAATGAATTAATAGCCATAAATCACCCATCTAGTCCTTATAGTTACTCTTTCCCCATATCTATAAAATGCCAGAAACTTTATACCAGCTAGTGAATCTTCTTCTGCCAGTGTCTCCTTCTGGGTCATTGCAGATGAAAATCTTAGCTATCAGATTTCTTAAGAACCCAGTGACCATCAATACTCCATCTCCTACTCCCTCAGCCCTCTTATTGCCATCAGGCCATCAGGATGATGAGTGATCAGTCTCCAAGAACCCATATTAAGTCCTCTTCCTAACACCATCTTTTGTATTGACTGTCTTAGTTTGAGGTTCCTAGGAGCAGAACCTCAAATATGTGAAATTCTAGTGAAAGTAATTTATCAAGGGTGTAGTCTTAGGAGAAGAGAAAATGAACTAAACAAGGATGTGATCTTTGCTGGAGTCTAGTTTCAGTTTAATTACACTGAGAGCTCTGGAGTGTGAACTGTGCTGAGTGTGTCCTACATTGAGGCAAGGGCAGCCTTTTGCACCCCATTTAGTCAGTCATTGGCTGCTGGCTTCCCAGAGAGGAGTGGATTTAACCTCTGGGGCAAGGTGGTTCTTATTTAGACAAGGGCAATTTCTCAGAGGAGTAGCAGTGAGCTATTAAGAGGAGATCTGGCAGGGACACTAACAAGACCTACTAAAGGGTATAATACAAAAGTGGGAACTTGTGGTCTTCAATAGATTTTTGGAGGCATTTCTTCAAAGTTGAGTCAGAATGTGTTCAAAGAAAGATTAATGTAAAAATAACATTAGAATCTGATAAGCCTTATACTCAGTTTAGACTAACACAGATAAATATGAACCAGGTAAAAATAATGTTTAAAGTATTTATTATTTGGATCAATTGGCATTACTAACTCATCTATTTTCTGCTTTTCATAAATAGTTTTTATTTTTCATATATTAACAATGCAGTGGTGTCAACAAATTGTTCATTCAACAAAAGTTTATGGGGTACTTCTTATTTGCCTAGCACTAGTTAAAGAGCTGAATCTTTTTTTTTTTTTTTTAAGGTTTTATTTGTTTGAGAGAGAGAGAGAGAGCATACAAGTAGGGGAAGTGGCAGAGGGAGAGGGAGAAGCAGTCTCTCTGCTGAGCAGGGAGCTGGATGCCAGGCTCCATCTCAGGACCCTGGGATCATGACTTGAGCCAAAGGCAGATGCTTAACTGACTGAGCCACCCAGGCATCCCAAAGAGGTGAATTATTAATCAATTTGCCCTTGGTCATTTAGGAAATACTATGGCACTTGTATCTATTTCTATGCATTATAAAAATTAGGTTATTTTAAATATAATTAATATGTCATAATTTTCATATTTTTACATTATGAATGCTTTATCTTTCAATTTATGTTGACTGTTTTAGATGATCAGAGTAAAGATATGTATCAATCCAGCAGGTATTAGAATATAGCAAACTTAACTTAACCAAACTTAACTTAACCAAACTTAACCAAATATGAATTAAGTGCTTACTATATGAAACTCATGTTTTCAGCATTTTGAGGGAAGAATATGAATGATGCAGTCTTTCCCAAATGGGAGTTATAATCTAGGGATCTTAGGGGAATTTTACATAATCTATGCAAATGTGAATTAGAAAAAAAAATAAGCATTTCTGGTAAAACTGCATAGGTGTATGTATGTAAAAATTCAAAACACACATTGCCATGAGTGTGTATCTGCATACCTCAGGCTATAAGAAATTTGTTGTTTAGGGATAGAGCATAGAGACTTTTTTTTTTTTAAGATTTTATTCATTTATTTGACAGAGAGAGAGAGAGAGAGATCACAAGCAGGCAGAGAGGCAGAGAGAGGAGGAAGCAGGCTCCCCGCAGAGCAGAGAGCCCGATGCGGGGCTTGATCCCAGGACCTGAGATCATGACCCGAGCCGAAGGCAGAGGCTTTAACCCACTGAGCCACCCAGGCGCCCTCATAGAGACATTTAATATAACATCAATTAGTTACTTGGAAGCCATAACTTTTATTTTTCTCTTTAATTGGGGCGGGGGGGAAGAAACCTCTCCCTTTGTTCTTTTTTTTTTTTTTTAATTAAATTTTTTATTTATTTTCAGCGTAACAGTATTCATTGTTTTTTCACCACACCCAGTGCTCCATGCAATCTGTGCCCTCCCTAATACCCACCACTTGGTTCCCCCAACCTCCCACCCCCCGCCCCTTCAAAACCCTCCGGTTGTTTTTCAGAGTCCGTAGTCTCTCATGGTTCACCTCCCCTTCCAATTTCCCTCAACTCCCTTCTCCTCTCCATCTACCCTTGTCCTCTATATTATTTGTTATGCTCCACAAATAAGTGAAACCATATGATACTTGACTCTCTCTGTTTGACTTATTTCACTCAGCATAATCTCTTCCAGTCCTGTCCATGTTGCTACAAAAGTTGGGTATTCGTCCTTTCTGATGGAGGCATAATACTCCATAGTGTATATGGACCACATCTTCCTTATCCATTCATCCGTTGAAGGGCATCTTGGTTCTTTCCACAGTTTGGCGACCGTGGCCATTGCTGCTACAAACATTGGGGTACAGATGGCCCTTCTTTTCACTACATCTGTATCTTTGGGGTAAATACCCAGTAGTGCAATTGCAGGGTCATAGGGAAGCTCTATTTTTAATTTCCTGAGGAATCTCCAAACTGTTCCCTTTGTTCTTTTTACCAGAAGTTTGTGTGATGCTCTTCCATTTTTAAACAATGTATATAGGTTAAGCCACAGACAAAGTAGCCCTCACTTGAAAAAGAAGCTGAATAAAGAAGAAGCTATAATTATACATGTTGAATAAAGACAGGCTACAAAAAATACTGTGTTGTAAATATGTGTTTTAAACATTTTTTTTTTTTAAAGATTTTATTTATCTATTTGACAGACAGATCACAAGTAAGCAGAGAGGCAGGCAGAGAGAGAAGGGAGGAAGCAGGCTCCCCGCTGAGCAGAGAGCCCGATGCGGGGCTCGACCCCAGGACACTGGGATCATGACCTGAGCCGAAGGCAGCGGCTTTAACCCACTGAGCCACCCAGGCGCCCCGTAAATATGTGTTTTAATTACATGAACCAAATACACTAAGTATAAACCAAACCCTGTATTTTTGGCATTAAGTATGTGGGGGATGAGGGTGTTCTGTGATGTTCTATAGTGTGAGGATGATGTGGGAGCACATCTGAGGAAAGCTACTACAGAATGTCAAAGAAAAATGGGCTGTGAAGAAATAAAAGAGCCTTAATTAGGTATTAAGGTCTAAATGGCATCAATGCTGACAGAATCCTGTCAGAGAAAGGTTTCAATGGGCCTGACAATATGGTGAGAAATGACAGGCTTAAGCACATTTTGGTCCTTGGTGAAACTGCTATTAGAATGGGATTTTATTATTTTATTGAGTGTTTGATCATTTCATTTCTATTATATATTTCTTCTTAACCAGATCATATATTTATCTATTCATGTATTATGCATGTTCTAATTCTTATGTTTAAATATATGTTAGAGAGGACAAATAGCCAGAATTTATATAGTCATATTTCATATATAAATAGTCCATCATTGATTTGTCTTTGCTGGAAAAAAATAAACCTCATCTTTGTAATTCTAGTTCTCCAAGTTCTACACTACTCAGTACTACCTATTAAGCCTCTGGTAATTAGTGGCAGCAGAAATGTGCCACTGTGGCAGCAGAAATGCCAAGGAGTTGGTAACATCACTGGAATCACTTCATAGACCTAGTACGACAACATCCCAAGCAGGGCCTGGGATGAGGTTTCGAAACAGAGTTTTGGAATTCAAAATCCAAAGGTAGATTCATCCAATGAGTGGCCACTGTCTAGAATAAGCAGATTCTATGGAATCCAGGCCACCATTGGAGGTCACGGAAATGCTGGGCTCCTGGGCAAGAGAGGAACAGATGAGGAAAGCTTTGCTCCCTCCACATTCAGTTTGAGGGCTGGCCCAGCCACAGAATATGCTTCCCTGTAGAACACTCTATCCTGGCTCTCACAGGTGCTTGACCCTTGGCACATTTTAGAATACCCCACAAATGGTCTTGTCTGAGGTCATTAAAAAAAGTAACACCCCACTTTTTGTGTTCCCTAATTGAGTTAACTTTTTCATTAAGGGAAACACAGAAGCCTGTTTTCCTCCACATGTACAGATTTTCCTTGAATATTATTTATAATGAGTAAAATCCTTTGTTCAGACAAAACCAGACTGCAGGGATTTTAGTTATAATAATATGATAAATCATGTATGATCTCAGGCCTGTGGACACAGACAGGAACATACACCATCCGTGTTCCCTGGCTCTCAGACCACTGAATAGGACTGAATCACAGCACCATTGACTTTCCTGGTTCTCTAGCTCACAGATGACACATTTTGGGACTTTTCAGCAATTATAATTACATGGCCAATTCCTGTAATAATACCCTCTCTAGATAGACAGAGATCTCTCTCTCCCCATATATGTGGAATATATATATGGAGTATATAAAATAAATGGAATATATATATATATATATATAATATGTATGTGTGTGTGTGTGTGTATATATATATATGTATATATATATATATATATATATATATATATATAATTTTTTCCACCTTTAAAGAGCCCTGACTAAAAAAAACCAAAAACCAAAAACCAAAAACCAAAAAACAGAATTAAACATACACTTATTCTATGTCCTGGCAATTTCTCTTCTAGGTGTTCATCCTCTAGAACTGAGTACATGTTTCTATAAAAACATTTACACAAGATTGTTCACAGCACTGCTATTTATAATATTCCTAAATGGGAACAACCCAAATATCCACAATCAGAGATTTGAATAAAAAATATGATATATCCTACAATGGAATAATATGCATCAATAAAAAATGAATAAACTACTGATACATATAACCACATGGATTAATCTTAAAAATATTATGTTGAACATAAACATCTAGACACAAAATATGACATACTGTAGGAATAATTATTTAATGTTTGAGAATAAGCAAAACCCTGTAGAGTGATGGAAAGTAGAACAGGAATGACCTGAGAGTAGATAAAGATGGGAACTAGGCATATAGGAAATTCCTAGGGAGCAGCAATGTTCTATATCTTAATTTTGGTGGTGGTTCTAATTAATTATTTTGGCATTTCACTGTATGCAACAAATTATACCTTAATAAAAACAAATTCATGCCTGCCTCCTTTGTCAGAGAAATCCATAAATCCTCAGTTCTTAATGACCTCTTCTACTTTCAGAGAAATTATAGTAGGATTATAGGGTAAGAAGAGATGGTATTCAATACATGACAGAAATGTCTCTTAATGTCTTTCCCATCTTCTCTTTGCCACTTCATGGTAGACTTTCCATTTTCCTCAGAACGTCAGGATCCCTGTGAGGTCGTGTGTCTCAGGGGAACCAATCCGTCCAGCTCAGGTTAAGGGTTATAGCCCCAAGGAACCCAAAGTAAGCACAGTATTGTTGCCTAGTTCATTCAGGACAAGAAAGTGAGATAGGTATTTCTGAGAAACACCTTCATGAAAGGCCAAGAGTTACAATCACATCTAGCACAATGAAGTAAGGAGAAAACATATAAAAGCTGAACTGGAGTATATGGAAGATGGATATGCATGGCATTTAGTCATTAACAAACAGTCATCTTCAGAGATGATGATCAAAGCATACTTAGTTTGCCTTGATCTGTGTTTAGGCAGGATTCTCAGTTTGGCTGAAACATCCACCAGGGCAGGATCCAGTGCTTCAAATCATGGCTTCTAGCTGATGGATCCTCTGATATGGTCTAGTACAGGTATCCATAAGTCACATTTCTGCTTGTAGGTTAAATAGGAAGGGAGACGGCATTGTTTCCTTGCCCTCAACCAAGTTGGAAGGAGGGACAGCAATGCCTTCTTGCCCTTTTACTAGATCCTGTGAGGGAATCCTTTGCCCCAACTTCCACTACCTTCCAGAATATATTCTATACTCCCAAGACTGGAGAGCTTTTAGTTGATTGAAACTTAGGGTTTTCATTATTTATTTATTTAATTTATTCATTATTCATTCATTCATTCATTCATTCTTTATTTATTTATTTATTTATTTTGAAACTTAGTGTTTCTTAGATCTCCCTTTTCCTTAGAAACCTCACACAGGCCCCTGGGCATAGCAAGAGTTAAAGAAAATTTGTCTCACTCTAACTTGCTCTTGAATCTCTTCCTTTTAATTCCCCTTTTTTTGGGGGGGGGGGCTTTATTTATTTATTTATTTTTATTATGTTATGTTAGTCACCATACAGTACGTCATTAGTTTTTGATGTAGGGTTTCATGATTCATTATTTGTGTATAACATCCAGTGTTTCATGCAATCCATGCCCTCCTTAATACTTTTTTTTTTTTTTTTTTTTTTTTAATTTTTTTATTTTAATAAACATATAATGTATTTTTATCCCCAGGGGTACAGGTCTGTGAATCGTCTGGTTTACACATTTCACAGCACTCATCATAGCACATACCCTCCCCAATGTCCATTTCCCCACCACCCTCTCCCGTCCCCCTTCCCCCCCGCAACCCTCAGTCTGTTTCTTGAGATTGAGTCTTTTATGGTTTGTCTCCCTCCCAATCCCATCTTTTCATTTTTTCTTTTCCTACCTCCCCCCAAACCCCCCCACCTTGCATCTCCACTTCCTCATATCAAAGAGATCATATGATAGTTATATTTCTCCGATTGACTTATTTCGCTAAGCATGATACCCTCTAGTTCCATCCACGTCGTCGCAAATGGCAAGATTTCATGTCTTTTGATGGCTGCATAGTATTCCATTGTGTATATATACCACATCTTCTTTATCCATTCATCTGTTGATGGACATCTAGGCGCTTTCCACAGTTTGGCTATTGTGGACATTGCTGCTATAAACATTCGGGTGCACGTGCCCCTTCGGAGCACCACGTTTGTATCTTTAGGATATATACCCAGGAGTGCAATTGCTGGGTCGTAGGGTAGCTCTATTTTCAGTTTTTTGAGGAACCTCCACACTGTTTTCCTTAATACTTTTTATTTCTTCTAGTCAGTTTCCCTAATAAGAAATGTGTGGTTACTTCATTCTCTCCCTTGTTCTCTCATTATTTTAACAAACACATATTGAATGCCAACCACATGTAAGGAATTCTGTTGGGGATGTAGCAGGAGCAAAACAGGTTATACCTGTCCTCATGGGGCTCACAATAAAGTAGGGGTAGACAGATAATTATAAACACACATGTGTCAGGAGGTGTTTAGGACTGTGAAAAAACTAAAGGGACAGCCAGCCAGGATCTAATCTATTCTCCATGGAGCAGTCAGGGAAGGCTCTATGGACTGAGGCAATAAGCCACCCCAGCATGCAATGGTAAATATGGACTCCCGAGGAAAGCTGTTCCTCCCCCGGAGGCTCCTCTGAGGTCTGAAGTCTGAGGTAACTGCACATCCTGAAGGTGGTATGTTCAGAGCCTCCTGCATCTTCCACAGTCCTGCTGCTGGTGCTCCCATTCTGAGGCTTTCCCTGCATGGATGGCTTTCTTTTAAGTGAAATATAGCTTACCCGCAGTAAATGTACAACTGGTAAGTGTATAGCTAGAGGAATTTTCACTTAACATATGTAACTGTATAACCACCAGCTACATCAAGACACAGAGCATTTCAAATCCCCAGAAAATTCTCTTATTTCCCTTTCTAATCAAAGTCATCCCCTTGAGGTCACCACTACTTTGATTTTTTTTTTAAGTTTTTATTTCTTTTCAGCCTAACAGTATTTATTGTTTTTTCACCACACCCAGTGCTCCATGCAATCCATGCCTTCCCTATTATCCACCACCTGGTTCCCCCAACCTCCCACCCCCCGCCCCTTCAAAACCCTCAGGTTGTTTTTCAGAGTCCATAGTCTCTCATGGTTCACCTCCCCTTCCAATTTGATTTTTTAAACAGTTTTGACTATTCTTGAATTCCTTATAATGGTATTGTTCAGTATACACTAATTTGCCTCTGGCTTCTTTCCCTTAACATAACTTTTCTTTTTATTTAACCATGTGATAATGTGTATCAATAACATGTTCATTTTATAAAATTTATAAAGAATTTTATAAAATTCATATTATATAATAACATGTTCATTTATAAAATTTTAAAAATTTATAAAATTCATTTTATAAATATATCATAATTTGTTTCTCTAATGTATTATTGATAGATACATAGGTTGTTTATAGATTTTGGTTATCACAAATAGTCCTTCAATGAACATTCCTCCAAATACCCAACATTTTTTTTTTTTTACTTTCAGATGCATTATTCCACTCCTTTTATTATTTCTTTTCCTAACCCTCTGATGATCTCTACCCGAAACTATCCACAATTGCCTTATTTACTTTGCTCTCATACTCATTAATCTATTCATATATACCTTCATCTATTTTACAAATGTTTATGAACACTTCCATATGTCTAGAACTCTGCTGGGCAAAGAGGATTCAAAACGAACATATTACTACACATAGAGATCTCAAAATCTAGCAGGAAAAACAACATGCAAATGCAATTTGCAAGTATGTTACTGGAATAGTTACTAGGGAAATATTAGCACAGAAGAAGGTACAAAGGGGAAAGAGAGAATGAGCAGGGCCCAGGTCCTGGACAGGAGCTGGAGAAGACTTGATAGGGAAGGGTTGAAAGAAGCAGGGACATTCCATCCAGAGTTTCTACACTCAGGTGTGGTGACTGCTTAGCCAACAGCTTCCCAGGCCTCCCCCTTAGTGTTTTTCATTCTGTAGGTCAGAACCTGCGCTTTAAACAAAGAGATGCTGATGTAGGCCGTCTTAGTACCATACCTTGAAGCCAGTTTATGTCTTTATTCTCCATATTAACAGCAGTGTTTAATATGCAAAGTAAGGCATCCAATAAAATCTTACAAAATCCTGTTTAAATTCTTCCTTAAAATTATATTTTTAGCATAAACTTGGACTTGTAAGCAAATCTCCAAATCAGAATACATTTGGTGTTTGACCCAAGTGTATGAGTTAGAGCCATGGCTCAGGGAATCACTGTAAGTTTCGTTACACAGAAATGTCCAATCAACCATACTCAGGGACACAAGAAGAAAGGGACTGTGTGATTTTCAGTTTTCTCCCACGTGGCCAGACAAAAACTCAAGAACGATGACTTTCTATTGAGAAAACAAAGCTTTATTCTATCTCTCTGATGTGAAAGAAAACAAAGTCTGCATGTATTTCTTTCTCTTCTTTTCCACATGTAGGGACAGCAGTGAAGTTAAGACCAGGAAATAAAAGTAAAATATTATCTTTCCATTCCCCAAGACACCCCCTTAATAATTTATCTTCACCTAATGGGATAAGGGAGTGAATCGCAAAGCCAAGAATCCAAACCTTGTTTATATTTGAAAAGAGAAACTTGGGACTCTCTTTTCCGGGGCAGGCATTCTCAAAGAGTAACCCAGGGCAGCAATGCTGGCATTGTCCAGAATCATATCATAATTCTGGGTGGGCCCAGCAATCTGTGTTAAACTCTGTCGAAGTGTGCAATCCAGCAAATCCGAGTGCTATTAGCACTCATGGTGTATGAATCCTTAGAGGAGGAAGCGCGGGACACGCGTGTTTCAAACAAGGAAGCATGGATGAAAATGAAAGACTGACTTTGGAAGACATGAAATGGGAAGCACAAATAAATAAATAAATAAATATAACGAAAACAAGATCAATAGAAAATTGTTATCTATATATTTTTCTTCAAAGTTTGGTTTCAAAGAGCATCTAATCCAGTGAATGTTTATATTATGTTGCTGTTCTAATTAAAATAAAGCAAATTTGTATTAAAAATTCTAAAAAGTATGTCCTCTATCTCAAATACATGATAGAAGACTATGGGTAGTTTTGCTTTGTTTCGTTTGTAATCCCTCAGAGTTCCTTCTCTTCTTTTCTTATTTTCAAAACTGGGTTTATACGTACTTATCAAATTGGCATAATGAGAAATGAAACAGTCTCTATTGGTCTTGTTTAGGCAAGATGTACGGATTGGCATCTTTGCCCTTCTTCGCATCGATCTCCCGCTCTTTCATCTCAAAATTAGCATGCACCACCATTTCTGCCACAAATTATTGTATGAAAAATTACTCTTTTTTACTTTAGTATCTTTTCTCCATAGTTATGAAGTTTGAATTTCACTATAGCTACTTAGATTTAAACCCATGATTACATGGCTTCAATGCTCACTGCTGATCTCCTCACGTACAACTTCTTCAGTAGTTACCGGTTGTGACTAAGATTTGTTTATTCAGCTTTATTTTGCCTCATTAGGGTCCCTTCTGGAAACTTCCCATGATTCTCAGTTGTTAAAAAGTGTGCACGTGTGATATCCCTTCAGATACTTTCTATATCTGAGCATGCCTATTGCTCTCAAACCAAAATTAAAAATTTTACTGAGTTAGGTTTCTTCACTTTCTCTGTGTATGTATGTATATATCTATCCACCTATCATCTGCCTATCATCTCTCTATCCATTTATAATATAATATGTAATTATATACTAATCTGTGTCTTTGTTAGACTCTTTCTCTTTCTAAACTATGAAGGCCATGTTTTCACAGAATATACCAGTTTTCACAGAAACTCTTTCAAAGATTTCATCAATAAAGAAGAGCAAAGACATTAACAGCAGGAAGGGGACATGTAGCTCAGGAAGATGGCAGATGTCACTTATGATTGTTCACCAATGAGAACAACAGAGCAAAAAATAAAAAGCTGTAAAAAGAAAACAAAGAGAAAGGAGATGCAGGGTTAAAGGGATAGTTTATAATGATAAAGTCCCTGAGTAGTCAAGAGGGTTGGACAGAAATAACGGGGGGGATTTTCTGAGGTAAGAGAGCAGCCAGTTTAACCAGTGTATCAGAAGAGACGGTGGGGCACTGAGACAGGTGAAGGCAGGATGGTAGAACTGCAGGTGGGGAGGTAAAATAGTTCTCTTCTGATTGATCCTATTTTATCAATAAAGGGTCAAGAGGCAATCAGCTCACTGATTCAGAGAAGATATACTGGAAATGAGTAATAAAAAGGTATGAAATAATCACTTTGGGACAAGAAGAATTAGCTGATGGGGGATGGATATAGCACAATTCTGGTAATCCCGAGGCCTCCTTGATGGGAGTCATCATTGATTCATGTCCATCTGACTGGGGGTTGTCCTGCACCTTATTGTCCACACCACTGCACCTTGGGAAGCACGGTAGAGACAGAGTTGCATTAGCCACGGTTGGGGCTGGGTCAAGAGATCATGACAGAACAAGAGGAGATAAGGAAGCTGTGAATATACAAGGAGTGATTCTAACAATGTAACATGGAACTGAAGTTAAAGAGAGTAGGAAATTTAAGAGAGGCGTGATAGAGCAAAAGTGGTTGGGGTAAGAGAAGGAAGGTATCATTGGCTTTGCATTATTGGTGGGAGGACCTGTGAAAGGGAGCTGAAGAAATATAAGATGGTGGTCAGAGGGGTATGCTGGAGACAGAAATTCTGAACATAGTGCAAAGGCTTGGAAGTGTGTGGGGTGAAATAGAGAATACCAGAGGGGAAGAGGAGAACTCAAGGAACTAAGAGGCTGCAGTCCATACTCAGCTTGATCTATTGCTCTAGAGCCTTAACCAATCTCCTCTGACTGAAACTTCTCTTTCACCACTTTGGACCTGACTATGAAGCCCACTCAGTATCTGGCTTTGGAAGCCATCTCCGGAACGTTTCAGTGGCATGACCACTTTCCACCTTTTTTGGAAGCTTTCCAAATCCTCAGCTAACTCCAGAATCATCTTCCAGGGGTATACAAGAACTTCTGAATTGTGTCCAAATACCCCTTGTAAACTGTCACTGCTCTAATTAATGTTAAATCATCCTTCTGCATAGGCACCAGGTCATACAGAAGCCCCCAGACTAGCTGTGTTCCAGGTGACCTGCAGAGGAAGCCCATCTATTCTGGGCATTCTCCTCATCCTAGCAGTTTTCCAAAATTCTCCAGGACGTGGGACACTAGACCTACTTCTTGATATGCTGAAGAAGGAGAAAATGAATTTCAATAATCCTTCAGTTTTCCATAAAGCTTTAGTTTCAAGATTATCTTTTACAAAAGTAGGTTAAAAAAAAGTCATCCTTGAAAGAAAGTTGATTTATGGGATTTCTTTGTCCTGCGGGCAACTCGACACCCACATTCTCCTAGTTCCATTAACTTTGAAGCTAAATCTTAGAGGTAAGAGATAAATAGAAATAAAGGAACAAATTAAAATCTATTAGAGTATATTAGCAAATACTATCCCTGTTTTATCAATATTGAGACATCTTGGCATATTGGAAAAAGAACTAATGTCAAAATACGTGACTGTTAGCTAGATTCAGAGAGTGACTTTCTGTGTGACCTTGAGTAATTCACTTCATTTCTCCCAGGTGCAGGTTCCTCATCTGGAAAATGAGGGTGTTGGCCTAGCTGAACTCTAAGGGACCTTCCAGCTCCAGTAATCTAGACCCTTAAATAAGGCTCAAAGGCAAAGGCAATATCATGATCTATTGATAAGTCAGGTTTTAAAAATGTTTTCAGTAATCTTGGCTTTTATGTTATTCAAGGTCATTGGACAAAGAATGCAGTGTGCATAAAGATTGATATTTCAGTTGCCCCAAAGAAAAGAGACATATACATGTAACTAATGGGTACTACTGATTCTGAAACAATATAGTCCAAAGTATCATAGACCTTCAAAAACATATGGCTAGGATTTTTCAAAGAAAGATTGAAAAACTGGCCTTTATTTATACCTCCTCAATAATCAACACTGATTTATATGACATAAAGAAATCTGAAGGAAAAAAAAGCAAAATGTTTAGAGACATCTTCTTTTAAGTATTATTCTTAATATTATTCCCATATGGTGCCAAACTAGAAACCAATGATTTATTGTTTTACTCTTTGCAAAACAATGAAATGAACTCCCCCCATGCATCTAATTTGTGCACTAATTCCTTTTATTGCATTAACAGAATTGTCAATTAAGGCATTTATCTGTATATCTGTATACTGTAGCACATGGGAAGTAACTTTCCACTGAGCAAAATGATACGGAAGAAACTGAGGAATTGAGGTACCACATCTAAGCACCCTCTGACCTCTGCCAATAGGGACTGTGTATACTTAGGCAAGTCACTGTTAACTCTAGGCCTTGGTCTCCTCATGTGAGATCAACAAAGAATTTACTAAAGTCCTTTCTCATAGTATTTTGTTGTAGCAGCCCTAGCAGACTAATACAAATGCCTAAAGCCTAGGTGTGTGCAATTGATATGTCATTTTTAAGATACCTATATCTGTGTTCCCTTATTGTCTACTAGATCTTGTTCTGCATTTGAACATCAGGGAAAGGGAGATGATAAATTAAACTCAACTAGAAAGAGAATAAAACCTGGAAGAAAAAAAAAAGAGTCCACTCTTCACTTGACAAAGAACAACTGAGTTAAAAAAGGAAAAATAATTGGAAGAGGGTATGATCCCATATGAGCTCAATCTTCCTGTTTAGGAGCTTTGAGATAAAAAACAGGATATGTGTTATTCAGGTTGAGGGGAAACACCTAGAACACATGTTTTAACAAAGTCATTTTAGAAACTCTAGGAGGGGGCACCTGGGTGGCTCAGTCAGTTGAGTGTCTGTCTTTCGCTCAGGTCATGATCTCAGGGTCCTGGGATAGAGCCCTGGGTCTGGCTCCCTGCTCGACGTGGAGTCTGATTCTCCCTCTGCCCCTCCCCCCATTTGTGCTCGCTCTCCCTCTCTCTCCCCCAATAAATAAATAAATAAACTTTATTGTAAAAAAAGGAAAGAAAGAGAGAGAGAGAAAGATAGATATAGGGATATCCAGAGCACTTTTCTCTCCCAATTCTTTTTATATCCATTGATCTACACCCATTGATTCCTGATGGTCCTATAATTAAAAAATTCCTTCTGAAATAAAACTGTATAATTATACTTATGTGAGATACTTAGAACAGTCAAATTCATAGAGACAGTAGATGATTTCTAGGACCTGAGGAAAGGGGTGGGGATGAGGAGTTACAGTTTAATGGATACCCAAAGCAATCTACAGATTCAGTGCAATCCATAACAAAATTCCAAAAGCATCTTTCAAATAGAATAATTCTACAACTTGTATGGAACCACCAAAAACCCTGAATAGCCAAAGCAATTTTGAGAAATAAGAACAAAACTGGATGTACTGTAATCTCTGATTTCAAATTATATTACAAATCCATAGTAATTTAAATAGTACAGTATTGGCTTAAAAATAGACACATAGATCAAAGGAATAGAACAGAAAGCCCCAAATAAATGCGTACATAAATAGTCAATTAATTTATGCCAAAGGATCCCAGACTATACAACAGGAAAAGGATAGTCTCTACAATAAATGTTGTTAGGAAAACTGTACAGTTACATGCAAAAGAATGAAATTTGACCACTGTCTTACACCATACACACAAAATAACCCAAAATGGATTAAAGATTTAAACATAAGACCCGCAAACATAAAACTTCTACAAGAAAACAGGTGGTAAGCTCCTTACTGTAGGTATTGGAGATGATTTTTTTTTAAAGCTGACACCAAAAGTAAAAGCAAGAAAAACAAAAATAAATAAATGGGAGACTACAACATAGTAAAAAAGCTTCTGCTCAGTAAAGGAAACCATTGACAAAATGAAAAGGCAACCTACTAACCAGGAGAAAATATTTGTAAATCATGTATCTGTCAAGGGGTTAATCATATCTGATAAAATATATAAAGAACTCACACAACTCAGTAGCAAAAAAAAAAAAAATCCAATTTAAAAATGGGAAGAATATCTGAATAGATTTTTTTTCCAAAGACATATAGATGGCCAAAGGTGCATGAAAAGATGGTCAAAATCACTATCACAGGGAAATGCAAATCAAAATCACAGTGAGGTATCACCTTCTACCTGTCAGAATGGCTATTAAAAAGGTAAGAAATAACAAGTGTTGGGGAGGATGTGGAGAAAAAGGAACCCTTGTGCACTGTTGGTAGGAACATAGATTACTCCAGCCGCTATGGAAAACAGTATGGAATTCTGACAAAATATTAAAAATAAAACTACAATATGATTCAGCAATTCCCCTTTAGGGTGTTCATCTCAAGAAAATGAAAATACTAACTCAAAAAGATGTACATACCCCCATGTTCATTGCAGCATTACTTACAATAGCCAAGATACAGAAACAACCTAAGTGACCACTGAGGGATGAATGGATAAGGAAATTGTGAGATACACACACACATGCATGCACGCACACAAACACGCACAGGAATATTATTCAGCCATAAAAAAGAATGAAATCTTGCCATTTGTGACAACATGGATGGATCTAGAGGGCATTAAGCTAAGTGAAATAAGTCAGACAAAGACAAATACTGTATGATCTCTATGGAGAATCTTTAAAAAAAAGCTAAGTTCACTGATACAAAGAACAGATTGGTCATTGTCAGAGGCAGGGAGTGAGAAAAGGGAGAAATGCATAAAGGGGGTATAAATTTATTAAAGAGAAGAAGAAAAAAATTCCACAAACACCTGATTTTAGTGTGTTGTATATTCTCTGATACACTGACCCATGGGATTTTAATATGGTCCCAAAAGTTCTAATTAAAATAAAAATACTATCTTAGCATTATGAAAGTATTATAAAAGTAATACTTGATCATTGTAAAAAGCAGAAAACAAAAAGATGAATAAAAGCAATACATTTAATCAATCATAAATTCTATACCCAGAGAGGACCTATATCAATATTTTTAAAATAAATGTTTTATTTATTGAAGCATAATATCTATTAAGAAAGGGGACAATGAATAATTATATCCATAATTAAGAGACAGAATTTTCTTAACATATCCATGATCAAGAGATAAAAAAAGTAATTGACAGGGTTGGGGAATGGGAGAAATAGGAAGAGATTGGTAAAAGAGATAAAGTTTCAGCCATAAGATGAGTAAAGTCTGTCCATAATTGCTAATACTATATTGCATAAATGAAGTTTGCTAAGAGAGTAGAACTTAAATGTTCTCACCTAGATAAATAAATAAAGAAATAAATAAATGGTGGACTGGTAGGATTGTGGGATATTTAGAGTGTGCATCCTGGTGATTGGTGTATGTGAGCATTGAAAAAGCATATGAAAATTAACTAGATGGGAGCAATTCTTTCACAATGTATGTGTATCGGGTCACTGCAATGTACACTTTGCACGTCTTATAGATTTGTCAATAAAAAAAGGCTTAAGACAGTAAGCTTCATGTTATTTGTATTTTACCACAATAAAAAAAAAAATTTCTTCCTGCCCTTTCCCCTTGTTTTCTTGGGTGATATGTAAGTCTTATCAATCACTCACAGCCTACATGAATGAATCACTATAACCTTACATTAGGGCAGGGGAACCCAGAAAGGTTCTATTATATTTTCAGAGGCGATAGGAGAAAATGTAAGGGGAAAGATGAGAAGGAGGAGAAAGAAAATCAAAGAACGCCACAGAGAAGGGGGAGAGGACACAGGGCTGGGATGCTCATCGCTGCGCTGATTTTGTTACATTTATTCAACACATCATTATTGAATATTTTACATGTGCTAGACACTCTTCTAGGCTCTAGAAAAACATCAGTGAATAAAACAGACGTACATTCTTGCCCCTGAGGAGCTTAGGTTCTACTAAGAGGAGACTGACAAGAAGTATACTATGCTAGTTAGTATCCTGAAGGTGATAAGAGAAGAAAAAGAGAAAGATAAGGAAGATCACGTAGACGGGTAGGGTGATCAAGACAATCTTAAACGGAGCAGTCAGAGGAAACCCCCCTGAAAAGACAACATCTGAGGACAGCACTGAGAAGTTTTCTTATATTAGGTAAATTGTTAAAATCAGGAGAACTATCTATGGGATGAGACTGGCTGTTTTGTGTCAGAGGCCAATTCTGGTATTCATTTAAAACAATAGCAATATTGCCACTAATCACTTGTCATGGGGGAACAGGCAAGCTTGTCTACAAACTGGTGTGAATATGTCAGGTGTCCTTCCTCAGAACCCACGGGCAGGAGTGAGGCACTGGACTTCAAGGTCTGGCCCTCAGGAGATAAAAAACTAAATTAGTCAAAGGAAAAAGAATGACCAGCCACACCGCTGCCTGCTTTGTGAGAGCCATTGTTGTCAGAATTAAAAAAATAAAAACAAAAAAAGGAAAAGCAAAGACAAATAATTGGGTGTCTGGCTAGCTAGGAGTGTGACATGCTTCTCTTGGGTGGCGCTTTCCCCTCCAGACAGACACTACGTGCAATCCTGTCTCAGCAGACACCGCCACGTGAGCAGAGCTGGCTGTGAGCTGCCGGGCTCTGTGGCTCTCAGAGCCTCGGCAGACAAAGGGCAGAATTGGTTTCAAGGGTGGCAGCAGATGCAGGAGAGCTCTGGCTGCGGACACCAGAGCCCAGCACTGTCTGTATTCAGCCCCAGGTCTGGCAGTTGGAGGGGAAGGCACAGTACAGAGCAGGGGGGCCCAGCTGTGGCAGCCAACTGAGAGTGGCCACCCCTGCCCAGCAGCTCACAGATGTGAACAGGTCCTCTCTGCACCCTTCTGTGCCTGTTCTGGGCTCCACATTACTGGCCACTAACAAACAAGAAATCAATGCCCACATCAGCTTCATGCGTTTGGAGTTCTGGAAAGCAATTTAGTTCCAGGAAATCTGAATGGTTTTGTGCCTGTGAATGCCAGTTACAGAGTCACCGTACAAAAAGACTGAGAGTGCAAGGAGCAGGTCCTGGTAGAGTCAAGTCCAGAGGAATCAGAGCGCCCACTGAAGCAAATGTCAGCTTTGTGCCAGCGTGGAAATGTGAGCCAAAGGCCTGCCCAGCGTTATAACCTGAGGAGGTTACTAACCTGAGACAGTGACCTAGAGTGGGAGGTGAGTTAGAACCCTGTTCTGAAGTCTAAGCACTCCACAGTGAATCCAGAGGAGAGGGGAGGAGGGAGCAGAACAGAAGGAGGCGAAGGAGCAGAAGAGGGAGGGGCAGGAGAGGGAGTTTTGTATTTCCAGACTTGGGGGGAAAAATCAGAAATGGCATTCCCAAAATCGTCAATAATGGTTAATTTGGGGTGGGAGAGATTAGACGGACTAAAGGAACTGTTTTCATTTGCTATTTTGTACAATTTAAAAAGTAGCAGGAATATGGGTAATTTCTGTTCAGTATTTTTCAAAGAAGGCAATACATACATATATACAAACACATACATAAAAAAACACACATATACACATTCCTGTATCTTCCTAATCATTAAGTGGTATGTTAGTTACATTTCTAAGTTTTAGGCCTATACTTGTAGCTCAAAGTTTGGTTTCCATTTTTAAATCAAGCCTAATTCCTCTCTCCAAATAAACACCAACTAGGCATTTAACTGGAGTAGTTAGATTGGAATAGTAACAGAGTCAGAGGAGGCAGCCAGAAACCCATGAAGGCAGGGAACAAGAGAAGCCATCTGGGAGGACAGGCAGGGAAAGTGAAGAGAAGGAGGGAGTGGGCTGGGAAAACCTAAGACCAACACTGTTACTATCTTTTCCACTCCTTTGAAGGCTAGTCATACCTGCTAAAGATCCGTAACCAAACCTGCAGGTAGAACGTGATGGCCTATCTGGTTCCTAGAGACCCATGTCTGTCACTTAAAATGACTTCATCTGAGGGACAGAAGGACAGCCTAATGGACATAGTTTCATCGCTGTATCTTTATAGAGCATCTGGTGTGTACTTACTTCTGTACAAGACACTGCATGGAAGCAAAGATAATAAAGAAGGAAATTCCTGCCCTTACAGTTTATTTATAAAAAGGAGTACCCAAGTAATATTACTGATAATCATGTTAGTAACTTAAAATCGGCCCTAGTAGAAATGTTTACAACCACGGAAATTGGCAAATGCTACTAATCAGAGCTTGAGCTGTTTTGTTGATTATTGAGACATTAGAAACTTAAGGAGAAAGTGTTAATGATACAGTTAAACTTAAAAGTATGGCATATCTTTAGCCATCACACTGTGAACAGCAGAACGAAACTGAGGAAACCTTCTAAAAACTTCTTCCAGTATTTGAAAATAATTATACAATTAAGCACAAAAGTCACCCATCTTATTGACAAACAAATGAAGTTCCAACATACATCTCAGCGGATTCCCTATCATCCAACTTAACTGTTACTGTAAAATGGGAGTGGCAAACAACAGCCTCCAAGCCAAATCCAGATTGTGTCGGGATTGTATGTATACAGCTTTAAAAAAAAAAAAAAAGAATATTTCATGACACACAGAATGATTAGAAATTTGAATTTCAGTATCCACACAGAAGGTCTTATCGGAGCACCACCACGTTCGTTCATTGCATATTGTCCAGGCTGCTTTCACGTTCCAGTGGCGGAGTTCAGTAGTTGTGACAGAGAATGTGTGCCCTGAAAAGCCTAAAAGATTTACCGTCTGGCCCTTCACAGAAAAAGTTTGCCAACCACTGCTATAAAATGAAAATATCAATAAATATTCATGTCAGAGCTACATTTAGAGAGCCAGTTGTTAAACATTTACCAGGATACCACTGGGCCAAATAGTCAATAATCTAAAGATGGTAAGACAGGTCTTCAGGGGAGCAGGGAGGAGAGAAGCATGCATGTGGATTGCAGGAATATGGGCTTCTGCATCTGTCTGGAACCAGCTGACGGTTCCATCTTTTCTCCCTCCCCTGTACAACCCCATTTAACTCACTCCCCAAGCAGCATGCGAAATCTGCAAGGCTGGGAACCAAAGGGTTCACTCATTTGCTCAGCATCAGGAATAAAGAGGACCCAATCACGGGCACTAAGCTCTTCTACCATAACTGGTAGCACATTTGGATGGAAAGATTTGCTCCCATTTTAGTTCCATATTCCAAACAAAGGTGCTTTTTAGCTAGCAGGGGGCTTAACATCCTGTTTCCCAATGTAACGATTTTCATAACTTATGCTTCTATTGTTCTTGGATTAATACTGACCACATTTGAACAGGCAAATGGGTAACCAATTAGCTTGAATTCTTTACAGTCAGGATTTGCTGTGTGTCTTGATACGCCTTTCTTAATCTTCCCTTTGAAACATGTTTTCTCATTTAGGCCAGAAGTAAATAGCACAAGTAACAGGGTGGTTTTCTCCCCCCTTCCTCTTTTCTCTCTCCTTGAAAAATAATGCTGAAGGAATTGTTTTGCAGTTGAAAATTAATGTAACCTATTATGTCCAGGAAATTTCTTCAATATATTACTTGCCAAGCCCCTCGGCCGTTGTGAAGAAAATAATTTTAATTTATCTCATTTTTCACCGCTGAGTCAATGATTGTTTAACCTAAAATGCCATTGTGACTAAGTGCTCAAACCCCATGGTCCTTGGCTATTTTGCGGGGACTCAGCTATTACATCCATGAGCCAGGCCTTAGAAGCACCAAAATTGTCATATTAAAAGGGCCGCTGTCAACTTGCTTTTGTTTTTATTGTTTTTAATTTCTGCTTTTCCATTTTCTCTGCTATTTATAATGTTCTCTTTAAAAGTTCAAAAATAACATCTCTCTCCTTAGCCTCTTGGTTATTTTCTATTAGTGAACGTTTCTTTCCCAGGTTCCAGTGCCTTTCCTAGGGCACAGAGCAATGTCATCAGCTTAGGTTAATTTGGCTGCTGTGACTATGATTCCCCTTGTGATTCCTATGCAGTTTTACCCACTAAAATCAGACTAGCATCCCAAGGGAATACAGAACTATGGTGATCACAAAGAAAAGTCCTTGGAATCGTAAATTTTGCCAGAAGCTTCCACATCAAAAAAAGTCCATTGAAGTTTTCAAATCCTCTTAAGGTGAGACTACCACCTACTTACTTTTACCATGTTTACCTTTCTAGAGAAAAGCGAATTGGCTATCACTTTACATATTCTATTAGAGACCTTTTCTTTGTGCTTGCCTACCCATGTTGTAGCAACAGGGTTATGTCTCAATCTAGGTTCCCCAGAGAGCAGAGGCTGAGACGAAGGCTTGTGTGTAATTATGCTATTTGAGGTATACAGACTCAGGAAAAAAAAAAATAAGTAAAGGATCAGGAACAATAGAAGACAGATATGAAAATAAAGAGTCAAATACAAGGATGCATTACCAGCTGGTCACTGATGTAGACAACGGCTTGCTCAGTTCTGTGAATGTGTATTTCAGGACCATCTCTGTGGGTCAGAGAGGAGGAATTTTCTACCAGTTCTGGACCTATACTGGTCATAGTTTACCCTGTGGGTTGTTACCCTAACTGCCCTGTACTTCTGGCATTTGCATGCCTAGACTCCAAGCTGAGTGGGTTTCTGTGGCTTCCCACATCTCGTCAACAGAGACATTCTGGGGCAGAGGCACAGGCCTGAAATCAGGTGGTCAGGCTGTACCTGCAGGAAGCTTCTTGAAGATGGCAGAACTAGTCACCACAGTAGCGGCCAGAAAAAGAGACAGATGGGGCAGAGAGATTCTGAAATGGTGAATAAGAGGCATCTAAGTACTTGAAGTTAGGGAAGGTATCTTTGTCCATATTTTACAGAAAAAAAAAAAAAAAGGGTTCCAGAGGACTGAAGCTGTTTTTGTGCAGGGATAATTATTGAGAGCTTCCTGGCTCCAGTCAGCTCACGTTCTTCACGTTCTTATAGGCTACAATGCATATGTCAGCATCGGTGCTTGCTGGTGGCAGGTCACAAGCTTTTCCTTCCAGCCTACATAACATTTCCGAACCTGGAGGAAGATCTCCCTGTGTCATTCTGAAAGTCAAGAGGACGTTTGACTCTAAGTCACCCAAAGACTACATGTACTAGCCACAGCCTATACAGAAATACATTTATGTCTTTACTAGCCAAGATTCTTCCTAAGCAATAGGAGGTGAGGAAGTTCCCGTATTTTGGAAAAGGTCCTTTACTTATTCAAGCCACTGGGGGGGACTACTGATAAATTGATACTTGATTTCTGTGCAATGTTTCTTTGTGGCTCAAGTCTTCTTCTAAGGCTTGAAGAGACCTATTTTATTTACTGGAAGTGGATATTCAATCAGCCAATATTTAGTTAAGCACACATTGTACTCAAGGTATTAAGATAGGTGCTCTGGAAAATAACATGGTACTAAACTGTAATCTTTCCCTCGGAGGGTTTTTAATCTAACGAAATAATGAGGAACATAAAGGATGACTGCTGTTGACTGTAGAAAGCATTCTAGTTAGAGGTAGTAAGTGCTATGGGAACTTGAATAGAATAATAGGCTCTGACTTGAGTACATAAGAAAGCTTAAGAAGAATGTGGCACATACATTTGGCCATGAAGGATTAGTGGTATTTCAAGGGTAAGGGGGCTGTGAGGGATTGATATCACCACACATGAGGACCTCTGTAATTGCATAAATGTAAGTAGACAAATTAGAACATGGGGTGGGTGCAGGGGTAAAGACAAGACTGATATAGGGGTGGAGAAATAGCAAAATATGAGCAAGATGGAAATGTTTTTCTGGGGCTGGCCCAAGGAAAGCTTGAATGAGTGTTTTTTAAAACTTTTGGGGAGAGGCTGTTTGTTTTTTTAAAACAACATTGGGATTTTATACCAATAAAAATGGGGGGGGGCAGGAAAATTTTTCATGGCATTTTAGAGTTAGGGGAGGGAAGTTAAGGATATTACCTAGATCCTTTTTGTCTGATGCCTTCTGATCAGAACAAGTGGCTAGAGGCAATATACCTGGGAATGCTCCTAACTACCTCCCCACCACATGGGAACATTCTACTCAGGCTCACGGTCCCTAAGCCAGCTCAGGTGCTCTAGTTCCAAGACTTCTGGCAGGGATGTCACCATGAGTCTCTCCTATGCTGTAAGAATTTAAGGAACAGCGCTTCTTTTTAGCAACTTATGGAAAGAACCAAATTCAAATGTAGATTTCCAGGACTACTGCAGGTCTTTCCAGTCCACCCAAAGGAACTTTTGACCGCCTTCACCTCTGCCAGCTGCTGGGATCCTAAGGTTGAGCAACCAGGAAGCAAGCTGACCTTTCTTTGTAGGGAGAGCTCTCCTTAAAAACACCAGAAAAAAAGTTTAGCATCTAACTACTGAACAAATGCTTCAATCTTTTAACTTCATGAAAATTCTTCCATCAGTACCAGTTTGCTATCCAGAGAAATCAATCCAATTTCTCTGCATGTCACTAAGCTAGAGTTCAACTCCCTCCATATGATTGCCACTGCCATATTTCTCTGTGTCTTTCAACTTTTCTCTTCCCTTCACTTTCTCCATGCCCATCTCTTGAAATCTCCTTGCTCTGTAAGCAAACATTCCTCCATTCTCAGCCTCATCACAAAATGTTGTTTCCTCTTATACTCTCTGGAATTACAATGGGATTGTTACAATCCCAAATGTTCCTGGAGGTTCTGATTCATTGGTCTAGGGTTTGGAAAATGCATCTCTGGATTGGTCAAATCCCAAACACAGGCTGTTCATTTTCTCTTGTATCATAATCTCTGCAAGGGTCCCATTGTCCTGTCCCGGCCATTCTTCTATTCTTATGAAAAAAAATCCTCTTTTGAGACTCCATTTATATGACTATACAACCTTTTTGGTGTTCTCTGTAGAAGGCTGAGGTATTTATTCACATTTGGTGAAGATTTGGCAACCTAGTTCTAGTCTTCTTCAATACCCTATCTTCTGTTATGGTGAATGACTAAAACACCTTTGCGGTAGATCTGATGGAGGCCTGTGCCTTTATAGCTCTTTTTATGTTATAAACTCCAGGGTCCATTACCTCAGATACATGTCTTCCTAGTCTCTCTCAGATAAGCAAGTGTGGGCCACGGACTCTGAACAGTACTGAGAATATTAGTGAGTATCAGAGACTCAGGAAGAAGTTGATCAAAAGGATTAATGAATGATACATGTGATTTTTAAGACCACAAACAATATGATAAAGTAACAAAGACTCTCCCCACCCTAAAAGTGACTATTAGACAAAACTAAAAACTCCAGGTGAAAGAAGAGCAGGAAGGAAAGCAAAATCATGAAGAATCGGGGCGCCTGGGTGGCTTAGTGGGTTAAGCCTCTGCCTTCGGCTCAGGTCATGGTCTCAGGGTCCTGGGATCAAGCCCCGCATCGGGCTCTCTGCTTGGCGGGGAGCCTGCTTCCCCCTCTCTCTCTGCCTGCCTCTCTGTCCACTTGTGATCTGTCTCTCTCTGTCAAATAAATAAACAAAATCTTTAAAAAAAAAAATCGTGAAGAATCACTGGAGTTAATTAGTACAAGGACCTTGTTCCTGCAGCCTTGGGCTGGATGTGCCTGCCAATGTGAGAGGGAAGACTGACAGGGCACTTCAGAAATGCACTCCCACAGCTTTACCGGGAACTTTCGTGTTGGCCTGCATGGCTCTGCCCCTGAGGTCTTACAGCTCTACACCCCAGGTCCTCGTCACAAACCCCCAACTTTCCCTTTCATCACTTACTCTCACTTTAACAGTGCTTCACCTGAGTGAACCCAACAGTCTCTTACTCCTCCTATTTCCTCCTATACCTCATGGCTTCATTTTTCATTTCCTTGCCTGCTGAGCCCAGAAGAAATGAGGAGTAACTTTAACCAATTCATTGCCAGCCCTTCGATTCCTTTTCCTTCTGCAAAACCCAAACCTTGGGTCAGTTCGACCATCGGCCTGCACAGGGACTATTGGAGAGCTGCTGGAGGAAATTCTATTATTGTACAAAAATTATAACACCATAACAATGGTCATTTGGGAGGGGTGGGAGAAGACAATAAGCAAGTTAACTATAGGTTACATAAAGCATTTCCTGTCTCAAGAATCCAAGCTAGTCTCTCTGGGAATAAATATAGTGAAATCTAGAAGGCAAGAGGCAGGACCTGGAGAGTGGGAGGGAAGAGTTAAGAGTCAACAATCAACTACTCTGAGTCATAAAATCAGAAAGGCATTGAACATTTAGAAGGAGAACTGGCCCCATAAAGAAAACAATGCCTCTTAGTAAGCATATTATCTGCAACAAAGCAAAACAAATTTTCAAGCATCTTATTGAAACTGCTGGGGAGGGAAATCATGAAAAGTTTCTATTAAGCAAGGGATAGAGAATGGAAATTAATAACACAGTGCCCGTTATTACTAATTTAAGATGTATAGAATGCCACTGATATGACCTTTATTTATGGCAATGTTGTTTTTACTTTGTTTGAAGCAGTATAGCATAGTTGGGAAGTAGAAGAGCACGGTGGTTGAAAGCCTGGGCTTCACAGCTACACAGCCTGGGTTGCACACTCAGCTCTGCAGTTCATTAACTCTTTAAGCCCTGGGACCTTCCTTATCTCCCTAGACCTCAGTTTTCTCATTTAAGACTAGAGCCTGTAGGGGGCGCCTGGGTAGCTCAGTCGGTTAAATGTCTGCCTTCAACTTAGGTCATGATCTGGGGATCTTGGGATGGAGCCCCAAGTCAGGCTCCCTGCTCAGCAGGGAGTCTGCTTCTTCCTCTCCCTCTGCCCTCTGTGTCTTGCTCCCTCTCTCTCTCAAGTAAATAAATAAAATCTTAAAAAAAAAAAAAGACTAAGAACTTCTATTATGATTTCTCGGTATTTGTACTGAGTCTACTATGTGTCTTGTATGTTCTAAGGACTTTAAAAATTCTAACATATCTAATTCTCATAGCAGCCCTATTAGTTCTAGTATTACAACAGCTCTACTATTTCACAGATGAGCTGAGGCACAAGAGATCAAATAACTTGCACAAGGTCACACAGCTACAGAATGGCAGTGTCACACTTATGTTTCAAATCCAGGTAGTGAGACTCCACTGCTCTTACCTGCTCTGCCTCCTGTAGAGGTTCACCTCCCTGCTCAAAGGGCTGTTGGAGAGGAGGGTATTAAATGAGTTCACTACTCATCTCCTGTTAACCAACCATCACTGTACCTCTCCCTTATCTTCTTAACACCTTCAGGATGGGCAGTGACTCTCAGTAGAACTATCCTGTAATGCTCATCTGAAAAGTTTATTGGGAAAATGAATGGGTGCAGGGAGGCAGGTGTGGTGGAAGGTGTGGTATTAATTCATATGTGATAAATCATAAATGTAGTTTTAATTGAGAATAAAGAGCAAGTGGAGACAAAAAGGACTTAAAAACCAAGAGGCTGAGGGAGTAATTAATGGAGAAAGGTCCCAAAGGAAGCTGAAAATGTTGATTTAAGAATATACAAAAAAGTAGGTAGGGCTCAGCCTGTGGAGGTCTGAGAGCACCAAGGATGTGAAAAAATATAGATAAGTTTGGAGAAGAATGGAAGGTAAATTGAATTATTTCACTCCTATTGACCTTTCATTACTTAGTAAATATTTGTTGAGCCAATGAATAACTTGTATGCTCCTGAAAGGAAAGACTATGCCTTTTAACTTCTCAAGTATCCTGAACATAGATTTGACACTTAATTAGTACCTTTGGATAAGGCTGCTGCTGGTTCTATAAATTGTCTCAGCCTAAACAATTAATTCAGTTGATTCCTTTAAAAACCATACTGACCCACAATCTTTAAACACAAAACGATAGAGCCAGAAGGATCCTTGGAGACCCTCTAATAAGGTAGGCACAAATAAGTGATTGTGTCTGCAGACTGCTTTGTTTGTTCTGTAGCCTCTTGTGTTATAAGGTTTTGATATAGTTTCCATATTTAAAAAATGAGAGCTTTCCTATGAAAATCTATACTTCCTGCCTCTGTTGAGAAATTATATATTTCCCCTCCCTGGCAAGACTGGCTTGCATTCTTGAATGGCAGCAATGACCTGAAGCTAAGGGAGAACTACCCTTCTATACAGAGTGATTTGACAGTTTCCTGAATCTCTTCTAAATTCTACACTGTTTTTTGATCACTTTCCTCCTTTTTTCCAAATCCTATAGACATTCATGTTTGTGGCATTCACAAAGAAACTGAGGCACAAGCAAGTGACGCAATACAGCTCAAACTTGGGCTTTCCTATTCATTATTTTTTTAAAAAGATTTATCTATTTATTTGACAGAGAGAGACACAGTGAGAGAGGGAATGCAAGCAGAAGGAGCAGGAGAGGGAGAAACAGGCTCCTGGCAGAGCAGGGAGCCCTACATGGGACTCGATCCCACGACCCTGGGATCATGACCTGAGCCAAAGGCAGTTGCTTAATGACTGAGCCACCCAGGCACCCCCTATTCATTACTGACACTTTCCCATAGTTGATCCATTCCCTGATTTCTTTTGGGGATAATATTGTAGTGTGGCGATTCCATTAGTCCTGACTGACATGCACAAGCCAGGGAATGTAAAAGAATCATAATCTAAAAGGAAATCTTTGATTATACAATGCATTAGTCAGATCCACACTTAGATTACCATGATCAGTTCTGGTCATCACATTATAAAATAAAATATTGAAACACTTGACAATGCAAAGAGAAAGAGATGAGCTTGATCTTCTGCTGTGATTATATTGTATTAATGATTTCCTATCATATTACTGTTTTTTGTACCCTATTAGGAAAAATAAAATGTGCTAATATAATGGGAAGGGAGCTAAGAGAGGAGCCATGTTACTTTTCTAAATATTTTGAAAGCTAATAAAATGCTCTCCCCCCCCACCTTAAAGTAGGTACTGCTTTCCTAATCAGGGTAAAATAATTTATTAATCAATAGGATTGTAAGTTAGGGAATTATTTATTCAATAGACCAGACAAAATTATATCACTCAAAAATTAAGCTGAAGGCAAAAAAAAAAAAAAAAAAGTAGTAATAAAGGAGCTAGTATACTCTTCCAATTGAACATTGTGCCCAGGATATAATTTCAGATAATAACATAGTGTAGGGAGTAACATAGTTACCAAAGACACTAATTCTCTTCACAAAGAAGGAAATTTTGAAGTATGACAAGGACTCTGGGTATCACCCAAAATTTGCTGCTTTTCCCAGCTCACTAACTGCTGATTGGGATGGTGAATTTAAAATGAGATTCAGGTTTTTTAAATCTTAGGTCTTTGGGCACAAAATGACAAAATGAAGAGGTTTAAGCACCGGCCATTGGGCAGATCTAGTATGATTTTGCCCTCTATTCTATTCTAAATAACATATTTAAGTTTAGGCATTTGCAGATGCCAATTATAGATACTATTAACTCCTCTTAAAGAAAGATGAACATTAATTCACTTACTTTTGTGTCTCAGTACTGTGCTATCCCCTCCTTAGACGTAAGGATGTTGATAATTTCTAGTCTTTAGATTAGGTGTCAGGTTCAATGTTTCTATTTTACATTTAAAAACATACAAAAAACATATGAAAGATACATAAATACTTTTTCTATATAAATTATATATAATGAAATTTGGGGACTTCCAGTGTCTGCTCAGAGATATAAAGAATGGGAAAGAACATCACACACACACAGAAATAGAAAAGATGAACCACAAATTAATGACTTTTCCTAAACATACCAGAAAACAGTTCACAGGTCAAACAACTAACCAAAATTATGAAGAGAGACAGGAATTTTTAAGGAGAAATAGGACCCATCCTCAGTGGGAAAAAACTGAGAGCTATTTTTCTAAGATCAGAAACAAGACAGGGATATCCACTCACTACTGTTTTTGACATACTACTGCAAGTCCCAGCCACAGCAATCAGAGAACAAAAAGAAACAAAAGTATCCAAATGGGCAAGGAAGAAGTCAAACCTTCACTCTTTGCAGATGACATGATATTCTCTGTAGAAAACCTGAAAGATTCCACCAAAAAATTACTGGAACTGATAACATGAATACAGTAAAGTCTCAGGGTGCAAAAACAACATACAGAAATGGGTTGCATTTCTATACACTAGTAATGAAGCAGCAGGAAAAGAAGTCAAGGAATCAATTCCATTTACAATTGCACTCATAACTATAAGACACCCAGGAATAAACTTAACTAAAGAGGTAAAACTATAAAACATTTATGAAATAAATTGAAGATGACACAAAGAAATGGAAAAACTTTCCACGCTCATGGATTGGAAGAACAAAAATATTGTTAAAACGTGTATACTACTCAAAGCAATCTACACATTTAATACAATCCTTATCATTTTTTACAGAGCTAGAACAAACAATCCTAGAATTTGCATGGAACCATAAAACACTCTGAATAGTCAAAGCAATTCTGAAAAAGAAAAACAAAATGAAAGACATCACAATTCTGGTTTTCAAGTTATATTACAAAGCTGTAATCATCAAGGCAATACGGTACTGGCACAAAAACAGATAGACAGATCAATGGAACAGAACAGAAAATCCAGAAATGGACCCACAACTCTATGGTCAACTAATCTCTGACAAAGAGGGAAAGAATATTCAATGGAAAAAAAGACAGTTTCTTCAACAAATGGTGTTGGGAAAACTGGACAGCCACATGCAGAAGAATGAAAACGGACCACTTTATTACACCACACACAAAAATAGACTCAACATGGATGAAAGACCTAAATGTGAGACAGGAAACCATCAAAATCCTAGAAGAGAACACTGGCAGAAACCTCTCTGACCTCAACCATAGCATTTTCTTAATAGACACATTGCTGGAGGCAAGTGAAACAAATGCAAAAATGAACTATTGGGACTTCATCAAGATAAAAAGTTTTTGCACAGCAAAAGAAATAATCAATAAAACTAAAAGGCAACCTTTGAACTGGAGAAGATATTTGCAAATGACATATCTGATAAAAGTTTAGTATCTAAAATCTGTAAAGAACTTATCAAACTCAACACTCAAAAACCAAATAATCCAGTTAAGAAATGGGCAGAAGACACAAATAGACATTGTTCCAAAGAAGACATGCAGATGGCTGACAGATACATGAAAAGATGCTCAGCATCACCCATCATCAGGGAAATACAAATCAAACCTACAATGAGATACTGGTAGTACCTCACACCTGCCAGAATGGCTAAAATTAACAACATAGGAAATGACAGATGTTGGCAAGGATGCAGAGAAAGGGCAACCCTCCTACACTGTTGGTGGGAATGCAAACTGGAATAGCCACTCTGAAAAACAGTATGGAGGTTCCTCAAAAAGCTAAAAATAGAACTCCCCTGTAACCCAGCAACTGCACTACTATTTACCCCAAAGACAAAAGTAGTGATCCGAAGGGGCACCTGTACCCCAATGTTTACAGCAGCATTATCGACAACAGCCAAATTATGGAAAGAGCCCAGATGTCCATTGACTGAGGAATGGATAAAAAAGAAGTGGTATATATTATACTATTATTACCCAGCCATAAAAAAGAATGAAATCTTGCCATTTGCAAGGACATGGATGGAACTAGAGTGTATTATGCTAAGTAAAATAAGTCAGTCAGACAAAGACAAATACCTATGATGTCACTTATACATGGAATTTAAGAAACAGAAAGATAACATGGGGGAAAAAAAAGAGGCAAACCATAAAACAAACTCTTAAATATAGAGAACAAACTGAGGGTTGTTGGAGGCGAGGTGGGCAAGAGGATGAGCTAAATGGGTGATGAGTATGAAGGAGGGCACTTGTAGTGATGAGCACTGGGTCTTATATGTAAGCGATGAATCACTAAATTCTATTCCTGAAACTAATATTACACTGTATGTTAATGAACTAGAATTTAAATAAAAACTTGAAACAAACAAACGAAAGAAACAGGACCCAAACATTTGCTTACCTAGAGTGTAAACCACCAAATGCCATATAAACTGTTAAAAAGACTCAACTAGAAATTTTAAGATTGCTGAAGGCTGAGTGTGGGTTATTGAAGTGTGTAAAATTCCTGATGGATAAACACATAGGAAGGTTTGTTTGCCCTCTGCTCCCGGCTTTTCCTCCAGGAACCCCACCTTCCATTCATAGGCAGGATGTGAAGAATCCAGAGATTCTTCATAATCCCTTATGTTGCTGGATGGGAGAATGTCAAACACCACCCACACCCAACTACCCATGAGACATTTGATTCCCCAAATGTCTCAGTCTGTAGAGGAAGAATCATAAAAAGTGCAGCCTAAAATGGGCACTGGGAGAAATACAGCCTGTAGAGATATGAAAGGCAGCTACACTGAATTATGGGGGAAAAGCTTTAATCTGAAGGCAAGTGGTGGGCAACAAAAACTGGAGCCTGAGAGAAACCTACAGTCTCAGGGAAAGAAGAAAAAGGATAAGAAAAAATCTATTCTGGGTAGAAGCAGAAATACTTGTTTGGCACAGCATTAGAATAGATGTGTAATAGAAAAACAAACAAAAACAAACACACAAAAACTATTAACTTAGAATTCTCTACCTAGTGCAACAATACTTCAGAAGGAAAGGAAAAATCAAGACTTCTCAAAAAGTAGGGAATTAATTGCCCAAAAAATTATTCTATGAGAAATGTTAAATTAAGTTATAAAGGCAGGTCAGAAATTGGATCTGTGTGAAGAGATGAAAAGCATTAGAAACGGAACAAAGACAAATTAGTTTTATTCCTATTTATACTCTAAAAGGTAATGGATAGTGTAAAGTAAAAATAAAAATGTCTGTTGTATATTTATAGCACATATACAAGTAAAATTGTTGATAATAATAACATGAGGAATAGGGCTGAAAGAAAAATTAGAAATAAACAGTTTTAAAGTCCTTATATTATGAGTGAAGCTATATTATGATCTGAAAATAGATTCAGATTATTTTAAAGTCTATTTTGTAAGCCCACAGGCAACCATTAAAACTTTTTTTCCTAAATAAAGTTTAAATAATAAGTAAATAGAAATAAGTAGGATTAAAAAAAAAACAAAAAGCTCAATTAATCCTAGGAAAAAGAAAAGAGAAAAAGGGAACAAATTCAAACACCTACAAAGATGGTATCCTATAATCCAATGATAATGATAATCACTTTAAATATAAATGATCTTCAATACCAATTAAAATACAGATATTGTCAGATTAAATTCTTTTAAAAAAGCAAGATCTAATTATATGCTTTCTATAAGAAACCCACTTAAAGACATATATAGAGTAAAAGATAAAAGATGGAAAAATATACACAATGCAAAACACTACTGAAATGAGAAGTATCATATTGATAAAGGGCCAGTTTTCCAAGAGGAAAAAAAAGAAACTTTAATGTGTATAAATAAAATTACAGACCAAGAATATCCAGGTACATATGAAAATCCTCAAAAAGTAGTAACAGATCAAATCTAAGAATTTATGAAAAGGATGATATGTCATGATCAAATACAGCTCATCCCAATCATGCAAGGTTGGTTTAACATCGGAAAATCCATCTATGTGATTCAACATATTAACATACTAAAAGAGAAAAAAATATGCTATCATCTCAGTTATTCAGAAAAGCATTTGAAAATAATCAATTCTTGATAAATACTCTCAGAAAATGAGAAATAAACGAATAATTCCTCTATTTGGCACAGCACTTCTATGAAAAACTGGTATCTAAAATTATACTTAATGGTGATAGACTGTTTTTCTCCCACGATGAGGAAAAATGCAAGTATGTCTATCTTTTATGCACTTCTGTGTTGGAGTTTCTATATGGCCAAGACAAATAAAACACATGTAGACTAGAAAAGAAGAAGTAAATCTATACTTATGAAATACATGATCATCTATGTCAAAAGTCCCCTTGAACTAAGGAAAAAAGCTACTAGGACTAATCTGTGAGGTTAGCACAGTGACAGAATTGAAAGATAATATCTGGGTGCCTGGGTGGCTCAGTCGGTTGGGTGTCTGGCTTCCTTTCAGGTCATGATCCCAGGGTCCTAAGACTGAGCCCAGTGAAGGACTCCCCGTTCAGTGGTGAGTCTGCTTCTCCCTCTCCTGGTGCTCCTCCTCCCCTTGCTTGAGCTCTCTCTCTCAAATAAATAAATAAAATCTTTTAAAATTTTTAAAAAGAAAGATAATATTCAAAGATTAATTATGATTCTATATAGTAGCAATGAATAGTCAGAAATTGAAATAAAATACAATACCATAGCATCAAAACATATATAATACTTAGGGATAAATCTTATTAAAATATATGAGATCTATACATTTTTTAATATTGTTGAAATTAAAAACTTTAACGGAATTATATATCCTATTTATGGGTCAGAAAACTCAATAGTATTAAGATACCAATTCTCTCCAAATTGATCTTTTGATTCAATGCAATCCCAACAAAACTTTCAGTGGGCTTTTCTGAAGAAATTGGGAAACCGATTCTTAAATTCTTATAGAAATACAAAATACCTAGACCAGCCAAAAATATCTTTGAAAAGGAAGAATACTTGAAGATGAACTCTGTTTCACAACTTATCCAAAGCTCTAAGAATCAAGGAAGTATGGTATTGGTGCAATGATAGAAAAGTAGATCAATGGGACAGAACAGAGAGTCCAGCAAGAGACCAACACACACACACACACACACACACACACACACACACACACACACACATTATTTTCAATAAAGGCACAAAGGAAATTCATAAAGAAGGAATGGCCTTTTTTTTTTTTTAACAAATCAGTCTAGAACAACTAGGTATCTATATGCAAAGAAAAATGAACTTTGATTCATACTTCCAACCAGATATAAAACTTCTTAGATCATTGATATCAATGTGGAGCTTACAATTATACAATCTCTAGAAGAAATTTAGGGCAAAATTTGTGATCATGAACAAGGCAAGTATTTCTTTGATATAACACCTAAAGCAAGATCCATTTTTAAAAAAGATAAAATAGAATTAGTAAAAAAAAAAAATCTCTTCAAAAATACTGGGAAGAAAATGAAAAGATAAGCTATAGACTGGAAGAAAATATTTGCAAATCTTATATATGAGAAATGATTTGTATCTTGAATATTTAAAGAAAACTAAAATCTATATATTTTCAAAGATTAAAACAGACATTTATGACACATGGGTGTCAAATAAACTCATGAAAAGATGTTCAACATCATTGAAAATTTAACTACAATAAGATGCTGCTATATACATGTTAGAATGGCTAAACTGGACAAGACTGAACATACCAAATGTTGTAAGGACCTGGAGAAATTAGAATTCACATGCACCACTCCTGGGAGTCTTAAATGGTACAATCACCTTGGAAGGTAGTTTGACAATTTCTTAAAAGGTTAATCATACATGTATTATATGGTCCAGTCATTCTATTCTCATGTTTTTATGAAAGAGAAATGATTACCATGACCACACAAAGACTTATACCAAGAGTTTTCAAAATAGCTTTTTTTTTCAATTTTTATTTAATTTTTTCAGTGTTCTATGATTCATTGTTTATGCACCACACCCAGGGCTCCATGTAATACATCCCCTCCTTAATACCCACCACCAGGCTCACCACAACCCTCCACTCCTCTCCCCTCCAAAATAGCTTTTTTTTTGGAAATAGCTTTAAATTGGAAACAACTCAAATATCCATTAATAGTTGAATGCAAAAATAAACTATAGTATGCCTATAAAATAGAATACTACTCAACAATAAAACAGGAGTGAGCTATTGATACATGCAACAAGACTGATTTTTTTCAAAATGATTATGCAAAAGTAAATGATTCAGACAAAAAAGAGAACATACTGTATGATTCAATTGATTGACTGTATGATTCAATTTGTGTAAATTACGTAAAATTTAATTTATCGGTAGTAATAGAAGGAAGATCAGTGATTGCCTGTAGATGAAGGTTGGGGGAAGGAAGGGTAGAAGGGACAGATTATAAACAGTACTTGAGAAAAGTCTGGAGAGTGATGATATGCTTCTTGATCACGGTGATGGTTTCATGAGTGTACATATACTTCAAAATATTAAATTCTATGCTATAAATATGTACAGTTTACATATATTATACCTTACTAATATATTTTTAAAACTCAGTAATCTCCTGCTACCTCTATGGATGTCCTAGAAAATGGGAGAAAATATGAAATATATATCTTTATGAATATAAATTTATAATGTATACATTACATATATATGAAAAATAAAGATGATGCACTCCTCTGTTGGTTCAGAGATATTTTTGAATATACTCAGTGAGTTGGTGAAGATGGTTATAAAGTTGATAAAGGTGGTTGATATAGGAGGATCACCTGAGATTTGTTATTTTTTTCTCTTTTCACCTGCTTCAGCCCTAGTGGACCATATAGGCCTTGCACTCATTGTCTTGAAAAAAATAGACTCAGATTCTTCCACATTGTAAAGGTGCTTTCAAACTGGATGATATTGGAGGCTCTACCAAATATAAGAACTATTTTGAACATGTCTGATAACAATATTATTTTAAAGGATTACTTTACTCAGGAATGCTGATGAAAATATGGTGTAATAACTCTTACCAATATCACTGATCACCAATAATAACAAAGCTATTGAGGATGCTGCTGGTAATTTTAATTATGTTAGTAAAGACAATAAGAGTTGCGACTTACTGGAAAGCCAGAGACTACTTCTTTTTTTTTTTTTTTTTTAAGATTTTATTTATTTGACAGACAGAGATCACAAGTAGGCAGAGAGGCAGGCAGTAGGCAGTGGGAGGGTGGGGAAGCAGGCTCCCCGCTGAGCAGAGAGCCCGATACGAGGGCTCGATCCCAGGACCCTGGGATCATGACCAGAGCTGAAGGCAGAGGCTTTAACCTACTGAGCCATCCAGGCGCCCCCAGAGACAACTTCTAAGCATTTCAAATATGCCATCTGATTTTTATCTTCACAACATGCTTCATTTGGAGATGAAGAAACTATGGTACCAAGAGGTTAACATCTTGTCAAGGAGCACCCAGAGAGTTGTTTGTATCCTTGATGCCTGGTATATGGTAACTGTGTGTCAGTCAGGATATTGACAGGAAGGAGATAACATATCCAATATATTTAATTAAGAAGAAACTATTAATAGCATTGTGGTCAGGGTTAAAGAAATCAGCTAAGTACGGTAAAACTCACAGAGTCTAGAAAATATGGGAAATTATTAGTCATCATAAACCCTAGGAATGTCTTTGCAAAGTATAGAAAAAGCTTGGTGCCTTAAAGAGGGAACAGCTAGTAGGCATTATAGTCCTAGACAGCAGCTACAGCCAGAACCACAATGAAGCAAGGAGGGAGTCCAGGAAGGGGTGTTGGGATAAATATCCAGGTTTTTGCTGTCCTCTTATACTATGTTCTCCTTTGTGTTCTTCCCTTGTCAAAACCACCTAGTGGCCAGAGGGTCAGGCAGCTCAGCTGAGGAGATCTTCAGATATCACTGCCAGGCACAAAACAGAGATGAGAAGAATGGATCTGGCAGTATCTTCTTCACTTGTAATAGGAGGCTTACCTGTTCAATACAGGCGAATCTCAGAATCCTATGAGCCACCATTTTGTCACTATTGTGTCAATAAAATCATTCTCACATATGAAACCTAAGCTGTAATGTGTACTTTCTAAATGACACATGAAATGGAGGAATTAACTGACTTCCAATAAAGCTGTTATAGCCACCATCCCATGTATGGTTTTAAGGCCAAGGGTAATAATGATTTCCTTTCCATGTCCTTTTTACTCTCAGACAGCACCTCAGTTTCTTGATATTATTTACCTGATAGAATACCCAAAACTTTCCATATGATCCAAGTCCTTTGTGTTCCTGTGGTTATGGTTCTGTTAGCATTTCTTCTTGCCACTTGTCATAGAAATTACAAGGTTTTCTGGTGAATATTTTGGGCTCTGGAAATAGCTCTTCTTTTCCAAGTTGTGCAGTAGTAAAATGGTAAAGAGGATCAATCAGGCTAATAAAATGAATTCATATCTGTCTATCCATTCCACAATATAAAAAGCCCAAGCATTGAGTAATGTGTAGAATTGTTGAGTCACTATGTTGTACAGCTGAAACTAATATAGCATTGTATGTCAACTCTACTTCAATAAAAAACAAAGAAGCCCAAAATGTCCAAAGGGTACTCTCAGATTCCAATTTAACAGAAACATGAAGATTTTCCATTTTCTGACAAAGAACTTTTTCCTTAGGCAAAAGACCCCTAAAGCTACAAGGCACATGAATTCACAGATAAAGGACCAAGTCTCCTTTAGTGAATTAATAGGTACAGTATAAGGGGAGCTACTTCCTCTCCACACCTCTAATCCCAGAGATGTATGATATGGCAATGCAGGAAAATCTTACATGTTGCAACTTCATTGAAGTCATGTATCCTTTGGACAGTACATGAGTCTCACAGTATTGTTTCCCAAATGAGGCAATAACTGAATTTTCAGAAGTTCATTTCATCATTCTATCAAGCCAGATAATTCTGGGAAATGGGGCATTGTGGTAAGACAAACAGATTTCATGGACATGAGTCTGTGGCCATATTCTCTTCCCCATGAAATTAGTTCCTTGGTCTGACATGATGGTATGTGGACACTATAATGAACAATAAGATATTCTGTAAGTCCAAAAATAGTATTGCTGACATAGGCATTGCAAACAGGAAAGACAAAGCCATATCCAGAACATGAATCTATTCTCATGATGAAAATGATTAGGAGAATCATTCTGCCAGCGGCTGGCTGGTCCTTTTGTGGGAATGGTGCCATGTGAGGAACTCAGCACCAGTCACTACTATTGACTCATTAACAGTCAGCAATGGTGGCATTCAAATCACCCATATAAAAGAAAATACATATTTTGGGGTCTAAGAATGAACTCCATCCCTACTGCAATTAGTGTTCTGTACTTTGACCTACTGAATAAATGGAATGGTTATGGGAAAAACTGACTGACATGCTCAGGATGGATCCTTATATTCATGATTATCAAGAAATCCCTCTGTAATGGAAGCTCTCAGGAAGACATTTACATAGATGTTAAGTATCATTTTTTCTTCCTAGTTTGCTGCGTACATCCACTTATTTCTTCTCTGGACTTCCCGATCACTAATCTTTGAAGCTTTTTCTTCCTAATTCCCTGATAAGCTGATCAACTGCTCAGTCTCCGTCCATGAATGAGTGTGGATCTCTACCTCTAATCATCCCTTTCATAAAAAGTGGAGAATCAGATGTATTGTTTGAAGAGCTGTCCAGAGGAAGAATTTTCCTCCATCGTTGTCTTTCAGAGCCACCCCTTGAGTGGACCTCTCACACAATAGCCACTCACCTGTTCTGGTGACATTATACCATGAAGATCCATCTGTTAACTAGGCTTGTGTTTTTTCCTTCTTTGTTAACTGGTTATAAAGGCCACTGGTGCAGTTGAAGAGGAGGAAGTAAAGCAGGCAGTGCTGTTCTCTTCCGTTTTTCTTGGTAATAGCTCTGATCTTTTACCATTAAATGTATGTTGTTTGGATACTATAAGAGTGGGAACTCCTAGGAGACTGGAGAAGACATTTTAACATAAAAGGGGGCTTATCTGTGAAAGTCTTTATGAATGTTTCTTTATGCTTCATAAGGGAAATAAGAATTCCTTTGTTACTAAAATCCATATTAGCCTTTGAATTCATTATATTATTTCAAAGTTTTATAAAGGTTAGAAATAGACAGTGAACCTCAGAAACATAATAGAGATCACAGCCCTGAAAGTATCAATGCTCTATTTTTACTAATATATGAGAAGAGCTAGACATAGATATAGGTAATAGCACTGAGAGGACAGAGTCCAAGGAGGTAAACTTTTCCCCAATCAGGAATTTGGAAGCACAATATTCTGAAAAATGAATTTGTACTTCTAGTGGATGCATGGGCTAAGCAGACCTAATATTGATTGGATCTTCATTTTCATGGACTTCCAATGATTCTTTAGAAATGCTCATGACTTCTACAGAGGCTCAACAAGGTCATTTTTATAACTGATATTTAAAATTATTTATGATCCTGAATAAAGCATTTTAATAAAAATTTAAACAAGGTTATTTGAATATAGATTTAAAGAGTTGAACACAGAATCAAACTTATTCTGTGCATTGCAAAAAGTGGTGAGATATAACAGCACTTCATTGTATTGTTAGTGCATTTTCAAAAACCTTATTTAAATGTCCATATGGAAAATATCATGTCAAGAATACACCCCAACCTTCTTTACTGAGTGGAAATGTAGTGGCTAAAAAATTTCAATCATTATAAAAATCATATGACTCTTCATGAGCATAACACTACATTATAATACTGTAGAAAATATTTATATTTTCACCTGTGGGATAATTTTAGTAAGCTATATATCCATTTGGCTCAAATGTCTGAATTTCATTTCTGGCAATATTTCTATCATTGGTTATGAGCTACCAGAGACCCAGGACTATGTTGGTTCTAAACTTGCACTCTACTTTTCTGGAAATAGACATCCAGCAACTATGATCACAGTGATGTTGTACTCAGTGACTTCATTTCATGAGTGAGGCTAAACTGCTAATGAGACCAAGTTCAGACCAGATCATCTTATCTGCCCTTTTTAGCTAAAAAGAACTCTTGATAGTAAGAAAGGCAATGCATGAGTATGTATGTATGTACCATTCACCAATGAATTTGTCTGACAAGCATTTACCGAACATTTATTATTTTCGAGAAGAATTATAACATAGTATATTCACATTGGTGACTGTGGAATTTCATTTTGGAGGAAATTGGGGATAATAACATGGTAGAGACAGTGCTGCGTGTCTTTCTGTAAGTAAACTTTTTATGGGAACAATAGAAATTATCCTAAATCTCTAGCACAACAACTTCCTATTTATAATTTGCTGCACATCAGTTAAGATTAACTACACTACATAGCATTGTCAGTAATGGGGTCCATATTGCAATAGAGCTCAAGTTTCTCTCTAAGCTCTATTAACCCAATAATACATCCAAGAAATACAATATATTGTATGTTTATAATCTGTTTTCATAAACATAAATTTATTCCTGTGTGGAAAGCTCCCCAGCATGTGAATTCAATTTCTAGTGCAATTTGGAGTTCAAAACTTTTCTTTACGAAAATTGTATTTGCAATTTTTCTATCTTTCTTGACTACATTATATTGAAAAAAATTAACCATTTCTGAGTACGTCAATATCATTGTCATGAATATTAGTTAGCCATGCTCTGAAAGAATAATGCTCCCAGTAATTACATGCTTCCCAAGGAAAAGCTCTGAATTACGGTTTTCCTGCCTCCATTGTCTTCTCCTATATCATCAGTTCAATTTTTTTTTCTTTTCTTTTTTTCTTTTTAATATTATGAATCTCTATCCGGCCATTCTGCCTGTAGCCTGTACCTCTTAAAACACTTAAAATTTCTGGTGAAAAAGCAAAAGCGTGCGTTTTGGCATTGAGCAGCATAACCATTAAGAGTATGGCCTTGAGCAATGCGCTCAAATTCTTTGAATTTCACTTTCCTCACTTTTTTTAAAGTTTCTTAACCTTTTTCACAATCAGTTTATTCATCTTTTAAAGAGAATTATGAAACAAAACTTTATAACATGGGACATTTGGGGAGATAAAATGAGATAACAGATATTAACACATCTTGAATATGCTTGTGACATGGTAAAAAGTAAACAGCAACTGACATTGATATTATCATATTGAGACAACAGATTTAAACTCCTTGGTATGGAGTAAGTGCTCAATAAATATTCATTTTCTCTCTTTTTTCTCAAAAAAGACTAAAAACAATTTACCTGAGAATGATTTCTCATTTGTGTATGTGGAATAAAGTACATGAGCTTTGTAATTCTCTTTTCCTTACTCCTTTGGAGCCATCTTTACTTATTTCTGGGTTCAAAGTTGTGCTTCTATAGTTTAGATGTCTGGACATCTTCCTGTAAGGCAATGGTGCTACTACATTTTATACCTAAGGAAACCAAAGAGTATAATTATCTGCCTCACTTTCCACTGCAGGTCAAGATTTAGTTAATTGACTCCAGTTCATTTTGCCCAGGGCACCTCCTCTGAGACAGATACCATGGTCACTAGTATTAGCTGATAGGAACTGTGGTTCTGTAGAGAGAAAAGAGGGATGAGGCTCTCCCAGTCATAGAATTCCCAGTGACCACGAAACAGCCACTGGCTGGTAATAACTTCCTCTCCCCTCTGACTTGGAATGGATTACAGGCACTGACCTAGAGGGGAAAGGCTTCATCTCCCAACATCAGCCAATCTCATCTCATTGCAAGGGAAAGGCCCCTCGAGACGTGCTCCTATCCATCATGTGGACAGCTTTGGCCAAAGTGCCCACTACATCACTGGCTTTAATAAAAAGTTGCTGGAGGCTGCAGTACTAGTGACAGATGTAAACTGCAGCATGAGCATGGCCAGAGCCTACGAATTCTCCCAAGTTGGAAGTACACTTGAGGAGGAAGAGGAAGAAAAGGAAAGACAAGACAAAAAGAGGAGTGAAAAATGGTAAGGTAACCACTTCCGAATATCCACTGAAAGTGAATTTAATAAATTGAACTAGACTCTAAAGGGGAAGGCTTTAGTCTAATATGAAAAAAACTGAGAAGAGAAATGACAAAAGTCTACAAAAGATACAATAAAGAAAGTAAATCAAGAAATCACAAAAACTTTCTGTTAAATCCAAGAATGTCAGAATTAAGGGAGCAACTGGGTACCCTAAAAGTTGAAAGCAATAAATGCAGAAAAAAATTTTGAAAAAAGTAGTAACTTTGACATTTGACCAATTTGTAAACTTAAATATTTCTTAATGCATTTATAGAACTTCACTGTTGTGCACATAGCAGTCTTTGAATAAAGTTTTGTTGAGTTAATGACTTACCAATAAGTCAAATGTCCATTAAAATGACAATCATTAATGTTTAAAGACGTGGCCAAGTCTCAAGAGGTCAGTTTAAAATGTTTCACACCTGAATATTTCTTCACATCTTCTAATTGATTTAATGTCACTATTTTCAGTAGCATAAATAACCCAGAAGTTTCTCATGAAGTATATAACCTTGAAAACTACAAATTCCTCTTAAGACACAACATGCATGTAGACTCAGATAACTATGATATATCCAAACTAAATACAAGCATGCATTGCATGTTATGATATATGGGTTAGATTGGAGTCGACGAACGTGCAAAATCCTTTCTTTACTGGCACATCCTAGGATGGGAGTGGATCAGTATGGGAGTTACAGAAGACCTGGCAAACCTCAAGTCTTGGACCCATGGAGGTCCTATGTAGAATGTTCTAATAGTGAAGGACATCCCCACATATCTTATTACATGAAGCTGTACATAGGCAGTAGAGCAATAATCATTACCTTTGCTTCTTTTTGCAGATATTGAGTATTTGCCATATGCTAGGCAAAAGGAATATAAATATGGAATTATTTACTGTTGGATCCTTGGCACTAGAATACTGCCTGGGCCACCACAGGTGCCTTATAAATACTTATTAAATAAATGAATAAGACAATCCTTATCTTCAAAACTATAATATAATGTGGAATCTGATGTAATTATAGTTGTACAATGCAATGAAGATGCTAAAATGTGTTTTTAAGTTTTCTCTAGCCTATATAAACTTCCTGCTAAAACTTTACCTCCAGATAGTCTGAACAATACACTAAAACTTGTTAATTATCTCAGTCACTTCCGGCCTAATCAGTTTCTTTCAGATAAGGAACGTCAATGAGATAGTGGACTTCTTTCTGCATCCTAGAACAAAGAATGGTGCCTATTATGTTTTAGATTCTTGATACATGTTTCTTGAATGAATCAATGTGTCAGTGAATGAATCAGTAAATGAATACATAAAATTCAGCTTCTTTTGGAACTTTGCTCAGTTTTTATATAATTTTCTTTTTCTTTTCCCACTCCTCCTCTAGATGTCATCCAGGTATACAGGACAGGGACCCAAGATTTTGTCACAACCTTTGGAGTCTGTGACCCAAACCTAAGGTCCATTATTTCAGTTAAGTGAGGGCCTCCTAATCTTATCTCACTTCCTGCGTGCAATCTCAGTTCTATCTTAGCTGCAAAGTACTCTGACTCCCAGATTTAACTTCTATTCATAATCCTAACCTAACTACCTTACATGGAAGTCTATTTTTCTTCTTGCCATGTTTTCACCATGTATCCTTTTGTGTCAGTATCCTTCTGTGTCCTCTCTGAGATGTGCACGGAACTGTAGATCCCTTCTATATCACATAGGAGCCAAAAGAGTTTCAGGACATTAAATACTTCTTTCTCAGCCTAACCATATTTTGCTGCTAGTTTTTATTTGTTGAGATAGTTCTGTACTGGCAAGACCCCTTGCACCATGTTTTTCACCCTGAATTCCAAGTAAGGAATGGGGAAAAAACCCTCCCTCCTTGCAGCTTTTAATGATATAAGATAATTAACAAGAAAGAAAATTCATCCTTTAAAAGCTTGACCCATGAAAACCAATTCATGAAAAAATGAATTTGCCAAATACACCAAATGGAGGAACTGATTTTAACAAACTATTACACATATATATTTTATCAACTTTAACGAAGCTTTGAATGGCACTTGCTATTTCCTCAAGTGTTGGGGCGCCTGGGTGGCTCAGTGGGTTAAGCCTCTGCCATTGGCTCAGGTCATGGTCTCAGGTCCTGGGATCGAGCCCTGCATTGGGCTCTCTGCTCAGCGGGGAGCCTGCTTCCCCCTCTTTCTCTCTGCCTGCCTCTCTACCTACTTGTGATCTCTCTCTGTGTCAAATAAATAAATAAAATCTTAAAATATGTATATATATTTCCTCAAGTGTTAATTCTCAATGCTGTTACCATTCCCTAAAATTTTTAATAGAATTACATTCAACTTTTAAATTTTTATTTGATTACATTTAAGTTGATTTAAACATTTGATTTAAATATTTAATATCAACATTTAAATTCAAAATTATAAGAATCTGGTATGAAAATTGAATGAAATTTGGTGCACCTGGGTACCTCAGTTGGTTAAGCGTCTGCCTTTGGCTCAGGTCATGATCTCAGGGTCCTGGGACTGAGCCCCGCATCGCATCAGACTCCCTGTTTAGCAGGGAGTCTGCTTCCTCCCTCTCCCTCTGGCTCACTCTCTCTCTCTCTCAAATAAATAAATAGAATCTTTAAAAAAATAAAAAAATTTAAAAAATAGAATCAAATTTAAAATGACTTTTCCTAATTTTAATAGTGGCTTAAATATATGTTTTTGCTATTAATGAAATTAACAGCAGAGGTATTAAAAAATGATATAAACCCATATAAAAATGACATGAGAGGAGATGATAACAGATGAGAGACATAAATACAAATTAGGAAGATAGAGTATGGAGCTTGGGTTGGCAATCAGTGAAGAGGCTAAAAAATATAAGTATTAAGTGAAAAGCTATTTCTTGAATGATGAAATCTCACTGTAAACAAAGCAGGTTCAGGATTTATATGTTCAAAACTAAAAAATGCTGAAAAAAGAAATAAACAACCTAAATAAATGTAGAAAAATAAATAAACAAATAAATAAAATAAATAAAAAGACTACTGTGTTCATGGACTGGAGGACTCAGCACAGTAAAGATACTGATTCTTCCCAAATTGATATAGAAGTTTAATTTAATTCCTACCAAAATTACAGCAAAATTTTATAGATATAGGCAAGATATCTAAAATATATATGGAAAGACAAAGGAAATAGAACATTAAATCAATTTGGAAAAAATGAAGACTAAAGTGGGAGGAGTTAATCAATCTTTTTTCAATACTTACTATATAGCTATAGTAATCAAGACTGTGTTGAGAAACTGACACATTGATCAGTGGAACAGAAGAGAGAACCCAGAAAGCAAGTGACTAGCACAGATATACCTAACTGAATTTTGACAAGGTCCATAAGCAATTCAATGGAGGAAAGATAGCTTTTCAACAAATGGTACAGGAGCAAATGGAGATCCACAGGCAGAAAAATAAATGAACCTTGACATAAATGTCAATCATATACAAAAATTAATTAAAAATGGATGATAGAAAACATAAAACAGTAAAATGTTTAGAAAATGTATAGTTGGAATCTAGGGCAAGCAAAGAGTTCTTAAATTTGATGCCAAAGGAAATATACATACCAGAAAAATTGATAAATTGTATTTAATTGAAATTAAAATATTTTGCTCTGTAAAGCATCCTAAGAGGATGAAAAAGAAAGCTACAAATTGGGAGAAAATATTTGCAAACCATATGACTGACCAAGGACTACTACAAAGACAGAGACTATTTTGTTGGTAGAAATATAAGATGTACAGCCACTCTGGAGAACAGTTTGGCAGTTTCTAAAACAAAACAAAACAAAGCAAAACAAAAAATTAAAAACCATATATTACCCAACAATTGCACTCTTGTAAGATAAGTGAAACTGTACATTGACCAAGAGAGGGGGAAAGAAAGTATGTGAATATTTATAGTGGCTCTCTTTGCAAAACTCAAAAACTAGAAATAACCCAGATATCCTTCAACAAGTGAATGGTTAAACAATCTATAACTCTTGTAGCATGGAAAACTACTTAGCAATAAAAAGGAATGAGGTCTTGATACACTCAACAACCTGTCTGAGTCTCCAAATAATTATACTGATTGGAAAAAGTCAATCCCAAAAGGAGAAATATTGTATGGTTTAATTTATGTAACATTCTTAAAATGACAGAATTTTAGAAATGAGAATAAATTAGTAGTTGCCAGGGATAAAGGTGGGAGGGTAAGTGGGTATGGCTATAAAAGGGACACATGAGGGAAGTCGTGCTGATGGAAATGTTCTGTACCTTGAATGTAACCAATGTCAATGTCCTGGTTGTGATTCTGTACAACAGTTTTGCATTACCATTGAGGGAAACTGCGTAAAGGATGCACATGATCTCTCTGCAATTTTTCTTAAAACTGCATATGAATTTATAATTATCCCAAATTAAATTTTCTAATTGAAAAAATGAACAGAAGTACAGTGACCTGTGGAACAATATCACAATCTAAATTATATAAAGAGAGTCCTAGCAAAGGAAGAGAGGAAAAACTGGCAGAAGTTAAAAAATAAAATATTTGATGATAAATGAACTTCCAGACCCAACAGATTTTTAATGTAAAACTTGCATGCCACCCCATTCCCCACACACATGCATGCACACTTAGGCACATCATAGTTAAACTGATTTATATCAAACATGAAGAGCTGTCTTTAAAACTAGCCAAAGAAAAATGACATATTACCTATAGATCACTAGTAATTATGATACTTTGCTTCTCATATAAAATAATGGAAAACACTAGACAATAGAATGACATCTTTAAAGTACCGAAAGGGAGGGGGAAAAAATAACTACCATCTAGAATCCTATCTGGAAAAAACCACAAATCTAAAAATAAATGAAAAATAAAAAATTTTTTATAGAGTGAGAGTACCCATTGCTGCAGACTTTTATTAACCAAATGATAAAAGAAAGTTGATCACAAAATTATAATAAAACAATATAGTTTGTTAACTAAAAAGAAAAACAGAAGATAGAGACCTAAAAAAGGGGGTGGAGAGAGAGAGAGAAAGAAAAAAAGAAAGAAAAGCAAAAGGGAGAGGTAAAAAAGAATAGCAAAAGACATAAACCATAATATTCCACTTAAAAGGCAGAGATCATCACACTGGATTAAAAAGCTGGGTTCAATTACGCAGTCTATAAGAGATGAAGATAGGTTGGAGATAAAATAATAAAAACATATAGACAATGCAAATAGTAAACATAAGGAAGATGGAATGACTATATAAGACAAAATAACTGCTGGATGCATATTATAAACCATGAGACTCATAATGAGAGAGGAAGTTCACTAGGAAGACAACACAATTAATATATTTATAACAAAACCCAAAGCTTCAAAATGCATAAAGCAAAAAATAATGGGAGGAATAGACAAGCACATGATTATCTATGGGGATATTAAAAAACATCTCTTGGGGTGCCTGGGTGGCTCAAGTGGGTTAAAGCCTCTGTCTTCGGCTCAGGTCATGATCCCAGGAACCTGGGATCGAGCCCCATATCAGGCTCTCTGCTCAGCAGGGAGCCTGCTTCCTCCTCTCTCTCTGCCTGCCTCTCTGCCTACTTGTGATCTCTTTGTCAAATAAATAAATAAATTAAATCTTAAAAAAAAAATCTCTTGGTAACTAGAAGAAAAGGTAAACAAAATACCAGTACAATAACACAAATAATGCAAAAGCTACAAAATATGTATACTATATAAGTATACATAGATGTTTCACTGAAGTAAACCATATGCTGGTCAGGAAATAAGTCTTAATAACTTAAAAATATATAAAAAATACTAACAGTATATTTTCTGAACCCAATGAATTTAATTAGAAACTAGTCATGACGTAAAATATATATTTTAAAAAGTCCTAAAACTTGATAATTGAATTTAAAATAAACTATAGTTCAAAGGACAATAGTAAGGTCATTTTTAAAATATTTCAAACTCAATTACATAAACACAGCATAACAGTATGTGTGGTATTTTATAAAGCAATACTTAGAAGTAAATTTTTAGCATTAAATGAACACATGTAAATAAAAATGATTTTAAAATTAATAATTCTGGAACATTGAAAAGAAATAAAATAAAATAAAATGAAAAAAGTAAAATTAGTAACCTTATTTTTAGCTGATGAACCTAAAAATGGTAAGCAAATTAAAACTAAATTAAGTAAAAGTACGGATATAATAAAGATAAGAACTGAACAGAAACTAATGAAATAGAAATCAAACAATAGATGACATTAGCAAAACTGAATCAAAAGTTGAGTTTTTAAACAGATTACTAAGAATAAAGAGATCAAGAATATACAAATGACTAATTTCAAAAATTTAAAAAGAAAATATCATAACAGATCCATCTGAAGCCAAATTGATAATAAAAAATATTATAAGCAATTTTATGCCACAGATAAAACAAATATTCTCCCTGAAAAACACAGCATTCCAAAAGTAACTCCGGTGGAAATAGAAAATTCGTTTGTATTAAAGTTGTTATCAAACACTTCCCACAAAGAAAAGTACTGGCACAAATGGGTTCACTGGTGAATTCTATCGAACAAGAAAAATAGATATCCGTATTACATAAGCTCTTTTACAAAAGAGATGGAAGAAAGCCTTCACTTGTTTTCTGAGACCAGCATAATGCTGAGACAAATGCTGAAAATGATATTACTTGAAAGGAAATTAGAGACCATACTCCTCATGAACACAGGTGTAAAAATCCTTAACAAAATATCAGTAATCTGAATCTAACAACAACAACAACAACAAACCACGGCCACAACATCTATCCCAGAAACTCTAGGTTTGTTCATTATTCAGAAAGTCATCAGTAGAGCTCACAGTAGTAACAGAATAAATGAGAAACTATTTCCATTACAACCCTTCTCTCAAGTTCTGAATGAGAACTGTAAATATGACAGGATTGATCAGTAAGTCCCATACCTGAGTAGTCCACTTTGAGAGAGAAAGAGGCAGATCAGGTTTTTGGAGAGCTGGCCTGCCAGTATCTGGCCAAGAGAAAGTTGTAGGAGCAAAAAATACCTACCATGAATATTTAAAGGCTGGAAAACCCTGGAAGACTTTTCTTATTGTAATATGCATGTTATACAAGGTAGACTAAGTATGCCGGTAGAAGAGTGGGGGTTACCCCCTTTTTTAGCTTTTCTTTCTATAACAGTGTAGCCTCGACACCAGCTGCCAGTTGAGGAGTCTGTGCCAGTGGAGAAGTTTCCTCTGGTGAGGATTAAATTCAGAAGAGCATGAAATGCCTGATCTCTAAACTGGGTTTACTTCATAGACCCTGAAGAACTGAAACCATATCATCAAACATAAGCAGTTAAGCAATAGAAAATAGAAACAAATGAACAAACCGTAAAACTGGATATAAAGTTACAGTGCTTTGGGTTTTGTGAAGACTGGTTTACCTCATGGCTCATAACTCATTCACGGCTATTTACAGAGTTCTCACGACCAAGATCTCAGTGTGCTTCATTAATTGGCATAAACCTCTCCTGCTTCAGAAAATTCAATAGTCCTTCACAGCCTTCTTCCAAGATCCAAGTCCTAACATTCAATATCTTTTTGTAAAAAAAACAAAAACAAAAAACAAAACCCTAAGCCCATGTTTCCATTATATTTCAGATAATTTTTTTCATGGCTTACAAAATCAAATGCTTAAATGGAATAACTAGATAAAATAAGGGCAAACAGAGATAATTCAGCTTCTAGTCATAATAGAGTAACTGGGACCACACCAGCCCTCCTGCCATGAATAAACATAAAACTGGGCATAATACATGTCAATAGTTTTCAGGAATTGGACCACAGCTGGTAAAACTCTGTTATCCCTGGGGGAGGGAAACTTACTAGGTAAGTCCCATGATCACTCCAGCTTTCTACCTGGTGACAGTATCCTGACAGTGATATAGGGACCAGAAGGATGGGATCACTGAACTGTAAAAGCAAAGATGAGAGTTTAGGACTGCTGCAGTGGCTAGACTTTGGGGGCCATGGCAAGAGAAAAAGGGAGATGCATGGGGGAGGGCAGAAGTTTAAGTGGAGTCTCCCCCCATAAATGTCTGACTGGGGGCTGGACTGCATCTGTGTGGGGTTACGACTACAGAAGATGACCGCTGGGTGTTATACACAACTAATGAAATCATTGAACACTACATCAAAAACAAATGATATACTATATGTTGGCTAATTGAATTTAAATAACAAGCAAACAAACAAACAAAAAGACTACATGAGAAATACCAGAAAGAAGCTCTGGGTTTGACAATAGGCAAAGGTATCAGAAGCCAAGAAATGCTGTAAGACTTTGAATTTTGGCTTTTCCAGGGAAATATTTTAATATCCTAGGCATTTACCTGCAAATTGAAAATTCACACCTTAGGAGTAAATTCCACACACCAAAGTGGAACCTATTCTAGAATGGTCCTAATATAGCTTAAAACCAAACATTAATATGATCCATACAAAGGACTGTTTGAAAGTAATGAGACAGAAACTATATCACCTGATAGAAAAGAATAAACACTCTTTAGATAAAGAAAACAAAATCCAGAGTCTCCAAATTGTATAAGCCATGATATCTAGTGTAAAATGAAAAATTATGAAATATGCAAGGAAACAAATATGTGAACAAGAGTTGAGGGGGAAAAAAAAATAAAGGCTGTCAATGAATAGCAATCCCAAGCAGTCAGCTGTCTCAAATATTGTATTTTGTAGACCATGACTGTAAAGAGTTATTAGAATGATTATCTAGGACTTAAAGGCAAATCTGGTCTTAATGAATGGACACATAGGAAATCTTAGAGAGAAGCGAAAAGTATAAAAAGAACTATATGATAAAAGATAATACCTAAAATGAAGAATTCAGTTTATGGTATAATAGGTTGGAGATATCATAAGAATAGGACAGCAAATTTGAAGACAGATCAATAGAAATTTTTCATTCTAAAGATAAAACAAAAAAATTAAAGTCAACTGAGTTTCCCAAACAGGTGGTATAATACCAAACAAACTAACATGTGTAATTGAAGCTCCAAAAGGAAAAGGAGGAAACTGGAACTGAAAAAAATACATATAACAAAATTATACTGAATTTTTTTTTCTGAATTTGATGAAACATAATGACTTCTACATCCAAGACATGAAGAGAAACCCAAGCTGGATAAATGTAGAGAAAATCACACCTAGGCCCATCATGATCAAACTACTGGTGACCAGTAATAAAGAAAAAGTCTTGACAGCAGTATATGAAAGAAAAGACTCATTACTCACAGGGGCATATAATATGAATTATGGTTCACTTTTTATCTGAAATAGAAAGCCAGAATTAGATAAAATTTTATTTTTAAAGAGGCAAAAAAAGAAAAAATAACTGTTTTCTTAGAATTGCTTACCCAGGAAAAAATGGTCTTAAAAAGCAAGAGTGAGGGCACCCAGGTGGCTCAGTTGGTTAAGAAGCGACTGCCTTCAGCTCAGGTCATGATCCTGGAGTCCAGGGATCAAGTCCTGCATTGGGCTCCCTTCTCAGCAGGGAGTCTGCTTCTCCCTCTGACCCTCTCCCTTCTCATGTTCTCTCTCTCACTCTCTCTCTCTCTCTCAAGTAAATAAATAAACTCTAAAAAAAGGTATTTGTTGTTAGCAGACATGTACTACAGAAAAGGTAATAAATGTTCTTTAGGCTGAATAAAAATGATACCAAATGGAAGTTCTCACCTATCTACAGCAAAGAGAGAAGAGCACCAAAAATACGAGGTATGAGAATAAATACAAATGCTTTTTATTTTATTTCTCACAACTTCCTAAAAATATGTAGAGCAAAAATAATGACACTGTAAAGGTGGTGTTTATAGCTTATGTACAAGTAAATAATATGACATCAAGAGCATTAAGGGGTACTTGTTAAAGGGGGGCAGGTAAATGGAAACTTACTGTAATAAATTATTACATTCATGACATGAGATGTTGCAAATGGCATGTGGCAAGTGGAAAGTGTTAAATATGAATCGGTAGGATATCAACTCTAAATAGCCTTTATAAATTAATGATGCATATTTTGACCACTAGAATTTGGGCTGACAAACTACTACCCAGAGTCCTAATATGGCTTGCTATCCATTTTAGTATGGTCCATGAGCAAAGAATGATATTTTAAAACTTTTTAAATGGTTAGAAAATAAACCAGCAAACAAATAAAAGGAATGTACAACAGAGACCATATGCAGCCTCCAGAAAACTAAAATATTTACTACCTGGCCCTTTGAAGAAAAAGTTTGCCAACCTATGATCTAGAATTAAAAACCAGCTAAAAATTCAGCAGAAGAAAAAAACTAAATACTAATAGAAAATCACTTAACCATAAAGAATTAACCAAGAATTAATTAGCCAAAAAGAAATCAGTAAATGAGTAACAGAAAATAACAACAATGACAACACACACACACACACACCAACAGCCAGAAGGGACATATTGACATAAATTCAAATATATTAATAAGCACATTAAATGTAAGTATACTAAACACTCTAATGGAAAGGCAGAGACAGATATACCGATAAAAATGCAAGACCCAGTTACATGCTATCTATAAGGAACTTATTTTAAATGTAAAGACCCAAATGTATGTTAAAAGAAAAAAAAATGAAAAAATATATACCATGAAAATAATGATCATAATAAAGTTGGTACAGTTAAATTAATATCAAAGTAAACTACAAAACAGACTCTTAGTAGAAATAAGAAGGTATATTTCATAATGATACATGGGACAATTCATCAGAAGGAACTAGCGATCACAATGTATATGTAATACACAGGGATTTGGATTTGGATGCAAAGATATTTTGGATACGAAGCAAACCAAAGAAGCCACACTTGTGGGTCCAATTCAGGCCACTAGTGACTTCTGAGGTCTAGTTACACTGGGATCATTATTCTTTCACTTTAGTTTATAGATCTCAGAGTTAGTTTTTTTTTTTCTTTTGGAAAACAATCCCTTTTGGACTACCCGAAGGACCACTCTCATTTAGCTGGTGCCAGTCAAAATTCTCAAGATTTATAAGGAAATAAGTGATTCAGTTATGTGGCTTCCCCTAACCCTGACATTTTTGTTAGAATATTTTCAAATAATATAGAAAAGTAGAAAGAATAGTACAATAGGCAGACATATCTACCCTCAAATTATATAGTTATTAATACTTGGCCATATGTGTTTTTTCTCTCTCTTTATAAATAATGTTAAAATACATTTCAGAAATCCTAATACTCTACTAACAAATATTTCAGCATGCCTCTACAAAAACCAAAGACATTCTCCTAGAAATCATAATGTCATAATCACTTAATAAAACTAATGAAAATATCCTCATTATTATAGTCTAATAGTTCATATTCAAATTTCCCCTTCCATCCCCCAAATATCTTTTTTTAAATAGCTGTCTCTCTCTTTTTCTGTTTGTCAAATCAGGACAAGTCAAGAGCTAGCTGATCAATCAGATTTTATAAAAAATAGATTACAACTTGTATCTATTTAAACCACTTAACATTATTGTTACACATGATATATTACAATATAAAAGAGAATCAGGAGACTTGAAGCCAAGTGAAAGTAGGATGTGGGTAGATGCAAGGAGAGACGGGAACTAACACTGACAATGAAATGTAAGCCCCTACAGGAAGATGTGATACCAGAGTCCCAGCATCCATAACTGGAAATAATACAACTGCAAAACTGGTCTAAGAATAGAATCATTCACAAATACCTATTCCATGAAAGTGGCACCAAGGTTACATGTGTAACTGTTTCTCACTTTATTGTCAAGCATCTGAATCTTTCTGAATGAGGACAGACATTTTTATAGCACTTTCTGTTTAGCATTGGACATCTGAAGTGGCACGTAATACAAAAAAGGAGACTTTTGGCTATAAATTGTGTTTTGCAAAGCAAAAGCTGCATAATAATGAATATCGAGGTTTTTTTTTTTTTTTCCTTTCCTATTTTCATTTTTCTTCTTAGCTCAAGAAAAAAACAAATCATTCTGGGAATGCATTAGAAGTCAATGACAAAGTAATAGAAAATGCTGACATGTGGAAATCCTTTCACAGCAAATGAATCTAATTTCTCATGTTCTTAGCCAGTTTTAACCTTAGGCTGGGTCTGGACAGGAGAGCTTCCAAGGGCCCATTCTATCTGCAAGCACCTTTGGAGTAGAGAAGGTACATAGCTGTGAAAGAAGTCCCCATAACAATTATTTTATTCAGTTTCCTCACTTGGAAATCCTGTCTCAGAGAGGTAAAACGGCAAGATCACCTCGGCACTTGGGGTAGAGTATCGCTAAGAAACTGCTGACTTATTACGCAGTGCGGTTTTTGGATTCCATTCCTGAAGGCTAGAATTGGGACTTCAGAGTTGCAGAGAGTAGTTGTTAAGGTAAGTTCAAACCTAGAGCCCTTTACATAAAGGAACTTGTCAAAACAAACCAACAAGCCAAAAAACCCAGAGTACGGACCTATATTTTGAAAACAGAATCACAGTGATGCCACCTTGGCACTCACAAGTACAGAAACGCAAAACAGATCAAAGAGTTGGTCCTGGCCTTCTCTGTAACCTCAGAGATGCCAACACAAATGTCTCTTAGAGCCAAGGCCCCCCTAGGACACAAATAGAACTGCTAAAGTACCTTGAGGCAGGCAAATGTCTTGATGAAGATGAAAATTATATCCAATCATATCTGATGGGGAATTGAGGACGTTCCCCTATTGAATTCAGAGGAGTTGGGAACTGAGGCACAGACTTTCTTGACCTGAAAGAGACAAGAAAAGGTGTTGAAAGTATCTAACAGATTAGAAAACCAAATCTTTCAGTCTGCTGAATGTTTTCAAACCACCATGAACTATAATTCATTAAATACGTACCAAAAATCATTCATTTACTAAAATCCACTAATTTTACACACAAAAGGCCATTCATAACATGAAAATCTTTCACCTAAATTACCATACCTAAGTTCCTTTTTCCTACTGCATCACAAATCAAAACCAACAAATTAAGATATAGGACAGTGCCTTAATATTGATAAAGAGTTATAAGTGAGAGCAGGCAGCATTATACATTTGAGTAACTCTTGTGGTCATCACAGTACTACTACATAATATATAATTTATATTCTTTATTTAAAAACAATTTTTATGGTGGTAAAATTTTTCTTACACTGCCAGACATGGAATACAAATGTAAATATCAATGAGTTGTGATAACTGTATAAATCCATACAAACAGCACCACAATCAAGATAGGGGAATATTTGATGGGTAAACTTTGCCTTGATTCCTATCACCTCAGATTAGTTTAGCCTGTTCATGAACTTCATATGAAAAAATCACATGTATCTATTCTGGTTCTTGTCTGTCTTCGTTTATCCAGCATAATTTGTTTGATGTTCATGCACACTGTTGGAGGTATCAGTAGCTCACTCTTTTCAATGTTGAGTAATACTCCATTGTGTGAAAATGCCAGGATATGCTTATTACATCTCCTGTTTATGGGCATTTTAATTGTTTTTGGGTTCTGGCTATGATGAGAAAAGCCTCGAATCCATTCATAAAAAAGAAGTGTTGTTAAGTTAATGAGCTAAGTGTCCATCTCAATAAATTAGAAAAAGAATAGCAACATAACCAAAATAAACTCAAGCAAGCTAAATGATAAAATTAATAGCAGTTATATGAAATAGAGAGACATAATAATAAAAAAGACTGAATTAGCAAAATAAAAGTTGGATGTGTGCAAAGACATAATTGACAAATACCAAGGGGAAAAAAAAGGCATAAAAATAGATATCTGTGAGAAAATCACCACAGATGCTGATGACTATTAAAGGAGATATTATGGGGAAAAAGTCAACATTTTTAGAAATCCAGTTAAAATGGACAAATTTCTAGAAAAATAAACTATAGCAGAACAAAGAGTAGTTCTATGAAGAGTCCTAAGACCATTAAAACAACTGACTCAGTAATTAAAAACATTCATCCAAAGAAAACTGTCTAGATGGTTTTACAAGTAGTTTCTAAAAAACATTTAAGAAAGGGTTCCAATCATACCCATGTTCTTCAGAATACAGAAAAAGATGGAATACTTCTTAACCTATTATGTAAGTCTTACATGACCTTGATACCAAAATTAGACAGGGAGACTATAAAAGAAGGAAATTATAGGAAAATTATATGAATGAAAATTTATATGCAAAAATTTCAGGAGCACTTAGCAAGCCGAGTGCAGCAAGACAAAACTTGATACATATCATTACCAATGTGGGTTTAACAAGGAAGCTAAGTGTGGTTTAACATTAGATAAGCAATCATTTATATTAACAGGTTATGGGAGAAAAATAAAACATAACTCAATAGAAGAAGAAAATGTTTTAAATACAACTCAACATTCAGTCATGCAGTCATGCTTTAAATACACAAGAAACTAGGAATAGAAGGGAAGAATGAGAATTAACATAGTCTGATAAAAGCTACCTAAAAAAAAGAGTCAACTCTAACTCTTGGTAAAATGTGGAAAGCTTTCCCCTTGAGCTTGAGGTTAAGAAAAATATGTCTACTATCACTTTTGTGTCTAGGGAGACGCTAACCAATACATATGCCAATACATTAACGGGTAGATGATAAATAGATGGATGATAGACAGATAAACAGATACAGATAGACAGATAGACAAATGTTATAAAATTGGATTTCTGGGGGTGCCTGGTTGGGTCAGTTGTTAAACATCTGCCTTTGGCTCAGGTCATGGTCCCGGGGTCCTGGCATCAAGCCCTGCACCCAGCTCCCTGCTCTGTGGGGAGTCTGTTTCTCCCTCTCCCACTTCCCCTGCTTGTATTCCCTCTCTCGCTGCGTCTCTGTGTCAAGTAAATAAATAAAATATTTTTTAAAACATTGGATTTTGGGGGAAGAGAAGATTGTCATTATTCACAAATGATATTCACAGATGATATAATGTCATAGGTAGAAAATCCAAAAGAATCTATGGATAAACTATTGGAATCAATACAATAATGTGGCATGATTGCTGGATATAAACTCAAAATACAAAAGTCAACTTTATTTTTAAATAACAATGAAAATATTTAGAAAAATAAAATTAAATAACTGTCTACCTAGCTATACATACATATATTATTTTTATAGATCAAAAATTCAGTTACCTAGGAATAAGTCTAATGAAACATTTACAAGGCCATTAATAAGAATACCTAAAAATGAGAGATATTAGCAAAAACCTAGATAAATGGAGAAATATTATATGATCATAGATTGGAAGACTAATGCTATCCCTGTGCTAATTTTATTCAAATTCAGTGCAATCTCCAAAGTTCTGACATAACTTTATTTTTGGCACATGAAAGACTAATTTTGAAATTTGCATGAAAACTGTAAAGAGCCAAAACACAGTAAGAGAATAATGTGAAAATACTTGATGTATAGAAGTTAAGATAGTGTGTTATCGTTGTATAGACAAATCATATAACATGACTGGTAAAAAACCATGCATACATGAACTTTTGATTTTTGACAAAGTGAAATGGTAGAACAAGAAGAACAGCACTTTCAATAAATATTGCTAGGGAAATTAAATATTTATAAATGAAAAAATAAAATTCAGAAACTCCATTTGTATTTCACATCAATAAAAAAAGCACTTTCTTGTAGATTATAGACCTAACCATGTAAACTAAAACAATGAAGCCTTTAGAGAACAACATAAGAAGTCTTTTAGAAAATAATGTAAGAGATCCTCATGACTTCAGGATGGACAAATAGCTTTAAAAAGATACCCAAATCACTAAACATATAAAAAAAATCAAGAAATTTGACTACATGAAAGTTAAGAACTTTAGCCTACCAAAAGACACCTTTAGCCCACTGAGCCACCCAGGCGCCCCAAAAGACACCTTTAAGAGAGTAAATGTTAAACCACATAAAGTCAAGGAATATCTGTTTATACATACAACTTGCAAAAAGCTCACCCAAAATCCAGAAAGAATGTGTACAAATCAATAAGACAGAGATGAGCAGAACAGTAGAAAATGGGCAAAAGATTTCAACAAGTGTTCAACAAAAGAAAAGATCTGAATGATCAATAAATATATGAAATGCTGTTCCAATTAAATAATAACAATGGAAGTGCAATTTAAATAATGATGAGATACCACTGTTCACTATCCAGGTTAGATAAAACGAAGAAATGTGAAAATACCAAAGTTGACTGGAATATGTTACAATGGGAGGCTCATACACCGTTAGTAAGAGTGAAAATTGCTATAATCTCTTTGGAAAACCATTCTTCATATCTAACCAGCAAATCAGCAATTTCACCCAAGAAATACATACTAGAATAACATATATGCATGCATATCAGGTACATAAATGAAAATGTTTATTATGAACAGTTTTTTAATAGACAGAACTTGGAAATAACCAAAATGTTCTCCGGTGGTATTATGTACAAATTAATTGTTGATATATTCATATGATGATTGTTGATATATTCATATCAATATATTGTTGATATATTCATATATAGCAACGAAAAGAATTAAGTACAATTATATACAACAATAAGAAAAATTAAAAAATCATGATGCAGACTAAAAGAAATTAGGCACAAATAAATCCTTAATCTCTGAATACTTTTTTTTAGAAGATTTTGTGTTTTTATTTATAAAAGAAAAAGTGAGAGACAGAGCATGAGTGGAGGGGAAGGGGCTAAGGGAGAGGGAGAAGCAGACTCCCTGCTGATCAGAGACTCCAATGCCGGGCTCAATCCCAGGACCCTGGGATCACAACCTGAGCCAAAGGCAGTCGCTTAACCAACTGAGCCACCCAGGAACCCCAACTCTGAATACTTTTATTAAATACTAAAGAAACTGACAAATAATAACAGGGTGTTGCTGTTGTTTTGTTTTTTGTTTTTTGTTTTTTGAAATGCATAACTGAGTGGTCAAAATAAAACAATAAGGAAGTGATTACTATACAAGTCAGAATAGAAATTCCTTTCAGGAGGTTTGCTGGCGTCGCTCTATGTCCTGAATGGCAGGGAAAGAGGCTTGTTAGAAAAGACTATGTTAATGATATTTTATTGAACTATACATTTGTATATTGTGCATTCTATAAATGTTTTATTTCACAACAAAAGGGAATGACTAAGGGGCGCCTGGGTAGCTCAGTGGGTTAAAAGCCTCTGCCTTCCGCTCGGGTCATGATCCTGGGGTCCTGGGATCGAGTCCCGCGTCGGGCTCTCTGCTCGGCGGGGAGCCTGCTTCCTCTTCTCTCTCTACCTGCTTCTCTGCCTACTTGTGATCTCTGTCTGTCAAATAAATAAATAAAATCTTAAAAAAAAAAAAAAGGGAATGACTAAAAATATTGAAAATATGTAGTATGCTATCGTATGAGATATTCTCATTCAAATAATTAACAGAGAAAGGCTGCTTCTTTTTTCCAGAACCATTTATCTCATAGCATTATCTTCCTTAATGATAGGAGATAAATGAGGCTCCTCTTTGTTCCATTTTCAGATACACTATATATTATTGTAGATGTTGTGGAAAGAGAAAGGTTTTCATTATTTCTTGGCTTTTATTTGAAAGTTAAGTTGCACATAAAGTAGCCAAGAGACATTTGCAAACGGATCTCAAAAGGTAGGTCATGATTCAGACCCTTGCAGCCTTGATGGCGTGTCTTTAATTAACAAAGCAGAGGCTCTAATGGAGAGGCCTCTGAGTGCCACTGCAGTTAATGGTCTGTTAGCATTTCATTTTAAAGGCCTGGGGATAGAGGGCTTAACCCTGGAAAGGGGCCTTGGAAAACAAATTAGAAAACACCAAATGATTAGGCTCCTTAAAAATAGTTCCATGTAAACCACGCCCCCCCCCCAAAAAAAAGAATAAAGAAAAAAAAAAAAAGGCAAGAGAAGCTAAAGGTCTTCATTTACTTGTTTTTCACCTAGAAGTATAGCATCATCTCTAATATCATGTTCCCCCCTAATATGGTCAGTTCTTCTTAAAAATAAAATCTCTAAAACAAATCAGTTTCTGGTAATGTGTAGTCATTTCAACACCTGATAATAATAAACTTCTCTATACGAATGATAGTTAATTCCTTTTGAAGATTCTTATCATCTTTTTGATCAAATACAAAAAGGAAGGGTAAACTGAAATACAAATTACATTTGTATTTCAGTTTACCCTTCCTTTTCAATTTTAGAGAATTGTTTTTGTGGGCACAAAAAATAACTAAAGGTCAGAAAGCCATGATTCCAAGTGTGGAATAGCCAACAGCTAAGGCACTTTTTCCAATGGAGTGTAATCAATCATCTAAGAAGAAAGCCTCGCCAAAACAAAGATTATTTTGTTTCCTAGAGAAACATTTCTCTCCTAAGTTTGCATGTATGTATACTTATGTAAGGAGTAAGTAGCAAGCCCACCAAAAAGCCATTCCTTTCCTTAAAATAAAAATAAGGAGGAGGGGCAACCTGGGTGGCTTAGTCGTTGGGCATTTGCCTTCGGCTTGGGTCATGATCCTGGGTTCCTGGGATCCAGCCCCGCATGGGGCTCTCTGCTTGGTGGGAGGCCTGCTTCTCCCTCTCCCACTCCCCCTGTTTGTGTTCCTTCTCTAGCTGTGTCTCTGTCAAATAAATAAATAAAATCTTAAAAAATAAACAAACAAACAAGGAGGAGACATGGTGTCCAAGAAAAAGAAAAGTGGTGATCCTGTAGCTACTAATATACACCTGAACATGTATTTAGAAATGGCACCATATACCTCTTGCCCCCCGCCCCTTTTTTAAGATTTACACAAGTAGGGGGAGCAGCAGAGGGAGAGGGAGAAGCAGGCTCCCCGCTGAGCAGGGAGGCCAATGCAGGGCTCGATCCCAGTATCCTGAGATCATGACCTGAGCCAAAGGCAGACGTTTAACGACTGAGCCACCCAGGTGCTCCCCCCACCCCCGCTTTTTTTTTTACCTAGGCTCCACACCGAACATGGAGACCAACACCAGGTCTGAACTCACTGAGCCCAACCAAGACCCTGAAACCAAGACCCAGTTTGCCCAACACATTGGGGCCCCACCTCTGTCTCTTCTTTAATCAATTGATATCTAGATAAGCTAAAAAGCCTGAGAAAGACTGCCTGTGAAGTCATTTTGACTGTTTAGAGGCAGTATGTGTGATGGACATGATCTGCAGCCACTGGGAGGAATCACTCGATAGTAAGATCTGGTTTCTTAACTTTGAATCTCCAGGTTTAGGTCACTTGTACTCCCCATGTTTATTGCTTTTACAGCATTCATTAGTAGTCTTTTTGAATACCATAATTTGTCCCATTAGGCAAGGGTGAGCCAAGAGAAATTTTGCTTTATGCTCTGCCTTCCATAATTTGATGTAATGATTGTAGCACTACTTTAAGGTGATACTCAGACATATAGTGAAAACTACTTCATCCTGTTGCCTTTCCCTACATAAACATACTCTCTAGTGCAAAACCAGCAGATTCTATATTTGGTTTTGATAAGAAAGACAAATCCTTTTAAAGGGATTCTGGTTGCATGTTTCATACCTCACAATTATAAACACAGTGCCCTGAACATAGTGGGCACTGATATCTACTGGTTTGATGTCATTATGATGAGGTAACAGAAGGCAAGCTAAGGACAAAGCAGAAGCTGGCATGCCCCCCCCCATGACATGTGTGACATTCCTCAGGCACTCCTGGCCACCCTAAAGGAAAAACAAATAGTTAACTTGTAGAGATCACAATTCCAGAGACCCATAGCTCAGTTTCTGAAGCCCTAACATCACTCTCCCCTCCATAAAATTGAGGGAGGCTGAGGCACAGAGAAATGTAAATAAAGTTAAATTTCTTCTAAATCTAAAGCTCATTGATAAGGACATGTGATAGTAGGAGTGTGACATTCCTCCATGAAGCTCTCAAATATCTTACTGTTAATACCTTACTAAAAGAAAAAACAACCTTAACTTGACAAATAACAAAGCCTCTGGTATCCTGTATGTTTTCTTTAACACAATGAAAGTTCTTTCAAACCCTCCCTTTTCCTTACCTCCCCTAACCCCAGAGTATATAATCAGCCACTCCTCACAACCCCAGGGCAGCATCTCTTTCTGCCCAGGGTTCCTGTCCCTGTGCTTTAACAAATCACCATTTTGCACCAAAGACATCTCAAGAATTCTTTCTTGGTCATTGGTTCCGGACTCCACCCCACTGAACCTCACTTATATTCTAAAACTTCCATCAATTAGATCCTTTTTTGATCCCAATCTAAATCTAAAATGCAAGGTTTTGTGTGTGATGGTGGTGGTAGTGGCGTTGTTATTTGTTTTTTTGCTTATGTGTGGTTCCTCCCCTTACCCCTGCTGGACTGGTTCTTTAGATTTTCTTGAATCCAACATATTAATTTATCAATGATGTCATAAGATAAACTGGAGCCTCAAAAAGCGAAGACTATGGTACACAAATGCAGGAGTAGAGGGAGTAGAGAGTAAAACATTAACCTTTGTGGTTGTTCTTAATTTGTACTGTGGCTAGCTGGGGCAGAAGACACCATGTTGTGGGGAAAAGTGCTCTTGAGGGCTGGTGGACAAATCTCTAGGCAGCCATCTGAAGCTTATGGCGAAACCCTTTATCATAGAGCACTATCACAACAGTGGGTGAAAAAAACATTAAGAAAAAAAAAGCACAGCAAGGGATGCATATTTACATATTTTAATGAAAACAAATTATCTCTCCTGAAAGTAATTAATTGTGAAATTATTTAATTATGTGGCAGTAGTAAGGGGGAAACAGTGTTTGAGGTTTTCAGTAAATTCCAGTTTATAAGTAAACAGTTATTTGAGTCTGGATTCTTTATTAAGTAATTTTTTATTGAAATCTCAGGATGTCAAGCCATTTTTTTTTTCACTAGTACTATACCAAAATGCAGCAATTAAGCAATTAGAAAGAAATTGCTTTTGTGGATTTCTTTCAGTTCTGAAATATATACATTTAGAAAGTGGTGGAGAAAGGAGATACAATAGAATACCCGAGAAAGATGGGCTTGACTTTGAAATATTTATTCAAGCAAAAACTCTCATTGATTTCTCTGTCAATTTCTCAGCATGCCTGCATAAAAATAAACATAGAAATTTGGAATCTAATATCTGAAAGGAAACCTACAGATTATCTAATCCAGCTTCCTACACAATACTGGAAACTTTCCCACTACAATTCCATCAGTAGGTCACCAATTTTCACTTACACAAAATGTATGGCTCAGAATTCACTTGTAGTAGTTGTAGGATAGCTCTACTAGATACATTCTCTTTAAAATTTTGTCCATCAGATTAATTTTTGCTTTCTCACAGCACAGGATGTGTCTAATTACTATTCCACCTTTAGTCTATCAAATATTTGCACATGTTTATTTTTGCCTTTGCATTTTTTTTCCCCCTGATTCAGGCTCAACATTCCTATTACACTCAAGAACCCCAGATACAGCATAACTTACTTTCCAGTCACTGCTCTGGATGTTCTCACTTGAAAGAGCTTCAGTGTGTGAATAAATAGTTTTTCAAACTTGACAATATGTTCTAGAATAGAAGTGGCACCATCATCACCACAGATCTGCTCCCAAAAGTCAACTACTCTCTTTCTTGTGTTCCTATAATATATTTAAGAGCCAATGAAGGATACTGATTAACCATCAGGAAACCACTATTCAAGTGATTTTATCCGTGGTGTGACCATAGACAAATTACTTGACCTCTCTGTGTCAGTTTCCTTAGTAAAATGAGGGTAATTATAGTACCTACCTTTCATTGCATTGAAAATGTGTTAAGTTACAATTTGTAAAATGCTTAGAACAATACCTGACACATAGCAATGTTTTGTAAGTGTCTATTGGTTCCCAAATTGTCTCCTGAACACAGAAGGCAAGGAAAGGCCAATGAAAGCAGCAGAACAGACCGATAAGTGGGAAATTAAATAGGAAAAAGAACTTACATATGAGGCTAATATTAGATAGCCACAAGATGGGTGGATCTCTGCATTACCTGCCAGAGTCTTAAAAGTGTGTATAGCGGCCTTAACTGGATTTAGTGTTTCATCCAGATGGTTCCAGCAACATTGTTCTCTCAAGGCTGCATCCTTGAAAACGGCTTCCATGTGGGAATGGTGGGTGAAATGTACATTCTAGGACAGGGGAGGCAGCTAAGACCCTCCAAATGCTCACAGCCAGCTCATGAGTCAACTGGAGGTACCATCACCTGATGACCTCCTCCAACAGTGTTCATTAAAGATATGTCTGAATCTAAGTCTTCACAGTTTTATTAAATTTCTTAAGTTTGCTTTGGGACAGTTTTTCTGTCCTTTAATTTTTCATAAATATTTCATAAATAATTCATAAATATTTGTTTAGCAGAATGAGCCCTTTTGTTAGAAGAAATACCATGTAGCACCACTACATAATAAATAAAAGAACTGCTCTGTGTACAACTGGGATAAAAGTCCAGACACCTAGCTGTAACTAAAGTGAACTTCACCCCATACATGCCACGAAGACCAGAAAGCATCTCTAGTGATGCTGGATTCTGAAAAAAGAATGGAGATAAACTTTTTAACCTTTTGATCCTAACATGTTTTCCAGTGTATGTGGTAACTGTTGCATTCTCCATAAATTTCATAATCAGAAGGATTTCAATCTACCTGAATCACCAAAATATAGTGGAAGAGGTAAGTTCAAAGTATAGGACATTGGCAACCCTGGAGTTTCCTTTCTTGTCCCTGAACCATTAACATTTTCATCTTTTGTTAATACATAATGAATTCTACTATCATGCAGTTCACCTTCCTGCATTTTCCTCCTAACAGTATTGTGACTTTGCCAAATTTCTGCCAGAAATCAAGATATATCCTATCTATAGCCTCCAACTAACCTGAATGGCTGGTGATCCTCTCAAGCAAAAAAGTAAAGCTTATAAATTTTGTATTTGCACTTAGAGTGGTTCTTAGGAATCCTTTTTTAAATCTGTGCTGATAATCCTTCTGATAGTTCACCCTTTTAGGGCTCTATTAATGGTCTAGGTTCAAATAGAAACAAAGATTAATAAATTTGACATCATTACCTGGTAAAAATAGCTTTATATTTTGGATATAAAGACATTTTTTTGCCCCTTGGTTTAAACTGATACATTACCTGATCATTAAAACTTCTTATAGAAAATCAAAAGTGATTAATGATGTCTTTAAAGACTAAACCTAAGTATCTAAACCTAAGTTTTAGATATTAAGACCCATATTACTTTCCTAGGTCTGCCATAACAAAGTGGTTTAAAATGACAGATATTTATCCTCTTTTAGTTCTGGAGCCTAGAACTTGGAAATCAATACATTGGTAAAGTGGTGCTTAGAACCCAAGTGAAGAATCTGTTCTTTGCATTTTCCAGCTCTGGTGGCTCCACTATTATTCTTGGTTTGTTGCGGTATCACTTCAATCTCTGCCTTCATCTTCATATGCCTTGTCTTCTTTTGTGTGTATATTATAAGAACACTTATTGGATTTAGGGCCCACCCAGGCCTAATCCAGGATGGTATCCTTATCTCATGATCTTTAAATTTCATTATCTCTTCAAAGACCTCTTTTCCAAATAAGGTAACATTCACAGGTTATAGGGATTAGAATGTCACATATCATTTCAGCCCCAAAGACTTAAATTCATATGTAATTGTTAATCCCCTTTATTTTTTTTTCTCCACTATCCAAGAATAGTGGCTTGTACAGAAAACAGGTTGGAAGTTTAGAGGATGAAGATGAGTGTGATGGTAAGGGCACTTGAAGCCGTGATGTAAATGGTGAAGGGAATAGAGCTATTTCTTCTGGAGAAGAAAACACTTAACAATGTAACGATGTAGTTGGGGGCAATAATAGTTCTCTTTATATATTTGGAAGAAAGAATTGACTTCTATATATGTAGAAGATAGAAAAGACTTCTATATGGTTCCTGAGGAGTAGAATTAAAGTTGATGTTTGGGGGATACCAATAGATAGATTACAGGTTCAATTCAAGACACATGTTTCTAAAAAAACTGTCCTTAGCTTCAATGGATTGCCTTAAAAGGTAGCAAATTACCTATTACTGATGGTGTTCAGATATGGAAATTATAAAATGAATTAAAATCTCTAAATGATTTGTAAACTGATTCTCTTGTGATTTCCAAATCAGAATGCATATTAGAATCACTTGGGAATCTTGTAAAACTTGACATGTTCTTTAAGAGTGAGGTCTGAGTATGTGCGCTTAATCCCTTATTATCTATTGGTTTAGATTGATGGATTCCAAAGTGTGTTCCCAAATCGGACTGAGCAGCCCTGGTTTAAATGATCTTTAAAGTCCCTTCCAATCCTGAGATTTTGATTCTAAGATACAGAAGAGAAGGACAAGGTATTCAATCAACAACAAATCTAAAACTGAATTGAAAATGTGAACAGAGATTCTTGGGCAAGATTGCCAGCAAATTCCACAGAGGCCATATTGTTCTGTGTATTGTTCTTCTAAGCCTGGATAATCATGCTCAATGATGTATATTCACTTTAAGAGGACTCTTCAAGTGGAAAATGTTCCTGAAAGGTTTAAACACCGTGAATGATCCCAAACTCATCATCGTGTCATGGGAGCCGGGGCCACTAAGAATGTAACCACAGAAGGAAAATAAAATGAGTCAAGAGCTTGGCAATTTGATGCAGATGAGACTGAGGTTATTACGGTCCAGTCTAACAATGTAGTCTGAAGGAAAGAAGGACATTTTGTTGTGGGCCAATGTATGTCACTAACACTTGAGGAATAAACTTGAAAAATTAAATTAAATAGATAAAGAGAGGGGAAAAGGAAGAATACCGATTTAGGAGGCAGGTTCCAGAAAAATATTAGGTGTAGTCATTATCTTTCAGTGAACATTCTAATATAAATGTGACATGTCTATCATGTAGAATAGCATGTGTTTTGCTATTTTTCTACATGTAAAAAAACCATGTGTGCTCTGGATGTAAAAAGTATTGCAACTGGTAAAGCAGCACATATTTACTGAATAGACCTTGAATGGGCAACGACCTTAAGGTTCTTTTCTTACAAGGGAAGAGAACATTAAAATCTTGCACTTATTTAAAAACAAAAGAAAACAAAACAATTTATTGATGTATGGAGAAGTGCAGTTTTCCAGGTTTCAAGAAAAAGTTGATCTAGCAGCTAATTGATGATGTATCCAACAAACAAGTCGAAAGTCATTTGTTTTTCTTTTCTTTCCTTCTTCTTCTTCCTTTTTTTTTTTTTCATTCTCTATGTTCTGATATCCAAGGTGCTGGCTTTAGCTCAGGGCTGGTTCTCCTTGTGGTTGCATCAGAATTTCTTCTACCAAACTAAGAGGCTTTCTTTCATGTTCATGTCAGGGGGGCAAAGGACTTCTTTTTTCCTTACTCATACTGAATTATTAATTATTTTAGGTTACATATCCATCCCTGAACTGTCAAGGTAAGGGGCATAGGATTGGCTTGGGTTAAGGAGGGCCAATGGTTGAAGTGAGGTGATAATAGTCATCCTTCTCTAACCACAGCAAAATTCCTCTCTGGAAGAAAGGCACAGAAGCCAGGTAGGCAATGGGCAATGGAAAAGAGGCAGGTCAGATGAGAACCTGATAAAAGTTTGGAATTTTTCCTAGAGACATACTACTGATAAGTTTTTTTGATTCTTATAAACACAAAGTTGTACATGATACTCTACCCATAAAATATATTGATAGTTATCATCTTCTCTTATTTTTATTTTTTACTTTCAGAATGAAAACTCAATAGGCAAGCAGGAAAGCCACTTCATAATTTATCAAAATGTGAACTCTCAGGGTCTATATTTTAAATCCAGACATCACAGTGTTCATGTCTTTGTGTATAAGTTGTCCAAAGAGACCATAGCTTCTTTACAGTTTAAAAAGAGAGAGAGAGAGAGAGAGAGAGAGAGAGATGGTGACCTCAGAGAATGCTGAGTAGAAGGGCACAGGAGGAGCAAACCAGTTCAGACTCCCACCTATGCAAATCTGAGCCCAACACATAGCCTTCCTGAGTCCCTGATTCATCTACTCATTTAAAGTATGAATTTAAGAAAGCATAACCGTTTTCTCCTTTGTCAGTTGACATCTTCTCTTAATTGTACTGAAAAAACAATCTTGCTTTGGAAACTGAAACTTATGGGGAGGCACCTGACAACCAGAAAAAAGTATGTTGGAGGCCAGAGGGTTCTGAATAACAAGAGACAATTGTTCAGTCAGCCCAGGGTGTGGACATTCAGTACAAGCGAGTTTCTCTGTAGTACCACTTTTCTATCCTTGGTAGTTAGATTCTTATTAGAAAAGATAGTCTGCTACCATGTGGTTAGCCAGACAAACCAACACACTGGTCTTCTTTCAAGACATGGTCTCGGGGACCTGGGTGCTCAGTGGGTTAAAGCCTCTGCCTTCGGCTCAGGTCATGATCCCAGGGTCCTGGGATGGAGCCCCACATCGGGTTCTCTGCTCCACAGGGAGCCTGCTTCCTCCTCTCTCTCTGCCTGCCTCTCTGCCTACTTGTGATCTCTATCTGTCAAATAAATAAATAAAATCGTAAAAAAAAAAAAAAGACACGGTCTCTACATACTGGCTTATCTTTTATTTGGAGTGAAAGTTGAGGGGCACAAAAAAGGCATGGGCTCTACCAGCAGAACAAACTACAAGAAGGCCGTCTAGCCACCTGTAAGTATGGAAGCCTGCTCCACAGGGGTCCCTCCTCTTGGGAGTATACACTCGGGCTGCCTATCAAAATATCTTTTGATATTTCATTTAGTCTTTTCCCTCATAAACGCAATTTTCTCCATTGGTTATATTTATAGTGGTTAATGTAGGGCCCTTAATGGATAGGCATTTGGGGCAAATGGCCTGAGGGCTGGCTCCTTAATCATCTTCTACAGCTAGCAGTTTTCAATGTACCAGTCTTGGCTTCCTGCCTTGGCTCTGAAAAACATTCTTACTGAACGTGAGCATGATTTATACAGGTTTTCTCTCTTCAATAGGAGGGAGAATGTGGTATAATTGAGAGGACCCTGGACTGAGGGTCAAAGAAGGTTGATTTGTTCCCAAACCTGCTACAAATTAGCTTCGTGGGTATTAGATCAGTTATGATAATCACTCTCAGCCTCAGTTTCCTTATCTGTAAGGTGAGGGGGTTGGATGAGGGTTTAAGTCACCCATAAGCTCTAATTTCCATCTTTCCATTTATTTATTTCTCCTCTATTTATTCATCATGACCCTCCCACTCCCCCAACCCAAAACTATTATTTCCCAAGACCATAAGATCCATTAAAAAAGAAAACGGAAGACTATGAATTCTCCTCATCACCTTGCCTAACTCACAGATACTTTGTAAATATAAAATACATATTTTAAAAAAGATGTATGTTGGGAGCCAAGAGTATGTGTATGTGTGTGTATCTTTTTTCTGATAATTACCCCCTCTGTATTGTTTCTAATAATTACCCACCTCTGTATCTGGACATAAACTTAAGTGGGAAAAAAAAAAGGTATTCTTTTCATTAAATATCCATTTTGGCTTGCATCTTTGCAGCTCTAGAGTTAAATTCTTTGGCAGCAAAAGCCAAATACTTTGGGTATAGTATTGGGCATGACAATATCAATATGATAGCAATAACTACCTGTCCATCTTAGTTTTTTCAGAGAAAGCATTTATACAGAAGTGATTTTAAATACTCTATTGTTTCTAGAGAGAATTGTGAGGTGTTAAAAATTTATCTTCATATGCATTATAATGAATATTCCATAAAGGAAGGAATTATTATCTGTTCTGTTGACTGTTGTGTCCCCAGCCCCTAGAACACTGCCTGGCCCATATTCTACAAATATTGCTGAATGAAGGATATAATTCAGCACAGTTTAGAGAAGAGAGGTAAGTGTCACCTAGTCTTTTTTGTTTGTTTAAGATTTTATTTATTTGTCAGAGAGAGAGGGAGCGAGCATGCAAGCCAGGGGAACCACAGGCAGAGCAGGCAGAGGGAGAAGCAGGCTCCCTGCTGAGCAAGGAGTCTGATGCTGGACTCAATTCAGGACCCTGGAATCATGACCTGAGCTGAAGGTAGCCGTTTAACTGACTGAGCCATTCAGGTCCCTAGGTCACTTATTCTTGAGCCCACACTCCCTTCTTAGTTCAAGAGCAGCCAGGTTGAAGCTTCCCTAACACCTTTAATCACAGTATACTATACTCTCCAGTCCCAACGTCTGTCTGCTGCCCATCATCCACTTGCTCCCTAATGGGCTGCCATGTGCTTTTCTCACCCTTTTCTGAATGATATCCTATCTGCTAATGCCAACTGAGCAGAAATTTCCTCCATCACCAGGTGTCTACTTAGCTAAGGTGCCCTTTAATAAGGATTAGCAATTTATGGAAACATTAGATAGATAGTTGACTATTATAAACCATCAAACTGACATGGAGTAGAAAAGAAATGGAATTGACTGGCAGGGCATAAAGAGAAGTTGGGGGAAGTAATAGTTTTTTCTACATTACTTTATGATAACTCTTCCTGGAGACATACAGACTTTGTTTAGAAAAGCACTGGGATCTGGTATAAAGGATTAGGAACTCAGATTATCAATATTTGAAAGCTCCAACTTCTTTCTACCACACAGGCACTATTGAGATGTGTAATAATGCAAATACATTTTTTAAATGTACAAAATGATCCAGATTTTTGTTTTTTGTTTTAATTTTTTTGTTTTGCTTTTCAGATTCTACTAAATCTACTAAAGTAAATGGATTCTACTAAAGATATTTAAAGATGCTTTAACTATAAGATTTCATTCTAAATTAAATTTCAATCTTCTTAAGTTAAATTTCAATCTTAATCTTGAAATTTAATTTCAATCTTCTAAGTATGAACATTGTTTATAATGACCTGTTCCTACAACACATGAATTTTTTTCAATACCTGCTCACGTGCCATCCCTTAATTTGCTTCTCTATGTCTTGTCTGCCACAATAAGGCTGATGGGATGCATTTGTTTTAACAGGCAAGAAGAGGACCAGAAGTCTATGGCCCATCCTTGGGTCTGAAATGTCAGACAGGCTCTCCAGGACCAGGAGGTTGGGAGGTTGCAAAATGCAGTGTTCTTATATGATTCTATCCTTTCATAGTCCTTCACACGCAGCAGCAGGTCCAGGACTTGAGGTCAGCTCAACATGCCTAATCTCCCACGAACTCTGACCCAACTCACCTTTGCTGTCCACCAGACTCGACTCTATTGATGGGTCTTGGAGGCAGTGTGGTTCATCAGAAGTAGGTTCTGGTACAGTCCCACATCTATTGTTTCCTTACTAATGTCCCACACTTCCTTTAAGATTAGAGTTTTCCTCTGAACCATAACAAAGACCTGAATTCTTTAGAATGTCATCCTGTTCCATCCATCACTCCTTCCTTAGTGTAGGTTAAGGAGTCATGCATTATAGCTATGAGCATGGGCCCCGGAACAAAGTCAACAGGACTGGACTATCTTCAGCTCTTTCCTCCTGTGGGAACTTGGTAAATGACTCAAGGTCTCTGTCTTAGTTTCATTTGTAAAATGGTATAATCACAGTCCCTCCTTCAAAAGTTTATCATGAGGGCTAAATGACCACATGCATACAATCTATAAATACTAGTAATAAAAGATTTCAAGAAGAGAGAACCACTTTGTCCAATGCTTGTAGCGGAAATGAAGACTTGCATGATCCTTGAGGATTATAAACTGGTTGAGGGATAATACATGATGTATTATATATTAAAGATAAAAGTCCCCACAATGTATCCTCCCCACTACCATTTACTGAGTTCACAATTAAAACTTTTGACGAATAGTATCTCTCTATAAGTACATGGGAGAGGGGTGTCTGATTGGCTCAGTGGGTTAAAGTCTCTGCCTTCGGCTCAGGCTCAGGTCATGATCTCGGGGTCCTAGGATCAAATCCCACATTGGGCTCTCTACTTAGCAGGGAGCCTGCTTCCCTTTCTCTCTCTCTCTGCCTGCCTCTGCCTACTTGTGATCTCTGTCTGCCAAATAAATAAATAAAATCTTAAAAAAAAGTACATGGGAGAGCTATTCTTTTAAAGGACATATAAAAAATAAATTTAAATAATTAAAATCTCCTGAGCACAATTTAAACCTTTGAGGGTTCAGCAGTCAGTATATGATGTCCAAGTTACTTTGGGGCCATTATTATGAATCTCTCATCAAGCACCTGCTTTTACACATGACATATGCTCAATAGGTATTTGTTGGTAGAATGTCTAAGACATGAATGGACATCAATAATCATTGCATTACTGTAGGTAAGTAAAGTGCTAGTAAAGAGAATGTCAGATACTTCACTGCCCAGAATATCACCATAAAAAGATTTCTGATCCCAAAGAATACCTTTTATTTAGAGGTGGTGAAATGATTGCTTGGCATTCCAAACCTAAGACATGGTAGAGCAAAGATGCATGCCCTCACATGCTGCAAAGTAGGACTGTTAGATTAAAATACAGATACCCAATTCAATTTTAATTTCAGATGAACAATGAATATTTTTAGGACAAGTATGTATCAAACATTGAGCATTTTTAGGATAAGTATGTTCTAAATATTGACAAATTTATCAAATGGGGCACAATTATCTTAAAATATTATTCACTGTTTACTTAAAATTCAAATTTAACAGAGGATCCTGTATTTTTACTTGCTAAATCTGGTAGCCCACTCTAAAACCCAACTGCTACCCAACTGCCTCCCTTTATGACCTCATATGGTCTGGGATGCTTTTGGACACCCTGGGATGCTAATTCTCTAAGATTTTGTGCCTCTTTCTGCTTCCCATGATTGGAAAAACCCAAATCTCTGCCACATTTGCTTCCTGTCTCATTCTTCTTCACCTAGTGCTTTTATGTGCTTGAAAATCTTTGACCCTTCTTCCAAATTCTTGTCCTACAAGTTTACTTGTCATCAAGATGACTCACAGCCACCTCAAACTCATCCCATTTGTAAACTAAACTTTTGTTTCCTACAATTCTTATTCCTCCTCCGAATTTCCTATCTTTAAAATGCAATAACCAATTTCCCAACAATCAGATTTGCCAAACCACAAAATAACTGCAATCTCTCCCCACCCTTCCTCACCGTAGGCACATCCAATGAATTCCTTGATCCTGTTGCTCCTTTTTTCAAACATCTCCCCAGACTATCCTTTATACTGCCAAGGACCCAAGCCTAAAGAAGGCTCATATCACCTCATTTTCTGAACAATGTGATTGTTTCCTGATGGCTCTATCTCTCCCTCCTCCAGGCAATTCTGCCAAGCACATGCCCAGGTTAATGTCTCTAAAATACAAGATTTTCTGACAAGAGAAAGACAGATAGCCTGACATAAAATGAACAATGTTTACGCACAAGAAATTGGCAGTAGAGAAATTATAAATGACTGAGAAACATATGAAAAGATGCTCAAATTCACTAATGGTTTGGGGAAATGCAAATTAAACTAATAATGAGACATCACTTTATGACTAGGAAAAAAATGAAAAGAACAAAAACAGCTAATGCTGAGAAGGATGAAGGAAAAACTTTTCTTTCATATACAGCACGTAGAAATGTCAATGGGTAGTTTTTGAAAGCAATCTAGCATAATCCATAAAAATTGAAAATGCACAGATGTTTTGACCCAGTGATACCACTCACAGGAATCTATCTAATAAAATGAAATCCACTAGTACTTAAACACATATGCACAAGGGTATTTGCCGTAGACAGCTTTGAAACAGAAAAACAATCCAAGAAACAAAAAATCCTTGAGGGAAAAAGGGATACCAAGAAATAAGAAATGGGTTGAATAACTTAAGGTCTATCCATACCATAGAATATTAGGCAGCTATTAGAATAAATTAGTGCATCAGGGTAGTCAGAATTGGTTAAATGGGATTTCTATAAGTGAAAAAAAATGCAAAAACATGTACATGCAATGCCATCTTTATTTTATTTTTTTTTAAGATTTTTATTTATTTATTGACACAGACAGAGAGAGAGAACACAAGCAGGGGTAACAGCAGGCCAAGGAAGAGGGACAAGCAGGCTCCCCACTGAGCAGGGAGCTGAAGGCAGACCTTTAATGACTGAGCCACCCAGGCGCCCCGCAATCCCATTTTTAATAGTAATCCAACCCATTTGTATATTTGTGTCTATATAATGTACACATGCTTGCACACACACTTACATTCATATGTTCATATGAACATGGAAGGGTACCCTCATCAAGTAGTTCACATAAGTCACCTTGGGAGGGAATAATGGGGTCTGATATGAATTGGCAGGGGAGATGTAAAACATTAGTTTCAAATCTCCTGCCATAATTTTTAATGGTCCTCCATTGCCAATAAAAATAATAAGTATTTAGCCCCCATTAGCGACCTCAGTCTATTTTCCTGGCCTTCAATAGTACTATTTCTTATAAGGTCTTTCCATCGCAACCAAACTGATCTTTCTGGTGATCTCATTCTTGATTCTTCATAAGTTATCTCTCACCCCTGCCCTGTACTTAACCCGCCACACTCACCCACATAATTGACCCCCCTTCTTTTCAACTATTCCCTTAAGGAACCCCTCAAATTTCATTTGCTTTATGAAGAGCTTCCTATTCACTCTGACCTTCTTTGTGGTATCCTTTCTGTGATAGTGATACTTCAGTTTTCAAGGACCATTCCTTCAATATCTGCCTGATCATCCCACCAGCTCGCCTGTGCAGAGAGCATTCCATTGACCACTGGGCCTAATGGAGCTGCTCCAGGACACACCAGCAGGATGTAGCCAGTGTCATCAGCCCTGCTCTTCTAACTCATATTTAAGGCTGGTCTTCTGAGCCCAAAAGCTATATTCTTTTTATTAAGCCATGCTTGCTATATTTTCTTCTTTTGTGTGTGAAAGAATGTCATCCGCTGCCCCATCTTTCAGAGAGAGACTGGTATTACCTTACCCCTGGACCTCGTTTTCTCTGTCTGATTTTCTGGGCTCCTGACCTTACCCTTTTTCAGCAGAGTAGTGGAGGCAGTGTTCTCTAGTGTTCTATAGTTCCTGTGAATTCTTATCTCAACAGGGGTTAGATATATGTCATTGCCATTAGCGAGGACCTGCCCCTGCTAGGTACTGTCCCCAGCATATTATATATAATAATCGTAGAAGCAATGTTTCATTATTAGACCTTTACAAATAATGTAAAAAGGTTAGGTAAATGGTTCTGGATCTGGCAGGTTAGGGGCAAAGCCAGGGCTCTCAGGTTCCAAAATCTGAGTTCCCTTCTATGAGCAGAGCTAGCTTTAGCTTCAGAGTTAGGACTTAGAAGAGGGTATGAGAACAGGCTACTATGGAAGGAAGAGACACAGCACAGCACAATGAGCATAGGACTCTTGGCAAATATAGTCACAGGTGGCAGGAGTCCACACAAGGGCAAAGATGGGAGCCGGGAGCCAGGATCCTAGAAATCATTATCAAAGGTCTTCCTTTTGCCCTACAGGTAGTGTACCCTGCAAAATGGGCTCAAAACCTGCTTGAAAATCCTTACGTGGGTATGCCTTATATATATTTACCTCCTATCACTAATCTCCCTGTATGCCTACATCTTGACACAATCAAATTCCTTTCTGGATACTGTCTATCCAGTTTCCTCCCAAGTCTAGGTGCTGCCCCTAGAGTGAGAGTAAACTCATCTCAGGGAGTACATATTCATGCCTGCCTGGTGCTTCAGATGTGTGCAAGACTATTTGTTCATCAGTCAGGCAAGTGAGTGAAAAACAATGCCCTCAACCCGACAGGGTACATCCCAACCTATTCAGAGGGCACCCCTGATTTTAACTCCCCTGGCAATTTCAGAGAGGAAAACTTGCAGCTGTTAGGCCTGGGCTTCCTTTCCCTCTCCTGGTAGGTACAGTATCTCTGAGCTGTGGTATTCACACATGCCCAGCGTGCTGCCAGCAGGGATCAAAGACAGAGTCAGAAGAGGCAGAAATAGCAAAAATTCCAATTCCAATGCTTTTACGGCTTGCAGTCATTTAGCATTTCATCTCCATGAATTTCCCAGGGTGCATTCCAGAGTTGTGTGCATTTAAGTTTTGACCCTTAGCTGCCCATTGTCCCATTCCCTTTCTGAGGATCCGGAAAGTCACACTATTAGTCAGAGGGGATACCCATGGGGTAATAAGAAGAAAATCAACTCAGTAACCTGACCAAATTGTTTTAAATAATTTCTGACTCAGAATGACCATATCTCTGCCCTTTTGCTGCCCTCCCCACTGCACCCTCCACCCCTTTGGCAATTTCTGATTCCATTCTGGCCTGGTGGGGTCAAAGTATCATAAAATCATCCATTCTAACATGAGTCTTATCTGATTTTTTTTTTTTTTAAATATCAAAGAAGTCAGAAACATCGTATATCAAGAGACTGGGTTCTCTGGTTCTCATTTGAACTTTCTGAGGTTCCTGCAACACTAGCTTAAGTTCAGTCAGTTTGATGTTATGACTTTGAGTTTGGTGTTTAAGGCGCTATGAAATAAACATCAATACAATGCTGGCTCTTGTTTCATTTGAACTATTTAGCCCTCTAGGGCAGACTCGGGCAAATCTAGAAATTTGAGTTCCACCGATTACTGAACTTTAAAGGAGGACTGAAGTTATGGATTAAGGGAGTCTGACTTTCAAAAACCGCTTCTAACTTAAAGTAAACAGCTCAGGCTCCTCATCAGCTTTTCCTGAGCCATCTCTGGTTAAAAGTTGGCCCCACTGGAAGTCAGTCTACAGCCTGTCTCTATTCTTCCAGAATTACAGGTTGCCATGGTTACAGTGGCTTCTGGAAATGAACTTCATAATTGCTGCATATTGCATATAAACAGCTGGATTCCCTCTTTCAATTTCACTCTGAAACAATGAAGGCCCAAGAAAATGTCCTTGTATTTGAATCATTGACATGCTAAAGATCATTATACCAGTAGTGAAGCATCATGGCATAGGGAAACTTGAAGAAATGATGATGTCAAGTTCCCCAGGCTCTATATATGTAGATGAATGTAAAATGTGTATGTGTGATTCCACATACACAGAACAAGAATCCTTGAAAAGCCGAAAGATCCCTTCCTTTCAAAGATCCATTAATACAACTCCTGTTTTATAGGGTGTGAAACAGAAACCCAGAGACTGAAGTTTTCTGTGCATTCTCTCACAGCAAGACAGGTACAGAATAGAATTTACAGAAGAGCCTGGTGCTGTGGATGTGGCTCCCATCACATTCAGAATTTGGGCTTGAGTTCCAGCTCTGCTACTGATCAGCTGTGTGGTCTCCGAGTGTCATTTAATCCAGCACTCAGTCTGGGTCTGTATTTTAAGAGAGTTGGTTATAGAGTTTTCGAGGCATGGACCTATTCATGTCATCCCTCTATCAACAGTAGTGGCTGAGAAGCCAAGGTTAGTGGCTAAGATTGTATTCTCTTTTAAAGAAACATATTGATATGAATTTTAAAATAAAATCGCTTTCAGGAAGGTGAGATATTACTGGTTGTTAATATCCTAGCAAAGATCAGTTAATGAAGTTAGTTAATCACAGAGTGCAGTATTGAGAATATGAGATCCAGATGATAATGAGGATGGGGTTCTTTTTGGAGAGGAAGGTTGGTTGAAAAAGACAAGTTCCTAGAGGTTTGTGGGGAGCCTAGGTCAACAGATTTCACCTGGTTGAGAGAGGAGAAGAAAGAAGATGAAGAAAGGGTCCAATAAGGAGACAAGAAGACCTATTTCACAAAATGGGGGTATTTTTCTGTCTTACTATCCATCCATGTAGTTGTCTCTCTCTCTGAGAAAGTCTTACAGTGTTCCCAAGGAAAGTTACATAGAGAATAATAATACTGCTAAGGTAATAATAATAATAATAATCTCTTAATAAAGAACTATTTCTCTGTCCTACCTAGAGCTTGCACAGGTAACATCCTGCTTCTAAATGTCAAATCTCAGCGGCCAGCTGAGTTACTCTCCAGGGCTGTGCAACCTGCCCTCTCCCTATTCCCGATTAAGGTTTGATCTTCCACAAGATGACCTTACCATGGGTAACAGCCAATAATGAGGACAGAATTTCATCCTCCTCCTTGGAACTGGATTTTCTTTTCAGGCAAAAATTGGGTAGAGTTTTTCAGGAGTCTTGAAAGGACGAATATACAGTGCTGGGTAGCAATCCCTCTGGCTGCCTTTGTCCCTTTTATAGAGCCCAAAATGTACTAACTTTAAGAAAACAACAACAACAAAAATGAACTACTTTAAACCCCCCTCTGACTCCCTGGCCCACAACTGGGGGTAAGAAAGACCACTGGGGGCCCCTCTACCTCTCCTCAGTTGGAAGAAATCCTCTTGGTAATCGGTAACATATGGGTACAGTCCAGTCCACCTTTGATCTCGTAAATCTCACCTGGTTTCTTATGCATTGAGACCCTTTCTGAATCCTTATTTGTTGTAGGTTTTGTCCCCTGACTTATTTTTCCTCCTTCCTCAACTACATGTTTCTTGGTGTCTCATCACTGATAATATCTCTTCACCATGAAACCCTCCCCTAAAAGAGGCATGCCTTTTCCTCAGGCAAATGTTCCCACATGCTTCAAGATTCAGCATGTTTCAATTCTTGAATCATGCCTCCCCTAAAACACAAGATGTTCTTTGAGGGGAGCATCACAAAGGATTAGGACTTAACAACTATTTGTTGATTTTTTGATATTTTGATATGCCTTGGAATACTGACACCTAAGCTAACTGAATATGAACCACTCATTCATCAATTTTGTTGAATATCTACTATGTTGTAGGATTTTCATAAACAATACCATAATTCTTCAAAAGTTTCTTTTTTCCAGGAATAAAGATAAATGAAAAGTGAAAAACAGAAGATGGAAGATTTTGTTAACAGAGGGAGTTTGAATTTCTACCATTACTGTTTGAGACCCCAGGCTTACCAATTCTCTTTATATTTTATTTCTGTTCATCTTTGAGAAAAGCCAGAGGAAAGTTTCTGGGTTTGTTGGGAGAAAGATGGGGTTGTGGAGATGTTAAAATAAGTTTTTTTGGCCTCTACTTCCAAGGCTATCCTAAGGACCAGGAAGATCTATGGACATGGGGCCTCTGGCTAAAACTCTTTTGCAGAGTTTATTTTGGGAAAATAAAATTTGCCTCTGTCCAGAGATAAGTCAGAAGATTGCTAGATGGGGGTGGAGGTGAGGAGGAGGAGTGTTAGCCGAAAGAACTTTCCATGACAGAACTCTACTTGTTTTATGTAATCCTTATCCATTCACCCAGGGCTGTCATTCCTGCCTCTGTGCCCTCAAGAGCAAATGCAGCCAGCACAGTGACTTTTTAATAATAATACTTTGTACTTATACAGCACCTGTCAGCCAATGATCTCAAAGTACTTCTCCTGTGATTAACTCATTAATCCTCACAAGGATAAGTGACTTTCCCAAGGTCACAGAATAGTGAATGTCAGGGGCAGGCATGTGCCTTGAGTTCTCCTGCTCCTGCTCTGAAGACAATCCACTTTCCTGCCTGCCACAAAGCAGCCTCTGACATAATCCAGGCTTACTGAGCCACCATGGGTTTATAATTGCATGTCTGGGTCTTCCATTATACCATTTTGTTTAGTTAGTCTAGTAGTGAGACCATCTCTGTCTAGTAATCCTCCCATCCGTGGCTGGAAATGCAAAGTTCTTGGGTAGGGGTGGAGATACTGTGATGCACCACCCTAAAGAACGTGCCACTTTGTGTCTTGGATTTGGTGGTTAGTGGCACACAGTGCACTCACCCTGATAGAGCGAAGCAGCTGGGGAGTGGCACCTAGAAAACAGCATTAAAGGCAGGCTGGCAAAGGTTTAGCACTCAAGGTGGCTACATCCTCTCTTTCCAGTGTAGATCACAACCGGAATGAGGGACTTAGCCTGGCACAGAGGGATGTCGACAGATGGTAAGAGTGCAGAAATAAGGGTTTTGGACAGCTTGTTGATCTTTGAACACTGGGACAGCCCCTGAGAGGAATGTCTTCCTAGATGGCAGAGCCCAGGTCATTGAGCTGGGCTTCACAGGCCAGACTTCATTCCTACACAACACCTGGGTTACCAGACAGGTCCCAGAGCAATGATTCTACATAGGAGCTTTGATTCAAGCATATTTGCAAGAACTGGGGGATACCGCATTTGAAAATTCAAGTTCAAACAAACTGAAAACAAGAGCCTTTAAGAAAGGAGGAAATGCATTGAGGAGCACCTGGTTTCACCTATGGTTTGACAGGTTAGGATCACAGTTGCAAGAAGCTTACCCAGAAATACTAGGGACATCTGGGTCATATTACCAGTGAAAGCGATTATGGCATGGAGGGTCAAAACATCTTAAGAATTTTCTGAATCACTGGGGACTGGATCAAGAACCAATGTAGCATACCTCCCTTAGGTGGGACAGGAGGGAAGACAGACAAAGGAGATAGTCACTTTCAGTCCTGTTGAGTATACAGACTGTATGTCCATGAAAAGGCAATTAATACAAATAACTAAGTGCCCAGTAAGTGTGTTTAAAAATAGACTAAAAGATTTCAGAAGAAACAAAAGCCGATCAGAGTTAGTGCTATTAGAGAAGTTCCATGCAGTGAGTAAAATCTAAACAGGGTCCTCAAGGATAGGTTGGATGTATCAGAGGGAACATAAAAGAGTGAAAATAGGGGCACCTGGGTGGTTCAACTGGTTAAAGTTCTGCCTTTGGCTCTGTTCATGACATCAGGGTCCTAGGATTGAGCCCCGTGTTGGGCTCCCTGCTCGGTGGGGAGCCTGCTTCACCTTCTCTCCACCCCCAGCTCATATTCTCTCCCTCTCTCTCAAATAAATAAATAAGATCTTTTAAAAAAAAGAGTGAAAGGAGAATTACAATATATTAAGCCTGTACTGTGTATGGGATACTTTATATTCACTGGCTTCTGAGTCTGCACAAGAACAAATAACAAAGAAATTATTACCTCCTCTTCAAGTTGAAGAAGCAGCCTCAAAAAAAAATTAAATAATTAAGAAAATGTTACAGAGCAAGGAAGTAGCAGAACTAGTATTCAAACTCACCTGCCCAATGCTGATCTTGTGGTCATTCTGCTATATCATATCTTTTCTCTCTTCCTACGAAATTATGCATAAAAGTGGAAGGAATGCCAGGTGTACAGCAGAAGGTAGGACCCCTTAGTGCTGCCTAATCAGGGACATATTAAGAGAGTAAAGGCAGTAAGTTGGAGCCTATACAGCACATGGCCCTGAATGCCTAGCCTAGAAATTTGGGCTCTACCTAACAACACACATGGGATCACGGATGTGTTTTAAGAAAGGAAGTCTCTAGAATGCTCTTGTAGGAACACTGATGTAGCAGCGGCATGGACTGTGGCTGGGAGGTAGGGAACCCTGTGAGGGGGTGATTGCAGTTGTTTAGGTGTGGGGTAGCCCTGGTCAGACCCTCAAGCACCGTGGTAAGAGGTGAAGTATGCAAGAATAATTTTTTAAAAACACTTAAATAAACATTATAACCATCAAAAGTCACCCTCTGGGACCCTTTGGGACCCTCTGGGGTCACCCTCTGGGACCGATGGAGGAACAGATTCATGAGGGAGGGCCTCAGAATGCCTGACTTGGGCCCCAGTGGGAACAAACTAGCTTGCACACCTGATGATCAGTTTTCCTCTTCAGAATGGCTGACAGCAGGGACCTTATGCGCTACCTTGGTTGTCCTTCTCAGAATCTGATCCCCATCTGTGGTCAGGGACATCTACCATACCAAACCACAATCTTCCCTGTTTTTATTTAAACAGTCTTTTTCTCTAGTTAGAAGTTGGTCGATTAGGAGCTTTAATACCATATTATGTAGTGATTTGAAATCCAGCAGTCAATGACTTCTCATAAAGAAGAGGCTATAAGACTACATGGCCTCAAGGGATCCGCATGTGTCTGCACAGGATGGATTCAGACCAGGATTGACTGTGGCACAGAAGGTAGATTTTAGGCAAGGAGCTTAAGGTGGTATACAGTTACATGACTTTATCACAAAGGGGCCTGCATATCAATTGTCTTAATTCTATACAGGATCCACGGTCCCTTTTTGTGGGCTATTAACCTGCCAATTTCCTTCCACTGCCCCTCTGGAGAGAAAACAATGGCAGTACCATAATGGGGTGGGGGTGTGGAGAATGGAACTTGCCCACTTCTCTGCTCTGTTTTCTCCGGTTTCTTGCAAGGTGGAAGGAAGGGTATGTGTATGGGCTGTGTTCAGTTCACCTTCCTCCGCACAGTCCTTTACCACAAGTTTATTTTTAAATTTTTATTTATTTAAAGATTTTATTTATTTATTTGACAGATAGAGATCACAAATAGGTGGAGGCAGGCAGAGAGAGAGGAGGAAGAAGGTTCCCTGCTGAGCAGAGAGCCTGATGCGGGGCTGGATCCCAGGACCCTAGGATAATGACCTGAGCCGAAAGCAGAGGTTTTAACCCACTGAGCCACCCAGGGGGCCTTTTTTTTTTTTTTTTTTTTTTTTTTAACCACAAGTTTAAACAAAGAACTAGTTAATCGCCATTTGGCAAGCATGGTGGCTATGGTGTCTCCACACCAGTGGAGGCTGAAGTAAAGGATCCAGCTTCAGAGATGATGGCAATGATGCAGCTGCTGGTCCCCAGTGTTAGTGGAATGGGCCCCCTGAGTTCATGGCCCAGGTGGAGTTTATATTTGTGTCCCAGCATGGGTCCAGAAGGGACCTGAACTCTGGGTGTTGAAGTCCTGGCTTCAGCAAGCAGCGCCAGGCATTAGAACAATGCAGGAGGAATACTGGCAACGTGTTGTACTGTTAGTCTGAAAAACTATTTTCATGGCCAAAAGATGGGATCCTATTTTAATTCTCCTGTAACCTCTGTCCCACATCTTTTCATAGAGAACTGGCAAGTAGTTGGAGCACTATAAATGTCTCACTAACTACCCTTTATAGTTTTAATGAGAAAGTTCTAGAAGTAATGTTCCCTACAATAAAAACTGCTTAACTTATTATGGAGACAAAAGTCAGGAATTTTCACTGGTTCTTAGGTCCGTGGTCCGTGGAAGCGAGATTAAGGAGGCTAGTGAAACCGGGAAGCCCATGTCAGATCACAGAATGCATGGTGACAACTTCTCCCCTCTCCCTTCACTAAGACTGCGGCTTCCATTGGGGCTGAGGAGCTGTCACCAAAGTGTGCAATTGCCTCATTACCAGAGAGAGGAGCTGCACCCTGGGAACCTTCCCAGCCCCCTGAGGCACAGAGACCCAGGATAACAGCATGGCAATGCACCCCCTGCTGGCTTTTATTGTATGCTAATGTAATGGGGCCATCAGTCTGAAGGCTGTCTGTGCATAGAAACAGGATTTCTTTTCTCTAGTTGGAAGTCATTTGAGATTCTAGCAAGTAGAAACGAGTGTGTGTTGCAGGAGGTAGGGAAAGAGAAGGGCACAAAGTAGAGAGGGAGGATACATTGGGAGTGGGTAAAATAAAGATTCTGTGAGGGAACATGAGAGAAACTCAGAGAGTTTTCTGCTTTAATGAAGTTTAACTTCAAAGTATAACAAAATGCAGGGTAATGGACCAGCTTATACTTCCCACTGCAGATCACCAAAACAAATCCGCAGTGCCAGGGTCACACACAGCAGGGAAGCCCAAGGTTACCCAACTTCTGAAGAATGAGAAATTGAGTACAGGCACATCTCCAAAATGCATTTTTCCTTACAGAAGAATTGCCATTTACTGTGCTGCTTTCCCTTTTCCAGAAAGGACAAATGTCTATTAAAGCAATGAAAAAAGGTTTCCATGCTGCCTTTGGAATACCTTTCTTTCAGAGACTTCTATTCCCGGGAGTGACTTTGTAGAGAATGATTGTCAAGTGTGCAGAAAGAAAGGAAAAAAGAGGGAGAGAAAAGGGAAGAGAATGGAATAAAGCAGGAAGGAGGGGATGGAACGGGGAGGGGAAAAGGAAAGAAGAAAGGGAAAAAGGAAGGCAGGAGGGCAAAAGAGAAGGAGGGAGGGAGGGAGGAAGTGTAGCCTAACTGATTGCCACATGCCATGTGCTAACTGTGGTGCCAGTCTCACTCTCCACGGTTTCACATACACTTTCACCTCATTCCCAGAGCATCCTTAAGCAGGAGACTACAGAGGGAGTCACATAAACTCATCCACAGGAGAGGCTCCATGTCACTCTGTTCCTCATTTCTTTCTCCTTGGTCCTTCCCAGCTCCCACCCCATGAGGCACACAGCCAGACTCATCTGCTTCCCAGTAGTTGGGTCCTTCATATCCTTCTCCAGCTGAGCATGGGGCCCTTAAAGCAGGAAGTAGAGACTGCATTATCTCTTTTGTAAACTCATGAATAGCATGATGAGGGCTTGAGAACGCATCAGGTTTCCAGTACACGTCTGTGGAGTGATTATTTCCTCCAACACAGATTTTCTAAAAGACAACTCCATGCACTATCTAAGTTTTAGCTCTATCATAAAAAGTGATGCATAAGCTTTGTAATGATTGAAAAGTGTTCAGTGGCATTGCATCCTTTAACGGTAACCCCCTCTGGTGCCCAACGGCATCAAAGCCATCTGATATCAGAGGAACAGAGCTCGGAGACAGGCCCACAATGTTGCAGGTGAAAAGAGCCATCACCCTTTTTTCCTTTTAAAAATCCAAGTCCATTTATTTTATGTGAGTTCACATAACCATTTTGCTGTATTTAGGACTCAAATTCTTTTCAAACACTCCGTTGGATCATCCTCCATGAGGCAGGGGCCACGGAGACTGAAATGAAACAGTGAAACTGATTGGAAAGAGCTCTGAGATGTAAGTTTTGCTACTAGTTTGACTGTGTGATAGTAAGTGTCACTCCTTACTGGTGCCTCAGTTTCTACCTGCAAAACAAGGACAAACTAGGTAAAATCTAATGACTTCCAGTCTTCACACATAGGCCCACACCAGGAATTGGGTAGAAACTTCAATCCCTAGACACCTCCAGGGATTCATGCATTAGCACCCAAGGTTTCTCGGACTCTCTTAAAGCTACCTTGTTTTACAGAAGATTTTAATCCTAATGTCCAACAAGGTCGAATACAGTCAGCTTCTGAAATGAAAAGATTAATGTTCCATGGATGGGAGAGAAACCGGAGGGAGATTTCTGCCCGAGCATGAGAATTCTCTCTTGTAGGATTTTTTTTTTCTTCACAGCAAATAAGGTTTATGGATTGCAATGAGGAGTCTGTCGCATTAAAATAAGTCTTTTTACAGTATTTTCCCATTTAAGCCCCACATGGGCAGCATGCTGGATTGGGCCCGGAAAGGCAAACTCACTAGTTTTTCAATTTAGTTTGTTAATAGCCTGCCTTTCATAAAAGCATCAGGCACAATCACACCAATCCCTAAATCAATAGGATGATGCAGCAATGCCTCACAGAAATGATATTTTTGAAATAAATATATACCATTCAGCCAGGCCCGTTTGACATCAAATTTATATACTCAATAAGAAAGCACAATTAATGGTCCCGAACTGTATTTTCCTTCACCTATTTCACATTTCAAGAAGCACAGGATTTCTTAAGGAAAAAAAAAAATAATAATAAAAGAAGAAAGAAAAAGAGCAAAAAAGCATTCCATTCATAAATGGAATGAAGGTATTAAAAAACAATGCTGGCTTGTTGGTGCCTCCTACAACCCATTTATCTTGCCACCAATCTCACTTTTCTCTTCATTCGGGTCTTTGCACAGGTGTTACTTCTTTAGAAATTTCTCTGACACCTCAGGTAAAACAGCACCCATTCTCTCTCTGTCCATTTACCCTGCTTTTCATAGCATTTCATTACATTACGTTTGTTTACTGTCACTCCTCCTCCCAACAAATGTAAGCTGCATGGGGGCAGAATGTTTGCTATTTTGTTCAGCACTACATCCCCAGTGCCTACAAAAGTACCTGGCTTCCAGTAAATGTCTAACAGAGTTTCTTAAAGGACGAATGAATAAATAAATACCTCATTTCCCTTCCCAGGTGTATTGGTCATGAAACTGTGTGTTCACATTCATACAGTAAAACAACCTTAGAGGATGTACATGCTTCCATTTACTAAACCAATCAATCAGTAACAATGGTTAGTTTTGATGAGATTTCCCTCTGGGGTCTGTACGGTGTGTATATACATGTTGGGGGAGTATTCCGTATTGTTATAAATAATGCAAAGTAATGATAAAATTATGCTGATTGGGGAACACTGCCAGTATTACCAGGTTTACTTCTATCCTTCCTCTGTGTCCCCACATGCTAGGGAAAATTTTACCTCCACTTTTACAAGTTTTCCATTTTTTCTACTCCTCTATCTAACACTTTTGTCCAGTTATGCAGTTTATCTGGTAGCAAACTTGGAGGTAAAGGAATTTTATAAGATATTTCTATGGGTTATTAGGGGGAAACTCTTTTATCGTCTTTGAAAATTCAAATTAAGGACAGAAATCACATTTACATTTTTTTAATTTTTTAAAAGATATTATTTATTTATTTGACAGAGAGAGATCACAAGGAGGCAGAGAGGCAGGCAGAGAGTTAGGGGGAAGCAGGCTTCCCGCTGAGGAGAAAGCCAATGTGGGGCTCGATCCCAGGACCCTAAGACCATGACCTGGGCCAAAGGCAGAGCCTTAACCCACTGAGCCACCCAGGCACCCCCAGAAATCACATTTAATTTACTCTTTGTTGCTGAGTTATATTTCATTGAATCCAACACATGCTAAGACTGTACTCTATGGGATCACAGGTTATACTTGGATTTCGTTTGATGACCTCCATAAGAGACTTATTAAGGTGTCATCTCCAACTATACCTCAAGTAGAATTATCTTCCTACACTAGTACCAAGACTACATTTTTTACCATTAGTGCATAGATCTATTGTACTTGTATTCTGAAGTTTGAGTTCACCCAACAAAAACCTTCACTATTGGACTGCAACAACTGGAGATACTACAAAGAATTTCAGACTACAGTGATGACAGCACTCCAAATTTGGGAGGAAAACAAATATGGTACAGGAATAAATGTTTCAGGCAAGAACTAGCCTTAAGAGATTTCAGTAAATTGAAGAAGTAAAAATATTCCCTTAGCGATATTTGAACTGGTTATTAGACATTTTGTCCTAACTCCTACAGACACCCATTTTCTGAAGAAATCAGTCATTTTGAGGCAGGGAGAAGAAATCAGTGTCAAGACTGATGAGATCCATGGAGAACTTCACTGGCAAAAGCACAGATCCTGCGGACCAAGCTCCACTCTGTCCTGGGACTAACGCCAGTTTTTAAACTTCTGGTTCAGGTGATCTGATTTATAAAGAAAGAAAGAAAGGAAAGAAAGGAAAGAAAGGAAAGAAAGAAAGAAAGAAAGAAAGAAAGAAAGAAAGAAAGAAAGAAGGAAGGAAGAAAGAAAAGGAAAGGAAAAAAAAAAAGAAAATGAAGTACCTGAAGGAGCCTACCCTTCCCATGTGCCTTTTCCATGTGCCACGGAGAAGTTACTGTGCTCGTAACTGAAAGGAAAGGACGGTTAATCATGTTTAGAGCATGCCGCTGAAACAGGAGCTGAATCAACAGCTATGGAGGAAGACAACTGATGGGATTCAAGGGAGAATTTAAAGGGCTAATATCTACCTACTTTGTCGCAGGATATTCTGCCAAATTGTGGGGCAACAACAACAACAACAAAAAAGAGTATATATGATGGTCTCTTCCTTCTAGGAGAGATAAACTGTATGTAAACAAGTACAACATAAATAATGTGGAATACTCTCCAAGAGGATTAGGGGAAGCCCATGCTGTTTGGTCAAGCAGGTTACAGAAAAGGGCGAATTTGAGCTGGACTGAAATGTGTCATTGCCACAGGTCTTTATGAGTGGAGGAAGGTTGCTTGCCCTAAAGACAGATAATGGGTTCACTGTGCAACATCAGCCTAGTTCATTTATAACTGGTAGTCACTCTTACTGTGCATTAGGCACTGTATTCATCAATGTAGAGTAATTATCTCATTTAATCATCACAACTCCTCCATAGAGCTGGTGAATATCATTATTATTGCTTTCTTACAGATGAGGAAACTGAGGCACAGGAAGGGTAATAACTTTTCTGTGGTCTCATAGATGACAGAGTCAATGTTTAAACACTGAAAACACCAATGTCGAAAACACTAGATTCCAGTCTTTATTGATAATAAAAGCTAAATCTGAGTATTTACCATAATTTGGGTTATTCTGAGCACTGTGAAAGTACAACTCATTTAACACCACACTGTCAGGCAAGTGCAATTATTTCCTATTTTGCATATGAAGAAACAGAAAAAGAGAGGTAAGTTGTGCAAGGTCATACAGCTAGGAAGTTACAGAGCTGGGATTACAGCCCTGGTAGCTGGTGTAAAGAGCCAAGTTCATAACCTTTATATCTAATGCCTCTCTAGTTTTACATTATGCAAAATGTTCTCCACACATCTACTGTCCATACTATCCTATAGCCTAGTTTTAAGATGCGGAGATGATAGTGATGTTTAAACCCTGATTAGTCTTTCACCATTCACCTGACTAGTTATTTTCATTTAGGACCAGAATTGGCTCTCTTGACTATGGGAGAGCATATAGAGAATGATCAGAGAGTCATGAAAAGTTCCCTTGGCTCAAGAACTTTATGGACTCCAGTCAAGGTTTTGAATTTCCAATCTTTGGATTCCAATCTTTCTACAGGTCGGAATTAAAGAAGAAACATGTTGGTGGTAAACAGAGAGAACTTTATCAGAGATAAAACACCTGGCTATGATTAGCTGGAATGACTTTCCTTGAAAGAATGGACCAGGGGATTGATCAGTTAGGACGGAAAGAGGAGAATGAAGAGACACAAAAGGGAAAATATGAAGTGGGGAGTTAGGCACTTAGTAGGCAACGACCTGGGTCCTGGGCTCTGAGGAGGGAAAAGGAATCTACTAAAAGAGAAGAGACACTCTCTAAAGGGAGAATACATAGAGAACAAAAATCCTCCTTGGCCTCCGCATCGTTTCCCTTAGTCTAAATGCTGTCTCAGGAACCGTGGCCCAGACCCATAGAGCAAAAGGCAGTATCAGCCCTGATGCAGCCACATCTCCATATTTGCAGCAGGTAAAGACATTATATAAAGAGAGGGGTTGACATTATATAAAGATGAGGTCTGAAAAAGTGAATGATATTGGCCAATATTAATTACTTCCATTTTAGTGCAAAGGCAAATTGCCCCCTTCCCTCTGTGTATGTGGGATTTATCTGTTGTAACCACCTCTCCTTCACATGCCCTGCCCACTTAAGGATCTGGCTTTAAGGCTAAATTTTGCCAATTTTGAGTCATGTGTTTAGGCCAATTCACTTCACCTCCTGGGCCGTTATATCTTTACATGTGTGCTATTCTTATAGCTTCTATTTATCAAACATGTAAATTATGAGTGCCAAATATACTTTCCCTATTTTAGCTCTGGATAACATGCTTACCAACACTATGAGTCAAATGTTCTTAATCCCATTTAATGGACAGGAAAATGGACATTCAGATACTTTATAACTTACTCATGATTAGAGAGCTTATGGGAGTCAAGCCGGAATTTAAACTCAGTTCTGTTTGATTTCAGAACTAATGTATTTCAGCATGCTGTCCTCCTGTTTCTTATATTGTGTTTAATTTCTTGTCGCAGAGTGAAAAAACTAAAGGAAAGAAGCAAAGAAAGGCGGGATAGAGGGAGGGAAGGAAGGAAGGAAGGTAGGAAGGAAGGAAAACTTTGTTTCTTTTCAAAAGTTTATTTCGGGCATCAGTATGCTGGGGTTCCCAGGCTTTGACACAGACTGAAGTAAGAAAAGGTCCTTGGCACCTACCTATTAAGCAGGTGAGAACAATTTCTAATCTGTGGTCCCATGTGCCTGACTCTTCTCAAAACCTGAAACTTTGATTGAGTCTCTGAATTTATTTGCTTCTATTTCAAGTGCGACTGCTTTCTGGACAGCAGATGTGAGTGTAGGATGGTGGTATGGGGGTGGGGAGGAATATAATTTAGTTTAAATTGCATTTTTGAGCAACACAGACACTTGGATATCATTCTTCATGTACTAGAATATGCTATTCAGTATATTCATCTGGGCATACTTAAACCTAGAATCCCCACCTCCTGAGGCTGCACTTGTAGTAAATAGCATTAAAATTAGGATGGCAGATACAAACCTGAGATTTGTGAGGCATGGGTGTTTACTGGAATATAACAGAGACCACAGATCAACCCAACATAAATTGCATGATCTCTGGTGATGCTCATGGGTCAGGGAAAACAGTCAAGAGGTCAGCTCATCTACTGACCACACAAGTCCACCTGCCAACACATTGCAGCAGACTCTGTTACCTGGAAATGGGGGAGATTCTATAACAAAAAGGAGTTATAAACATGATCCTAGATTTAATCTTGAAGAGGAATTCAAAAAGCATGAAGTAAAGTTGGCCATCATTTAATCATACAAAACAGGTTTTGAGTCCATTTAGTGGGCAAGATGCTGCACATTCCGAATCACAGCTGGATTTCTTTCCTCTATGGCTATAGTATCTACCACTGGAACAGGTCTTGACTCAAAATCAGTACCTGGAATGTCTAAACTATGTTTCCTACCTCTTCACTCAACCCAGCCACATTATGGAAGGAAAAGAACATAAGAGGAATCTTCTCAGAGACTATGTTTCTCTAGTCATTGTTTCCAGTCATTTATTCCAAACAGCAGTCACTTGAAGCTGAAATTTAGAGCAGTCAGTCCCCTTAAAGTTTAGAGTTCTCATTTATAAAACACCTCGTATACTGGCAATGGATACTCAAGGCTTCCAGAGTTTGAACATCATGTTTTCATTGGCCTGCATTGCTTTTCTGCACACTACCAATATGTGACTTGTCTGGGTTCATATCAATATGGAAAAGTTAATCCAAAAATAGTCCAGCATCAATTTCTGAGGTAAGCTGCTGCTTCTCTCACCATGACTAAGACCTTGTCGAAGTCTCTCAACTTCACTACCATGGACACTCTCACTGGTCCTCATCGTTCAATGACTCCTACAAATATCTGTATAGTACTTTACACTCTTCAGATGACATCCATAATCATATCTGATCTCATCCAAACAATAATCTCCCCTCCCTCCAAATCATTACTTTTTCTCACTTTAGACTTGAAGAAACAGAAATCCAGGAGGTGGTACAAACAGGAGAAAATATCAGAGGTACAGTTTAAACCTAGGTTTCATGGTAGTGGGCTTTGTGTTCTGTCCTCCCTTACTCCTGCCTATGACCTATGGATTTAGGTCTGAACATTCAGAACTTCCTTCATCTATATCACTCATCACTGTGCCACCACTTCTAGAATTCATCATGCAGGCCAACTGTAGTGCTATAAGCCTTCCCTTTGAGGGCTTGTTTAAAGATTTCAGTCAACTACATTTTTGTTGTTGTTGAAATCTTTCAACTAACTTTCAGAACCAATAAACAATAAGCTCATTCACACCACAGTAGAGTTGATAATATCTAAAATGCATATGCCCTTTCAGAATATTTGAGTTTTGAGATAAAATTAATTGGAGAATCCAAGAAATTCATTCCCAATAGTGGAATTTTAGACATTATAATAACTGGATTTGGGCTATTTGAATCTATGCATACCAAGCCTTTTCAATAACTTCGATCTACCAACCTCTTCTTTAGATCTGGTTTTGTCTTAATGTCATTGCAACTAAAACTAGGGCTGGAAAACCAACCCCATGATTTGGTAGAACATGGGAAAAAAAGAATTATTTGTAAAAGCATCTTTGAGTTAAAAAATTTTTTTGTACTTCCTACTATAGGGCCTAAAATTCCACAGTTAGTCATTTACTCTTTTAGGTTACACATTTCTTTCCCCATATCTCTCTTTTTTTTTTTTAAGAAAATTTTTTTTAAAGATTTTATTTATTTATTTGACAGACAGAGACCACAAGTAGGCAGAGAGGCAGATAGAGAGAGAGAGGAGGAAGTGGGCTCCCCGCTGAGCAGAGAGCCCGATGCGGGGCTCGATCCCAGGGTCCTGGGATCATGACCTGAGCTGAAGGCAGAGGCTTAACCCACTGAGCCACCCAGGTGCCCCTCCCTATATATCTCTTTTAAAGTAGAAAGAGGTCTGAGAGCAAGACTTCATGAAGCTACTTTCAATGGCTAATATTTCATGATAAATGAGATAATCAGATACTTTCCACCATCACAAGAAAAGCCATAACACATGCCTGACAAATTATTAATACTCAGCATCTGTAAATACTGTCATTTTATTATCCATTCAGAGGTATTAACATGTATTTCCTTAATTTTTCCCTCATTTTTGTGTAATCAAGGACAAATATTTAATAACTCTGAGCCTCAACTGTCCCATTTAAAAATGATATTAATAGGGGTGTCAGGGTGGCTCAGTCAGCTAAGTGTCTGCCTTTGGGTCTGGTCATGTTCCCCGGGTCCTGGGATCGAGCTCTGCATTAGTTTCCCTGCTCAGTAGAGAGACTGCTTCTCTCTCTCCCTCTGCCTGCTGCTCCCCCTGTTTGTGCTCTCTCTCTCTCTCAAATAAATAAATAAAATCTTTTAAAAAATAAAAATAAAAATGATATTAATAATGTCTATTCATTGGTAATTATAAAGATTATAAAATAAAACATCAGTGTACATAAAGAAATATATATTGATCTGAAATGTAAGGTATTCATTAAAAGTAAAGGCATTCTTTATGATCCAACTTTTTGTACATCCAAGTGCCAGGAATACCACAAACTCAGCTTCCCTGGCCAGTGTTGCTCCCTGAGTGTCCTGCTCTGGCTGCGTCCAGGGGCTCATAGTAAGAGCACCACGCCCATCAGCCTGGCCTGGAAGGAGATAGTCACCAAATGATACCATGAGTTCTGTCAGGGACAGCTAACTTGTAGGGACCTCGCTCTCTGATTGTTGAGATTCGATGAATACAACTCTTTGGAAAGAGTGGTGGGAAGGTGTCTGAGAGCCTTCCATAGGTTGAAGTGGCTCCATAGGTTGGAGTTTTACAGAATTTATACATCCTGCCTCAAATTCACAGAATTGCTCAGAGTGTTTCTTTCTCTAGGTTAGTGGATCAAAGACAATATGCCCTACAGTTTGTATTTGTTTACATCTTGTACAAGTAGCTATCACTACCAAACCCTTCTATGTGAGTCTGATGGATAGATCTATGACTGGATCCCAAGTAACTTCACCTGGAGTCCCTGGGTGAACCCTCCACAAACATGCAAACTCTACCTTGGAGAGGGGTCCTTCAGAATCTCTACCTTCCACGTGATTTTTTTCTTCATATAAAACTCATTCATTTAATGATTACTTGCACTGACTCAATACCATTTCCTTTTTTGTTGTAATTGCTCTTCTATATTTTTCAATAGAAATTTTTGCCTTTCTTCTTTATTTATTTTTTTAAAGATTTTACTTATTTACTTGAGAGAGAGAGCACAAATGGGTGGAAGGGCAGAGGGAAAGGGAGAAGCAAACTGCTCACTCAGTGGGGAGTCTGAGGCAGGGCTCAATCCCAGGACCCTGAGATTATGACCTGAGCCAAAGGCAGACACTTAACCAACTGAGCTACTCAGACGCCCCACGCTTTCCTTCTTAAATGGACCTTTCTTTCAAGACTTTTTTTTTAAGATTTTTTTTTAACATTTTTTTAAAGTAATCTCTATGCCCAACGTGGGGCTCGAACTCAAAACCCTGAGATCAAGAGTACGTGTTCTACCAACTGAGCCAGCCAAGCGCTCCACGTACTTCTTGATTAGCTTCGGAGAGCATAGTCACTCCTGCCTCTGTCACGTGGATTTTGCCCCCATGCTCTCTAGCCATAGGCCAGATTCACTGGCCTTTCCCTACATCCAACCTACATTCTCACATAGCAGCCTCACCCGGGACTAGCTCTAAGGTGAACGTGTAACTGCATCTCAAGATCTCTACCTACCATATTCTTAAATTCCTTTTTAAGTCCCCATGGCCTACATGGAGATTCTGATTGCTTTTAAAATATACACACTCCTGGAAAAGGTAAATTTTACAAATTATCAAACAGGTACATGTATACAGAAGTAACATTTTTACATCTTTTTAAAAGTGTGGTAGGACTATTGAGGTATGGTAAAAGAATGAAGCTCTCAACCTCCAGACTTCACCTGAGGCTAAAAAAAAAAAGTGCCTCTGAGCATAAAATGAAACTTTAGCTCCTGAAGATGAAATCTGCCACTCTCCCAATGTTGTGAAGAGCTGGCCCTGTAAAACACTTTCTTTCATGAACTACAACTGCCTGTCACAAAATTTTTTGATAGGCATTCACCCCTATTTGGATCTGGGCTGTAAATATTTGCCCAGACCCTAAAACTGATGCCCTAACTTTACAATGCACATATTGCTTAAATATATGTTGATAAATAAACTTGCAAGCTGGTATATGCATTGCATGTAAACTCTCTTTTTTTAAGCAAAGATTTGAATTTTATAGACTGTAAAATATGGATATTGCTCTATTTATCTTGATGTACCTCTATGAAAAGGTGACTGCTGTGATTGGAAAGTCAAGCCATATAACTAAAATGAGGTACTTTATTTGGAATTTTAAGATATCCTCTGCCCAATATGTATAACCATAACTATCTTGAAAAATTAGTTGTTTATTGCATAAATATTTTCAAGTACTCTGCCTATAATACAGAAGTGGTTTATAAGCACTGTGAGATGGGAGATGCTGGTCACTGCTATAAACACAGGATTCAAGGATTCTAGTTGGCCAATGTAGGTCAAGAAGGCTAGTAATGAGCCTCGGTGGTATGGAGGAATAATGCCATCAAATATCAACAACAATAACAATCCAGATAAAATGTTAGAAAACTTATTTTTAAGTACTTATACTAGGAAAATTTATTCTTCAATGTACCAGATTGTGAATGTTTTAGGTTCTGTGGACCAGGTGTGGACTTTGTTGCATACGGTTCTCCTTTTATTTTTCTTTTATTTTTTTTGAAAGTATACTTTTAAAAAGATAAAAGCTATTCTTGGGTCATGGGCCATGGGCCATGGTTTGATTACACCTGCTCTAGAGCAAAGGTGTTAAGATAATTTTAAACTGCAGAAAACTTTAAGTCAACTTTTGTAGTAACTACAGTGATAAAAATCAGTCCACATGGACTGGCTGGGAGGCTGTTGATGGTCCTGACTGCCTATTCTACTTTCTCTTCTTGGTCTTAATAGCCCAGAGGCAACCACACAGAGCAAGAGTGCTCTTGGGGGACAACAGCTTAGATATCAGATATCTGCATCCCAGAGAATTTCCAAAACTCTCAGCAAAGTAACAAAAGTGTGCAATTATCAAAAAAATGCTTAGACCTTATACCAACAAGGAAGGAAGCACCAACAAGAAAGCAGATACAGTCTGCAAATTTTGTCTATGGAATTACCATGTTCAGTCTCCCAAGTAAAAATCTCTTTATTTATCTCTCACAATGCACCATGCATTCGATAGAAATGCCTTTACAATTTACTCATTTGCTTTTTGTCCCATTTCTACCAGAAAGAGTATATTTTTATCTCCTTACACCAGAATATCTGTGCAAGTTTCTTAACTGGTTCCCCTGCAGGCTCCTTTTAGACTCTCCACTCTTTGCCCTAGCCAGCCTACCCCAGATAGGCTGTTTTGCAATTACATAGCTTTGATTTGGTCTCCCTATTATTCTAATAATCTAGATTCAATTCAATTCATTTGGTCATTGATCAGATATATATGATGCCTTCCATTTAATGTGCTAGAAACTGCAGGATCCCCAGATACAGGTTAGAATTTCTGTCTTCTAAGAAGAGATAAGAGTGTGATAAAATACCTGTGATAGAAGGTGGAATACAATTCGAACCATTTGAGTAGTGCAAGCAAGCAAAGTTCAGTAAGTTGCTACAGGAAATTTCTGGCCAATGAAATTGGGAAAGACTTGAGAAAGCACTGAAATTTACTGGAAAATCACTACAGGAAGATGGAAGTGGCAGGAAATTGTGGTGAAGAGAAAGGCATGAGCAAAGGTATGCAAGTAGGAAAGCACAGAGATTATTCTGGAAATTAAGGCCATATAATTTTAGTAGTTGAGTGATGGAAAAAACCTGGGAAAGGAGTTAAGACAAGTTTGTAGAAAGCCCAGGATGCCAGGCCATGTTGTTTGAGCTGTATTCAGTAGAATTTGGAGAACAGCCTATGTGTTTGAAGTTCATGTACCCTGTGATTGGGTGAATGTATGGCTGGTCTGCACAGCGATGATGTAGTGAAAGGGCTCTGAACTGATAGTTAGGGAACTCATAGATTTGAATTTCTGTGATACCTGCCTCTGATTCATCTTTCTAGATCATCAATAAATCAAAGCAAAATGAATGAAAATATCATTTATGTTTCTATTGTGAAATGTGTGTATGGACTGTGGAGTGATGGTGCTATATGCAAAGTGAGGAATGGGTTCTAGAAAGTGGCAAGAAGGACTGGGGTGGAATTTCCATGAAAAGATGAGATACAGTGGGACTGTATTCAGTAAAATTTGAAAATAAGAAAACATTTGTTTCTAACCTTTTTAGCCTAATATTGCAGATTAAAGCTTCTTGCCACCCTCACATCAGATGATGGAATCCTAAGGGAAGGAAGCATATTTGCTCTGATTCTTGTTTGTATTCTCAGCACATAGCAGAGAGCCTGGCTAATAACAGCCACTCAGTAAATGTTGCTTGAATGAATGATCTCTCAAAACTCCATCAAAACCTCTGCTCTAGAGGAAAATCTGTAACCAAATACATGCTAATGAATGAATGATTATCGATATGTTAAAAGGAATTTCCCTTATAAGAAATGGATATGGCATAATCCATTGCCAAATAAGACCAATTTTAATGGCAACATGCACAGAAGAGGAGGGATATTTAGAAGAGCAATAATGGTTTATGCAGCTGGGTTCTCAATTGACTATTTCCCACCTTTCCTACATCTGGGGCCCCTTGATTCCCATTTAAAAGCCTAGATATTATAAGTACAACTGACTTTAACTAAACTTACTCTGTCTTACCCTGCCATAAGGCAAGAAAAGAACCACCGAATCAGACCCTGCAGATAACCCCAATTTTTTTCAGATTGTGAAGAAAGCCATGTGCTACCATCCTCTTGTGGGTGTCACCATGCTCTAAGTCCAATGTCCTGATTACTTGGTCTCTATTTGGAAAAAAAAAAAACCAAAAAACCCTTACCTTTCATATGGAAATCCTTCCACAGGTAAAACACTGTCACTCTGCTATATCAGGTTGTATTTATGTTAAATTCCCTTCCTTCAACATTTAGGAGACTTGACACGTCTTATATTCATGGTTTCTAACCTGGCTTCTCTGATTAATGCCTACTGCATACAGTTTAGACAAAATAATGTTGTTGTTCAAAATGACTACGTCTCTTCTCAGAGTGGGAAGATGTCATAATGGTTCAATTTCAAATATCTAAAATGTCTGTACCTAAGTATCATTTCTGCATTAATATTAAATGTGACAACATTATTTCCACTTGAGCATGGTACCCAATCTCCACCCTACAATTTGAAACATTCCAAGCAGTTTTGAAGAGAAAACAGCAAGAATATAAAAACTTCATAAATACATATACCATTTACTGATTTAATCCAACTATATCAACCTGTATACAAAGATGAAATTTTGCAACACTAAGAACTAATAGGAAGTCTTATCTATGTTGCATTTTTTACTTGCTACAAAGATATTAAGGAGGTATACTAACCAACACCTTCAGTTTTTAGTGACAGAAATCTAACTCAAACCACCACCAGCCAGAGTTTTGTGAAGAATGTGTTGCCTCACGCAACGGCAAGTACAGTATGGTGTTGTTTAAGTACAAACTGACAAAGCAGCTCAAACAGCATCATCAGGGGCCCATGGAGACAGCACCTTCCTCAACAGACGTATTAGTTTCCTACTGTTGCTGTAACAAATTACTATGAACTTGGTGACTTAAAACATCACAAATTTATTATCTTACAGTTCTGTGGGTCACACATCTCAAATAGATCCCGTGGGGCTAAAATCAAGTGTGAACAGGGCTGCATTCCTTTCTGAAGATTCTCGGGACTTTCTTGCCTTTTCCTGCTTCTAGAAGCTGCTTGCATTCATTGGCTCATAACTCCATCACTCTGTGCTGTTCTTGTCACATCTGGAACTCTTCTGCCTTCCTCTTTCACTTATAAGAATGCTTGTGATTGCATTAGACCCACCCATATAATCCCCCATAATCTTATCTCAAGACTTTCAACTTAATTCCATCTGCAAAATCCCTTTTGCCATGTAAAATAACCACAGGTTCTGGAGATTGGGATATTGATATATTTGGGGGCCATTATTCTGCCTACCACAACAGGTTTGGGGGGAAAAAAAAGTTCTAGGAAGAACTTTGAGTGATCTAATTTCTGTGCCTAGGAGGACTATATACTCTGATTGGCTAGACTGGGTCACATGAGGTCATGTCTGATAGTGAGGGGGCAGGGTTGATGGTTTTGTCTTCAATCACACCACACGGAATGGTTTTTCTGCAGGAAAAACAAAGGAATTTTTTTTATTAGAGTAGGGCAGAGGGATGATGGAAAAGGAAAATGACCACCAACTTCTGTTGCACAGGACAGGCCGATAAAGGGGTATGCTTGTGTAGCTCCCCACCCTTATAAGGAGGGCACTGTGAGTTAAGAACTGACCATTTAAAAACTCTCTTTTAAAATATAAATATTGAACTTTGGGCAAGAATAAATATTCACACTGAATCACATATTAGCATGCAAGGGTTTATTAACATTTTATTCTTCATGCTGGAAGTGGCTGAGGTTACTTAGGGGGAGAAAGTTAGAGGGTCTCAAAATGAAAGGTCCCAAAGAGAATACAAATAGAAGGTAAAAACAGGAAGATGCCACTAGCCCCTCATAAATTCTTCATGGGTTAGGTCTGACTTGTAAATGTACCCTTGGTAAATGGACCTATTTCATTAAGTGGGGTCTTTCTTTCCCCATTAATCCACTCCTCTATCCCGTCCTTCAAACCACCCTAACCTGGGAACTAGTCATAGCTTCTCCTTCACAACTCCCATTCCTTATGCCTACAAGGTGGCAAGATCTGCTCTGTCCCAGAGGGGAGGCAATTGTTCATGGGCAGAGCTATCCCTCCAAGGGCAGCAGCTCCTCTGCATCTGGGCATTAATTCATAATCAAACATTGATGAATCATGCTATTTTACTGAAAAGCACAGTCCTTAAGTCAACCACCTAATCTAAGGGAAGAAATTAAACTCTAAACCAACATAAACACATTACAAGTCATTAGTGTAATTAAAAAGGAATGTATAATTAAAACATTTGTGTATTTTAGCTCAAATTCATCTGCGGTCGGAAATTTTAATGAACTGTTCATCAAAGAAGTCTCGGGAGTCTGGGGATAAGTTTAGCATAACAAGAAACTGAATGTTTTCTTCCCTCTGCTTCAGGAGCCCCATTCCCTCTGGTTTCTAAAAAGCAACCTGTCATTGGTTCCACCAAACTAATAATGATTCTAAGTGGTTATGATTGCTTCTGTGTTTTAAACTGATGTTATCTTTTTATCCCTTAAGAATCATGTTTTTCATAATTACTTCTCTTTTGTCCTTTCCTTAAGACAAATGATTTTGTAATTAGCGATGAAGGAAGGAGTCGTCACTCCAAGACATCTGTCAAGTTGTCAGGAAGTATGTCTCCCTGTAGCTATATTTAAACTTTCTGTTTAATAGCCTCTTGCTTTATTTCACAAGAACATCTCTGTGGAATCATGCCTAGGATCCCCTAATGATCAGGTTCCATAAAACATAGAGCAATTAGACTGTAAGAAATATCGCTCCCCAGAATGTCCTTCCTATTCATAATGTGCTCCTCTCCCTCCTAACACTTCCTTTCTTGGGCTTCCCCGCCCACATGGATGCTTCCCTCCCCACACTCTGGTGGGCTCTAGTTTTAGGCTCTAGCAGATGAGATGGTGGAGTGTGTCAACAATTAAGCTAACAATTTCTCCAACTTCAGCATTCAGTTGTAACAATTCTGTCTCCAAATGAATGGCAAGCTATTGTAAGAAACAAAATACTTCTCCCTCGGAGGGAGCAAAGCCTTAACAGTGTTGTGTATTTCCCATGCACTCTACAGAGAAATTACATGCTTGCTCACATGTTGGCTGTTCTTCTATATCATCTGCAGTAAGAAAGAGCATCCCAGTGACTCCTAAAGCCTTCCTCCTTAGGAACAGAATTCAGACTGACAGAAACACCCCGCAGAGTGCTGAGAAATATGGACAGTCCCTTTTACCATAGTATTCAAGATTACTGCTGATCTACAATACCCATGCCATTCTGTCAATAGCTAACACCCTAAATCTCACAGAAATCTCAAGCTGCTCTAATCACTCACTCTATTCTTCAATAGCCCATTTAACCCATGACTCTTGTTCTTTATAACAGAAAGCTAGGTATAGGGAGTGGAGAGATTTTTCTGAAAGTCACATGCAAGTATCAGACAGATCCAGAGACAGAAAACTTTGTGAACTTATACACTGACTGTGACTTTTCACCTGGCCCTGGCAGAGACAGAGACAGGACTGATCCATGTTGAATGAATGAACACATTAAGTTTTTTCCATGTCTTAGGAGAAATGTGAAGTTGGTACATTTTCCCTCCCCTTGGGTACTCTACCAGCTTTTCCCTCTTTCAAAATACCCATACCACTGGCCTGGATCCCAGGGACTCGCCAACCCTTGAATTTACCTGGAAATTATCATGATGAAGTGGGGAAAACTATTGCTTAACCTATTTTTCCTCACAAGGGTATTTTCATTTAACAGTAGACTCTTAAAGATCAAAAAGGCTCTATGAGACAAAGAACCATCCTTAAAATTAGAGGCATTAGAGGGATTAGGGTATTAAAACTTTTGCTTTCTCATGGGGACTAGAAGACTGGCCCTGGATCGATTCTCACTGCATCATGTGGTGGCTGCTTATTCTTCCAGCCTGAGTACAGTCATAAGCATAGTGCAAGTTGTGGGCAGAGGTATGACAAACTCAGTAGTTGAAATGATAAAGAAAATAATTAAACCAGTGTGTTTACTTTTCTGGTTAGTTTCCCACCCTATTCCTTCATGGAACTCATGATCATAATTATATTGAGGATGAAATAAAATCACAAGATGCCTCTAAGCTTCCGGGTCTCTTTTTCTATTCCAAATGCCACTGCCTTCCTTATGGCTATTTCAATCTTCCTTACATTCTCTTCATTCCCACTTCACCTTTTAAAAACCATTCTTCACATCAATGTCAGACGTAAAATACTAGTTGTAGCACTATCTTGTCTATCTGCTGTTAAGAGAATGAAAAAGCTTCCCAACACCTATGGGTTAGTTAAGGCATGGCTTCATGTCAATGCTCCTTACCTCATCCATCCTTGTTGCTCACCATTTCTCAGCAGTGGACTCTCTGAGCTCATTTAATTGGGTACCTCCTTTTGCCCCGCCCACTTCATCTGACTTCCTGTTGCCTCAGCTTATTGGCAATATTGCAGAAAGTAGAAATATTGAGAAGGTCTGAAAATACCATGAAGTAGTCATGTCAGCCCTAGCCTTTCCATCTCTAGACTTCCATAAGACAGAAATAAATTTCACCTGTATGACCTGTTGGTTCTCATATTCAAGGACAAGTGATCTCTTCCCTTTATCTGTTCTTTGGTTTGCTGATTTATTTGTTTGATGATGCAGTGAATACTCAGCAATTCTAAAGCTCTTTAATTTAAATGATGAAACACATTTTTGAGCCCTTATTTGAAAGGTGCTAACTACTCACCACTTCTAATATTCATCCCTTAGCTCTCTTTCCTCTTCTTTGGCAGTGCTTTGCCTAACAAGTGTCTAAAGGGGAAAAATATCATATAAAGATAAAAATCATATCTCCTTCCCATTATATCACTTATCTTTAGCTAGTAATTGCTATGGTCTTCGGTGGTAGTTTCCAAATTTTATATGAACTTGTAAACATATAGAGGCACAGCTAGAGTGCAGAGAGGTAACCCAAAAAACTTTTTGTTAAGTGTGTTTTAGACTATAGCAGTTTAAAAGTTGTGGGTAGAATAAATGAGTAAATAAATGAATCATAAACAGATAGTGATAATCCCATATAAAAAAAGAACAAGGACAGATAAGACACTATAAGAGAGTGGACAAGTGAAAAGATTTTACATAAGGAAGCTCCAAAATTTTACACATGTTTATATCATGTGAACTGAGGAATATTTTTTAAATGTTATGAGATTTGAAAAAAATAGTCATGTCATCTTTGATTCTTACCACTTCCCTTCTTTAAAGTGATACTTATTGATTAATTGAGGGGCTACTAGTGTTCATATTTGAAAAGTCTATGTCTTTATGGGAAAAGAGAAGAAACTGAGTGAAGGCAGAATTTTGGGCAGCAATACCCCAAAATGGAGGAAGGATCTTGGCCTCCAAGAGAGACAAGTGGTGAGAGCAGAGACATCATGGCTGCAGAAAGAGGAATATGGAATCTGTACCCCAGGGAGAAACCTGAAGAGTTTGAAAAATGCCAATATAAGTAAGTGATATTTAAAAGAAGTAGGATCTTTGTCTTGTTTACCTGGTAGATTATCAGACTGTGCCTAAGTAAGAGAAGACTAAGGAGAAACAGCCACGGTCAGCTCACTATGACATGTAGCCAAGGACAAGTTTTCATGACCCAAAAAGTGTGGTGTGGGTATTGCCTATATACAGTGTGTACGCAGAGAGAATAACAGAACATAAGGGAGAGACAGCCCAATAGAGGCCAGGGTTCTCAGGAGCAACCTATCTGGACCAACTAGGACTAGATGTAATGTCACCTCTAACACCTTGGCACGACGTAGCCCTTCTTGAAGTGTAAACCTTTGGGGAAAAAGTAAACTTTATCATCTCCATTGTACAAAGAGACAAAGAGGTCCAAGTAACTTTCAAAACAGGGCCAGGCTCCTGTGTAGAAAAAAGAAAAGCATCAAGCAAAAGGCTATGGAGGTCGCATAATGGGTGTCAAAAAAGATGTTTTCAAATACTAATGTGCAAAAGCCTGTCATGATTGATCTTTAAGGTTGGGTGTGATCCTTATAAGGTTTTTCTTTAAAGTGTGAACCCCTCTGGGAGAAGTGATATATTAAGTGCCCAACATTTTAATATAGAGACATATATGAGGTCACCTTTCTGAGAGGCTGGGAGGATTTTTAAAAAATGAGAATTTGTGGGGGTCAAGAAAACCTAAATAGGTAAAGAGGCTGGGGTCTTGCTGTAAGATGACAACAGAGTCCATCACAAGTGATGTTCCTTGTTTATAAGTCCAGAATCAATGTTAAAACTGCTTTTGCATACATTTTAATATCACTGTCCACAGATCCTACTTATGCCTTAGTTTTTCACAATTTTCCCATAACAAAATGAGAACAATGGGCTACACACTCTCTCTCTGTCTCTGCCGCTCTCACACACATGCACACATATTCGCTGCATACACACTTTAGTGTATATGTGTGAGCAGGAATAAACTTTGTGGTCTTCACCGGGATGACTGAATGTTGAATGAAACCTCAGTGAAAGAAGTATCCTATAATTTAGATGCTAGGTCCTTAGAACTTTCTTGATAATCCTGAAATCTTTGATCTCAGTGAAGATGCCATCATGGGTCTATTTGTGATACTTGTTTGTTCATAGCCAGATCAATGACTTTTTTTAATGTTAGTATAAAAGGGAAAAGGAGACAAGAAATAAGGAAAAGAAAAGAAAGGAAATGTAAGGGTAATCAATAAGATCAGATTAAACACAAAGAAGGTCTTTTTAACCATTTTAGCTGTTCAGTAAAGGAAGAATTACCCTTCAAACGGATGGATGTCCTATCATTTTATAAACACTGGTGAGTGAAATCAAGGATGCTGTGGAAAAGGGGTCCTCTTAAAGTTCCTCGGTTGGGTACAAGGACCCAGTGACTTCTTGGGTCTTTTTCTAGCTCCATGACTTTACTCTTCTATCACCCCAGGTGAAGGATGCGTCCTGATGAAAAGCACTTGTACATATTGCAAGCTCTGCAGCCTCCATAAAATTCATATCTTTTCTGGATATGCATTTTCCCGGGTGTGTACACACATTCAAACTGAGACTTTCAAAACTGTTGATGTCAGCAAGGTGAATATTTAGGTGAACTGGATCTGTCAGAGAAAATATTTGTAAGATGTCTCTGGTGACCATGTTTTTCATTAAGGTTTCCAGTTTCACTTGGTATAATTAATCCTAGGATTGTAATCTTATTCACAAAAATAAAGTATCAGAGGATGCTGGTAAATAAATTTCCTAGCTATAAAGATACTACTCCAGAGACTAGGAAGCAAACATGATGGCTACTATTGTCTTTCCAATGACTCTTGAAATATGTTAATAAATATTGGGTTTCACAATCCCCAGGCAAATAAATATTTAATTGTAACAATGGGTATTTATCTAAAACTCCTGGGTGCAATCTCAAGTATTATGATTTAGAAAATCAAACATATAATGATTTAACCCTTAAATATCTTCTACAATGCTTTGCCTTGGGTCATTAAAATCCTATCCTGATTTCCAGTTAAACATGGTGAATTTAAAGAGACACATTTATCTCCTATTTGCTCTTGAAACTCCTCTACACAGGGACATCAGAAGACAGGAAAAAAGAAAGGAAGAAAGAAAGAAAGAGAGGGAGGAATGAAGAAAGAAGAGAGAGAGAGAGGAAAGAAAGGAAGGAAGGAAAAGAAGGAAAGGAAGGGAAGGGAAGGAAAAGAAAGAAAAGGAAAGGAAGAGGGTAGGGAGGAAGAAACAGCATGACAAAAGTCAATGAAAGATGTCAAAAAACTTCAGGAACTGGAATGAGATAAGCAGAGTCTTACTGGCTGAACATTTCAGAGGAAGTTGAAACCTGAATGCCTGCTAGGAAATAGCCAAATATTAGCAAAACCGTTCATGGCAGAAGCCTAGAAATGTTTAGAATTTAGAGATACCAGCATCTTGGATGATGAAAGTACCAGTTAGAGCTTAAAACTGGAGGATACATTGAAAGTCTTTATAGGGGCAATGAAAAACCTAGATGCCAGTCCTCATTTTGTGTAGCCAGGAGATTCAACGTGCCAATGGAGTCAGAAGACTGTAAGTTTGTCTTCTGGAATATTGAGACCACAGAGCTCTGCTTTTAGCAATAGCAGCCTTAACTAAAAGTTAAAGTAAAATGTTGCATCAAAAACAAATAATTAATGAAAGTCCACATAACAAATTAATCAGATCCTGGCCTACTCTTCTTTATTATCTTTCAGAATGCCAGGAAATTGAGCTTTTTGCCTCTCAAGTCAGTGTCTGATACTCTGCCCTAAAAGAAAATGCCATCACCCCCAATAAACCTAGAGTGACACCTGCCATTTGACAGTCCCTGCTCTTGAACACAGAAATCTACATCAGTGTTCTGTACTTCATTCTTAATTATGAATGTACTAAAAGTAATTACCAGGTGTTTGGGGAAGGCCTGAAAAATAAGAATGAAAGACAGATCAAAGCAAAGAGATAAAATAAGACCAGAAAAAAAAAAACAGAGATAATGTAAGGAGCAAAAAAAAACCTTCCAATAGTCTAAAATGTTTTGTTTTGTTTTGTTTTTTTTCCAGAGAGAAGAGTGAAGACACCTATGAAATAAAAATAGATTGTTTCACAAAAGGAATATTCAGAGAAAAGAAAGGGCTATTGGATATTTAAAAAAAAAAATTGGAGCAGAAATGTGAAAGTTCAACCCAAGGAATAGAAATTAAAGAAACCTTCTAGGGGTGCCTAGGTGGCTTAGTTGGTTGAGCACCCAACTCTTAATTTTGGCTCAGGTCATGACTGAGTCCCATGTCTGGCTCCATGCTCAGCAGGGAGTCTGCTTGCGATTCTCTCTCTCTCTCTCCCTCTCCCTTTGCCCTGCCCCACTGCACTAACACATGTGCTCGCTCTCTCTAAAATTAAGTAAGTAAACAAATAAATCTTTAAAGAAATCTTCTAAAAGACAGAATAATAAGATAAAGGTTAAATAAAAGATAAAATATATGAGAACTAGAACATTTGTCCAGGGTTACATCACAAGAGTAATAGGAGTTATGAAAATGGACACAGTTATGAAAATGGAGACAAAACTGAATCAATGTTATTGTCTAAGAAATAATGCAAGAGATCTTCTCAGATTTAAAGGACATGTTTCCAGATTTTAAAAAATGAGGCCACCAGGGTCTCCTGAGTGGCTCAGTCCATTAAACATCAAACTCTTAATTTCGGATCAGGTCATGATCTCAGGGTCATGAGGTCAAGCCCTGTGTTGGGCTTTGCTCTGGGTAGTAGAGCCTGCTTAAGATTTTCTCTCTCTCCTCCCCCAGCCCTCTGCCCCTCCCTGCTTGTGCATGCACACACTCTCTCTGTCTTTAAAAAAAAAAAAAAAAATGAGGCCACCACCTATGTAAAATGAGTGAGAACAGAACCCACAGCAAAGTAGCAGAGGATATCATTGTGAAATTCCAGAACTGAGGGGCTAAAGAAAAGATCTTAAATTTCTATAGACAATAAAAGGGCAGGGTTTGGAAACAGACTCACATTTCATTTCTAAAAAGAGGAGATATCTGAAGCTTAAAGAGAATGGAGAAAAGCTTTCAATTTATAAAGAAGATAATCTTGTACTTAGCATTTAATATCCAGCCAAACAACCAAATATGAAGGGAAAATAAAGACATGTTCAGAAATGCTGAGTTTCAGACTCAAAAAATGTACGTCCCATTCATCCTTTCTCATAAAGCTGCTATAAAAAATTCCTATCTAAGCAAAAAAGATGGAAACACATAATCCAGGACATGGGGCTTCAGCAGAGGAAGAGGCAATGGAATTCTCCAGATGATGTTGAAGGGAAATCCTAACTTTAGAGATTTGTCTGGATTATGTCCTGTCTAGACTGAAGTAAGGGGAAAGAGGGCTGAAGAACAGATGTCTCAAAAAAAAGAAAAAAAAGTTCAACTGATGTTTATTATATGATACCTATAACTATATTTAGAAATGATGTAATCTATTAGGAGTGAATTAGAAAACTAAACAAAAAAATAGAGACAATTATTAACCGCAGAGAAAAGGAAAAGTTGGATGGAAGTTATAGTGTAATCACAATTCATGATTACATAGTCCATTATAATGTTAACAGATTAGAAGCATTTACTATGGCTATTGTGCCACATAGCACTGAGAGCACTCTATCCAATCAGTTTGTGTTCACTGTGCTCTGTCATTAAACACTGCAAGCGTGTCTGTGTGTGTAATTCTTGTCTTTCCACTTAAACCAGAAGCTCTCTGGAGAAACAAAACAAAACAAAACAACCCAGCACCTTATGTTTCTCTAAATGCCCTTACAGCGGGCCAGTATCTCAGTAAAAAATGCAAGGCAGTGAGCAAATCTTTAAATCACTAACACCTAGGTCTGAGGAAAAAACAAGACTAGAGTCGGTACATAAGAGGACCAAATAATAATCACCACAAATAAGATACCTGAAGGAGTAATGTGAATACAATAATTGTCTCTTCCCTGGGTACAGAAAAGTATTGTTTGCTATTTTAAGTGCTTTATATGCTTTAACTCATTTAAACTTTAAAACAGAATTACAAGTCAAATACCATTATGATTTCCACTTTACAGGAGAGAATAATGAGTCAGGATGAGTTTAAATGTGATGGGGGCCAAACAGGACAGCATATAAGCTCCTCCCTGCCCACGAGACTGTGTGTCTTGAACTTCACTGGTAACACTGTCCAGAATGTTCTTATTTATTTCCATGTGTGATCACCCTCCAGAATCTATACTCAGAGGACCGGCACCTTGCTTCATCCCTTTAACTCACGCGTTTCTAAGCAGAGCATCTTGCACGGAGTGAGCTCCCAGCACTTTTGTACGAGCTGAACAAATGAGAAAGCTGTGATGGATGAGGAGGCCTGCTGCGTAATCTTCGACATAATACAGACAGACGGAGTAGTGGGGGATTGGGGCAGACGTGGCTCCATATACCATTTACCATTAAATGATTCTAAATAACTATTCCAAAATGCAAATTTAGTCAAAATGTTTTAGGTGATGTAGGTGAAAACATATTTGGGACAATTTTAAAACTTTTCCCAAAAATGAAATAAAAACAGTATTTACAGATACCTTTTTGTGTTAATTTGTATCGCAAATGGCTTAGCTTTTGGGGGATTTGAATCCCTGTAACTCAGGATGATTTTAATATGTATTTTCATATTAGGTACAACAAATAAGATGGTTTTGGCTCAGCTTCAAAAGACAAAACATTGAGGAAAATATTGCTATATTCAAACATTTCACATCATTTTGTTAACTTCTCACTTTGCCACATATGTAAAAAGTTGAGGAAAGACAGATTTCTTTTTTCTTTTCTTTTCTTTTTAAAGGATTTTATTTATTTGGCAGAGAGAGGTCACAAGTAGGCAGAGAGGGAAAGACAGATTTCTTAAAGGATAGACTGAGTACTGGTTTTCTTAATTCAAGTCAGCAGAGTGAAGCTGCACAGCTGAAAATTCTGGTTTGTTAAATTCTGATTAAATGAAGTTTCTGGTTTTATTTTGCTTTGTTTTGTTTATTTTTCTGTATCAGGACTTCACAGGCTTATCCAACAATCAATACATGCTTTTCTTTTTGTCTTTACCAAGCTATGGGACTTTCAAATTATTGTCTTGGTTTTAGTCCCTCAGGTGTGAGGCATTTCAGTCTGAAAAGACTTCTGAGCCCTTTGCTGTGTGTGCGTTAATTAGAGTTGGTTTCCTGATCTTTGCTGTCAGTTTCCTCTGCTCCACAATTTGAGAGACAGTGATGCTAAACCAATCCTCAAAGGTCTCTGGAGACCATTTCCAGTTGCATTACTGATTTATTTTTGTCTTGACCAGATGGCTCCAGGTTCCTATGACTGTACGGGAGTCCTTTTGATTACTCTATTTATCTCTCCCGTTGCTCAATTTAAGGGTCAAATCTCATGTAACACATTTGCCGGCAAGATAAACCATTCAAGCCCACTGCTGCTTGGACACCATACTTCTGACATATGCTCTGTGGCTCATTACACACCAAAGTTATTAGATTTAATACATGTTTTTATAAACTCCATAACAATAGCAGACAGGGTTTTTATTGTTTTTTTTGCCGTCCCTCAGAATATGCAGCCAATGGAAAAGCATGAGCCAGGAGGACTTTGCAGGAAGGAGGGGACTCTGTGGGTCCCCCAAGGCGCTCTCACTGAGGCTTCCTTGCCTTTATGGAGGTGGCCATGAAAAAGATGAGCAGAACATTTTTAATGAAACCAATAAAAATGCAAAGGAAGATTTAATGTTTAAAGAAACAATAAATCAAAACTGACAACTGAAATGCAATATTTCACCATGAGATTGAGGAAATCAATTCATCCAAAGGGCACACTTGGCTTCTGTTAAAAAAAAAAAAAATCCCCACATACTCACACAATAAAAGCTATCATATCAGGCGAAGCTAAATAAGCTCTAGTTAATGGATTTTGAAACCTTGAAAAACATGCATGAAGCCAGACAATACAGAGTCTCATGGCATATGGACACACACACACACCACAATATGTACAATCTGAGAATCATATATTACTGTGATCAGAACCCTCTCTAAGTGGGGGGTTAGGATATCAAAAAAATTGCCCATTGTTAAAGATGCTCAATGGGCTCAAGGTTGCCTAATTGTCAGTTTATTTATTTTGATTTCTAAATCATTTCCCTTTAAGATTCCTCATACAGTGAAAAATATAAATGAATCCTTAAAACAGAAATAGTAACTTGGCTGCTATCCTCAGTAAGAAAACAAAGCAAATTAGAATCTTTGGGCCCATCTCATCAAGCTTATGTAAAGAGACCCTTAGGAAAATTAAATTTAACAAAAAGTATTCCTGCCTTATAAGGGCTCACAAGTCAGTGAGAAAGTGTCACCTGTACTAGAGTTTATAATACAATGGAGTTTATAGTAATAGTTGCAACAGAGGTTAAAATATGCAATAAAATGTGCCCAGACATCTTAGAATGATTTTAAGAGGAGATGTGTCTTGATGTAGGCCTGAGATGGAAGAGAGCAAGCTAATATAATTTGGGGAACAGAAAAGAGAGTTAAGGGTAGAGAATGACTTCAGCAGTGCAATGAAGGGAGTTCCAGTTCAAGATGGTGACACAGGAAGTTATAGCTATACATGGAACAATTTCCTCCAACAAACAAACAAACAAACAAACAAACACCATAAAGCCTGGCAGAATCTTCACATCAGGCAAATGAGCGGGAAACTGCATTGAAGTGGTAAGAAAGGCTTAGACACAATCTCACCATCAACCCCATCCCTGCTATAGCAACTCACAATCAGGAGAGAACTCAAAACCCAGAGCTTTTCCCTGAGGAGTGAAAGGTTTATACCCCATATCGGGCACCCCAATTTTAAAACTGGCACCTGAGAGACAAGCCCCCAAAACATCTATCTTTGAAAACTAAAGAGGACCCGCACCCATGAGACCCACAGTGCTGTGGCAAACCCAGTGTTGTGCTGTGAAAAAACAGACTCACCTGCCCTGGGGCTCACAGAGAAGCAGCCCTTTGAAAAGCACACAGACTTTATGCAAAAAAGACTCATTTCCTAATTTTAAAGCACTGGTTTGAAGGACAGAAGCTTGCTGGGATAGTTTCCATAGACAAAGGCTGCTGAGTGCCATCTTCCTGCTCTCCATCTGCTTTGCTAAAACCAGTGGGCACCATCTTTTTTTTTTTTTTTTCTATTTTAATTCCTTTTTTTTTCCCTTTTTCTTCTTTTCCTTTTTTATATTCTTTTCTCTTTGCACTATTTTTCTTCTTTCATTTTTTTCTTTCCTTGCTTTGGTCTTTCTTTTTATTTATTTGTTTGTTTATTTATTTATTTATTCATTTGGCAACTGCCATCTTTGCACTCTCCTTCTGCCTCATTCCAGCTAGCAGGTGTCATCTTCACACTCTCCCTTTGCCACACCTGGTATTTCCAAGAATGGAGTTTTCTACAGATGTCTGCTGCCCCAGTTTTTTTGTCCGGTGACCCGGTTTTTATGGCTACAACCCAGAGGCCACCCATTGATCACCTGTCCCTGGCGTTTAAGGGGGCTTGTGTTCCTGTGTCCTATGGGACTACAACAAACAGAGATTCCGTTCTTGGCAGATTACCACTCCCAGGGCACTGCACAAATAGGAGACTAAAACATAAAACCAGTCTTTCCCTTGGCCAGGAGCTTGGGGCTGAGGGGCAGGCTTCTGGTTTGGCAAACTAGAAGGGGCCTATGGAGTTACTCTAAGAAAATGGAGGCTTGTGGATACAATGTTTGTGCCCTCCCTCTGCTTCTCTCCAATTTACCAGTATCTTCCAGAAGAGAGCTTACACCCTTCTCTGCTACCTTGATTGTTGTAGTTGCTGCCAGGGGACACTGCTATATCTCCTGGGTCTGGTAGCCAGTGGAACCTATGCTTGTGGGTCCCATAGGATTGTAACCAACAGAGAAAGAGTTCTTAAACAGCTACCACCCTCAGGGCAGATCCAGGAGCTCTATCTTTCTGTGAAAAAGGCTTAATTAGCTTATTATCATAGCTGTAATCTGAGTGGAAGTCTTCTGATTAAGCACACTTCTAAGAGCTGACAATAAACCTTTTCTGAGATCTTGGAGGCCAGGCACTATCTTTGTACTCTCCCTCTGAAACGTTCCAGAGCATCAGCATCTCTTGGACGAAAGTTCTTATATGTGTCTGATGTTACAGTTTTCACATCTAGTGTCCTGGTTTGCTTGGCTGATGCCTAGTGCATACCACTTGATTTAATGGCTCTAGTGGCCAGGAGAGCTTGCATTCCTGGATCCCACAGGGCGGTAACAACCAGAGAGACATTTCTTAGCAGGTTATCACCCCAGAGCACTGTACAGACGGAAGACTAAAACAAACACCCGGTCTTTCTACGAAAGAGGCTTACTTGCTAGTCTGAGACATTTGGCCTTATGGGCAAGCTTCAGATTTGGCAGACATCTAGAGGTTATGGAAGTACTCTCAGGGAACACAAGAAAGAGGATGTCATCTTTGTGCTCTCTTTCTGCCTTGCCATAGCTCACCAGTATCTCCCAGAAAGCAGCCTATACACTTGTTTGGATCTCTGATTGTTGTGACTGCTGCCCAGGGGACACTGCCAGATTGCAAGGCTCTGGTTTATGCTTGCAGTTCATAGGAATGTATCTATTGGCATTCTTTAAAAGCTGCTGCCTGAAGGTCTGGCTTCCTATCAGCCTGAATCTAGGTGATGACTGGGATTCTCCCCTTTGAGACACTGACTGGTTTTGGTACACCATCAAGACTGGGAGCTATTAAAAATAAAATAGCCTGCTTGGCCAAACATAAGGCTTGAGAGACAACCAAGAGCCAGGGCAGGGTTGAATGATAAGGTTTATCTCCTATACAAGGCCAATCTTTCAAGACTGGGAGAGGTGGTTCTTTCATTTAATGCATAGAAACAAGCACAGAGAGTCAAGCAAAATGAAGAAACAGAGGAATATATTCTAAATAAAGAACAAGACAAAACAGAAAAAAGTCCTTAACGAAACAGAGATAAATAATTTACCTGATAAAGAATTCACAGTAGGGACGCCTCAGTGGCTCAGTGGGTTAAAGCCTCTGCCTTCAGCTCAGGTCATGATCCCGGGGTCCTGGGTTCAAGCCTCACATTGGGATCTCTGCTCAGCAGGGAACCTGCTTCCCTTCCTCTCTGTCTGCCTGCCTCTCTGCCTACTTGTGATCTCTGTCTGTCAAATAAATAAACAAAATCTTAAAAAAAAAAAAAAAGAATTCAAAGTAATAGTCATAAAGATGCTCAGTGAGTTTGGGAGAAGAATGAATGGGCATAATGAGAACTTCAACAAAGAGAGAGAAAATACTAGAAAGTTACAAACAGAAGTCTTGGAGTAGGATACAATAACCAAATTGAAAAATACACTAGAGGAGTTCAATAACAGAGCAGATGAAATAGAAGAAAGGGTCAGAAATCTAGAAGATAGGGCAGGGGAACCTGCCCAATGAGAGCATTAAAAAGAATAAAAAAGGGGGGGGGGCAAAAGTGCAAATGTAAAGGAAAGCTGGGGTGGTTATATTTATATCAGGGCAAAAGAGACAGTAAACAAAGACTATAATAAGAAACAAAGAAGAGCACTATATGATGATAAAGAGGTCAATCCAACAAGAGGGTGTAATGTTTATAAATATTTATGCACCAGCACAGGAACACCTAATATGTAAAGCAAGTATCAACATATTTAAAGGCAGAAATAGCAACACAATAATAATAGGGGACTTCGGTACTTACTTACATCAATGGATTATCTAGGTAGAAATTTTAATTTAAATTATATTAAATTTTTTAATAAAAAATTTAAAAAATAGTTACAATTAGATAAAGATAGAAACAAAGCAGTGCAAAAAATATATGAGAGACAGGGAACATGTGTTCAGAAGGTGATGTGAGAGACTAGGGGACAGAAGGGTAATATCCACAATAGATAATAATGGAACTAATGAAAATGGCTGTATATGAGCTGTTTAGTCTTGGTACTATGCCAGGTGGTTATCATGAATTTCACATCTAATTCTCCCCACAGCTCTTCAAGGCAGGTACTAACTTCATTTTACAGGTGAGGAAAGGGCGGCAATGCGATCTTTTATCAGTTGCCCATTGTCCCGGGGTTTGTAAGTGGCAGAGCCAAAATTCCAAACCTCTGTGTTTCTGTGACATGGGGACACTGCAGATCTTTGTACTGGTGCCAGACAAGAATGAGCAGGAGGTTTCTGACTGACCAGTCAGCTCATCTACTGCTGACTTGGCTTACTCCTACATTCATGCACCTGCAATGTCCCCAAGTACCCACCCCCAAATTGTCCAGTGCCACTGTTTCCACAAGACTCCCCATGATATGTCCAACCCTCAAAGACTGAGTTCTGCTAACTATAGCAATTCCAGTTCCAGTTCCATACTCCATTATCTTCTTGCATTATTCTGAAAGTGTTGGTTCATGTGTGTGTTTTATCTTCCTAAAGAAATATCTATTTGAGAGAAGAAATATTTTTCTGCCCTTTATTTTTTTTATCTTCCACAGAGTTAAGAAGTTAACTTCCCTATGCTGATTGATTATATTTTTCTTGAGATTCTTTCTCAGTCCCACCCCAAATGCTTGCCAAATGCCATACTGAATACTTCCCTCAACAACCAAGTCCTGGAACACACATTTTCTGCATGTGAGCCTGATGCAGGTCCTAGAACATACACAATCTCACTTATTTCTCACGAGTGTTGCCTAGAACAATTCAGCAATATTGGGGAGTATGATCAGAGTCACACAATACCAGTGTAGAAAAGAGAGAGGTAAGATTTGGACATGAGTTAGTCCTCCAGAGCTAAGATCTCCTGTATGGTCTTGTCTCCTCTCAGTACCTGTTTCCACTGGATCCCTACTGTACTGGGTTTTTCCTGAACTTTGTGAACTTTTCTTATTAGTTCTACATTGTTTAGTTAAAACAAATAAATGTTTCTTTCAATGGTCTTTAATGTAGGTGCATAAATAGAAACCAATTTCAGGATAATATAAACTAAACATTCATATGGATGACACTCAATTCTATCTGAAATATGGGAAATGAGGGGAGATATATATATATATAGAAAGAGAGAGAGAGAGAGATCCTAAATATCTGATATTTTTTGTTTCATAAAAACAAATTTTAACCATTTTGTAGTATACTTTTCAAGAATATATATTTTGCATTTTCACAGCAGTTATGGAATGCACTTTTTTAATTTAAATTCAATTAACCAACATATAGTACATCATTAGTTTCAGATGTAATGTTCAATAATTCATCAGTTGCACATTAACAACCAGTGCTCATCACATCACGTGCCCTCCTGAATACATTTTAAAATACATTTTTATAGACATCAATTTTTGTGCTATGAAGCAATATGTTTGTTCACTGTTTTTTGCTTTTTTCTTTGTTTGTTTCTTCCTTCAATTACATGTCAGCTGTCACATACCCTTCTGTTATCAAGAATATATCTAAAAGCCCACTTCTAGGTCACTGCTTTTAATTCCTGTGGGAAGAGATGCTCAAAAAGCAAGCTTGTTAATGAAATCACAATGCCTGAATGACACCCAGGGGAATAAAGTGTATAGGTTTAGTGCCTGGCTTTGTCACAGCTGTTTTAGGAGCTTAAGGGCCTCTGTGACATCTTCCTTGTCCATGTCTTTGGTTGAGCTGGCTAAAGTCAGATTCCTTGGGCAGATATTATGGCAAATAGGAATTCTATGGAGAGTTTTTTGCAAGATCTCTTTCAGTGACAGCAACAAAGGGGCACAGAATTATTTTGATTTTTAAATTCATTATCTAATTTTGGAGACTAAAAACACATCACATTTACATTACCAGAAGAGTGGATAAGCATCAAAAAAGATTTTGTGGCCAGGTAAGTATGGGGCCAATGTACCTTTGAAAAAGTGAAAGATACATCTGGAACAGCAACTCCTAGCTGGGCGAAACCTTGGAGGTAAGAGTACGGAGGTCACACGGGGGTCGTTAATAACTTAGGTGGGCTTGATATCTGACCAGCTGGATATGCAATGACTTATTTCTGAGCAAAGATAGAAATCTTCAGTGCCCAGAGTTCCCTTGTGTTCATGTGTAGAATGTCTTTGCAATGCTTATTGGCTGCTCCTAACTTTAGACCTGTGACTGTCAGCTGTTTCGCAGAGCCAGGGCCTCTCTGAAGTCATTCCTTATGAGGCTTTGTGAAAAATTTGGACAGCTTAGGACACACACATGTAGGTGAGGAAAAAAGAGAAAGAGAGAGAGATGAGAAAGTGGGTAGATTTTATTTTTTTAAAAGTTGGCCTTTATTTTTTAAATAACCTTGTACTCCTTTTCAATTTCCCCTTGAAACCGTTTCTCCTCTGCTCGTTCCCTTTTTCTTCATTATTTTAATGGCTACATCTTTGCTCTGATGTGTCAATGGGAGTGGAAAATCCTGTGAAGCCAGGGCTTAATGAAACGCCAGCTGGAACAGAGGGATAAAGTTTCTTTGGAGCAGCTTCAAAGGGATGCGGGCTGGGCGAGCTCCGGGACAATGGCGCCCAGGCCCGAGGACAGGGACAGCCTGGCCAGCTGGCCCTGGCTGGCCCTAACGAGGCGTGAAGGGATGGGGACTAACGTCACTGAGCCGTCAGGGGTGCAGGATGGGGGATTTTAACCATTCTGTCTCACACACAGGCTGTGTCCTTATATTTCACAACAAATGGTATTTTCATGATACGAAGGGCCAAAATGTGACTTCTGCTGGTAGAAGCATGAGCTAATTTTTGCTCAAATGCCCTGGCTTCCTGAAGCTTGCCAGGCACCTCCCCTCTCCCCTTCTCCCATTTTGGAATAAATTTTACATTTCTTTTTATAAGAGAATTACCACAGGAACTTTAGTTTTGATAGGACTTGAAAGAGATTTATGAACACTCATTGGTCATTTTTGGTCAGGTGGCATTTTTCTTTTCTTTTTTCGTGACTAAAGCAGGCAAAGTGACTTGGAAATAGGCTATAAATTTAGAAGGCTCAAACGTCATGTCTGGTTGCTGGCCCCATTCACACCTCAGTTTCAGAGGCCCTTGTACTTTGAATGACATCACATATAATCGGCTTCAGTTTAAACTTAGAAGGGATATTTAGGAAACTACAAGGTACCTCAGCCTCTATATGGTTCATTTATGTATATTAATATGCCTAGTATAAACCTGCCTTCTTACCCCTGGTATTTTGCTATTGAGGGCATTTGATCAATTATAATGAGTAGCTTATTTCATTAAGTTATTACCTTCAGACATCTTAAACCTGTATTTATAGTGGTTATTTCTTTGTAAACTAAGCCTTCTGAAAGCTAAAATACTTCAAGTCTAGAACAAGAATGGAAAAATAGTTTTCACCCATTTCCCTTGCTTATGAGAACTGACAAACATGGGTTTGGGTTATGTTTTATGTCCCAAATAACAAATATTTACTGAGAAACCAAGATTGATATGGTCCCTACTCCTCATGGCTTAGAAAATATAAAATATGGACCTTTGTTCAATTCAGTTCCATACGCAGGCATAATCACCCATCATTTGCAGCTATTCAGCTACCTGGCAACGGATAAACCCAAATAGGAGATTGCCCTGCCTTCAGGAGACTTTCTTATGGGCAAGAAAGACAGGACTCTACATATGAAATTCCATTTTTATTGGTCCAAACAACAGAACAGCAGAAACTTCATATGATCTAATTTAATTTAACGGTAAATTTGAAAAATGAAATATGTGTAGAATAATGTGGCTTTTGGCCAAGGATTCCCAAAGGAGAAGACATTTCAATTTGACCTATAAAGAGAAACAGATATTCCAGAGGAAATTCCATAAACAAAAACCTAAAGGAAAGAAGTGACATGGTATGTAAGGAGAACAACAAAAACCAATAAAATGATTTTGAATCATTCAAGGAAGTAAAGAAGTTCTGCAGATGATGCCAGCAAGGTCAGTCAAACAAGAACAAGGAGGACTTTGAGCTTCTGGCTTGGGCTTAATTCTGTAGGTTACTGGGAGGCAAGGGAGTGTTTCAATGACTAGAGTGACCCAGTCAAGTATAGCATGTTGGGTACACCATTCTGCCTCTTCTGTGGAAGAGAGATTTGTGGGAACATTATCCTCCACTTGCTTCACCCCTCACACACCCCTTCTCTGTGCTTGTCTGTCTTGCAGGCTAGTCACTATGCATTGCCTAGGCCCCTTGCCATCTCAGTGTTGGTAGGGATTTATCAACGGAAAGCACTGGCAACAGTTTGAAGTCAATCAGAAGGAGGGATAGTTTGTTTTATTCATTCCCGCAGATCCCTCTCTGCTTCCTTACATGTTTAGCCATGGTCATTTTCCTCCATGGTCACAACACCTATGAGGCAGTCCCTCTTCTTTGACCAGACTCCTTTTGGCGTGGTCATGACTTTCTGCTTTTGCTAGTTTGGGCCTTTCATCATATCCTTTTGGCTTCTTTACCTCCTCTCCCCCTCTTACTCTTGAGAATGGTCCCTTTATTAAACTCAATTAACTCCTCTGAGTTTAGCATCTCATTTTTCGCCAGGACATTGATAGAGTGTCAAAGATGGAGATGGAATGTTTAATTGGGAGAACACTATGATAGCTCACCTGAAAGAGATGAGGCGCTAGACTGCACTTGTTATATTCTAGAGGAATTTAGGGTATAAAGATCAGTGACTGATTAGACCAGGTACTCTAAGACCAATCGGTATGAGGTCAATTTTTAGAGGGGCAGTCAGAAGACTAGAAGAGGGTCTTAAGGGACAAAAGTCAATGTAAGTGGGGCCCCAGGGAAGGGGTTAGAGACACGGCAGTGAATACTGATCCTAACACAAAAATAGTTTGAGTCCACTTTTGCCTATCTGAAAGTCTTACAGTGCTATGACTATTATAAAGCACTCTACTCTGGTGAAGGTCTAATATATAATTGTAATAATTACTGCATTTCCTTTGGATATTTTTATGCTTAGATTAGCATGTTTTAGTCCTACACAGAAGTAAATCAGAGGCTTGTAAGGAGACAAGAGATAGTATACCTCCCAATTCTTTAGTTTAACTAGAGCTGCTCTCTCCTTTAAGACCTTCTTTTGGGGTGCCTCGCTTTCTAACAGGTTAAATGTCCAACTCTCGATTTCAGCTCAGGTCATGATCTCAGGGTCCTGAGACTGAGGCCTGTGTCTGGCTCTATGCTGGGTGTGAAGCCTGCTTAAGATTCTTTCTCTCCCTCTGCCCCTTTTCACTCCATGCACTCTCTCAGGAAAAAAAAAACAAAAACAAAAACAAACAAACAAACAACAACAATAACAACAAAAACCCAAAATAAAACAGACCTTGTTTCTTCTCAAAATGCTCAGTCTTGTGTCTCTATCTACCCACTCTTGACACTTACTGTTAGTCGCAGATAAGGGGAGGGGAAAATAACACCAACTATTCTACACTATTTTGTCTTTGTCTCTGAAGCAGCTCTGACTTTTAGTGTCTTCTATAGGGTAGATGTTTCCCCTGAATGATGATGATGAAGCCATTTGGTAACACACCCAGGAGGAGTTGAAGGTAAAAATCAGATAACCTACAAGTAAATATTTCAGTATAACTCTCACCCATCTCGTCTTTAATTTAGTATATGTAATTTACAGAGCAAACAATTAATACCTGGATAATCAACCAACCAAGTGACTTGAAATCACTGTTTTTGGTGAAGCTACTACCATCCTGATGAAGCAACATACAAAAAATAATCAGATGCCTAAAAAGTCTGTACTCATAAAGGCATTCTTTTCTTGCCTCAGCTATAGGTGCTTTTGTAGGAGTCTATGGCCTACTGCTCTGTGCTGGAGCCCTCCTATGTCTTTATCCCAGCCAGGGAGGCTTTGCTTAAGGCCAGAGCACCTAAGAGAAATTTTCTTCAAGCTGCCACTATAGTAACAGTAGCTCCCCCTTGGTCAAAGGTGCCATAAGCTGTTGTGTCCTGCCAAGGTCAAAATACCTCATGGTCCACATAAATCCTTATACCGTGTTCAAAGCAATAAAAGCCAATTTCACAACTCTAAATTCCACCTGGCTTAATAGGAGCTTTTTAAAACTTTGAGATCAAAATGCTCTGTCCACCCATTCAAAGCTGAGGCTCAAAGCTACAGTCTTGGCCTCACCAGAATTCTCAGCCACTAAATGGTTATTTGTTCTACCAGATCCAATTTTTATTACCCAATATTACCAGACAATGCACAAAGATATCACAGTTCTAAACTTACTTCACTAGAGTACATCAATCCCTGTCCCACCACTGGCTTAAAGAGTAAGTAAAAATTGTCAGAAGTTTCACACTATCTTGTGTGTGTATTCCCATCACTGTAATTAGCATCATTTGTTTGATCATTATGCCATATTTTCATTCCTATAATAAAATAAGGGGACCACTGTAAGAATGTTGGGAATACCTAAGTTTCTGGTGTGAAAAGAAGGCTTGTTTGTGTTTCCATTTATTGGGACACCGTTAGTAAACTGCTGATAAAATTGCTAGTGACAAGATAGGCTCCATATCTCAGAGGAGTTAAAGGTTCATCAGAAATCTCTAATATTGCTGTTTGCCTCTTGCTGAGATGTATTTATATAAAATCATTTTTGTAATTGCTAGCATTAAAACTGATTGAACTTCAGAATCAGTTTCCAGCCTTTATTTCTCGGTTAATGTTTACAGGCAGAAGCGCCTGCGACCATGGTTTCACCAAGCTTGATGGAGTTTCATTCCTTCCTCACTGGCACACCACTACCTACAGTTCTCAGAGAATACTGCCAATCCATGTACCCACAACTTCCTTTAATTTTGATGAAAATGCATGTCACATTTTATTTTTATAACTTGTGGCTGTAGGGAAGGGATGCTCTAGATGAAAAGGCATGGAGATATTTTCTAGGACTGCCATTTTAGTTGCCTCAACTATTTTTGGGGAAGTCCTTAGGAAGGGTTTATTGAAACTGAATTCAGCATATGCAACATTTCAGAGGCACTTGAGGATATATTTGAACACCAACGATGTTCAACCACATAGCAGAAGTGATCATCTCTATGAAATAATAAGCATTGTGCTTTCATAACAGGGAGGAAAAAAAAAACCCTATTTCAGCTAGATGTGTTACTTGATGGATTCAGATCTATTTTTATTTGCGCAGTCACTCTTGAGTGCCTACAGTCTGGCTGGGATTGAGCTACAGACACAGGAAAGCAGAGGAACAGTCAACATCCTTAAAATATAGTAAATATACACACACACTTGAAGCATATGACACAAAATTAGATATAATTAATTATGACAGTTCCCCAAATGCAATAAGAACATAGGATAAAATGATTCTTCATGTAACAAAGTTGCTACATTATGTGGGCTTTCAGGACCTCAGCCTCTTTGGCTGCTTTATGGCATATACCACCTCAGGCATCTGACAAAAAACTAAGCTTAACTGTGAGAAACACACTCACATACACAATTGTGCAATCCATATTGGGGAGGGTGTTATGGATTCCCTGTACCACATCTATAAATCTTCCCCCTGCCTGGGAGTCTGTCAAGCCCAGATTAAGATACTTTACATTGCTAGGACTCTTTTGAGCTCCAAATACAGGAGGCTTTGGTTCCTTTAGTAAGTATTGTTTTCAGCTTTGGCTGCAACTTTCTCTTTCGAACTTATCTTTTACTAAACTCCATCACGAACCTTCTCCTGTCAGGAAGATAGCCTAGCTGCTGTTGCACACTTTTTTTTTTTTCCCCCGCCACATATCTTGCTCTTGTTCTCATTTCTCAGTGATGCATTCACACATATTTATGATGACTCAAAAAGGCATAATATGGTGCCTCATACATATTTACAGTCCCTGGAATACATTAAGGAGCAGACAGACCAAAAGCCCTGTCCTCATGGAGGTTACATTCTACTCTACAGGAATGACTAACTTGTTCTTGCCCTCCCCTGTCCTACCAATTTGTCAGACCAAGATACAGTCCTATATCCTCTGTGAAACCAAAGTTCCTTTTCTCTGATATTTTTGTATTTTCTAAAATGTAAACCACCTGTTCAGTCTTCAGCAAGCAACACTTGACTGGGTGGGAGCTTTCCTGTATCTAGTCATCACATCTATTTAGTTTGATGCAGCTCCTTAAATTCTCATGACCCTGACATACTTCTTTGCCCTCTCTATGTAGTACCTATTAGGTACTCAGGACATTTTGATTGACTGATGGTCATATATGCTATGCTTTCCTGTAATAGCCTATCATAGTTAAGAAACCATTGTAAGGAAAATCTTGCATTTGTATGTCATTTTAACCTTTGTATTAACATATATTATTCTACTACATTCTCAGTATAATCTCTTCATTTCTAAGGTAAGCAGGGAAAGGGGTATTATTTCAATTTTAAATACAGGAGAGTTAAAGGAAATTCAGTCACTTGCTCAAAGTCACAGAGAAAATTAGTACCCAAACTAAGAGTAGATTTGAAGTCTCTTGGGTCTTATCTTATGCCTAGTTCCCTCCACACTCCATAGGGTTACAGTATTATGAAACAACCTGCTAGGAAGCACAATCAATACTTTAGGCAGAGCAAAATGCAGTGCACAAGAACTTTCAATTACTTGTGAGGGGGTGGGAGACAGACAACTGCAACTGAAATCTGCGGGTAAGTCAAAGACTTCCATTTAGTTCAGCATCCTCCTCCACAAAATGGAGACGAGTAGCTTAATACAACATGTTCCTTCCTCTTCTCTCCGATCTTACATTTATGTTTGTACTCCAATCCCACTGCCCATTGCTCCAGATCCTATCTGTATGGGACAGTTTACTATGTGATCTAGAATATGATCATAAACTTGATAATACGGACTTCAAGTTACCTAAAGGGAAAAGAGGCCTAACAACTTATTTCCTAAAGCCTCATGTAATAATGGGGTTATACTGAAAATGTATGGCACCATATTTGCTAACACAAAGTTAAAAGCACCATATAAATGAAAGCTCCAAACCACATGAAAGTTCCAATCCAAAACCCAGTCCCAAAAAGGGTTATTTCCAACTACCAACGCAGATATGGATTTTCCTTCTTTAGATTAACAGAATTATGAATTCTGTTCTATGAACAGAATTATGAATTATGAATGATTAACATTCATTCTAAGGAGTGTGCTTATGTACAGTCTTGAACTAAATACAGTGTTGCCTCCCCCCTTAACAGGAAGTCTATAGTAATTCATTCATAAGGCCCTTCAATATTTTTAGTCATTTCTTTAAAATAATCTCAGTAGGTTCTATTAAAACCCACTAAAGTTTAGTCCAGCTGAATACTATAGTTTCCATTCCTCAAGGGCAGTGGTAATTTACCCTGCCTGTTGGGGCAGTCAGGTCAGCAACCTTAATCCTTCAAACTGTAGGTGTTGACCTTTCTCCAAGGCTGCATCTCACTCATTCTCATGGAAAGTGCACTTCAATGAGAACCTACCCTGTGTACTTCCTCTTTCTACAGCACACACCATTAACACGCAAGGTGCTTCAAAACACTTGACTGAATAGATGAATTCATGACTCCCAATAGCATAATTTATTATTTGATAGAGAAAAATAAGGACTTTAGCCTCTGTTTGTTTGTTTTCTAACCATCTACTGTCCATTTTACCTAAGTGCAAAGTATGCGTTTAAGACATGAGAATATGTGACATGTAGGTAATGGGCTTAATAAAAATTCTTTACATATGATTATCTCATTATTATTATACAGCTTCAGACTATGATTTTCTATACCCCAAACTGAAGAAATATGTGATTAAAAAGGTTATTATTCTATTTAAAGCACAGATGTGTTTAAGCAGCCATAATGGTTTTCTTTAATGTGTTGAGAGGGGGGGTAGCTTGGAGACCTGGAGGCTGTCTCCCAGCTTCACAACTGAGGAGCTGTGTGACATTTGTCAAACCAATTAACCTCTCTGTGTTTGAGAGTTTCCATGTTTTAAGGAGGTTAAAATAATACTTGTTTTCTATAGCTGTCTACACCCACAAAGTGAAAGACATGTCTTAGGGGAGCTAAGGCAATTATTCAGATGATTCAGGCTAAAATCAATCCTGCCATGGAAGAAAAGGAAAATAGTGTGCATTTGGACCTCAGCTGTCCAGACTGCCTGTCGACATCAATCAAATTCAGAGAATAAATGGTTCAACCCTTTGCTTCCCTTTGCTTGTATTGTGAAAGCACCTTAAGGGGCATATTAGCTTGTTAAGACCAATGAGTGAATCATTAATGGCTTCAGGTCACTTAACATACAGCCAAGAATACTTGAAATGTAAGAAGGCTCTGGATGACTGGAATTCCTGGGTTTTAAAGGACAGTCATCTCCTAAGTCACCTTCAAAATTAGGACCAAAAGGCCAAGGGAGGAAAAAGGAACCCAGACATGGTTTTCTGACCAGTATGTGCTTGACATTGTGGCAGGTGTCTCATTCATTTACTTACTTCATTCAGCCCTCCAAACAACAGTATCAGGTAGGGAGTTCCAGAGGAGGAAACTGCAGCTCAAAGAGAGTGAGAAGCCCCAAATCCTAGAATCAATAGCTGACACCCTGGGACCTGGAACTTCATTCCAAGTGAATGAGTGGGTGAGCTACCCTCCATATCATTCATGCCCTGAATGCAGGCCTGATATGATTCAATAAAACTCAATAAACATTAGTGAATCCCTACAAAGTGCCAAGCATGATGTCAGGAGATGGCCAGAGTAATATAAATGAGGCATGGTCCTACTATCATAGACTTTGACCTGCAAAAGGTAAGAGTGACACACATGAACTTGATGGTACTACAGCATGAGCCATGTCCATGAAAGTTCAGAGAAGAGGCTGAGCCACACGCTCCTAGAAATACCTCTATGGAATACAGTAGAAAAATATTATCCCCAGGACTTGGAATTCATTTTCCCCTTGCATTAAATCAAAGGTCAGGAGAAAAGTCTAGCCTAGGTAGGTGGGTTCATTGTGCAGAGAAGATAGAGCCTAACACTTAACCCCAACTTTGTAGTCTGAATATCAGTGACATCTTTTATAGTATGCTAAAAACGGCACAAGTTGCTTAACTTCTCTGAGCCTCCAGAGCCTGCTTTGGTAAAAGGATGAGGGAAATGGCTGCTTCATTGGACTCCTGTAATTAGACAGAAATCATGAATGGAGAATGCCTATTATATTACCTGACATGTTTAATAATAAAGAAGATGTCACCATTTTAAGTCCAATTCTTTCTTCTTAAAAAGGAATATGATGGACAGCTAACAAAGAGTCCATTAAAGTCTATCAGGGATTAAAGAGTGGATTCTTAGTCTCTGTTGGCATTGTTGTTCTTGAGTTAAATCATTCATGGAACAAACAATATATATATGTATATATGTATATATTTAAGTTAATTAAGCATTATGAGTCAGCCTCTGTTCTTGGCATACAGTGTATTCATTACCTACCAAACAAATTCTGACATTTAAGAACATTTTTATAATGGTCCTGGTCTCTCCTCCCAAAAGTAAAATTTGTCAAGTCACCTTAGCTACCATTTGAATTCCTCCTTTTGTTATTCTGAAATTTCTTTGCCTATAAACCCTACTCTGGCACATAAAGCAGCCTTAAATAATAGTGCTAACCAATTGTGTTTTTTGATCAGCTGATCTCTGTACTTTCTACCAAAACAAGACTGACTGAAGTGTCAAGGTCAACTGGAACATCTTCCTCATAGAACAGAGTCACTTCAGGTTTGGGAGCTGGGCTTTATCCACTTAAAACTCTGGCCAGTGTCTGAAATATAGTGTTTCCATGTAGTAATGGGATGGGATATACATTGATTGGATGTGTAAATTCCAGTTTGAAAAACCATCAAGAGCCTATTTAAATAGGAGCAAAAATAGAATTGTTAGAGGACAATGCAATGGTCTTCCCTCCGCTCTGAAGTCCTTGTTAGCGGCACAGTTTATAAATTGAGAAGATGTACATGGTTATCAGATTCTCCTAAGAATTATTAGCCAGCTACCAGCAGAACCCAACTGACCAAGTAGAGAATATTGATATATAAAAGACACATGGCTTCCTCAATTAACAAACTGATCATTCATATAACCTGACCCTATGAGAATCTAGTAAGGGAAAAGCAAGGCTGGACTGTCCTGAATCCTCAGTTTAAATGAGACCCCCAGTGCAGGAGGCACACTGGCTAAACACTGTGAAATAGACAGGAAGAGATCTGCATTAGGTCTTGGCCAGGATAAGTACAAAATCCTCATGATCTGATAGAGAATACAAACAGAAAGGATATTTTATTGGACAATGATAAAACTTGGTTGTAGATGAGGAGATACTGATTGGAGATATTCCAGTTGGATAGAGAGGCAAAAAATGTTTCAAAATGTCCCTCCCTATAGCCATGTTGAAATTAGGGTGGTGACAAGGCCCTTAGATTAGAGGCATGCTCCCCAAAGGCCTCAAGCTAAGAATTACAATCAGAGGAGACAGATGCTTAACATGCAGTGCTGCAGCCAGGAAAGAGGCTAATGAGATTCTAGGCTGCTTGTCCACAGGGCCAGCCATCACAGTGTCACCAGGCAGGGAGGCTGTTGTCCCTCTTACAACCACTCTTCTGAAACTGCATGTGTGACATGGCATCTGATTCTCAGCAGCCTAGTAGTGACATTGTCTACTTAGTCTAGCTAGACTGCAGCAAGGAGACAGGGTGCTGATTAACTGGCTGGAAGGAGATGTCTCTCAGAATGCAGCAGAGGGTCCGTGTCTGCATTAGGAAGCCAAAGCCACAGGAGGCATGGGAAGGAGACGCATATGCAAGTCTCTGCAGCATGAACTGGGCTACTGAATTTGGACAGATGAGGGTGAGGTATAGAGCTGAATTGTCCCAGGCAGATGCTTGTGTAAGTTTCATGAAGTGACCCAGCCAAAAATAAAAGCAAAATGTAGAAGATACTATCTCCCCATTTCCTGGAAAATTTGGTTTAATAGTTTCACCAAAAAAAAAAAAAAAAAACAAACAAACAAACAAAAACACACAAAAAAACACACACAAAATGATAAACAAAAAAACCAAATGTACATATGTCTGTTTCTACCTGGCTGATGAAAGGAGTTCATGGTCTTGGCAGGGCAGAGATATAGTACTGATGAAACAAAAACATGGTTGATTAGGACAGAGAAAATGTGGGACATCACTGCCCACTATGGCAAAGACAATTTCTTAATCCTCTGGATTCTCGGTCCCATGATCAGTCTTGTGAACAACATTCACCCTTATGGGGAGAGTCGAATGAAATAATGGATGTTGAATTGATTTTAAAAATTATTAATATTATACACAAATGAGACACCTGTGAGTAAGACATTTGCATTCATGGTTTTGCTGGTAAGTGTTCAAGATAAGAGATGGATCAAGAACATTGAGAGGGAGGGGATTGATAGCAAGTAACTTGTCCTCACAGCCACAACTCTATTCTTGAAAGGATGATTTAAAAATTTCCATAATTATTCGAAATGAGGTTAAAGTCCTAAAAATTTGGAGAGAGCCTGTTGAATGTCCACTATCCACTTGGTATTTAGCAAATCTACTTAACTAACCATCTGTACTGTTTAAAAATCATTCTCTTTCAAAATCACCAAGGTGTGTGGGCCGGTCTCATTTATGCTCAGATGGTACTGCCATGTACAGGTGCACAAGCTGTGCCTTAAACAACTTTCCTGCAACATTCACATAGACCTCAATAAAGAACAGCATCCCTTAGAATTGTGTAAAGTAAAGACTCTAATTCTGAGAGTAATTCAAGAAGAATTTTTTCAGGTGTATTTGAGCCTGTATTCAATCCAAATTGTATTAAAATCAGTTTATTGCAGGTCAGATCATTTTTGGTTTCTTATACATGCACCAAATGTGAAAAGTAGTTTACCACAAATCTTTTTTCTTTGGAGGAGAGCTACTTGCATCCTCCCATGGAATGAATTTCTTTCTGTGCTTGTCTCTCTGACAGGAGGTTGGAAAAAGGACTCTGATGTGTGGAAATTCAAGCAGGTGGCAAATAGGCAAGGGGTTACTTTGAGGGGTGGCTTATGTGGACACCAAATTCTCCCTCCCATAGAGTTGCCCTGCAGTATAAAGAAATCCATTTCCAATTTTTGGCTTAAAAAAGATGATTTCAACAGAATAAGTATTTCATTTTCCTTCAGTAGCCTGACTCTCATCACTAAGAGTAGCTACTGATATTATTACAACACTGGTATATTATGAAGCCTAACTGAAGGCTGATGACACACATTTTGGCATTATACAAGTTATTCTTAATGAATTAGGTACTCCCCCAAACGAAAACTTAGAAAAATTCATTTATTTTTATTTCTTGTATATGTAATACCTGCCAATATATATATTCTTAACTGAGCCTTTATTAGAAAGTGTTCTACAGGGGCACCTGGGTGGCTCAGTGGGTTAAAGCCTCTGCCTTCGGCTCGGGTCATGATCCCAGGGTCCTGGGATCGAGCCCCACATCGGGTTCTCTGCTCGGCAGATAGCCTGCTTCCCTCTCTCTCTCTCCCTACTTGTGATCTCTGTCTGTCAAATAAATAAATAAAATCTTAAAAAAAAAAAAAAAAGAAAGTGTTCTACAGGTTGAGATTTTACTCCATCTCAATCCTTCTCCACCTTAAGTGTCCTCTACCTTCCATAGTTGGGAAGGGAATGGCTGAATGTTATCTGGATGATTTCCACCAGTGCTACCCAAGTCTCAACTCACTGCCCACTACCAGTCACTCATCTGTGGGGAGCAGGCTTGGCCATACTGTTCTTGTAGCTAGACTGGAGATTTGGGAAACAACAACAATGATTTATTTTTATTTATTTTTATTTATTTATTTTTATTTTTCTCTACTGGAAGGTATGCCAGAGAATGCTGCTCCCCATATCATAGTTTGCAAAGAAAAGTGAGTGAATGGGTTTAATTTATGATACTTAAAGACTAACAATATCTTCAGAACTTCTTGGTCATATATATTAGTGAGTTTACTCCCTAAGGATTTCACTTACTTTGTGTGTGTATTTCCTGTATTCTTTCATCATTATTATATTCTCCTACTTCTTCATTCGCATGTATTTGGAGTTGTGATTTCCTCCTCCCCCCCCTTTTTTTTTCAGCTCTCCTCTATTCCTTAGCTCAGGTCACCCTGCCTGTTAATTTTTGAAATCCCTTAGTGTCCACACAGGACCAAACAGTAGGCTATAGGAAAATAGCAAGGGTCAACTCTTTTTCTCTGTGAGCTATGGAGAACTGGAACTGTTAGAGGCCATGGGGATCTTAAGAAGTGCCCTGCTCACTTGAGCTACATTTCTGTTCTTTACTACAGATTTTATTATGTTAAGTGGGAAAATAATTAGCATGAATTCATTTGAGACTTTGATTACTGGTAATAATAGTTTATAAAAAGGTTACTTTCTGTTAGATGCCATTTTGAACAGATTTGTACATTTTTGTGTGTGTGACTATAATGGCCTGGTAGAAGGGAAGGTCAATTAAATGTAAGACAAGAGATATAGAACCAGCAGTTTAGTCATGACATTGGGAGACAATATAGTAGGAAATACAGAAATTTACTTTGCAAATAATTTTTAGGAAAGCAATAATTCTGTCTAGAAAGTTCAATTTTCTAGCTGTTTTTCCTTTCTCTACACAGATGTGTCAGTTATTTTGTTCTATGTAAATATTATAGATTTTTCTCCTTTCCTGACCAACCTACTCATAAATTTCTCCCTGTGGTCACTATGCAGATGAGCAAATGGAAATGGACCTATCAGTACAGATGTCTTACCTTATGTCTGCATTTAAAACAAGCAAGCTTGATAGAATTGTGCACCAAAAGGAGTAGATTTTACTGTATGTAAATTATAGCTCAATTAAAAAAAAAAAGTAAGTATGTGTTTCTTTTCAATAAATGTTAGTAGAGGATCTCCTATTGGTAAGATCTGGGTTCAATTGTCAGGGGATGAGTTACCAGCTTTGTTCTTCCATGTTTTTACACTTTATCCGTAATAGCTAGGATTTTCTGGGGGCAATTGTTGATACAATGACAGAACTAGTATTACTTTCCAATATTCATCAGTATGAACTTGAGGCCATAATGTTTTAGGTTTATTTTAAATCTGAGCTCTACCAATAAGCCTTCCCTGACCAAACTTTCTAAGCAATTCATTAAAGAGGAGGAAATGGTTTATATTTGGGTAGTCCCTCCTAGTTAGAAAAGTAAATTCTTGGGGCGCCTGGGTGGTTCAGTGGGTTAAGCCTCTGCCTTCAGCTCAAGTCATGATCTCAGGGTTCTGGGATCGAGTCCCGCATCGGGCTCTCTGCTCAGCAGGGAGCCTGCTTCCCTTCTCTCTCTGCCTGTCTCTCTGCCTACTTGTGATCTCTCTCTCTCTGTCTGTCAATAAATAAATAAAAAAATCTTAAAAAAAAAAAAAAGAAAAGTAAATTCTTATATGATACCATAAATTTATTTCTCTACTCTTTAGATGAGGAAAGTCAAGCCTGGAAAAATTAAAGAACTTTTCCACTGTACACAGCTCACTAGTAAACCCAAACCCAGCTCACTAGTAAACCCAAACCCTGCTGACTTCATTGTTCTACCACATCACATTACCTCCCTGATGTCCCATCCTTAATATGACTTAGTCTGAGGCACTTGAGGACAGCACTGTGTCTCTTCCTCTCACAAGAGGCTCTTTATGGTTGGAGGGCCTCAGAGTAGTCATTTCCTTCCCACCTACCATGTGATCTGAATATGAAACGATGGCTGGAGCCCAAAGAAGGGCAGCGTGACTATGAATATGAGTGTCTCCACACACTGGATAGATGAATATAAATGTCTCCATATATTTTCTCCATTTCTTTTGCATATTCATGTAGCTTTTGTTCAGCTTCTTTAAATCAAGCTTTTTCTCTTGAACATCATTACTTCTTTCTATTTTTTCCCTCTTTTAAGATTATCTTCTGGAAATCTTCCAGTCTACTCAAGTACTCATATCCCTCATTAACAAAAATCTTTCTTCCCCTGAAAAACTGTATCTAATGAAATCAGCTGATTGTATCCTGCCCCATCTTTGACTTCCATTTATCTTTACTCATTCATTGTTTGCTGTTTATTTAATGGACAGATTTGTGATATCTTTAATGTTATAGTTACATATTTTTCTACTCCATATACACAATTAAAATTTACACTCAGGTACTTTTCAATAACTTGATTGATTATATCTCACTTAGATTTCCCTTTTGTATTATCCTGTGAAACTTTAAGCTAAATAGTTCCTTTTAAACAAAATTTCTGCTGAACCTATAAACAACTGAGTATCTGTTTTCTTGTTTATAAAACCTGAGTCCCACTGGATGGGTCAGAAGGGCCATGCACTGGATGTTTGCCAACATATCTAGAGTCAGATATTAATCCATTGATTACACAAATCCATACTGAGCTCCAAGTTTGTGAAGATCCTGTGCTGGGTCCTGCTGTTATGAAAGCATCAATCCTGCTAAAATCCAAGATCTCACTTTTAAGCACTTGGGATAAACTTTGACCAACTGATACACAATCCTCCTCATAAAAACTTTCACCTCCAGGTATGTATACAAAGACTGGCAAATGTTCTATTTAAATAACCTTCTCAATTTCTATTTCTTTCCTTAAATTCACACTTTAAAGAACTTAAAGTGTGCAGGAATAATGAAATCAAGGGCAAAAACATATTTTTTTCTTTCCTTTTTTTTTTCTTTCATTTTAAAAGCATGGGGTGTCCTCTGCTCTCCTCCAGCAACACACTTTCATTCTAAACAACATAGTCTCATTGTCTTTCAATATAAATGCTCACATCCTCAAGGAACAGGAGGAGCCAGAGAGGCGGCAGAAGGGGAGGTATGCCGAGAAAGGCACTGGTACCCTAAGGGACAATTTTTATCTCAGGAGAACTGACCTTTTAGAGAAAGCAAATTGAATTATCTTTCTCATCCTTTACTTTTGCTGTGACATCATTAAAATGCATGTTACATACCAACACTCGTTGTTTTGTATTCATAACCTTAAACTAAAATTAATCAGTTGTCACAACGACTTAGCACATTTGTTAATGGTTCCTAGCCAAAAATCTGTATTGTTATAAGAAAAGCAGCTTTATGTATACACCCTTGAGAAAAACAACAGAGGAGAATTAACTGGTGGACAATGAACATTCTTTTTTCCTGTTCAGAAAATAGTCATCTTCATTCTTTTCTCTGGTTTTGAACTAGTACTTTGTTTTGATGTTTGACACGAAATTTGGTGCTTTGACAGAAAGAAGATCTTTTTGTCTAAGTCCAATTAATATAAATTAGATCCTACAAAGTTAAAAAGTCATGAATTTAGCTAATAAGCATTTATTAAGCTACAGTTTGGAGCCCAGACTTACCATGGATTCGTTATTCAACACATATATTGAGAACATAAGGAACCGGTGAAAATTTATTTATGAATGACTCAAAGCTATTGCCTATGAAAAACTCATATAGTATTCTCAGGCAAAAGATGAATAAACAGTTAACTCATACCACGATGTTTTAAGTGCTCTAAACAAGATAAGTATATTTCTCAAAAGATGAGGTTGGGAGACAAAAAAGCGTGTCTCTAGGGACTCATAGGCATAGGCCTATGAAACCAACCTGGTGTAACTGGGAGGTGCTCTGGGAAAGATAATCTGGTAGATCATGCCAGGTAGAGAGAAAAGCGGTGCCAAAGCCAACAGAGGTGTGCTGAGGTGAGATGGCATTTTGGGGACAGTTCAAATCATTGAAAAGTTTCAGGAAAGAGCAGAACCTGATCTGATTTGCAGTTTAGAATGCTCTCTGGTCTCAGTGAGAAAATTTTTTGGAGCTGAGCAAAACCAAAGCAAGAAAGACAAAATTAGTTTATTTTTTAGTGTTCCACATGAAAGATGAGGGCAATGTGGCTTCTATGAAGGGAATGAAATTGAGGGTAGGAAGAAGTTGTTGAATTCCGTATGTTAAGGAGGAAGAATCATCCAGATTAGCTGGATGACCAGATATGGATGAAAGGCATTTAGGTGCAAGAAACATGTAGCCTCCACTCTCCAGAACTTCATATTCTGTTTGAGAAAACACAACTAGGAAATTTAGGCCTTAATATTTTTAAGCAATTAAGTGTTGCAAAAGTAGCTAAACTTTGTAATTAGCTAATATCCTGCAATACCATTTATTAGCCATAGCCTAGAAATAGTTCCTTTCTATGTTATGACCACTAATGTATGGAAAATATATGGTACTAAGAGATAATCTAAAAATACTAGTAAATATTGCTGTAAAATGACTGGTATACTATTAGGAAAATAACACTAATTATATGTTAAACAGTTAAAGCAAAATAGTTAATTAATTTAAGACTTTTTTTTTTCATTTATAAGTCTCCAAGGGAGAAAGGAATCATTCTATTATGCAATTAGGAAATTGAACAGATATATTTATGTCTCAGAATATCTCGAGGCAATGGATTACTCACCTCCCCGATCAATATTTGATCCCCATTAGTCAATAAGTTCTTTCTCATGTCTGACTATGATCCCCCCAATTTGCTTTAAGCCCTTTTGCTTTTACTGGATCCATTCAGAATTCTTTTTGGTCTACCAAATGCAGTTATACTCTTTGCAGGGAGTGGTTTATCAGTATGATCTCATGCATCTTGCTGTGCTGGGACTATGCTATTTTCCTTTCCCTGGCTCTACTTGAAGAACATGCTAGCATACATCCTTAATACTTGTATATTTTCTAAATATACAGCAGCTAGTCTATAAACTGGGGAGGGGAACAAAGTATTTTATCTTAATTTTTTATCTTAAATTTTCTGAAGTTTTCATTTCTGTTTCTAATTTAGAATTTCCTCTCAGAGAAATAGATATGGATGTTTGTTCCATGCAACACATTCCCCAAGTAAGAATGAGTTATTTCCAGTTAAGTTGATATATATCCTTGGTACATAGGAAGGTTTGCCCCTATCTCCTAGACAGGAATCCAAGGCAAAGGAAAGACCTTACTTGTCTATATCACACACCACTTAAATGCCCACATTTAATTCAAATAGCCAGGATGTACTTTGCCTAAGGAAAAAAAAAATGTAAGTTCACATTTTTTATTTTTAGTGCCCTAGTATTTTCCTTCAGGGGTGACCTTCAGCTAGCCCACATTTTCCTAAAATTTTCTATTCTCTGATCAACTTCTCCCAGGAAAGGATCTTGTCTAATTTAGATATGTGTTTCAGACTGGATACTAGAACTCTCTGGGAGATTTTATTTTAGGTCCTCTTCATATCTGTGAAATGAAAGGTGTTGTTCCCTGTAAAGGAATCTGGGCACTAACACACAGGCAGTGGAGCTCATTGATAGAGTAATAGGGGTCCTCCCCAGAACCCTTTAAATGCTGCCATAGAGCCACAGTCTAGTCTGTCTCTATATAAAGCACCTGTACATCTGAATAATGAATGACTCAGTTCTTCCCTCCAGGTGTTAATGTTGGCGACCCACAGAGGCTGAATTTAGAATCCAGTGCAAACTCTGAGGGTATATCCTTCAAGGCAGACAACATGAATGCAGCATCTGATATTGTGTGGTCAGATCTGGACTTGGAACCTGGATTCTGGCCTGCTGATTGCTGCGAGACATTTGGTGAGCTACTCTGAGCTGTAGTACCCTCTTTTATAGTGTGAGGAGTATAGACCCTATTTCATACAGTTACTGAAAGGATTAACTTCAAACATGATGTTCCCAGCCTAGCACAGTGCCCAGACTATAGGGCCTTATTAAGCATCCCTTCTACTCTACTTCTAAATCAAAATCTGTGTGTTTTGGCCAAGTTTTCACTGTAGCTTCTGTCCAGGGTCTTAGTCTCTGAAGCATGGGACAATGCTTTGGAGGTGTATGTGTGTTGGGGAGGGGGTGTGGAGCATGTAAAAGGAAGTTATTATGCGTACCTGCAATTTACAATGAATTCAGTATGCTCCAGTCTTTCTAGTAACCTGTAATTTATACAGTTGTGATCAATTATTGGGCTGCCTAAAGGAAAGATATTCAGATACCTACAGTTATGAAACTTCCAACATAAATGTTTACTAGTGCATTCACATCTGTGTCTTTCCAATTTTCGGTGGTTTCCAGAGATCCCTAGGTTCATTTAGTCTACTTCTCTGGCTCTAGGCAGATTAGTGCATGATTTGACCCATCTTCAGTCTAGATTGCATATGGTAGAGAGATAGATTGTGATGTATCACATTTGTGAATCTATTTCATCACAAACACAGCTCTATAAATATCATCTCAAAAAGGTCTGGCCCAGGGGTGCCTGGGTGGCTCAGTGGGTTAAAGCCTCTGCCTTTGGCTCAGGGTCCTGGGATCAAGCCCCGCATCAGGCTCTCTGCTCAGCGGGGATCCTGCTTCCCTTCCTCTCTCTGCCTGCCTCTCTGCCTATTTGTGATCTCTGTCTGTCAAAAAATAAAACAAAATCTTTAATAATAAAAAAAAAAAAAAAAAGGTCTGGCCCCAAAGCAAAACTGGAAGTATAGTTATGGTATTTGCTCAGAAATAAGATCAAAAAGTTATTACAATGCTGAGCATTAGCTGAGGACTTTCCTCTTAGGCCAGAAGATTCCTTGAAACCACTTAGGATAAAATAGTATCAATAATAACTTTAATAACTTCTTTCCAATACATCATAACTATAAATTAAGCTACAATTTTACTAAGTTATAATTATAAAACTAACCATCACGAAGCTTTCATTTTTTCTATGTACATAGGGGTTTTTGTCCAGGATTCACAGATAAAAGGATTCACAAGTAAAAAGGAATTGTTGAAATATCAAGTGTAAAGTACAAATGTATTGAAAGTGAAGACATGATAACAAAAAGTCCTGCTCTTTCACTTCTCTAGCTCTATGTTTCTGTCTGCAAAACGTGTGTGTGTGTGTGTGTGTGTGTGTGCACGTACCCATGCACAAGTGTGTGGAGTGGCCACCTATTCACAACAACCATCCTGTAAACATTTGCTTTCTTAAGTCCACCCACCTCACTGGAATAAAATTATTTAAATTATTCAGCATCTAAAAGCACTAAAATGCACATGGGCCCAGTTGGCAGTTATTTTATGCCTATTAGAGGCCCTGCAGCCCACAATAAAGAAGGAGGGAGCTGGGTTTTTTCCAGCATCACAATGACACACTGTTCACACATCAAAAGCTATACAACAGAGGCAGTTGATGTTTATGGGTTCCTGCTTGCATGATGCCACTTTGGTCGCTCAGCTCTGAGGTTTCTTTTGAAGGGAGAGGGAATGGAATGTGTGGAAATGTTGATAGTAAATTCCACCCTCCCTCCTTAACAGAACTAAAGGGTATAATTTCCAAAGTGGCCTCATCTGAAATTTAGATAACATTTGACTCTTCTCATCTCTCTGTGAGACCTCTGTCCCGAGATAGAGGAATATTCACAGAATTTCCTGCTTTAATTTCTCACATAGGACTCTGAATAATACCCAACCTGAGCATGCTCATGTTTAATGCTTTTTTATGGAAGCAAATTTGCATTGGTAATAACCAGAATATGGATCTGTTATGTAGTTTGCTACTCTCCCTCACCCAAGGGCAGATTTCCAAAGTCTCATTGAGAAATAAAGTTTAGAAGGAAGAGGTGCAGAAGATGGGGTGATCCAGTTTTCTCTGCATTTCTCCTGGGGTAAAGCCAAGGGTACTTGGATGCCTTTAGAGTTTATGCCCTTGAGTATTGAATATATTAAGGTCCAGCGCGTGTGTGGTGTTTGTGCACACTGAGGATATGCCGAGTATTTACTACCACGTAGTCATTGATGCATTACAGTTTATAGAGTCAAACTCATCATTCATAGAAGTAATATATTCGTACAAATTGGACAAAGTAAGAAGAAGAGTCACAAAAATGATTGAGGGGATGCAGGAAGACCCTAACATATGAGGTGAGATTGAAAGAATGTAGTGTGCGCAGCTCCGTGATGCTGCTGCTGAGGAGCTATGGTATCACAGCTTCTGCCTCAGGGCCATAAACCCCCAAAGAGGAATTTGCAGGCTAGTAAAAGGGGCATTACTGAGAAGGAAATGAGCAGAGAGGAGTTGTCTGCATATCAGGGAAAAAAGTTTGTTGGAGTAGAAGCTATTAGGCAGCAGAATTACCTCCCCAGGGAGACAGTGGAGTCTGTGACCCCATTATAGGAGACATAAAAGCCTGGCGGGATGGTCCAGTTCCCCAGTATGCTGTAGGGAGGGTCTCCTCCCAGGCCCTTGGAGACTCCAAAGGGCTGGAGAATGGAGTGTGACTCCTTCGTTTCTTACCATTTATGGTTCCAGTTTGGTGCTGAGAGGAATACTGAAGGCAGGATGCCCCACTACCCGGATCTGACGCCAAGGTTAGATTTTATAATCCTCTGATATAAATTTAGGTATTACCATCAAACTCTTTTCTTAAACCTTTGATATATGTAAATGAAATAAAACCTCTAGGTTGCTTTGGAAACAGCAGCATTTGAAGCACACTTTAATCTGGAGGCATTTCCCCAAATATTTTTTAAAATGTGCATGTATGTCCTGTGGGGAGTCGGGTAGCAAATGAACCTGTCTGAACTGCAATTCATCTCAGAGTTAACTGTTTTTATGCAGCCTATGTTCTGTGTGTGTGTGCCAAATCTGCAGCCATGCTAATGGAATATTAACATATTCTTACTAGGCGGACAGATCGAGGTTTGAAAGGAAACAAGAAAAAATAAAATAAAAAGAACAAATGAAAGAAATTGGAGCCAGTTGGATTGTGGGGTCGCAGCCACAACCCCCTGGGGGAAGGACAGGGGGAAAGAGAGGCAGCGCTTTCTCTTTATCTTGCAAGCAATTACTGGCAATTTGTTCTGGCCAGTAAAACTTCTGATATTATCATGGTTGCTGAGTAATTTATCATCAAAGTTTAATGTGAAAACAGGTGACTGTGTAATCACCAATCTAGGAACAGAAATAGAATCGTTATTATTTCTGCCTGAAGAGAGAGATTTTTTTTTTTTTTCTGTCAATTGACTTAACGGCCAAAAGGCTGTTCATCATATCACCATGAATTATAAAACCTCTATTAAATATTCATAAAAGTTTTGAAATGAATGTGTGATAGAGATGAAAGCTGGGCTAATTTAAATACCTACCAGACCTGTCTTAATTACAGAGGTAAAATGAGATATAAAAATTATAGCAGCAAAGAAAAAACTTGAAACAGTTCATTCCATACATTAGAGAAAATGCCTTTGCAAGCCACCGTACACAAAGCCGGGAGCTCACTGGGCAACACTGATTTCCATCTCCCCTAAAGCATTACTGAAATGCAGTTGGTGATGTCTTTCTTCTACAGGAAATAGAAGAGAAGCTCCTATGAAACTTTAGGCCAAATGATTTGTGCTAGCTCTCTGAAATGTAAATAAAAATCCTAACTGTAGAAGCAGATCCATTTGCACCTGCTCAAGTCCTTGGTGGGGAGCGGGAAGGGTTATGTGAAGCTGAATAGAAGTCAGGATGAGACCAAAAGAATGCAATAAAAATTTCCTCTAATTTTTCATACTATGGTTTTGTGGATTTCATGGACTTGTGAAAATGACACATAATCTGTTTTGTTTTGTTTTAAGCTTGGGCTATTATAACCTCTTCTGCCATCTTAAGAGGGACATTCTCCAGAGGTCGTAGAATAGTCCTAGGAGAATCAATCAGAAGCCAAGACACATCCATGCTCCCAAATAACCTCAATCATAATTTGCTAAGCCAAGGCATTTCCTGTTCCTCCACAAATCAGGATAATGGGAATGCAGTTATAATTTTGATCTTCTATCTTTAGGCAAATATCAAACCTGACATTAAGAGCTATATTATTTGTGAACTGGTCATGAGTACTAATTTATATATATCTCAAAGTGGTCCTGTGCTCTCAAGGATTTCTTTAACTAAACACAGATGTTTTGATGGGCTTAAAGAGGAAAGGGAAGAGGATGCTTTCAGGGGGCATAGGTCTATGTTATATCATGATGGACTCTCGGGCTAAAAGTCAGGTACCAGCTGGCTTGACCTTGAACAAGGTGCTTCACCTTGCTGAGTCCCAGCACTGACATCTGTAAAATGAGGGGATTAATTTGGTGGTGGCTAAAGATCCATCCAACTCTAAAATTCTGTGAGTCTACAATTATAAATAGGATGATAAGATGCTCCCTGGCTCTTAGGCTGCCACCCAGGAGAATGAATTCCAGTTTTAATTTCCTTTTTGGTGATAGGAAATCTGAAGACAGGCAAGGTTAAATGACCCACCCGGAGGCCCAGAGCAATCAGTGATGGAATCACAGCCTCAGCTCACAGCCCTGGTTCCTGGCTTCCAGTTTTATCAACTTATTGAGACTGAGTCTTTGAGGATGTTTGTTAGCATCTTATTGGCTTAATCATACTGACACCCTGGATGATACCATTGATTCAGTGGAGTATTTTTTAAGTATTTCGTAAATAGATACTGCCTATTCAATGAAATTTTTGGTTCTTTAGCAGGTATATTATATATATAAATTATATATATATATATATATACACACACACACACACACACACACACACATATATAAAATTATGTAAGTACATAAATACAAAAATATATTTAACATATATATATATTTAACACACACACATTTCTTTGCTTTTTTAATTTCTTTGTTAACATTTCTTTGTTATTTAATGCCCTATTACCACAAATAATCTAGAAAAGTTTAAACTGAAAACACAGGAACAGTATCAATAAAATCCAAGGGGGACATTTTGGGCTGGGACGTTACTAAGAAGTATTATTAAAGAAACGTAGTAAAAATATGTATTACTCTCTTCCTTTCCCTTCTTTCCTTTCTTCTCTTACATTATTAAATTTTAACTTAAATTGGTCAATTTCTTTTTCTATTCTTTAAATTTCTTTCTCATTAGTCTGCCAACATTCTTCCCAAGCATTGCCTAAGCACCTCTGATCACTTCTTTTAACGAAAGCACTCTATCTCTAGAAGCAACTCAGTAAGCTAGAGGCTGGCATCCAATAGTAGAGATGCCAAAAGTCAACTTGTAATGACAGTTAACATTTGATGGCTTGTAAAGATAAATATACCATTACCCAGATCAGTTAATCCAAAGTCATATATTTTTGTTTTTTATGGAAGATAAGTAAGTCCAGCTTCAGGTTGAGATCTGGTTCCTAGGTTAGAGTGTTGTAAGAAGGGGAAGAGGAAGGAAAAAGACCAAAGAGTAGAAGCAGAGAAAGGAGAAGGATGTCACCAAGACACATTAGGATGAACTCTGTGTACAAATGTGTACAGTGGTTGCAAATTGTGGCCATGATGGCACCCTGTTTCCCAGTCTCATCTTCAGTTGCTCTGTATGTGCTCTCATAATTATCATAAATTAGATCCCATTTTTATTTCAGAAGAATCCTCATCTTACACACATTCTCATACCCAGATAAGATTCCAGGACCTAAACAAAATGGCCAAAAGGTTGCTTGATATAATGTTTAGGTTACCTATTGCATAAAAAACTACTCCAAAATGTAGCAGCTTGAAACAACACACATTTTCTTATTTCTTATGATTTGTTGCTAGACTGAACTCACTTGAGCAGTTCCTCTGATCTCCATGACACTATTGCCTCTATTGTTATCTGGAGGTTCAACTGTGCTGAATCTTCCATGACAGTTCACTACATTACACAACTGGCAACTGGGCTAGTTGTCTGGCCAAACAAACAAAAAGAACCATGGTTCTTTTCCATAGAAACTTACCATGTACCTTTGGCATCTCAAAGCATGGTAATGGGTTACCAAGAGCATGAAAGCCCAGAAGCTTCCATCCCTTTTTAAGTTTAAGCTTTGAATTAGCCCAGTGCCACTTCTATCATATTCTATTGGTTAAAGGAGGTTACAAACTCAGCTCAGGTTCAAATATGGGGACTCTACAGGGTGCAATGCACAGTTCATTTCCTATACAATGGCTCCCTGACAGAACTGGAGAGGTGGCATAAGCTCCTCTATCCCAAGTGTGGGATGGGATCTGGAGAACTCAACTCATTCAGCAACTCTCTTCCAGGCAAGATACCCACTAGAATGCATGCCCATTCTCACAGCACTTGAGAGCAAACAGGGTTCCACCCTCTACAAATATGTTGTATTAACCAAAATAGCATTTAACTCATGGCCCATTTCCATTATTGCTTTCCTCTCTGGAGATTAAAAAGCCTGGTGAATGCCCTTCCTACATGTACTTCCTGTACATGTATAGCCTGGGACTATATATATAATTTGGCTCAGAAAAACAGTTGAAAGCTACAATTAGCAATACGTTATTAATTATTCTTAAAATAATAACAACCTCATTATTTTTTTTTTCAAAACTCAACTTTTGGGAAGGCAATCTCTGATCATGTTAAGATTTGACTTGTTTAACTTCTTCTGAGTGTCTACTTAAGACTATTCAGTAATGTTTATCTACTCTGAATCAATCCTTTATTTTACTCACAAATTTCAAAGACATGTATAAACAGCAGGCTACCTTCTTCCTAAAAAAGTAGTTTTTAGGGTCTACTTTGAAACAGTAGCTGGGGTCACTTTATCACAAAAATGATGACACTTAGATGAGGGCTCAGAACATTAGGGTGCCCGAATTTATGGCCACTCATTTTTAACTACCTACTTTATCCACTGAGGTCTTTTATCAGCACACTTGAAGGTTGGCTGTCCAGCTTTAGTTCAGATGGCACCTGCCAGAGCCAGGAAATGAGAGTGCTGATCTTGAGGAAACTTGATATGAACACATATTATGTTATGTGCTTGGATATAATGATGTAGTTAAGCTGCAAACCACCGTAGTCTTATGCCATGTACTAGTTGCAAGCCACCATATTCTTACACCATGTAAAAGCTGGGATGTAAGGGCTTCAAGTCATTGAACTATAAACATCTTTTTTAAGATTCTTTTGACTACTATATTGTTCGTTCTAATGCTGATTCCAAACCACTCTTGCTGACGATCCCCCCTATTATTCTTAGTTTTACCACTTAGGAAGGTAAAATTTCATTTTATTACCTTCATACCTCCAATCCCCTATCTATTCTTACATCATGATTTTGTCTCATATTTCATAAATAAATTAGAAAAATTCCAGACAGGAACTTCTTTAGCTATCAAAGGCCAAAGCTCCCACCCAGGTGCAATTAAGTAAGCCCACAGTCACTGCCTGCTTCACTGGGTGATTGGTACTCCCTTGAGCCCATAGCCCAACCCAAATATTGCCCCTCTTATCTGCTCCTCTTAAGGTAAAACAATTCAATTCTTCTATATCAATTGTGCCAAATTCCTCACTTCTCAATCTGTCTTCAATCTGTTCTATTTGAGCTCAATCTTCCACTGCTCAAGTCATCTAGTCAATGTCAGTAACATGCTCCCTCATGACAAATCCAAGGACCACTTCTCTGTCTTTATTTAAAAGTGAAGCAGTTGGGGCACCTGGGTGGCTCAGTGGGTTAAAGCCTCTGCCTTCGGCTCAGGTCATGATCCCAGGGTCCTGGGATCAAGCCCCGCATCAGGGTCTCTGCTTAGCAGGGAGCCTGTTTCCTCCTCTCTCTCTCTCTCTCTCTCTCTGCCTGCCTCTCTGCCTACTTGTGATCTCTATATATCAAATAAATAAGTACAATCTTAAAAAAAAAATCAAGAGAGTCTAAGAGTCACACTATGAATATTTTCCTTATAAAGCCTACATGAAAGTGGTACTATCCTTATATTGATAACTTTATCTTTATAGTTCTGTTTGCAACAAGTTTAGGATAAAAACCCACATGTTAAAGTATCCAGAAGTGACTTTTGGGTTGTTGTGGTGGTAACAGTAACGGTACTGGACAAGTTGAGGAACACGGGGAATTTAGGGTTACCATAAGGGTAGGTAAAGGGTGTTTGCATGACTTTAACTTTCTCAGTTCTCAGTTTAATGTGTAGACTCAGGTAGTTTGGATAAAGAGAAAAATAAAAACGTGAATATATTAACAGTTATATGATCAGATACAATTTGAACTCTGGTGCCTTCCAGAGGAAAGAACAATGAGATAACTGAATAGAAAAGAAGGGAGTGTGCCATTTTTGCACATGTGTTTTGTTTGAAAAAAACAAAAACAAAAACAGAAACTTATTAGGACTATCACAAGCCATCCTCTTGCCTTTGCTTTGCAATCATTGTTCTTGCTATCAAATCAAACTGAAGCACTAACTTTATCATATTTAGTTGTATTATAAAAAGGACAGAAAGTGAGATGATATTTCATAGGTGTCTTTATACATGGTATCTTTATAACATGTTATTTTTTGAATATTTTTAATATGCATATGTAAACCAAGCCTTTCTGGGTTCACAGAAAATGAACTATAAGAACACTAGCTTGTTCTGTTACATATATATATATGTACTATAAATAACAGAGATCATCAATAAATATTACAACATATAAAAGTATGTGAGCAATGCCCTTTACCTTGTAATCAATTTTATATAGTCCCCCTGAATCTCTTTGTGACCTCACTTGGGCAGCACCAGGGCACAAGTACTGAAATGTGGAAAACTTATCCAATCAGGACCTAGGGATGCTCAAGGAACACTGGAATTGATAGCTTTGGACCTCTTAGAAGGCTGGCAAGAAGATGGACTATCAAACCAAATTCTTTAACTCTCCCCACCTCTCCCCTTCTACCACCAAGTGATATAACCAGCTTTATTATTTCTTAGTTACAGAGAGACCACACCTTTTCTCTGTGGTGTGGAACCGAACAAAGAGTAGAGAGTTTGCTGTTGCTGTCCTAATTCAGCACCCAAAACAAGACATAAACTCTGAAAAAGACCATTATGCTGACACATAGCCAAAGTGGCTTGTAATTCATTGCAATAACGTGAAATTCACCAAATACACATGAGTATTTAGAGACAAATTCTCTGTGCTAGCATGGGGATTGAGGCGTGGGAGATGCTGAATACTATGGAAAGACTAAAGAGAAGTCAGACCATCCCAGCCCCCAATCCACACCAATATTAATGATGAGAAATGACAAACACATGTGAAATAGTAGGGACAGCCACACAGACTTACAATATCAAATGATGAATGAATGGTACTCTGCAAAGAGTGAGATGGTGAGGGGAGGTTCAGCAGAGCTGGGGTTATTAAGAAGAAGAGGGAAGTACAACTTGTGAGAGGAAGAGTAACTGAAGCTGGGTCCTACACAGAGTAGAGGCTTAAATGCAGGGAAGTAAAGAAGGGGAGCATTCCAGTCGGAAAGACATGGAAACAAAGATTTAAGCAGGGAGTAGAGATTTGATGAAAAGATGGAAGCAGAATTTAAACAGTGAAAGGGACAATGGGAAGAAAGGAATCATACACCACATGCACTCCAATTAAATGACATTCCAAAGTTTGGATTTTGTTTTTTAAGTGCTTGCAAGGCAACAGAAGGTGACCTGGAATCCACTCTATTGGTGCTGACTGGGAGTGGAAGAGACTATAGGCCCTACCTGGCTTGCATCAGTCAAGGATCCTTAGAAGAGACCTGCCCTTTGGGTCACCATATCTGTACCCCATCCTATAACCCTCACCCTTGACCTGGAGTACATGGAACCATGGATGGTGGGAATTAGGTGGAATGAGGATTTTAGAAGACAAAATGGATATAGAAAAAGCATGTCTGCTTTTCTGAGAGGATAGAGAAAGTTGTGAACTGAAAAAATTTTCACATTAGTTTTGGGGCATTTGAAAGAACATATTTTATTTCCAATGTCATTTTGGTATTACGCTAAGCTTAACTTTTTCTCTGTTCATAGACTTTCTTCATGGTTATGGACTCGAAGAAGAGTTGGCAATGCTAAGGGTCTCTTTATGAAGAAAAAGAATTCATTCAGTGAAAACCCCCCTTGTGCTTTTTTTATTGTGTTCCTACCCTTTCAGTCTTTAATAAGTGTTACAAGGTAAAAGCTTTTTGCAGAGCCCACTTGGCCTTCTCTGGCAATCAGCTAACTATTGTTCATTGAGTACCCATTAACTCTACTGCCTACGGTCAAGGACTTTGGAGGGATATATAAAAACTCTAACCCTGTCTTCAAACACCTAATTCTTGGGAAACTGAGGTCATTAATTTAGATACTTAATTTTGTGGCATCATTTGAAAAATGTACATATTAGAGAGAACTGTCCTCAGGATTGACAGGAAGAAAAGAGATACTTTCCATTTGGACAAGTTAGAAAAATCATCATAAAATGATTTTGAAGATGAATGATAAAGGCTACGTGATGGAGTAGGCTTGGGAAGGGTCAGACTACGGGCAGCATGTGTACCAGGGGCAATGGGAAGCTGTGGCACAGGGCAGTGAGGGTGCTGGATATGTTCGGTTAGGAATCAGAATAACATGATAATAGTCTATTATTTAAGCACTTACTAAGCTCTGTGATGTATGCTTTTAATATACTGTCAATTTAATTTTCCCAATAAATATATTAATTAAAAAGTAGCAATAATCTCTAACATTCATCACACATTTAGATCCTCCAGACCTAGTCCTAAGTGATCACTCATTTGTAGTGGACATGGATATAGACTCTTGCCCCAGATAGATTCACCCAAACTGATCGTGATACTCCCTCTCACTCTTGCCAGTAATTGGTTTTAGGAAGCAAAGGCCTAGGATAATTTGTGCCAATAATGATAAGGAGATCATATTAGGAAGTTTCCAGCAACAAAGTATTTCACTGTCAGGTAAAGCAAGGGAAGCCTGCCTCTCTTTCCTAGAGGACACAAACAATAATGTGTACTTTCCAGGTGATGCTAACAGTATCTTGGGTTGAGAGAGGAAGTCAGTGTGAGGTCAGAGCTCACACATATTGGGGACACGCAAAAGAACCTAGAAAAAGGGAACTGAGTCCTAGCTGCGGCAGGCATGCCGCTTATACTCAATACCTGTCAGGGGATCAAACAACATTATTCATGATTTAAGGCCATTGGAGCCTTCTTGAAACCTGAAGATAAAAGCGTTCTAACACATAATTTAATTCTCATGGCAATTCAATGAAGCACATACTAACACAATCCCCACTTTATAGGTGATGAAACCTAGGCACAAAGAGATTGAAAAACTTGCTTAAAGGCATACTCTTGTTAGATGTTGGAGCAAGGATTTTAAATAAGAGCAGGTGAATCCAGAGATCATCTTTTTATTCCCTATATTACCCAGTCTCAGGAGGAATGTAAGTAACGTCCTAGAGATGAGGAAGTTCAGATTCAATGCTATCTACCAACTCTAAACCCAGTGATGTCAAAAACAATAATTTTATGCCTGACTTCTAGACTGCCACTTCCTGATAAAGAGGATGACCATCAGAATAATGTCAATGATGACGGTAATAGCTGATGTTTTGCAGTTTTTTAAAAAGATTTTATTTATGTATTAGAGACAGAGAGAAAGAGCATAGGCAGAGGGGAGGGGCAGAGGGAGAAGGAGTAGGAGAAGCAGTCTCCCCGTGGAGCAAGGAGCCTGCACTGAGCTTGATCTCAGAACCCCAGGATCATGACCTGAGCCGAAGGCAGACACTTAACCAACTGAGCTACACAGGTGCCCCTCTTTTGCAGATTTTACGGTATGTCAGCCATTGATCTAATCCCTTTATAAAAGTTGACACATTTAATCTTTCCCAAAACCTTATAAGGTATTGTCTATTATTCCCTCCATGTTAGAAATAAATACACCGACTCGCAGCAAAATTAATGCCTACATTCAATGGCATCCAGAACAACTATGTCCTGAGCACTGTATCCAAAGGTTTGCAGTCATGATCTTGAATTGTCTCCATTGCCTAGTGGCAATGAAAAAATGTTACCATTTGTAGATAAGGAAACCGAAGCACCGAGGTTAGTAACTTGAAGAACACATAGCATGTAAACAGAGTCAAGTCCAACCCAGTATTTCCCTCTCCAAGTCTCCTCCATTACTGCCTCAAGCTTCCATGAATATGGAACATGAAGTACAGGAATCTTGGGAACTTGGGCTTTGACCTTTTAGACTCTGCTTTAGAAAAATCCTACTTCTCAGCTTCACTTGGGACAGCAGACACTCTGAGCTGCAGAAAGTGCATCTGCCACAGAACCTTACTTATCTGGAGATCCCTGAAGGTCTGGCTCTCAGAGAGAGAGACCTGGACATGTGCCTCAGTTTTAATCAAATTGGACGTGTAGGGAGAGGAGCTTTCCTTGTGGTATTGCTGTATTTCTTCGTCTGGCCCCAGGTTACACACAGAATCACAATGGTACAAGTCAACATTTCTACGGAAGGAAGAAAAAGAGGTCAGCAGAATTGCTTCTGTATTTCCAAAGGTCTGTGCCTTAGACAAGTTTTTATTCTCCTACTTATCTGATCCATGTCAGCTCACCTTCTCTGTGGATGTACACTACCAGGTTGGTGGCCAATATTTGCTTTGACAAGACTGTTTCGTAGTGAGCACAGAGATTTAGTGCAGCAAAAGAAATTTGTGCTGCCAACCCCATGCTGACACTGTTTCCCATCTATAAAAGTTTTCAGGCTGTCAGAGTCTGGGGGATGAACCTCAAAAATTATCTTTTATGGCTAATAAAGCTGGAATGTGCATCATTCTGTGATCTTAATTACTCTTTGATGGTTTTGGAAATTTTCATGTTAAAAGGGAAGATCATATCTCAAAGAGTAGAATCCTAGAATCTTAGCACTGGAAGGGACCTTCCAGATGACTCAGCCTTTCACTCTAGATAGAGACAAAATGGATCTTAGAGAAGTGAAGTGTCTTGTTTGAGTCACACGGGTTATTTTAATCAGATTCTAGCTACATCTCAAGGTCTAGCCATTGGTCACCCTCCTTTCATGTATATTATATTGTACTTTCTTTTGTTCTACAAATAATTATGTATATAATCCAAATACCTATTTGTTTGTTCACTGAATAATATGATGGGCTCAGGTAGCACATGAAAGATAGTGTATTGTATCAAAGAACTGGGCAGAATAAGGGCAAACAGAACAATAGGGCATACACAGTGTGGTCAACCACAATTTGTTCTTTCCTTCTCTATCTTCCTCTCATTCTCTCATTGCCTTTTTCTCTCTGTCTCTCTCCTGTTATTTAACAAGAAATATCTCAATTATCTAAAAATCACTTATTCTGATGTTTTAACCATTAAAAAATAGTTGAATATTAAGAAAAAACACCAATAATCATATACTTTATATAATAAAATCAAACTGTCATTTATGCCTAGTTAACTTTATTATACCAACAAGTTAACTATCTTAGGTATCCTACCTGCTTATCATAGCCCATTAGAGATCTATGTTTAACCAGAGGCTGGGAGGTGCAGGATGATATTAGCTACCAATAACAGGAGAAAAAGAAAATTTGAAGTAGTAGTGGGCATTCTGACACTTGCAAGAAAGCCCAATACAGGACCAAATTACCCTAAAATGTAACTCCTCGTGTCTTGCAGTATATGAAGACAGGCAGTCCCTTCCTCTGTAATAAAACATTTTATCATTACATAAAAACTCAAGCTTATAGCATTAAGCATATATCACCAAGAGTTAAACTGTGATGTTTGGGTTATATTTAAGAAGGCAGGAAAGTAGATAGCTTGCTCCCACGCCTCTCTCTCTCTCAAAAAAAAAAAAAAAAAAAAAAAAAAAAAAAAAGAGAGAGAGAGAGAAAATTTAAGTGATCACTGTCATTTATCTAGAAAAAGTTAAACTTTTTCAGATTGCTGAACTTTGGTTATTGCTGCAACTGGTATAACACTAAATGGTGTAGATCCCTCAGAAAAATCAGAGGTCTGAAGCAGAGGGTATCTGGTGAGAATCTTTGTTGTCTCTTGAATATTAGGGGAAATGTACTTTAAGGCTCCTTTTTTGGTTAAATTTAAGGAAGAGCATAGTTAATTTTCTTTGTTCTTCTACCCCCTCTTTCAGTACAATTCTCTCCACATTGGTCCCCACACCCAATCCCTTTCTGAGCCCACTATGTCAATAGGTCCTGACTTGCCCAAACCCAAGTGGTAGGAGTTTGGGAATACTGCATTAGAAAGGTGACTTTCTTAACCAGAATCTCTGATCTCTAAGAGAGATTTCAATTTTCCTGCTGTAGAACCACAAATAAATGTCATTATTTCTGAAATAAAGTGTGAGTATATAGCTCAAGTGAATATAAATTTTAAGTACTCAGTTAATTACTTACTATGTGCAATATAGTCATGTCTTATTGGCAAAATATTAAACCTATAATGTTTGCACTGGATTCTCCTGGGGTTTCTTGAGGTTGACTCCACAACTCAGTTATACAATTTTCTTAACCTCAAACTCAATTTTTGTAGGTGAAGAGGGAGTAGCCCTTAGTTTTTTTGGAGTTTCCTGGAAGGACAGAGCTTATGAAGACATACAAATGCTCCAATTCATGTCAGTGCATAAAATTTGACATTTCATCTGGAAAAAGAGCTTAAGTCTTTAAGAGGATTCTGGGAAGATGGTGAAGAAGCATCAGGATTCTGTTCTACCACTACCAACTGGACTGGCAGACTCATTATTTCAGAACTCTAGATTTTCACTGAAGCCTTCCAACTTCCAAGGAAAGCCCCTAGTGGTAAACTGTGGCCATTTCAGTAAATTTCAGCTCCAACCTCAGAAGAAACTACCCATCTCCCACTCTCCAGCCCTTTGGCAAGCAGCTTGTATATGCTCTTGGAGCAGCTTGCACACCGTTTACAGGAGGCAGAGTGTGCAACAAGGATGTGGTCCTCCAAATATCAGGGATTTGTGTTTCGATCGCTGATCCTTGCTTCTAATTACAGAGGTCCAGACAAAAGAGATGGGCAGCCATTGTTGCACCCCACTCCCATTGTTGTAAACCCCCACAAATCCCCCAGAAATTGCTTTAGCCTAAAGAGGGGGGCTTTAGGCTAAAGCAATTTCTGGGGGATTTTCTTCATTTTTCTCTTTTTGGATGTCAGATATTGAAGAATACGACACCGAACGCAACCACATATATGAGAGAAATTCAAAAGTCACCACACATGTCCACAGGAAGGTACAGTCTCAGAAAAGGCCCAAGAAGACCTTAAGTTTACATTTCAGACTAATGCTCTGCATAGACACATAGACACAGCTTACAACTATAGAAACAAACAAAACAGCAGATTCTGGGAAAGGGGAAGAATGAGACTACTAGAGTTAGCACATTATTAAATTCAAATGTTCGGTTTTCAACAACAAAAAAATCACAAGTCATACAAAGAAGCAAGGAAGTACGGCCTGTTCAAAGCAAAAAAATAAACCAACAGAAATATCCCTGAGAAAGACCAAATAGTGCACCTACCAGACATTTTTCAGAATATACCATATGGTATGTCACAAATTAAATCTTAATAGAATTTAAGGTAGATTTAATTCAAAGTAACTTCTCCAGCCACAATAGGATAACATTAGAGTTCAATAACAGAAGGAAAACTGGAAAATTAAAAAAAAATGTGGTAATTAAACAACATACTTAAAAAGAAATGAATCAAAGAAGAAATCATGATAGAAATTAGAAAGCACCTAAAAATGAAAATGAAAACACAACATATTAAAACTTAGAGGGTAAAAAGAAGGCACTGATAAGGGGAAAATTTATAATCATAAATGCTTACATTAAAAAACAACCCCCCAAAATTCTTGAATCAATTATCATCTCTATAACTTAAGGAACTAAAAACAAAACAAAACAAAAAAGGAACAAACTAAATGCAAAACTAGATAAGAAAAGAAATATATACCTAAAATAACTAAACACAGAGTCTTGAAGAGGTATTTTATACCTGTGTTCATAGCAGCATTACTCACAATAGCTAAATCATGGACAAAACCTAAGTGCCCATCAACAGATGAAGGGATAAGCAAAAAGGGGTACACACAATGGGCTGTTATTTAGTCTTAAAAAGGAAAGAAATTTTGACACATGCTACACATGGATGAACTTTGAAGACACTATACTAAGTGAAATAAGCCAGTCACAAATTACTGTATAATTCCACTTATAGGATGCATGTACAGTAATCAAAACCACAGAGGCAGAAAGTACAATAGTGGTTGTCACGTGATGGAGGGGAGAGAGAAATGGGGAGTTTGGTTTTTGGGTATGGAGTTTCATTTCTTCAAAATCAAGAGAGTCCTAGTGATGCAAGGGGATAATGGTTGCACAATGGTGTACATAATTGTGCTAAATAGCACTATGTTCTATATACTTAAAAAGGGTTAATACGGCAAATATTAGGTTATGTGTATTTTACTACGATTTTTAAAGTGAAAGAAAGCCATTATTTAATAATTAAAAAAAAAGCTTAAGTCTTTCTATTATGGCTCTATCAAATACCAGAGTTAGAGGAAATCTTAATTCAACCCTGCCATTTTATAGATGAGATCACTGAGATCAGTGAGTGAAAAATAAGAAACTACTCAACCAACAGTATCTATATTAAACATAATCTAGATGCTTAGTGCTGCGATGATTAATATAAAGGATATAATACACTTATAGACATTATGTAACTTACACACTGAGTTACTCATTGTTACTCCATTTTATTCAATAAATAGCAGAGTATCTCATGGTATTGATAATAAAGGTCATATAGTATCAATGCTAAATATCATAAAACCTGCTCTTGTAAATAAAGTTTTATTGGAACACAGACACACTTATTTATGTATCATCTGTGGCTACTTTTGCATTATAATCATGAAGTTGAGTAGTTGTCATAGAGATTATATATCCGCCCAAACCTAAAATATATCCCTTTATCAACTCTGACTTAGAGAATAATTTCAGCAAAGGCTTGAAAGGCCTTAGAGGAGAGCTGAAAATCAAGAGAGGTATTAAACATTGTGGCAATTTGGAGAGAAGAAGAGAGAGAACATGTCTAAGAAGGAAACCATATGAATGAAGGCATGGAGTAAAAAACAGGTATAGGATAGAAATTTCTTGATGAGAAGGAGGAAGTTTCTAATGGACGGGAGGGGACAGGTGTTATGGAGCCAGATCACAGAGAGACCTGAGCCAGGAAGAAAAATATTGACTATACAGGTGAGAAATAAAAAGTTGTGGAAAGATTTAGGGTATGTGAATGACATGAGGAAAGCCATGTTTAAAGAATTTTAATCTGACTGAGATAGGAAGTGCAATATAGAGCTAAAAGCCACTCTGGTGACTTCTCTGCTACAACTGGAGGGACTTGTGATTTCTAGTCCAAGCCCTCATCTTAATAATGATAAGATGATACTCTAGAGAAAGGAAAAGGTAAGCTAATATGCCATCACTTGCTCTTCTGCAATTTCTTGGTAACTCTTGCAGCTCTGGGGTTCCTCGGCCTGCTTTTGGGGTGGTTGGTCCCCAACTAAGAGGCACTTTTTGTGACCTCATGGGAACTTATCCCATAATTGTTGGTTAATTGTCTCCAGGGAGGGCCATTTGGAGAAGATGAAATCATCATCATTTGACCATGTCTGATGTGAAATTCCCTTTTAAAACAGATTAGCAAGGGAGGGGGAGGGAGAATAACAGAATAAAAGAAAACCAAGAGAGAAGCTGTCTCTCACATGATGACATTGACCTCAAGCCAGCTCTTCAGGGAATGGAGAGAATAAATTACCAGGATATGATTTTAGAAGTGATATCCCAGTTGAGCCAGGAGGTCTTTGCAATTAGAAGGTCATTTGTGTGGTTAACAATGTTGCCATAGCCCCAGTACTGCTTTCTCTCAAGCCACAGTAGAGAAAATCATCCAAATAAGTGTGGGTTATTATTTTTTTAAAGGAAAGCTGAAGAGCATTTACTTAGTCCTTAGTGGTGTAGCAAGCAATGTGGAATATCTTTCATCTAAATGAAAAATTGGAAACATAACTTTTATGCCTAGATACTATCAGGGAAATCAAGATATTAATATACAGGCTGAGAGAAAAATGAAGCTGAAATGAATTCTCTCTTTTTATTTAATGGCTGAGGTTGGGATTTTTTTTTTTTTCCCCAGTGGAAAAAGTAAACCAATCCAATTTGTTTTGGCTAATTGTAAGCCCTTGGTGAGAGCTTGTTCGTGTTTCTACTGCATTTCAGAGTACCTAACATTGTGCTGGGGTATAAAAAGTGCTCTCAAATGCCAGAACTTTGTTAGATGGTCTATAATCCTGACTCTAGAAGACCACTGGTCAAACCAAGAGACATTTAAGGAATGCCTACTACAGAAAAGTGTCGCCCCAAAGGGTTATTTATTAAAGAAGCTCAAATATATTTTATACAATGTGAGCTGTGCTGAGGTGGAAAGATGTTGGACCAGATCTGCAAACCCCCAAATCCTCCACAGGCCATCTAACCCCAGTTAGGGCTTGAGAGTGTGAAATGCTGAGAGTGGCCTGAGAGTGTGAGAGGCTGAGCACAGATGCTGAGCAATTTTAAGTGTTGTTTCCTTCTACAAGGCTCTACACTAACAGCCTACCATGGTATACCTAGCTCATTCTCTCCTTTGCTCCTCCATGTATATAACTTCTGGGTATAAAAGCAAGGCAAAAAAGGGTGGACACAAGACCAGTGAGCAAGAGACAGGGTCATAGTTGGGAGGATTTTACTATACTTAGAGCCTGATTCTTAGAAAATATTTCATGTGATGGGATGACACATCTTTTCACCACCCTCAATGACCTCTACATATCAAAGTCAGTCTCCTAGTTTTCACACACACAGCCAGTTTTGAGCATTTGGGACAGCACTGCTCTGAACTACTCAGGCTTTCTCACTTGGCAATGAGTCTGACTAAGGGTATATTCTACTGTCTGATGAGGTTGTTTGGATATGAGAACAGAGAAGAAGGTCTCATCAGTGTTCTTAAATGGCACACAGGCAAACAGCTCAGGAATTTCAAAGACTAGAGACACACAGGGCAAGTTTGAAAAGAAAAAAGAAATTAATATATACTAATTTACATAATGGCATAGCTATAGGGCTCATTAAATTCAGTCGCTACAAAACTTAGGGGCCCTTTCACCCTTCAGGTCTTGACTGGAGATGCAGCTCAGCAACGATCATGAAGAAGGGTTTTGTAGAAAAGGACGTGATTGCACATCTCTTACATCTAGAACTGGGATATGACCAGTGAAGGTAGGGACAGGTGTAAACAAATGCTATCTCACTATCATATTTTGATTCACATGATTCACATACTTCATAGCTTCAAGTGTCTTTTAGAGCATCTTAAGGCCTGGCCACCTGTGCTCTGTTATCTCTTTGATGTATGAGGTTGGAATTCGTGCCTTCTTTCAGGAAGATCTGAATTCGAAACGAGTTTTACTTCTTCTGTACTGTTTGACTTAATACCAGTTGCTTATCCTTTCTGAACTTAAGTATTCTCACATGTCAAGTGAGACTATTATAATAGTTAATATAAGAGTTGTGGGTATGAAGATGAAACAGGTTTAGTTAAGTGTATAAAGACGGCTCATAGTGCTCGCTTCGGCAGCACATATAGTATATATATGTATATATATGTATATATATATATACTATATGTGTGCTGCCGAAGCGAGCACTTGGCAGCACATATACTAAAGATCGCTCATAGTAAATGTTAATCCATTCAATACCTTGGTAGGGTAAGAAGCAGATGGTAGAGTGGCAAAAATCATTTGACTTGGTGTTAGAAAACCGTGGCCTTACAAATAGCAGCTAACTTGTAATGTGGCCTTGGTTAAAGCACAGAGGCTCTCTCTCTGTGCCTCTAGTCTCCTGGCTGAAAGTGGGGTCATTTTAGAAGCAGCATGTGAATATCTTCAAAAAGGTACATGCCCCAGAAAGCAGCACAGAAAAGAAATTTTGTTGGGAAGGGAAAGGCATCCTTCAAAATCTACCTGAAATTTTTGCTAAGATCGGGCCTTTATCATAGGGATTTTGCAAGAAATATATAGATACTTTCATGCAGTACATAGCCTAACAATAACAATGGGACTACAAACTATAAATAGTCTAAACAAATGTACCTTGATATTAAGGAAAATGACTATAATTTATGAACATATATCATGACCAAAACTGAGCTGGTGCTTTATACAAAGCATTTCTTTTCTCTCTTCAGAGCCTGCATTCACACGAGGAAAACAGAGTTGCAAATATGTTAAGTTTCCAGGTCCCACAAATCAGAAATAGTGGAAATGAATTCTAATCCAGGTTTCTTTGGCTCTAATTGGAGTGTCCCTTATAGCAAGGCATTTCTTATATCCAAATCAGTGTTGGCCTTTCAACTTGATACTGTCAAGAAACAACACCTGTTCAGTTCCTGCAACCAGAATCTAAATCTTTCTTGGTATTCCACTTCAGAATTTGCTCCCAGAAGCACATAAAGAAATTCCTCTCATTCCTTTTTTTTTTTTTTTAAGATTTTATTTATTTATTTGACAGAGAGAAATCAGAAGTAGGCAGAGCAGCAGGCAGAGAGAGAGGAGGAAGCAGGCTCCCCACTGAGCAGAGAATCCGATGCGGGGCTCGATCCCAGGACCCTGGGATCATGACCTGAGCCGAAGGCAGAGGCTTAACCCACTGAGCCACCCAGGCGTCCCCTCTCATTCCCTTTTAACCACAGCCTGTTTAAAGTCCAAATGTTTTCATAACTTCAGATTTCACACTTACTAACCAGAATTAATTCCAATTATCATTTTCATTGTGAAAAACCAAAACTATGTTCAAAGACATACTTTGGCCATGACGAGGAATAGTTGAAACAACATGCTTTGTGTTTTGAAGGCAATTCCAAAAATCAGTCCCAGAAATGGCTTACTCTACTGAAATGACTGTATGGCCTGCTTAGTTGAGTGCTTTAACTACAAAAGGAACTTTTTTTTTTTTAAGATTTTATTTATTTATTTGACAGACAGAGATCACAAGTAGGCAGAGAAGCAGGCAGAGACAGAGAGAGGGGGAAGCAGGCTCCCCACCAAGCAGAGAGCCCGACGCGGGGCTCGATCCCAGAACCCTGGGATCATGACCTGAGCGGAAGGCAGAGGCTTCAACCCACTGAGCCACCCAGGCGCCCCTAAAAGGAACTTTTTTAAAGGCCTTCAATACTGATATGGATTTTAAAAATTAAGCCTCAGTACCTCATTCAATTCCTTGCCGCCACTGCTCCTCAATATATTACATAACTAAGGTGTGAGAGCTTCACATTGGTGGGATAGACACACCAACAGAGAGAAGAACAGAAGAACATATAAAATCTCTTTAGTTACTTTTCTAAATTACTCTGGGATCAATGGTTTTAATCAGCAGTTGTTTTCCTCCTAGAAAACCTAATCTGAACCCCCCGTGTTGATAATCAATTGCTGTACTGTTGATGTGGAACTGAGGGACTCAGAGTTTGACCCATTCGTCTTTTTCTAGTTGTGAGAGGCAGATCAAAGAAAACACTCATGGAATCCAGAAGTCCACGCAGATGAAATTTAAAAATACTGAAGAGATCATTCGTGGATTTTCTTAGATATTTTTAGTGAAGAGTTCCTTGTATACTCTATCTTAAACTGTTACCTTCATTTTGTCACTCAACATGAAGTGACTGGACTACATGGCTTATCTCTAAGGTCTCTTCCAATTCTAATAATCCCAGGTTTCATGGATGAGCCCCCCAGAAAGTGAGGTGAGAAATATTTAGTGATGAGCTTTCCCATACATGGTTTTATTTCCTTAGGAGTATGCTGAGGAGCATATTCTCAGGAAGCTGGAATTCAGGTAACTTTCTTTCCATACCAGCTCCTTCTAATGATGAATCCATGTAAGTCTTAAAACAAAACAAAACAAAACAAAAACTAACCATTTCTTTGTTTCTTCCTCAATTTCTGTCATAAGTCTTCTGCAGTTTTCAGAGTATGGATCTTTAACCTTTTTGGTTAGGTTTATTCCAGGTATCTTACAGTTTTGGGTGCAATTGTAAATGGGATCGATTCCTTGATTTGTCTTTCCGCTGCTTCATTGTTAGTGTAAAGAAATGCAACCGACTTCTGTGCATTGATTTTATATCCTGTGACTTGATTGAATTACTCTATCAGTTGTAGCAATTTTTGGTGGGGTCTTTCGGTTTTCTGCATAGAGTATCATATCATTTGCAAAGACTGAAAGTTTGACTTCTTTGCTGATTTGATGCTTTTACTTCTTTTTGTTGTCTGATTGCTGAGGCTAGGACTTCTAGTACTATGTTGAACAACAGTGGTGAGAGTGGACATCCCTGTTTTGTTCCTGACTTTAGGGGAAGAGCTCTCAGTTTTTCCCCCATTAAGGATTTTTGCTGTGGGTCTTTCAAATATGGCTTTTATGATGTTGAGGTATTTTCCTTCTATCCCTACATTGTGGAGGGTTTTTATCAAGAATGGATGCTGCATTTTGTCAAATGCTTTTTCTGCATCTATTGAGAAGATCATATGGTTTTTATCCATTTTTTATTGATGTGGCATATCACATTGATTGATCTGCATTTATTGAAACACCCCCGTAGCCCAGAAATAACTCCCACTTGGTTGTGGTGAATAGTACTTTCAATGAATTGTTGGATACTATTAGCTAGTATCTTGTTGAGAATTTTTGTATGCATGTTCATTAGGGATATTGGTCTATAATTCTTTTTAGTGGGGTCTTACTCTGGTTTGGGGATCAAGGTAATGCTGGCTTTGTAGAGAAAGTTTGGAAGTTTTCCTTCCATTTCTAATTTTTGGAACAGTTTCAGAAGAATAGGTATTAATTCTTCTTTAAATGTTTGGTAGAATTCCATAGGGCAGCCGTCTGGCCCTGACTCTTGTTTGTCGGGGGATTGTTGATTACTGATTCAATTTCTTTGATGGTTATGGGTCTGATCAGGCATATAGAGAGTAACCTAAAACACAGTCCTATCCCAAAGAGACATGGAAAATCAGACTGGAAAAGCTAACTATGGCTCCCATGTGAAAGGCCTTCCATGCCAGTGCACAATCTGTGAGGGCTTTTGAACAGGACAGTACTGCTGATAAAAGTTTATTTGTTTGTTTATTTATTTATTTCTGACAGAATTTTTAGCTGGAATAAGACAAAATCCTAAGGGAGAGAGCATAACAGCATATAGATGCTATGGTACTAACCAGATAAAATTTTATTTGGAATAAGACAAAATCCTGAGGAAGACAGCATTATAGATGCTATGGTAGTAACCAAAGAACTCTGTGGTAGAGAGAAAAATTGAGCAGACTTAAGGTCAAGTGACCTGTTAGGTCCCACCTTTGCATTGCTTCCACAGATTCATTTGTTCACATTTTGTTAATAATATTGTAATATTATTATTTTTTGCCAACTTATAGTCAAAAACAAAGTATTGATAAACAAATATATTTTTGTTTCCTTATTATTTTTTTTAAATATATGTATTTCCTAAATGTCTTCCAAAAGAAGGCAGAATCATTAGTAAACCCATACCTGCCTCATTTTTGTAAGGGAAAGGGGAAACTTAGAGACAAAATTCTGTAGGCCCCTATGGGAATCAATAAACTTCAAAAGATAAAATTAAACAATCTGGTTAGAATTTTTATGAAAAGAAGTGTATTTTTTTTTAAGATTTTATTTATTTATTTGACAGAGGGAGAGAGATCACAAGTAGGCAGAGAGGCAGGCAGAGAGAGAGGGGGAAAGAGGCTCCCTGCTGAGCAGAGAGCCTGATGTGGGGCTCGATCCCAGGACCCTGAAATCATGACCTGAGCCGAAGGCAGAGGCTTTAACCCACTGAGCCACCCAGGCACCCCAAGAAGTGTATTTTTATTGAGAACTTCTAAATACACATTACCACTTCACTATTACCAATTCTCTTGCCATTTCTTTGTCTCCTTTTCTTGCACATAAAATTGTGGTAATGGTAGTACTGACTTCAAGAATTCATAAGGATTAAATACAACAAACACTGTAAATTAGTCAAATAAATTAAAGAGAAAAATCTTCTGTTTTTGTTGTGATTATTCAAATTCATGTTAAGAGTTCTACCACTTAAAACAACTACCTATCTAATCTCTCAATACTCAGTTTCTTCATCTGTAAAACAATAACAACTCTTTCTTGGACTAGCTGCGGAGTAACCAGATCACAAGCATGAAGAGGATACAATGGCTGACACATGATCAACCCTGAATAGATGGTAGCAGTTATTGTATCTATAACTTATGTATATTAAAATTCATGCTGGATAAAGGGAAAGAGGTAGTAGCCGGACTGATTTATCTAAGATTGCTATTTGGGTTTTGGAAAAGGAAATCTTAGCACTGGTAATAAAATGACCTTAGTACTGGATTCCTTAAGAAATACAGAGGCAACAGAGGCTAAAAAGTCAAGCTGAGTATATTACTAACTCTTTTTAAGAGGGGAAACAAAGACAGACAGATGATAGATACGAAGAGAGAGAGAGAGAGAGAAATACACATAGAAATACACATACAATATACACTTGACAAACTACTTCAAATCATTTTGTAAAAGTTTCTAGCATACTTTGTCTTTTGTTCTCAGTAATAATATATCTATCTATCTATCAAGGTAGCACATGCAAAAAAAGATAATATGGAGAGCAGAATAAATATTGCACAAAAATTTGGAAATTACATAGAAATTTCTTATCAAGAGGTAAAAGAATGTCGTATTAGCATAGTTCCTTCCAGTCTTTTTTATACTTTCATTACTTGAATTCATACTCTTATGAAATGTCATATCCCTAATTTTACTTAAAATCATATTATCAGCACATTGTGAAAATTAAAAAAAAATTAAATAACTATATAACTGCCCTTATATATCCCCCAAATTAAAAAAAAAAAAATCGGTAATAGATAGCCATTTCACATGACTCTTGTTCTTAAAAAGGCTAAGGAGTTGGGGGATTAATTAAGCATAAAATGGGAGTCCCTGTATTGTACTCACCCTATAGGATGGGGAATACAGAATATTTAAAGAAAAATAAAAATTCAGCTAAATAAAAAAAGTAGAGTTTTAGATTTAGAGTAGAGATGCTTCTGAAGGAAGGAGAACAAGAGGGAGGAAATGAGAAGGAAGGAAGCAAGAAAAGCAAAGTGTTTTTCATACCATGACTTTATCAGCATTTATCAAGAAAACAAAAATGGATAGAAGAAAAAATATTAGAGAGCATTGCATATAATACTGGCAAATACTATTTATGAAATTTTGTTTCAGTTATATTACCCACTCTATCATGATAGAGATGCATGTTTAAAAAACATTATTAGACTACTAAACCTTTGGTCTTTGCATCGTTTCTTAAGTCCATTGAGCTTACTAATACCTTAACTTTAAAGAAGTTTAAGATCCAGAGAAGAATTATTTACTCAAGGTTACAGGACAAGGGGAGTCAGAGCCTGATTTCACTCCACTGCCCTTTTCACACTATACCAAATACTAAGTTGTGAATTGTTTTTTTCTGTCAAACTCACAATTTCTTCCATATCCTTTGTTCAGTTCCCTTCCAGATTATTTTTTGTTCTCCTGAAAGCTTGTTGACTAATTGGAGTCATCTATGTCTGGTTTGTCACACTGAATGAAGGACTCGGACAAAGGCATGGTATGGAGACAACTAAAATTACAGTTTCCAATTCAACGGCATTCACATTTCTAGCCCTACAGTGTTTTTATAATCTTATCGTAAATATAGTCAGTGACAAATTGTATGGTGATTATACAAAAACAAAAAAACAAAAACAAAACAAAACAAAAAAACCACTCTGTGTGCCAACAGAACATTCTCAGGTATTATGTCTTTAAGTTAAAATTTATTGAAATAAAATGAGAAGGGGGGGTAGAGGCACAATGCAGTTTGCATTCTTCAGAAGCCTTGCTCAATAAGTACTGAGTTTTGATCGATTGATACAGTGTCATATTTGACTAAAGAGGTGGGGAAGTTGCTACTGTCGCTTTGTGCTGGATGGCAGCAGAATGCACTATTGATTTTATATGTTGGATGGGTTGTCAGTGTATAGTGCATTGTTGATTTTGACTTTTATAGCCAACATGTTTCCTTTAATTGGATCATTTGTAAAAGAGAGGAGGGGACCTGTTCTCCTTTGACAGTGACTGATTACAATCATTTCATGTTTGTCAATATTTGATAAACCCACAGTTACCCAACAACATGGCTGCCTTTATGCATTTGTTCATTCTGGTTCCACTTCTCTATTTACCCCAGCAATACTTGCGACTGGTCTGCCCCAATTTTTACTCACAGTTCACTGCTATATTTACTCTTTCAGCAATAGACACTCGATTTTTTTCTTAAGTTTGCCAAGCAAGTCCCTTCTGACAGTAACAACCAATCTACTTCCCAACATTCCCTTTGGTCTCCAGGCCCTATGAATCCTCCTTCCTTTGGCAGTTGTTACAAACTCTCAAGTTATGCACAATATTACCAATATCCACCATGAACACGTAGTTGTCATACTACAGGTTTTGAGCTATCAGATCCTAAAATTTCCTAGAGGAAAGAATAATCCATTGCTATCCATCATCTTTACTCTCTCATATTGGGATTATTCCATACCTGTGGATGATAGCCTGTAAATTCACTTTGGGTGGAGACCATAGTTATTAAAATCTTCCATTTGTTCCCAGAAAGCACCATTATATGTAACTAAGAGGAATTGTGAAATGGTATTTTGTGTCCTAGATATCTATTTATTTGACAGCTGCTAATTTTATCTTTTTTACTCTACAGTTGGCAATGTCTTCCAGAGAGAGAGAAAGATTACCAATTTAGTTGCAGTCCTTGTTTTTCTTCACAGTAAAAGAGAATCTTCCTAGCCCCATTTTCACCTAAGTTCCTTAGACTCAGACTTGGAAATGTTTCTGAGGTAACTAAAATGTTTCTGAGGTAAAAACAGATTTTTGGGGAATAGGCATCTTAGTGGAAAAAGACTAGACTATAATTAAGAGGTCTGAATCATGGTCTTGTGGACCTTGGGCAAGTCATTCAACTTGTCAGTGACAGAATTTATTCACTTATAAATTATGAAGGTTTTATTAAATAGATTTGAAGATCCCTTTTATAGTTCCTTACAATTCCATGGTTCTCACTTATAAGGCTTCAGTGCTCCCTGACAGAAGCTTGCAAGGCAAGCTATGTATTTTTCCGAAAGAGACTTTCCAAAGTAGGTAGATGATTCAGGAAAATCGAGGCATCCTACTGTTCACTCTCTGGACAAATGTTGCCAGACTACCTCTAGATGTTCTCCAAGTAATGATGGATGATAACACTGCTACTCTTTTTTCCCCTGTATTCTACAAATCATATGCCTTGTTGACAGGTTTTCCTATTTGTGCCAAGGATGAGTGTTTCAGAGACCAATTCTTTTTAATTAGAGGATTCTGACAGCACATAGTCAAATATAGCATATTGGTTATTTGCAGGTACAAATATTCACTGTAACCTCATTGACATGAGAAAAACCAATACAACCGGAATTTGTGAGATTCAGAGGAAGATATTGGCTGTATGGGAAAATAAATACGAAAATGCTGCTTTGTAGGCATTTCTCACTTAGCATTATATACAATGAGACATTTTCATTTATTCAGAATATTTGGATATCTGGAGTAATAATATTAGAAAAAAATGTTGTGTGAACTAGGATTTTGTGTACAATGTAACTATTGTCATATTTAAGATCTAAACCAACCTTAGTAAGGATAGATTAGAGTCTGAACTGAGTGGGGCAACAAATCTGAAATAGTTTCATTTATTTTTTTCTGATGATTACCTTCAATTTTGCAGCAAAATTTATCTTCCCATCTCTTAAAACAGAGGAGGTTGCTTCTAGGTTAACAGATCACTTTTTCGTAAATAAAACTGAATTCCTTCCGTTAGGGACCTCTGTGGTGGTGAGTGGGGCCTGGTCCTGAACACCACTCCCTTTCCGATTCCTCTTTTTTCTCCTCTAGTAGGTTGATTCCTGGGCAACTGATAAAAAAGATCAAGTATTTCTTACTTGTGAACCCGTACAGAGCTTGTATGTGGTGGGTATTCAAGTTGTAGTTCAGAGGGGTACATGTTAAGCCCTACAAGAGGTAAGTTTTCTGATGTGGAGAATGTCCTTTATGGCTTAGCTTCTTATTATTTCTTCACATTCCAATTCTTGGTAATACACAAGAAAATTTACCAGTGAGGAATCCTCCAATACGAGAGGGACATTTCAGGTCACATACGCAAGTCATTTCAAGCCTATGTATGCTTGATGCATACAGTTGGCCCATGGGAAACTTACTTTATACACCTTTGCTACTTCAATGATATAAGTGCATGGATGTCCCTCCTTTTTGTCTACAGATTCTCTCCAATTCTTTTTCACCTACTCAAATAGGTCTAAGGTCAGATCAGCTAGAATGATGTCTCAACAGATGCTTAACTAGGGAATGAGGATCAGTTTCTGGTAGATACCACCAAGCTCTACAAAGAATTGGATATTGAAACACCCCCTTCCCAACAGTGAGAAAAAAGACAAAGTCATAACATTATCTCCCAAGACTGACATCTCAGTTAAGTAAATTTTCTTGAACTCTTCATCTTCTCTTTATATAGGCTGAAGTTCTAAGAAACAGAACTGGGCTCAAGAGGAATATGTATTGCATTATGATTAACCTTAGAATGGTGTGTATTTGGGACTTGTTTTCTGCTTTGTGATGTTGATTTTAATCTAATAGGAGTGGAACATTCCTTTCAATATCATTCTACATAATCTGGATTTGTGCTGTATCAAGAGACTCTGAATGTACTGAAAACTTCTCTTTGTTCTCAAAATGGCCAAATCACAGATTTATGAATAATTTGAGGTTTAAACTGAAACTGTTAGATAATTTTAAGACCAAAAAAAAAAATTATTTGCTTAGGTGCCAGAAATTTCACCCACCCTAGCTTTAGTACCATCAATGCAAATGTCAAGACAGTGAAAAAAGCAAATGATATCTTAATATTATAATAAAAGTAGGGATCTGTCATCCACACTTTGAGGTCAGCTGCCTGCTGTAACTATAGCTGGCCAGATTCCGGAAACCCAAGGATTAGCAACCAGAGCCTCTGATTATTCAAAGTTATGTTAACATTCACTTATAGTTGGGTGGGTTGAAGAAAGCAAGATCAGATATCATGCCAATATCTAACACTCTATGTTCCCCACGTTGTGCCATACAGTTTTAGAGAGAGACCAATAAAAAGAATCCAAAAGAAGTACAAGAAATAGTACCAACATTTCAGATGGCATAGGTCCATCAAACCTTCCCAATTCCATATATGATAAAGTTCACAAAGGAATGTTACAGAAATAATGTATCATGTTCATTTACGTCAAGGAGAGTGCGGACCAGTGTAAGTCATGAAAGTGCAGGTAAAACAGTACCGATCAAAGAGAGAAGACATTATTCCCAAGAAGGTCAGCTTCTATCCTTAGGCCACACTGTATTTATTGCTGTTAGATACATAAAGGACACATCAGCCAAAACCCGGTATTCAAAACACAAGGCAAACAGGGAATTCTCTCCAGCCTTATTGTGCAGTGTTGTTGGCTTTATTTTCCCCTTTCTTTTTTCTGCTTTTAAGGGTTTCAGTCATTTTTATTCATTTCAACAGCAGGTGTGAAATAGTAGGCTGTCATCTGCCTTTTTGTAGAGCTGTGGGCCAAAATTATAAATGGGTTGACATTAATGGCAGTCCAGAATTTAGTGCTGTATTGGTAGATGGTATTGAAAATGTTTTGATATGACAGATGGAATGCCTACTGCTGAAACTTCAGTTAGACTTTAGCTGGCTACATCTGGCAGAGACTTTTTTATGCTTTGCTATTGGTATTCAGTTTTTAAGTCATTTCTTCATCTTTATACTCCATTCTTCTTTCTCTCTTTTCTCTGATGTTTAATTTTCTGTCTTTTTTTCTTTGTTTCCAATTTTTGGCATGACTAAGAACTAATGGAGAGTGAGGATGGTCTCACTCAACTAGAAAGAGCAGGGATTGAGTAAGAAGAACTGAGACTTCTTATCCTTTATCAAAGTTCCTCAAGAAGGAAATGCCCAATGCATGAGAGATCTTCTGCAATGCATGCACCTATCCTACTCTATACACACACACACACACACACACACACACACACACACACACACAATCTGGGTAAAGTAAACATCAGGAAAGCCCTGGCAGACAGAATTCTCTAAACTCAGCTGGATAGGTTACTTTGCAGAAAAATAAGTGTTCCATGTTTAAACAAGTTTGTGAAATGCTGGTTAAACAAAGATGAATGAATTTCTTTTCCAAAGAACTCCTCAGAGTCTTTGAAGAGTGATTTTCAATGTATGTTTTCTTTCAATCACTACAGTCCCTAGGTTGTTACTTCTTAGGGTCTCTTGGTTAATTTTACTTATCCATGTAAGACTTGTTCTGTTAGAGCGGACAAATGTTGACCTTAACTACTTTATGCGAAAGACTATCTTTCCCACATAACTTTCCTCAAGAATTTCAGAGATAAAAATATTTACTTTTTTCCCCTCCTTGCTCACACGTACTTTTCTCAATTGTATAAGGTGGGTTTTGGTACTAGGCTGTCTCAGGTGCAAATTTCCTACTAACTAAGTTTTTAGAAACTTCAATTTGAAGAGTCACAGTATAGAGCTCGTCTCTGAAAATTCAAGATGATAGCTCATCCCACCCTTAAAAATAAGAAATACCTTTGTTTTTACTTTTTGAAATGTCCATTTAAAGATTTCCTTTACTGTTTCTCTTGAAAAATATCTGAGCACTTGCCTTTTCCCGTATTGTCAGTAGGAAATATTCTTGAGTAAAATGTATCAATTCTTTCAATATTTTTATATTTCATTATGTAAAACATTTGGAAATTGTTCAGATAATCCTAATGTCTATATCCAACATAGACTGGGCCACATGAAATAGGATAATGGACATAAGATAGATGGTTAGAAAAGAAATCACCACTTACACTCTTGAGAGAGGGGATGTTAGGTATGGTAAGGAGGATGGAGACTATATGAAAATGTCATATAGCACATCATCTGATAAAGAACAAAGAGCTGGGTGTAGTTTGTGACACTAATAAAGAACAATTAGTTTATGTTAACTATTAAAGGATTAAAAAATTCATGCAGACTGAATTTGGGCCGGACCCTGAGAATGAACAGACATGGTCTGGGTGTGGGAGGGTATTTCAGGCAGCAGAAACAGCTGGAATGAAGTAACACCCAGAAGTATGAAGACACCTCTATGTTTGAAGAATTTCAAGAAGTCTGGGTATCATATAAAAAGGGAGAGTTGCGTTAAACTATGGAGTTCTAATCCTAAAGGCTGAATTCAGGCCATAATGTGAAGGCAACGATATTGCTGAGAAGATTGGCTTTTATTCTGCAAATGGAGTTAAAACAAAATGAGTATAGAGGCAGGCAGGTCTCATGTGCAGATGCATATCTGACTGAGGGTCTGAAACGGAAACAATAAAAAAATGAATTGAGACGAACTTATTGGAGGAAGAACAAGATATTGAAATTCTTTAAATTACTGTAAACCTTGATTTATTTGTGACCTGGAAAACTCTTTAATGTTGCATTGCATTCTCTTTTGTCTTGAGATGTTTCTGCACAATGTCCCTATATTTAATATGTTAGGTTTATGAAATTTTAGTCCTAATATGATATATTTATATTGGACATTTAGGGAGCCTTGTATGAGTCTAAGCAATATACTGGGTTCCATGATGTCAGAAACATCTAGTATATCTCAGTTTTCCAGGGCAGTTGGTTTATGTCATAAGAAACTAAAACACCATAGGACAAAGGCAAAATAGTTGGATGAACTCTCTGAGAATAAGCATCTCTGAATTGGTAGTGAGTATCACATTTGGCATGTATATTGCTTGTGAGAATTATACAATACTCTCTCCAATTATCATGCAGTGAAGAAGCACAAAATTGGAAGAAGGAAGGAAATGAACTAGTGATGCAATGGAAAAATTTCAACTTATCTTTTTGTCATCAAAATGTGTGTTATGAAAATGAGCATCTTGCAGTGAATCAAATTTTCTGTGAATCTGAAAGCCAAGCTAGTCTCAGTCCTCTTTATGTCACACCTAATAAAGGAGGATCATCAAGTCTTATCTTCTTTACGGTGTAAACCTTAGGCAATAAACAGAGGGAAGAAAACAAAGGCTGTAAGATCAGTTGAGTTTTGTTTTTTGTTTTTTGTTTTGTTTTTTTTTTTTGCATCAGTTGAGATTTGGGGCAGAAGTCATTATCTAATTCTACCAAGTTACTTGACAACTGTTTCTTTGTCAGTGATGGTGTGTTGTTATTACTGGTATTTCTTTGAACTTTTGGGGGCTGGCACTTCTCTGAGATTGTAACAGAAGGTGGAGAGTGTACATTCAGTGAATATTCAGAATGCAAAGGGAAAATAATGGAAAAACCAACTGCTTTGCATCATCATTAAGGCTTCACAGAAAATGACATTTGTACTGAGTTTTAAAATATGAATTGAATTTTTCCATATGGACAAAGAGAGGAAATAGTGAATTCTTGAAGGTTTAGAATGGTGTGTTCTAAAAGGGGTGCATAATGGGGAGTCTAGGTGGCTCGGTGTCCGACTCTTGATCTTAGCTCAGGTCTTGATCTCAGGGTTGTTGAGTTCAAGCTCCACACTGGGCTCCATACTGGGCATGGAGCCTACTTTAAAAAAAATAAAAATAAAAAGGGTGCATAACAACAATGGGGCAGCTAAGCAAAGCTTAAAAAATTACGTGGGAGCCAATGTTAAGACTAGGCATGTCTACTAACACAGAGACTTGGAATGTTTCTATGGAGGCCATAGGAAAGCCTTGGAGATTTTAATCACTGAAGTGACATGGTGGCAAATTTTGTGTAGAGTGTGGAACAGTTGCACAGGACTATAGAAACACTAACTGTTTGATATACACAATTATAAATACAGCACCATTTATCTGATAAACACTTCTCTTATTCCTTACCTTCTACAAAATAAAAAAATAAGAGCACCACTTGACAATAACAAAACAAATCAATCTTGATGCTAACTGTCAGTTTATGGGTTCTTGAAGTGAAAATGATGATTTTAGAGTATCTCTAAAATATACATAACATTCTTTCAATACATTAAATCTGATTAAATTCAACATTTTTTTGAGTGTATAACCATATGATGGGCACTGTACTGCATACCACCAAGAAAATACTGAATAGGACACAGCCCTTGCCACAAAAGAGCTTCAATGTATTGGCGCGACCAGGTGAGTGATGAGGAAATCTTCAACATCCCGTGGTCAGTGCTATAATAAGGATGAATAAGGGAAATCCGTGGGAGAGCTGTGCATCCCTTTTTTCTTTACTTTTTTGTGGGGGAAGGGAGCAAAGTGAGACTTGCAGAAGGAAGAGTAATTCTAAAGATCAGTAACACTAATGTATTAATAATAAAATTATAAAGTATATTAGTTTGTTAGGGGTGTCATAACAAAATACAACAGAGTGGGTGGCCTAAGCAATAAAAATGCATTTCTCATAGTTCTGGAGGCTTGAAGTCCAAAAATCAAGATGTCCACAGGTTTGTTCTCTCCTGAGGTTTCTCTTCTTCATCACTTGCAGATGGCAGCCATTTCACTTTGTCCTCACATGGGCTCTTCTCTGTGTGCTCCATGTGTCTCCTCCTCTTCTTAGAAAGACTTCATTCAGTCCTCTTGGATTAGAGGCCCACCTTTATGATCCCGTTTAACTTTAATTAACCTCTTTAAAAGCCACACCTCCAAATACAGTCACATTATGAGGTAAGGTTTCAACATATGAATTGCTTTGGAACACAATTCATAACAAAAGAAATCAGGTATTTCTTTTTTATATCTCATTTCACTGAAGTTTAACCCAGTGACTGGACAGCTAAGTTGATAAACTAATTCAGGGAAAGGTGTTAACAGGTAACACAAATTTAATATATAATCTCTCCTGGCAGCATTTTCTAAAAATGGGATTCTTTACATTTGATGTCTAATATGAGAGCTCCTGGCTTTAGGACAAACTGAGGAAGAAGGCAGTTTAAGGCAAAGGATGGATTCTGATGATACCCAAAATTATACCTGCCTTATGAGCAATCACCTGAGAGCTTATGCAAAGGGCTAGTTCTATAGTCATGAGCTGTTCTGACAGAAAAGAGAATTATAATGCATGGGGTCCATGCTTCCCTGTTCTGAGATGTTGCGGTTGCCTGCACACTATTCACTCAGAGATTTGAAATGGAAAAACATATACACAAATACACACATAGACATGAACAACAGCTGAAGGCAGATTTCTCTGTGCTTCCTTTCTAAGTGTTAGGTTGTCACCTGCTCACAAAAAACACTACCAGGCTAAAGAGCTAGGGGGAGGGCTGGCTAGCTGTGGGTAGAAAAACCTATATACGGAGAAGGGTGGAGAGATAGAACCAGAGGTTCTCATCTGCTCACAGATAACAAGTGTCCCCCAGACTGATTTTGGAGGGTCACTGAGATTCTGGGAACCTGTTCAGGGTGTATCACAAAGACTTGCTAATTTGTTTCAGTCCGAGCAGCATGTTTCCATTAACTTACCAGTTAAGGTTCTGGCTGCAATGTCATTTGAATAAACACTACAGTCTTCTCAATCATAGGTTATAAAACCAGGTTCTCAAGAATTGTGCATTAATTGAGTTAGGTAAAGTCACAGGTGTTCTGATAAGTTGTTAAGGGGACAAATGGAAAGAGGAATGGTCTCTTCCATGGATTGCCCCTCCCCTCTGGCAATTTAAAACCTGCCCATCAACCCAAGATTCACTTAGGACCCACCCCTGTTAACATTGTGCCCTATCTTCATACCCTCTGAATTTGCAGTATAGCTCTTAAACCCTGATCACCCACAAACTACTTCATTTCCAGTATGAATCTACCTCTACAGTTAGACATAGTTTTCTGTGAGGCAGGAGTCACATGTTTCTTTTATTGGCATCCCCACCAGGCATAATATTTTGTCTGATGTATGGTAATCTATTCATTTTTACAGTCATTAAACATATTTATTAGGCACTCACTATTTGCCAGGCACTCTTTTAGACTCTGGGTTTACAGAGTTGAATAAAATGTGCAAATTTCCCCTTCTCATGGAACTTACCAGGAATGCTCAACTAATTGATATTTATGAGGTTTCCTGCGTGATAATGTCAGTGTTGCATTCTATAAGATCTAAAGTTTTCAGTTTGTAGCTAAGAAAGTAAGCAAAGGATAGCAAGACTTGCTTTCTTATGTTTGCACAATCCAATTCCTGCTTTCTTTCCTTTAGCGCATGACAAAACTAAGGGGCCTCCCAGGGGCAGAAAGAATCCATCACAAGGGACCTGGAGTTATGTTGGAAAGAATTCTGACCAAAGAGATTTATGAGGCAGTATAGTCACTGCTCAGGGGAGGGGACGGTAGTGCTATAGCTTAAGATGTTTAAAACCTGGCTGCAAGAGAAGCAGGAAAATGCACCACGGGGAACAATTCCCTGCCAGGTTCTGAGGGATGGAAAAATGACTTAATGGCAATTTCACTGTCTTAACTTAGGTGATTTTTTTTCTAGTAAGCAGACATCTTCTATAATTCCCTTTGTAAATAGACTCATAAGATATAGATGTGCCTTTTTCTTATGTGACTTATACAGACCACTACTGCTGTTGTTGTTGGCTCACAAAGAGTTGGAAGTTCATGATTAAGTGATGAAATAAACTACATAGGTTAAACTGAAAATCATGTCTTCACCCAAGTCCTGGGTCAAATCATGCCTAATTCCAGAGGCCAAGAGACACTCTGGGGCTTTAGAAACTCTAAGGCTCAAAGAGTCAAAAAATTGGAGGGGAGCCTGCAGATTACCTATTTGAACTTTTGACATTATATGTGAAAGGGCTGGAGGTTTTCATTAAAGCATGTATGGATGGAAATAGGGGTTTGGAGGGGGATGAATTATAGGTATTACAGGTTCCCTGGGCATCTGACTCCAGTCTTTTGTTCTAACGTTGTACCCCTCTTGTGCTTTTCCAGTTCTGCCAGAATGTCCTCTAGTGCCTATAGTCAATATCCCAACAGCAATTCACACTTATAGCAAAGGTGCTCTTAGTATTTCTCTGTTAGGCTAGCCTGAGATTAAGCTCATATCCTCCTCATTCAGAGAAAAGGAAAACAAAACAAAACAAGGAACAACAACAAAAAACTTTCCAAGCCAAAGAGGCCAATACTATTGGCTAATTCTTCTGAATTCCAATAAAATGCATTGGGTATCCCACCCATTTGGGCTTAGAATGAATTGCTTTGTACACCATCTTTTTTATGCGGATCTTCTGTGACTATTTCCTATGTCTCTCTAGTGAATTCAGCATGGTAGAGGTTTGATAAGTACTTAGTAGATTATGGGGAGAAAGTCACCTTTAATCCTGGAGAAACTGACTAGAAATACAAAGCAATCTAGGTGAGAGTACTGTTGAGTTGATCTATCAAATCTTCAGGAGACAGCAACATTTTCATGAAATCTAAATTGTTCCACATCACAGAGAAAAATAAATTCTTTCAGTTCATTTTTTGTAGCAGGAATAAACCTGATACCATGCTTGGTAGAGAACATGTATGTATGCAAACACATATGCATGCACACAGATTGCAGAATAATCACACCCGTAAGTATAGTTGCAAAAATCCTAAGTAAAACTTTAGCAAATTAAATTCTGTGCCACCTCAGAAGAATGATACGCCATGGCCAAACTTCAGGTGTGTAAGTTGGGTTCACCAAGGGTGCCTGGGTGGCTTAGTCGGTTAAATGTCTAACTCTGGATTTTGGCTCAGGTCATGATCTCAGGGTTGTGAGACTAAGCCATGCATCAGGCTCTGAGCTAGGCATGGAGCCTAATTAAGACTTTCTCTCCTTCTGCCTCCCCCACCTTCTGTGGGTTGGGGCGGAGGATGCGTTTACCTATTAGGACAGCAATAAATATAATTTTCCCCATTAATAGGTCAAAAGAGACACAAAAACATGATTAACCTAATAGATGTCAAAGTGCATTTCACAAAGTTCAAATCTATTTCTGTTTTTAAAAGAGACTAAAGTGAAAAAAAAAAAAACAACACTTCAGAATGAACATGGGATGTGGATAAAAACTTGTTTTGAAACTATGTACACCTTATTTGACTACACAACTCCAGAGGCATTCCCAATAAATTCTGGGAAAAAAATGGAGATGCCTGCTAGCACTGCTATTATTCAACAAGTTTCCAAAGTTCTACCTGATGAAATAGGATAATAAAAGCACAGAGCTATAAATACTATAAAGGAAGTGACAAAATACCATTACTTACAGATTATAAGATTGTCTACTCCAAAAACTCAGTGAATCAAAGAAAAATTATTTTGAGCTAACAATGAAATACAGTAAGGTTTATAGTTACAAAATAAGTAGAGAACTCTAAAGCTTTCCCATACAGCAGCAATAACCACTTAGAACACATAAAGAAAAAAAAAGACTCTATTTTCCATAGCAACCAAAATAAAAAATATCAAGAAGCAAAAATATATTAGTCAAAGCAGTCTATAAAACTTTACCTAGCTATATATTTACACATCTACATGCATGTGTTTGTGTGTATGCATGAATAAATAAATAGAGCAATGTCCTATGTTCCTGAAGGGAAAGATACAATATTGTGAAACACTTATTCTTCTGAATTAAACCTTAATGGTTTCAATAACATTTCCAAATATTTAACTTGGAAAAAAACATACTATGTATTTCTTCTAACTAAATGACAGAGTAGCTCGTGGCGGGGGGAGGGGAGACATAATTAGTTCATTATCTTATTATTTTTTACAACTTCAAAAATTAAAATAGTATGATGCTGTACAGAAAGAGACTAATAGATCAATAAAAATGAGTCCAGAAATCAGCCACACTTCATATCAGAATTTAGTACATGACACAGAAGCAATCTCAAAAAAGTAGGAGTATATTATGTTTATAAACGCAGATAGAAAAAAAATGCATGCAAAATTGGGTTATACTTCACATACTATACCAAAATGAATCACAAATAATTTAAATACAGACATATCTTTTAAGCTTCAAATAACAAAAGAAATATTAGTGAATAGTCATGTAATTTTAAAGGGTAGAAGTGTTTTTATATGATCCTATCACCAAAGAAGGAAATCAAACAGGAAATACTGATAGATTTTACCAAATAAGATTTTAAAACATCTGTAGAGAGAAGTAAAATAACCTCAAAAAATGGAGCTAAATTAGCACAAATATTTTCAGTATGTACAACAATCACAAGGTTAACATTTTTGTTACATAAAGTATGTTTTCTAATCAGGAATAAAAGTAAGAGAGAAATGGGATATAGGCATGAATAGACAGGTCATTCTAAAGAAGATTCAAAAAAACAGTTAACTATCTGAACTATATAATAATTTCCCTCAGAACTTCCACTTCTATGATTTTTTTTTTTTTTCTGAGAGAATACAGATGCCACAGGCTTATGTAAGTTTAGGACAACACTGTTTGATTAGCAAACAACTGTGGAAAACCTGAATTCCACAGGCAAGAGGTCCATTTAACAAGTGATGGGTTGTGCTACCATGGATTAAGATTTATATTTTAGATGAACTATTAGTGCTGTGAAAGTTGTCCATGATTTATTTTTGAGTAAAAGTGCAGGTGGCAGAACAACCTATAATAGACCATATTTTTGGTTAAAAGTTGGATGTGTTCACACATACATATATGCATACGCTTCTTATAGTTCATATTAACAGTGAGTAGATCTCCGTGGAATTACTGAATTATAGATGTTCTTTTTATTATCTGCACTGTTTACTATTACTGCTTTTAAATATATATATTACTTGGATATATTTGTTTTTCCTTTAGAAAAAGAAATCTGATTTAGACAAATTTGATTTTGAACTAAAGGCTCATACCAAAGAACATTCTACTTTTGTCAAACTTTCTGGATCCCTTCTCTCAGCTACTACTCCCTTCCTCTAGTTTAATTCCTTGTAAAATTTCAAAGGCTTAGCCTTAACCTTAGGCATACCCTGGGCTCCATCCAAATTTCCAAATAGTTCTGCTACCCACACCCACTATGGTATCTCTAAAAAAAATAACCAACCACAGATCTGTACTATTAGCTAAAAGAGGCAGGTGCACTTATAACCTAATCTTCATTATTCTAGAAATTAGATATAATATGTTTCCTACTCATACAAGAAAAGGAATCAGTTCTTTCATCTATGAATTACAAAGTATACTTTTGCATTAAAATTTAGGGATTCTAGATAAACTGTTCATCCAGATGATAGGCACAGTATCCAGTCCCCACTCTACAGTTAGTAGTTCATGAAATGTTGGAAGAGATTATTGAAAAAATGAGACCACTAGTTGACCAACAAGCTGGCCCAGGAGAATCAGACACTCTTCACCCCCACCCCTTTCCTCAAAATGTACTTTCTGTCCACCATTCCCTCACTAGATGCTATTTGAAGGACTTGGCCTTGAGATACTAGGGTGCTGTTGACACCATCTGAACCAAATATGTGACTGAATCCAGTTAAGACCTCTATATCAGCTTGGGATTCTGGATGGTGGGTGTAGATAATCTATTCATCTTGCAGCTGCCCCAAGATAAACCTCATATTTAAATTCTCTTCCTAAGTAAAAGTGCCAACTACCAATCTCGAGTGGCTTACCCCTTCAGTCTCTCCTTGCCCCTTGTGTACAGAGAGCCACTTTGCAAACTAACATGAAAGTATTTCAATTTTAGTTTCTTTTAAAATTAGAAGATAAAAGCAAATATAATAATAAATAATAATAATTATTCCATTATCAATCCAGCCTGGATTGTTTTTGTCTTTATACCAACACAGTCATTAGATAGATAGATAGATAGATAGATAAATGCAAATATTGAGAGAGGGACCTATGAAGGAAAGTGCCTAGGGTCCTCAAAAGTCATAATATAGTCCTGAGTGATCCACAGTTTAAGTAATTTGCTGAGGTTCCAGAGGACTTCAAAACTATCTGAAGGCTGAAGAATGTCACTACCTCCAGAAGGCTCTGTGGCTGGCCACTCCCTTGGCAGACTTGAGTAATGGACTCCTGTCTGCCTTCCAGGAATGTGAGCTCAACCTCAGAATCCTTCCCAGATTCTGCAGCCACTAACAACTTCTTCACCACGCGGCAGGGTTTTCAGTTTGCCTGTTGTAAGCCATTAAGGATGGAAGTTCATTTAGTATTTCTTAAATGGATCAAATATATCAGACAATGTGACTTAAAACTAAGGTTTATTTTTTGTTGTTCTTGTTGTGTTTCTTTCCTTTTTGTTCATTGTTGTTGTCTTGGTGATAGCTACTTAGGATTTTTGAGAACTCAGAGGTGAAAGTGCTGTGTTTAGAGTTGAACAAAATGAGTTGAAATTTCAAGAAAAGTGAATCCTCATCTAATGAAATATAACTGCAGTGAGATTCCATGTAAAAAAATAAATTTGAGGGGCGCCTGGGTGGCTCAGTTGGTTAAGCTTCTGCCTTTGCCTCAAGTCCTGATTCTAGGGTCCTGGGATAGAGCCCAGTCAGGCTCTCCCTGCTCAGCGGGAAGTCTGTTTCTCCCTCTACCCTTCCTCCCCTCACCCCCACCCCAATCCTGCTCATGCGCTCTCTCTCTCTCTCAAATAAATAAATAAAATCCTAAAAAATAATAAATTTCACTGCTAAAGGCCAATATCAGAAAGCAGATTCAAAGTCAGTATTTTGGAAGTGGGAGATGTCTAAAGGGAAAAAATGTATAAACTGTCCAATGAAGATACAAACTTTTATCAAAAAATGAGTGTATGTGTGTGTTTCTGTGTGTTTACATGCTGGGTCTCAATATAAAATATATTTCATACTGTGGACCATGGTCAAATAAAGTTTGATAAAAGCACTACCAGGGAAAGACCCCATTCAAACTCGCCTTTGTCCTGCCTCAGCAGAAAAAAAAGCAGGCCAGGGGAGTGGGGGAGGAGAAGGAAGAAGAGGAGATAAACGGCAAATGTCAAGGCTTCTTCTAAGCAAAACATCTGTTTAAAAAAAAAAAATTAATTCAATGCCATTTTTCTTGAGAATAAAACCAAAGCAGACCCTGAAATGGCACTGACATTGGTGGCCCAAGTGTCCCCTACTGCTTTCTATTAAGTCTGAAAGAAGAGGAATAAAAGCTCCATGAGAGACTTCAGTTTCATTATGTTCCCTGCAGTCTAAAAAGCAATGGTAAGTGGCGTCGAGGTCTTTAAAGAAATCTGAACAATCACAACAGTTTCCAAAATGTTTACTTTGAAGGAAGGAACGTGTATTTTTCTCCACATGAAAATAACAACAAAAGAAGCCATCATTCCCAAATCTGAGTGCACAGATGAGGAAATGTGGGAAATGGGCTGTTGAGGCCTTGACCCCTCCCCTTCAGGAGGACTCTGTTGGTGATGAAGCAGATAAGCCCTCACCATCTCCGTCTTGTTTCACACTAGCTCCCATGTTATGCATAAAAACCTAAAATGTGTGCGTGTGTGTGTTTAATTCACTATTTGAAATACACCTGTGAAATCTCTTTGGAATTCCTGTTCACGTTTTATAGTTTTTGTTTATAAGACAATGTAGTCTCCACAACCAGACTGTAAAGTTCCAGAGAGATGAGGCTATTTATGGCTGCCTTTCTTCCATGTGTAACACTATAATGTGGGAGCTCAAAAAGATGGTATTGAATGAATGAATGAATGAATGAGAATTCTGTTAAAAAACCACGACAAGAATTTGAGTTGGCCTTAATTCCTTATGTTTGCTAACTCCAATTAAACTCTATCTAGGTCTCATTTTCCTGAATGAAATGGGGAGTATATATATTTTTGTTACATATTATAATAAATATATAATATAAATATATTTTTATTTATATTTTATTACACACACATATACACATATATATAATATATATGTGTATATATACTATATACATATATACTCTGTCTCTGCTTTTCCCTCTCCCTCTGCTAAAAAAGAAAAAAAAATTATGTATATACATAATTATATATATATATATAAAATGTATGTGTGTGTACATATATGTATATGTATATACATAATTATTTTTTTTTTCTTTTTTAGCAGAGGGAGAGGGAAAAGCAGAGACAGAGTGGGAAGCAGACTCCCTGCTAAGCAGGGAGCCTGATGTAGGACTTGAATTCTGGATCCTGAAATCATGACCTGAGCCAAAGGCAGATGCTTAACTGACTTGCCACCTAGGTGCCCCAGGGAGGATATTTGATCATCTCTAATCTCTCCATCCTATTAAAAGTTACAAGTCTCACTTCATACAACATGAAATGTTTCTGTGTGATTGGGGCAGAGTATGCCCCAAACACATTTGAACTTTGTTGTCTACAGCATTATTTCTCAAAGTGTGATCTGAAGACAGGTTTCATCAATATTACCTGGAACATTTATTACAATGGGGGCAGAGATCTGCATTTGTAATAGGCAGTCTACAGGATTGTTAAACCAAAAGTTAATGCATTAGGACACAAATTTAGGGAAATCCTAGATAGCACTGAATCTGGGGGAAGAACAGCAGCACAAGAAATGGGGGTTTTGGGGTTCAAAGCAAACATGTTTGATCTCTGAATTACAGTGAATTTATTTTCACACACTAAAGGAATGGGGGGGACTGGGTCCATAGTAGGGCTGGGATATGTTGTTCCTGTGTCTAGGTTAATAAAGTTCTCCTGTTATTTAGGACAGTCCAAGGAATAAATTCCTGAGGGTCTGAAGAACATCACAGGTTTTGAAGTCAGACTGGTTATCTGCATGTAGCCTGCCCAACTTCAGGTATACAGTCAATATTCTTACAAAATTACAGGGAGAACTCTGTTAAATCTATGAAAAAGCATCCAGTGAAGAGTTGATACTCCTGCTTTAGTGTCTACTTATATGTACTGCTATCTTCATTCATTTATGTATATGGATGCATTATCAATATTAAAAATTGAGATAATATAAATTATATGTAATACTTAGAACTCTACACAGTTTTATAAACATTATCTCCTTTATTCTTCATAATGCCCCAAGACGGAAAGATTTTCATCCATATTTCATGGACAAGGGAACTGGAACATTGATAGGTGACATAACTTTTGCAGTGTTATCTGGATTTACAACTCACCATTTACAATGTATGAGTTTTGGGCAGGACATCAAGATGCATGGAATAAAGGTTTCAGTTTCTAAGATTCTTTCTGGCCAGATGCAGGGTATACACAGATAGTCTCCAACTTACAAATTTTTGACTTGATGGTGGTGGGAAAGCAAAACACATTCAGTAGAAACCATACTTTGACTTTTCAATTTTGATCTTTTTCCCAGGCTAGCAATATGTGGTATGGAACTCTCTCCTGATGCTGGGCAGCTAGCTGCTCAGCCAGTCACATGATCACAAGGGTCAATGACCAAAACACTTACAGTCATTCTACACCTACACGACCATTCTGTTTTTCATTTTCAGTACAGTATTCAATAAATTACCTGAGATATTCAATACCTCATTATCAAACAGGCTTTTTGTTAGATGATTTTTCCCAACTGTAGTCTAATGTAAGTGTTTTGAGAATGTTGTAAGGTAGGCCTGGCTAAGCTATAATATTCAGTAGGTTAGGTGTATCAAATGCATTTTCGGTTTATAATATTTTCAAATTGCAACAGGTTTATCAGGACACAATCACATCATAAGTCAGGGATATCTGTATAATTATAACAAAATAATATTAATATGCTCCAAGGGTTATGAACAGAAAACCATAAAAGTTCTGAGAGGAAGAAGTCATTTTCAAATATAGTAATAGGGAAGAGTTCAAAGAGATACCTTTGAAATGAAGACTTGAAAGATTTTTCTGGTAGCATCTGGCAGGTATAGCTATAGGAAGGTCCACTCAAGGAAAGGGCACAGCAAAAATAAATTTGCAGAAATGGAAAAGCACATAGTATGATGGAAGAGGAATAAAAAAGCCAAAAGTAGAAAACGTACAGGCAACAAGGTGAAGAAAAAGCAAAATGACATTCAGTAGACATCCTAAATATTTATGAAATGAATACAGAGTTAATTTGAAGCCACTTGAGAAAGCCTTGAATGTCAGGGTAGGGTTTAGACTTTTCTAGCAGATACTGGGTAACAATCTCAGATTTTTGAATCAGAAATGACATGCTGAGAACATATTATAACTTTGGAGGCAGTTTCAGAATAGCCCAAAAAGGGAAGAGAAAAGAGCAGTGATGAATCAGAAAGCAATCATAAAATTATAGGTAAAGGCAAGTTTTAGACATGCAATAGTACTGGAGGTCATGGAGAGTAAAGAATGAAAGGTAACTGAAGATTTTTTCTTATATTTAGCATATAAACTTATTTATACACAAAAACATAGACACATATGTATTCCTACATTATACCCTCTTAACACAGAACCATATTCACTCAAGAAAACAAATATAATCTCCCCTTGGGAAAATCAGACCAATGCACACCATTTTTTTCCCATCTTCCCATTCAACTTAATTACAGAAATGGAATGTATTATGTTACCTTTAAAACTGCATACCATGGATACATGCTGAGATCCCTTTCAAACTACATTTCAAACAATTCCATTTCTAAGGTCTGTGTTAAAGGAGATAGGAAGAAACTGACACTATCAATCAAAGGGTAGTATGAGTTCATTCATAATTTGTTGGAAGCTCATTTTCCAGTTTCTTGTACAGCATTTAAAAAAAGAGATTCTATTTATTAAGCTTTGTGGAAAAAAATTGCTTTGTGATAACTTAATGTTTTTACCCATTAAATTAAGACTTGTGCATGATCACGAAAAAAAAAAAAAAGAAAGAAAGAAAGAAAGAAGGGAAGAGATAAAGGGCACCTGGGTGGCTCAGTCAGTTAAGCGTCTGCCTTTGGCTCAGATCATGATCTCAGGGTCCTGGGATTCAGCCCCATTTCTGGCTCCCTGCTCTGCAGGGAGTCTGCTTCTCCCACTCTCTCTGCCCTCCCCCTACTCCACCATGCTCACTCTCTCTCTCTCAAATAAATAAAATGTTTAAAAAAAAAACCCCTGCATTTTAATATGAGTCTTCTTAAAGCCCTTCCCTCTAACAAATTACATCTTTTGGATCTTTTAAATAAACACTTTTGGGGTTTGTGTCCTAGGGGAGGACCCTGCTTGGCTAGAAAGAAAACAGGCTTTTTAAAAGCACCAGGCCATACTGTCAGCTTTCTAACCTTTCCCAGTGTTTGCAAAGTATTGGGCTATTTTTGAGCCAGTATTTCGGTAGGTTCCGACTGTCATCAGCCGGGAAATGTGTTGTTCACCTTCCCTTCCCTGTTCTTGAACACCTTGTCCTGCAGCACAGATTGCTCCAGCACAGAGAGAAAATACAAAATGCATAGGTCCTAGTAATCATACAGAGGAAGGGCTCCATTTGCATACCCTTCATAATTCAATTTAATTTTTTTTGTCAAGAGTTCTGAATGCTTTGTGTTTGCTTTAATCAGAATGTTGACATTTACACTGAAGCCAATTTCTCTTTTTCTCCTCCGTGTTTTGTTTAACCACGACAAGTGACAGCAAACTGGAAAGAACAGACTTTTTAAATTGGCTCCTTGCCCGGAATGCATCATTTCTCTTGTAGCTTTTCCCCCCTTCCCTATGCATCGCAAGAGGAAATGTGAAAACATACTCTACGAACACAAGAGTGAGGTGTTAGTGCTTTTAGATAAAGATTTGTGTTGTACTTTAAAACTAGATTGCTGTACAGTTTCAAGCTATTAGCAGGAGCCTATTACATCGTGGCTCTGGGTCCTTGGAGAAATATGCTTAGTATATTTCAGTAATTTAAGGCAAATAGGAAACTACATATGAAAATATTTAATAGCAAAAGCATCAACTGCTGAAGGCTACAGGAAGCAATGAGCAAACATGGCACCTGCCATTAACTCTTTCCAACAATATTTTCTCTGATCTTTTCCTGTCATGCCCCAAATGGTGGAAGGAAGCACCAATGCGAAAATGAATCTCTGGATGTCAGCCATTCAGAAAAGCCTCAGAGTAGCAAACACCCTGTCTCCTTAGCAGAACATGCTATTTTTGGGTTTCACACTTGATGTTGAGCAGTTCTATGAGAATGCAGCTTATATTTAAACTAGAATTTGTCTATATATTTGATCTGATGGTTTAAAACAAAACTAAGTATACAAATGGCTTTAATCAAACACAGAAAACAAAAACAAAAACAAAACAGAACCAAAGACCCACCTCATTGAAATAAAATGTGCCCTTTTATGAAATGTAATCCTGTCTCAACAAAAGGACAGCAAACAGGAAAAGAATGGGTTTCAAGAAATGAACTAATAGATTACTCTCATATAGTGTAATCTGAAGAGACAGAAACTCCTTTAATAAATCCCTGAAAATACATCTTCTTCTGGTGTTACCAGAAATCTGAACTAAACAAGTAAACTTCAGAGAATTAACTGAAGGGAATCAAAAGGTCTCACCTGCACAGTAATCTTCAAACTGGATGATGATTTCTTACTGTGAATTCATTTTCATTGTTCATGAGCATTGGACTCTTAACTATAAAAGCATAGAATAGAACAGAAAATCACAGAAGATTTACATCTTAGTAAGCTAAGCATTGTTGCAGGAAACTTTCTTTTTCCAATTAGATCTGTGTGTCTGTGTAAGTGGATTTGGTCATGATGTAAAAAAATACTTACTATTGGTTAGCCACTGAAAAAAGTTTGAAAGACACTAAAAATGCAAACATACCCAATTATACCTAACCTGTCCACTTGCTATTGTGCCTCAGAATTCACCATTGCAATTTGTTGAAAATGGGAGGAAGTCTATTCCTAAACACAAAATATGAGGTTACCAAATACTTCTTGCCATCAGAGGTTCCTGGAAGAACCTCAGATCTCTTGGTACTTTAGCTAAGGGATGAAATAGTCCCTGGTATATACAAAATAAGAAATGAGTGAGTAACTGTTAATATGGAGGTCAGATAAGAAAGAGAAGGTAACAGTAAAAGAAAATTAATCCAAATGTTACCAGTTGCTGACAAGGAATCTGTCAAATGTCTGTGAAAGGGCTATGAGGTTAATATGAATGGAAGGAGAGAGGCCACAGTCAATTTAGAAACTTAGGATTCTGAGAAATCCTCAAAGGGTGGGTTATATTAGTTCAAGATGGGATTGGGAAGGAGACAAACCATAAGAGACTCTTAATCTCACAAAACAAACTAAGGGTTGCTGGGGGGGTTGGGCTGTGGAGAGGGTGGTTGGGTGGTGGACATTGGGGAGGGTATGTGCTATGGTGAGTGCTGTGAAGTGTGTAAGCCTGACGATTCACAGACCAGAATCCCTGAGGCAAATAATACATTATATGTTGATAAAAATAATTTTAAAAAATAATAATTAGAAAAATTATGATAAAAAAAGGCTAAAGGTGGAATATATTAGTTTCCCAGGGATGTCATAACAAAGTATTATAAACTGGGTGGCTAAATCACAGAAATTAATACTCTTACAGATTTGGAGGCTGGGGAAAAATCAAGGTGTCAGCAGGACCATTCTCTCTTCAAAGTCTATAGGGAAGAATCTGTTCCATGCCATTCTCTTAGTTTAAGGTATTCCTGGCACTCCTTGGCTTATAGATGCATCCGTTTAATCTCTGCCTCCATCGTCACAGGCTATTCACACTGCGTTCCTCTGTCAGTTTCTATTCTCTTCTTATTAGGATACCTAGTCACACTGAATTAGGACCCACCCCAATGGCTTTATATTCATTTGATTACAAGTTTAAAGCCCCTATTTCCAAATAAGGTCACATTCAAAGATATCAGGGGTTAGACTTTCAACATACCTTCTCACGGACACAATTCAGCCCATAACAGGGGGATTGATTAAAATATTGTCATACCTAACCATTTTCTGAGATGAGGAGGAGGAGAAGAAGGAGGAGATGGAGGAGGAGCAGGAGGAGTAGACTGAGTTGTATATTTACAATGAATATTATCTGTCAACATGAAAGCCGTATGCAAGACTGTGAAAAACAAAAGTATTCTGAGAATGGAAGTCTAGGTAATGCAGAGCAAAACAAGTAAGCCTGGGAAAAAAGTATTTTAAATAAAATGTCTGAAATCATCCTACAAAGAAATGGAGAGTTATTATAGCAAGAACCGAAAGAAGAGAGAAACCCAGAGAGGTGAGACTGGTATTTAAGGTTGCTTTTGTCCTCAGGGTACCTGTCACTTCTAGAAGAGGTTGAGAGGCTAAAATCTTGAAAACTGTTTATGATGGACTCATGGAATTTAGGATAACTGGAATTCAAAGCCTACTAATAGAGTCCCTGGTAAGTTATGCCCACTGAAACCTTCAGGTGAATTCCCAAGTGCTTCAACCTAGGAATAGGCGGTGAACAGAATAGCAACTGGGGATATTAGAGTCCAGCTTTAAATCATCTTAATGCTTGGTTAGAATAAGGTGCTATAGGATTCTTAGTATGTACTATGACCTGCCAAAAGTAAATATAACACTTCATGGAAGAAGGAAACATAATCCATGGTTTCAATAATCTCTAAATTTTATAGGCATAACATTGAGCACTCAATGGAAAATAGCCAGGTATAAAAAAAAAATGCAGGAAATTGTGATTGAAAATAAGAGAAATAATGTATAACAGAAGTGCCATAAATGATTAACGCAATGGAGTTAAACTTTAAACTTTAAAATGGTTAAATACAGTAAGTTCAAAGAAATAAAAGGAAAGATGAAGAACTTAGGCAGACAAGGAACTATGAAAAATAAATGTACATTTTAATTAAAAGAAATGAAAATTAATTAAGTATTCTACAGATAGGAAAAAACCTAGGGAACTAAAATAGATAAAAAATATTCAGAGACAAACCAATATAGAATGTTTTTATAAAAAGGTAAAAGACACTGAAGCCATAGAGAATACAGCAGAAAAGTTCTAACAGAAGTATAATTTGAGACCCACAGGAGAGAGGGGGAAGAAAAGTTTAAAGGGATTATGGTCGAGAATTTTCCAAATTTAAGAAAAACATCAACATACATATTCTAAAAATGCAACAAACACTAAACTAGATTAATAAAACAAAATCCTACTTAGATACACCACAGTAAAATGGCTTAAAAACAAATATAAAAAGAGAGTCTTAAAAGCAGGAAGGGTGGAAAGAAAGGATATATTTTCTTGAAAAGAGCAACAACAAACACTATGACTAAAGAGAAATGTTGTCTACAGAACAATGGAAACCAGGAAGAAAAATGGAGTCATATCACCAAAGTATTAAAACAAACACAAAACCTGCCAAACTAGAGTTCTCTACAAGCAACTAAAACATATGCTAAGAACGCTTCAAATCTAAATGGAATAAATACTCCATATGAGATAAAGATTTTCAAACGGAACAATAACAATAAAAAAGGCTCAAAGTTGCCATTTTACAAAATACACATTAAAATGCAAATATGAAAAAAATGTAAATATTAAAATGTTAATATTAAAAGTGGAACATTATGGCATGGAAATACTCAAAGAGAGAACTATTATAACCATAGTACTACAGATGAAGTAATTATAAAAAAACATTATTAGAGATAAAGAACAATCTTTCATAATGCTTATGTGTATGTGTGTGTATATTCATATACAGAGAGAGGTTTAACATACCAAACTGTAGTAACTGAAAGAACAAATGATGAAAAATATCAGAAAAAATCAGAATAGAAGTTTGAAAAGAATATTAACAAGTATTCTAATATTTGTTATGACCATGTATAATATGAAAAAAACTGCAGAATAAAAAATATTTTTAGAAACACTGGAGAAAAATTAATCAAAATTAACTATATTACTAGGTGGCAAAGTGAGTCTCAACAAAATTCAAAGGATTAAAATCAGACTAAATTTATTCCTCTGACCACAGTGTAATTAAGCTTGAAATTGATTTAAAAATAGATGGTTAAAATAAATAAATAATTCTTCATATAATGAGAGTTTGGCAATATACTTCTAAGTAATCCAAAATCAAAGACAAAGTCACCATGGTATTTAGAAAGTATTTTCAACTGAATAGCAATGAAAAATAGACATAACAAAATTTGTGAGATGCATCAGAAGCCCTGACTGGAAGAAATTTATAGCTTTCAGTTACTATATTTGAAAGGGAAAAAAATTGCTAAAATCTAATTAATTTAAGCATCCATCTTAGAATATTAAATTTAACTGAGAAAATATACAATGTAATGAATATTAAAGATAAAATAGTAATTAATAAAATGAAAAACAGACAAGAAATAGAGAGCATCAACAAAAATAAAAGTTAATTCTTTTAAATTTTAAAACATATTCCAGTGAAATAGATTAAAAAAAAAAGAGAGAGAAAATGTATAAATAACCAATGTCAGAGTTGTAACTCAAAACTTCAAACCATAGATCCTACAGAAATCACAAAGATCATAAGAAGATATGATAACCAATTTTAAATTTCAGGAAGACCTGGGTAGCTCAGTCAGTTAAGTCACTGACTCTTAGGGTTTTGGCTCATGCCATGACCTGATGGTCAGATGGCTGGGCTCCTGTTCAGTGGGGAGTCTGCTTGAGATTGTCTCTCTCTGCCCCCATCCCATCCACCACTGCACACCCTCTTGCAAATACATAAATCTTTAAAAAAAAAAAAAAACAAAAAACCAAATTTCAAAATTTAAATTAATACTTAGAAAAACACAGTAAATCAAAAAACATTCAAAAAGTATAAATATTCTCAAAGCATTAAAATAATGAAATAGTCATTTAAAATATTCCACAAAGGATAACCCAGGCCCCCGTTGACTTCACCCTGAAATCTACCAAAGATTTAAAACAGAAATAACAGCAATCCTACAAAAAAATGAGTTCAAAGGGAAGACTTCAGTCATGAGGAAGTGAAGAACTTGAAAAATCCTTACCCAAATAAGCAATGGTAAAAATAGAAAAACTTTATTGAGAAATCTACCATATTTTAGAAATCAACTAAAGGCATACTACAAATTGAGAGATGTTTATTTAAGAACAGTAGGAATCTCTGGAGTTTTACCCTGAGATTGCTTCCTTCTTTTAACTCCATCAAAGTAGAAATTCAAGTATGGCAGGGAAAGCTGTGAAAACCAGCAGCTTCCCGGCTAAAAGAGGCTAACAGGAAATGGAACAGAAAAAGAAGAACCCCACACCCTGAGACACTGTTGAAAACAGAATTAATCTCATTGTCAAATAAATGGAGAAGACCAATGTCCTTGCATATAGCCTGAGGTTGGGGCCACAACACAATGACAGAATAGCCAGAATTTTAATATGGAGTGCTAGGAAATGAGAGCCATCCAAGGCCTTGAAAAACACTCATATATTTCTGGCAGTCTGGAAAGCTCACACATGTGCAAGCCTGCAGAATCTCAGAAGAGATAGAAGATGGCCCTTGCTATTTATAAGTTGCTTGCTGAATGCAATGGCTTATGCATGTGTAGATGAGATACCACAATGCCCTGCAGAAAGTAAAAGCTGGGGAAGATTTCTAAAGTGCTTGAACACTGAATGAGTTCCAAATAAAACTCAGCTCTCTAGGCAATGGACAGAAGTCTTACTTGTTCAATGTGTTTGAGCACAACCCCCGACCAATCATCAGCTGACTACAAAATTATGTATATCTATGAGTTACATCTAGGAAGCCAGGCTTAAAAATGAAAATGAGGAAAAAAGAGAATTTGGTGAAGAAAATTTGGAAGACTCTGGGATAAGTAGGATCTGCAGAATGAGTCCAGGCAAATCATTAAACAAACAAAAAAGCAGCAACAATAGGAATTCTGGAAATGGGGAATCGGAATCTATAATTGCTACAATATATTATGTAAAGTGTCCAGTTTTCATTAAAAAATTTATAAGACATGCAAGGAAACTGGTCTTTATATAGATGTGAATTTTTTACCTGTATACTTTTCTTCTCTTTGAAGAATTCTTTTAATATTTCTTGCAAGGCAGGTCTACTGGTAATAAATTCCTTTAGTTTTTGTTTGAGAAAGTCTTTATTACTCGTTCACTTTTGGAAGATAATTTCACTAGATGGTGTTTTTTTTTTTTTCTTTTAGTATTGGTGTCATCATTTTACAAATTTGAGTGAAGTAGATAAAGCTTAGCTCCTTTTATGTTCCTTTATAGTATTATAGGAGTATAATATGTAAGCATTTTCTGTACATAATTTAAAACCACATTGTACAGTGTTACAATAGCTACTTAAACCAATTTCAGAAGTTTGCTTATAATGTGTCGTATGTCTTGGCATGGATTTCTTTGGGATTAACCTCTAGGATTCACTAAGCTTCTTCAAATCTGTAAGTTTGTTTCCCTTGCTAAATCTATGAAACTTTGTCATTATTTCTTCAAATACTTTTTCAGTCATGCCATATTTCTCCTCTACTTCCAGAACTCTGATGACATAAATGTTAGATCTTTGTTGAGATTTTCTGTTTTCATTTGCTTCAAGTATGTTTTTCCTTGTTGAAGAATTTTTGTAATGGCTGCTTTAAAATCTTTGTCAGATCATTCTATTATCTCTATCATCTCAGCATATTTTTTCACTCAATATGAGATCTTCCTCATTTTGGTATGACTAGCGAGTTTTGATTAAAACTGAGACCTTCTTTGTATTATGTTGAGACTATTTAACCTTCCTATTTGAACATTTTTGTTTTATCTGACTTTTTTTTTTTTTCCCCTGACACCATTCCAGAAGGGGAAGGATGGTGCTGCCTTCTCACTCTCAGGTGGAGGTAAAGTACCACTCAGCTTACATTAACAACTGAGGGAGGGTGCTCTTCATTATTGACTGCTGGGAAGAATGGGAGTTCCAGTCCCCATGTGCTCTTCACAGATAATGCATAGGAAGGTGGGTGTGGCCTTGTTTATTGCTCAGTGATGGTCGTCAATGTCTTCACTTTCTGCTAGGCCTTCTTTGGCCTCACCTCATCCTGAAATGAGGGCTATATTATTAATGTCGAGTGGAGGTAGAAGTCCAGCCTCTTCATGTGGTCTCGAGTGATACCACTGACAGGGGTGCTCATTACCAGCCAGCCAAAGGGCATAAAAGCTCCTTACTTGATCTTCTCTGACACCACCCCAGTAGGAGTTTTAGGGTTCCTTGTTACAGTCTCATGACATTGGAAATGTAGGTTTCCCACTCAGGCTTTGCTGACTTGGGTGGAGATTCAGCAATAAATTTGGGTGGTATCTTGCTGGAATAGAGCACTTGCTGTCTGATGCTTCCTCTCTTGCTAGGTTTTCCCTTTTTTCCGTCCTTTGGCTAAAGAGAGAAAGATTTTGTTGGATTATTTCTGTGTCATGTGTCTGCACCTGTTGGTATTTATGATTTGTTAGTTTCTTCAGCCCCAAGTCTAGAATGTTATGAGGCAAAAATAGAAAACGGAGGGAATTCGCTGTTCTATTGTTACTCAAGTCCTGAGTTCTTTAATCTTTCTTACCCTCTCTACATTTCAGAACTATTTTATGTTTACTGTATTTTAAAATGTCCATAGTTACTAGTCATCCTTGGCAGGGATAAAGGAAAAAGTATGTCTATTCCAGCTTCCTAGAAGTATAAATTTTCCTGGTCTTTTGTTGTTGTTGTTCCTCAAATAAACCAATCTTGTATCTCTCTCATGGATTTCTTTTTTTTTTTTTTTTTTTAATTTTTATTTATTTATTTGACAGACAGAGATCACAAGTAGGCAGAGAGGCAGGCACAGAGAGAGGAGGAAGCAGGCTCCCCGCCGAGCAGAGAGCCCGATGTGGGGCTCGATCCCAGGACCCTGAGATCATGACCTGAGCCGAAGGCAGAGGCTTAACCCGCTGAGCCACCAAGGTGCCCTCTCTCATGGATTTCTATCTGATACTTTCTCTAACTAAAACTCTTTTTTCCACATCTTTATAGGGATGGACTTGTATCACACCTTAAATGTGACTTTCTTGGATGACCATAATAAATCAAGCAATCTAACTCTATCTTTTACAATGCTAATCTTTACATTGCACTGTTTAATTTTATTCATACTAATCAAAATAGTATTTTCTTGATAGGTTTCTCTTTCTATTTTGGTACCTATTTCTGGTCACTAGAATATAAAATTCATGAAAGCAGAAACCTGGTCTATGTTGATAACTACTGTCTCTACATATTTCTAAAACAGTCCCTGGCACAGAGTAAGCATTCAACAGAGATTTCTTATATTTGAATGAATGATACAACTGTTTTCATCTTACATTTTCCTGAGTTAGTCTCTCATTATGTTGAAGAAGAAATGTATTTCATCACAACATTGTCCTATTAGAACTCCTCTTTCCCTTTCTTGATAATCCAAAGTTACCGGCAAGCAGGAGCAAAGGCCTGAGTGACAGGCTTTTGGCTTTGTGGTTACATCCTGAGGATAATTAACTCTCGTAGGCCAGCTGTGACCCCTGCTGGGAGTCAGCCTGTGCCTAATATGATGACAGAACTGGCCCCAAATGAGGCCACTACACTTGAGGCTCTGTAGTGACTCCTGAGATTTTAATGAACCTACGGCCCTGCCAAATATGAAAACTAAGGCTGAATTTAGGGACCAATTGATTCCCTAGAGAGCCCTGAAAATGATTTGAATTTTAGAGAGCAGATTCTGTGGTCCCTCTTGCCAGTTTGAATAATTCCCAGCAGTAATAATATAGCCTTTGCATTTTTTTTCATATTCCAGTATTTTGCCATGTCTGAGTTCAACAAATAGAAACTTATTATCTCAGTTTTAGGCTTTTCTCACCTTTTAAAATGCAAATACTTCAGGGAAGAGGAACAGCTGGTCAGTCATTTTGATCTGAATGTAATGAGTTTATTAGAGCCAGTCTGGAGATGGAATTCTGACACAATGCATACTATGTATCCCTCAAACATGGCTCTCTTTTGAAGCTTGACAGTACTGGGACATTTCCCTACAGGAGAATTTCTCATACATGTAGCAAGGTGGTAACTCTAACACATGTAGATGGAAGGCACAGCATGGGACATGAGTAACTGGACCTCAGAACAAACTTCCATTACAGACAACAGTTATTTTTTGAGAGGTGCAGGAACCTTAAATCTTCATCTCATTGGGTTTCACATAATAACTGGCCAATGAGTCCAATGAAAACCTGGCTTAAAATCTTATCATTTTAGATAGCAAAGTCCTGTCATTTAAATATCAGATTCACTGCTATAAATAAAATAAAAATGGACATTGCAGTTGAGAATGACAGGGTAAGGGATAAAATTAGATTGCCCAGACAGGGATGGTCACCCAAAAAAGGTGATATTTGAACTAAGATCCAAGGCCATTCCTATGAAGATGTAGGAAGGCAAAGAAAATAGCAAATAGAAATCTGTGAGGTAGAAACGACTTTAGTCTGTCAGAAGAATAAAATGAAAGGATAAGAATATTGAACACAGCACTTTTTAGAGTTATAAGATCTTTAAACTGTATTTTCCAAAAATAGTAAGTGCAAATGAGTATTTGGAGGGATAACTGACAGATAATAATAATGGAGGTATAAAATCTTGATTATAAGAAGTCCCAATTTGGAGTTTTGTGAATGTCATTGCTAATATGAATATTTTAAAATTTTGTGCCGAAAAAAAATTATTTACTTAAAAAAATGCATTTACTTAAATAACTCCTGAACAAAAATCAGAATGATAGCTGAGGTCAGGAGCCCTATCTATGATATTTGGCTTGGAAATTTAAAACAGAGTGTAGGTCTCTGCTTTAACCAATGAAAATGGGTAAACCTAATTTTGTGAAGGAAAAAAAAATTAAAATACCAATAAAAATAACCTTGATTTCAAATTAACTTCCTTTTCCTTACTTTTAAGTCTTATTTCCTTGATAGGCAACCAGCTAAATGTTCTCCATTATCCTCTTAACCTGGAACGGTATCACAGGTACAAACCACAGATGGCTTTCCATATCACAACAGTGTAGAAACACTTGCCTCTAAGCCCTTTGATGGGGCACCGAAATGTAACTACATGAGACATTTCAGTTTATGGGGAAGGAGATAAGACAACAATGTGAAAACTTCTCTGTAATTAGCTTAACCAATTGATGGATGGTTGCTGAAGGATTTAAGCATCCTTTTCCATTTGCCAAGTATGGAAGGGGTAGTAAACATTTGTCTAAATGCCTGACCGTCTGATGGAGCTTTTCCATCTTAATAAAAAATATTGAGGTTCAAAAAATGGCAAATTTTTTTTTAAAGATTTTATTTATTTATTTGACAGACAGAGATCACAAGTAGGCAGAGAGGCAGGCAGAGAGAGAGGGGGAAGCAGGCTCCCCGTTGAGCAGAGAGCCCGATGTGGGGCTCGATCCCAGGACCCTGAGATCATGACCCGAGCCGAAGGCAGAGGCTTAAACCACTGAGCCACCCAGGTGCCCCAAAAAATGGCAATTTTTAAAATAGACAAAAACATCCTTTTCCAAACATTATTATTATAAGATTTATGTTAGGACCCAGAAAATAACACGAGAATAAGGCCCACATTACACTCCCATCTCCTTCTCTATCAGAGGGCTGGGTAAGTGGGAATCAATATGGCCTGAGCCTCACGGGACCCAGGCAACCTATGAGCATTAGTACAGGGATGTAATAGCAGGATACACAAAAGACTGTGCAAAGGCACTGCAGGGAGATCCTCCCACTCAGTTGGCATATCTTGGGCTCTATGGTAAGGTACTAGAAGCCTGAGAGTAAAGCCCTGAAACTGAGGATAAGGGATTTTGATTCAAAAGTGATGGGCCACAGAGGAGTAGTGAACCCAATTCCAAGCAATTGTTCCTCTTGTGGAGCTTTTACATGATATACTAGATAAGGCATTATGTACAATATAGGAGACAAACTACTATCTTTTCCTCTCTTAACCCTACTTTTTCTCCATCCCTCCACTAAGCCATAATGCATTCTGAGAGGTTGCTGGAGTCAGCAAGAATGGAGGGATTACTTCCAATGAAGATATTCAGCCAACACTAAGTCCTAAAATAGCCGAAGTATTTATTGTTCTGCATCCAGCAGGACTTCCATAAAGTATTTAGGTTCCTGAAGAGACAGTACAATAATATAGGATGTATATGCTTAGGTTTGGGGCACATAAAGCAGGAGCTTGAGCTAAATCTGTGATAAGGTCAGTAGGTATCAAAAAGTAAGAGCAACCACACTTGGTAGGATAAAAAACATGGTACTATCTCCTCTACCTGGGTTTCTGTGAATGGACACAAGAATCAGGAGACACTTTCTTGTATTTTGCTCAATAGAGGAAGCTTTCAGATAGACTTCTGGATCTATGCTCCAAGCTCCCTACCCTCTCTAGACTCCAGAGGTCAGACTGGCTTAAAGCCCCAGCCTTCTAATGAAATGTTTGGTCTTTCTGGTGACCAGCCCCACCCTGAATCATCTCCTGACTTCACATAAACTCAGGTGTGATCCAAGAGGCTCAGGAATAACAAAAACACTTATCACTCCAGAAATTCCAAGGATTTAAAGTCTCCCTCCCAGAAACCAGTGACAAAAGCCAATTTCTTTATTACATAACAAACTGAAAGAGAGAAAAGGGAGCAAAGGCCTAGATCTGCTGATCAAGGACTCACTTCCTGATCTGGGATTATGAGAGGTCCAAATCATTCTTGGCCAAGCTTACAGTTTTACCAAGAAGTTAAAGATAAAAACAAAACAAAACAGACAGACAAACAAGAAACCACAAGTAAATATTAGTAGTTTGGAATATTTTGTTCTGGTACCTTTTTTCCCATAAGGTCCCATGGCCTTGAATTTGCAAACTTAAGCGGCCATTCTCATTGCATCAGATTTATTTGAAAAACACCATAGCATTGTGGTTTTTTTTTTGGTTGTGTTTCCCATTACGTTCCTGCATTTAATAAGTGTTTCTTTATATTTTCACAATCAGCCTAAAAAGTTAGCGTAACAGAGTAGGTAGATAATTATTTGTGGTATTATGTTAATCGTCTAAAATCATAAAAGTGGTGAATAGCAAACTTGAGCCATACTATTACTCAAAGTTCAGGATTTTTTTTCTGAAAGGCTTCTGTCTATGTCTCCTTACCTGTTTCAGGCCAAGTTTATGTAGCCTTTTTTTTTTTTTTTCTAAACTTTATTCTCCAATCTTTAAAACGGTAATCAATTAACAACGGCACAGATGCAAACCGCAGCCCTGGACGTAAAACGCAGGATCCGGATGTAAAACCGGAACCCAAACATAAACCTGGTCGGGAGGTAAAAGCAAGAGATTCCCAAACGTGAAACCCGGGCCCGGGCAAAACTGAAGCCTCAGGAGTAAAACACAGGGCCCCGATTCAAACTGAGACCCAGACAGAAACAGGCTTGCAGGCACAAAACTCAAGTAAAACCGGGCAACTCTGGCTGAGCTGCGTGGGGAGCCCCGCCAGGGACAGGGCTCGGAGCTGGAAGAGCGCCAAGACTCCGGACCCGTGAGCCCCGCCACAGCCCTCAGTCGCTGCTCTGCCAGCGGACACCACCCACCGCCGCCTGGTAAGTCTCCCGGAGCTGGAGAGAGCTGGGGTCTCAGGCGCCAAACCGGGTTTGAAGAGCTAGAGGATGGGGGAATGGGGGGCGGGGGGGCTCATCCCTAAGGCGCAGGTCATAAGCTGGGGAGAGCGAATGGGTTCCAAATCTTGATTCTCGTGGCCTCGGGTCCCTCCTGCCCCAGTGGCAGGACTCACCGCCACACCTGTCGTCTGCTCCTACCTGCTCCAGGCACCCTCAGCCAGCTCGCAGGGGCTCCAGACCGCGTCGCTGCAGACGAAGCCGAGGCCTCGTGGCCCCGGCGCCGCCATCTTGAGCGGCAGCTGCGGAAGTGGGTCGGAGCCCCTGGGCGGGTGCACCGCGCAGCCTCTCTGCACTGGGGCCCGTGGCGGAGGGGACAGAGGCAGGGATCGCTTCGGCCAGGGCGCTGTGGGGTGCCGGCCTTCTCACGTTTGGGTGCTTGGATTTTCTTCCCAAATGTGGATTGTGTGCCCCGTCCCTGTGTCGGAGTTAGTAAAAGGGAGGGCACACCTTAGGAGGAGGAGTGTGGGGGAGTGGCGGGCCCTGAGGCCGCTGGAAACCAGAGGAGGCCTCGCGGGGCTCTAACGGTGTATGGAAGAAATAATCTCGAGAGAGTTCTGAGAAATGACTCTACTATCATAGTTTTATCAAGGAAAACTGTCTTACAGCATGATCCTATTATGCACCTTTTTCTGAAGGTTTTTAGATTAACCAAAGAATATTTTTGATCTGGGTTTCTTACAGTAGGGAACCACTGTTTATTGGTAATAGGGCAAAACCCGTGTAATAAGGACCAGCAGAATTTCAGCAGGTGGAGAGGGAGAGTCAGGCTGCCCTTTCACAGCTGTTATCTGCAGCAGGAACACTGTATGTCAACGAATCGGGGACTGGCCCATTTGGGTACTTGCTGTGGGACAGCCTCTGCAGGTAACACAGGTTCTCCCCGTACGTCCTCTCCCTCACGGCTGCCCTAGGAAGTAGAGATGAGCCTGCAATAAAAGTCCTGAGGAAACAGAGATTCCAGGGGTTTGAGTCATTTGCCTGAGATCATCCAATTAGCGAGAGATAGATAAAGTCTGCACGGGAGTCTTCACCTAAATGCCTCACCTGAAGGCCACTGTGAGAAGCTTCCCTGATGCTAGAAGTCACCCTCTCCTGCTGGGACACGTGGCTTGTGATTCCGTTTTTATGGATCCTGTTCCATTTGGTCTATTTTGAAGTGTTGCCTAATGGACACTTATCTGTTACTGATGTGTATCATTCCTGTGTACTTGAGATCTTTTAGAAGGTAATACCTGGGGATTGGAAGATGGAAGAATAGGAATGAAACAGCTGAGAAGAGACAGCTGAGGTGCACTTCCTGCCCCACTAGGAGCTCTTTTGCAAATGAGCTGATAGGTGAAGGTGGAGGGAAAGTCTTCTTTTTCAGACTCTGCCTCTGGTGGAGGGCAAGTTTGCTCCCCTTTTATCTTACAGATTTTGGTGTGTTCATATTTATTTAGGGAGGAGCTCTTAAGCAAAGCATTTGTCAAATATCTAATTGGGGAAAATATATTGACATCCTTACTCTAAGTCAAGTGATATATTTGATACCATTTTCTGTAGGATTATTACAAAGCAGAGTGTGCAGTGTGTGTGAAATCAATTGATACATTATTCTAGCATTGTTTAGTGTTTACATGAAACATGCCAACTATAAGAATAACTCCCTGTTTGAAAACATACTATTTTTTACTTGGTAGTACACTAAGTGTTTTTTTCAGATTGCAAAATATATTTATTTTAGTAAATTTGGAAAATACAGAGAGAAAAAATAATAAAAACTGCTTGAAGACCCACAGGTCTTCAATCCACAAGTGGCTTCTGTGACTATTTTGTTATATTTCTTCCTATGCCTGTATGTCTATTTTACTTGAATGCAGTTTAGGTCATGATGTTTTCCCCTGAACATTAGATCATGGGATAGTCCAATTTTATTTTAGCACTATCCAGAAGCTATTCAGTGTAGTTGTAAAACGCACAGGAGTTAGATTTCAAATATGTTTTTTCTAGAAAGTAATTAACATTCTTATTGAGGAATTAGACAGTGAAGTTAAGAAGAAGAAATTAAACACGTCTCATTCCATCACTTAGACATGAAGACTGTTGTTTTTATTTGTCCCTTTATGTGTATATACATTCTCTTTCTTTCCATGCATATGTGGGTATTTTTGTTCTTTAATGGTATCATTTTATTATAAGACAATATATCATGGAATAACTTTCTATACCAAATAATTATATTGCTTTTACTTTTTTCTCCTAGAAGCATTTATTTTTAATAACAAAGCAGTGAAAACATCTTTCTTTTCATTTAATAGAAAGTCTAATGGCATAAAAACGATTATTGAAGGAAGAACAGTTTCCTTAGCTTTTTGGAGAAAAAATAAGCTAATATAAAATTCCACCATTCTGGAATTCTTTCCCCCACATATTGTATACATATAAATATTTTTCTCACAAAAATAAGGCTATAATATATATATTTTTTCTTACCAGCCAGATCCTAACAATAAACATACTTAAAGTTAAAAATAAAGTAAAATGGGATGCAATAATACTCTGAACCTTTCTTACTGCTCTTACAACCTCTGTGATGGTACATGAAGCATGTAGAACATTTTGCATGGAGCTTGGCACATAATAAACCTTCAATAAACACTGTAATTAGCTATTAACCACTAATAATTAACTAAAACACATAACAAGTAGTATCTAAAGAAAAATATACTAATATTATTATTGAGGAATTACTGTGCTGATAGGTTCTGGTTCTTTTACCTCTTAAACAGGTAAAGAAATGTGAATATCCTTCTTGTTTGATTTCATAGTTTCTCCATCTTGAAGCACTATGTCCAGAGAAGGGAATCAGAAAAATATGTTTGTTTGTTGGTTTGTTCCCAGACATCAGGTTTGCTGAATGAGGCAACTCAAAAACACCTCAGATCAGCTGCACATGAAATCTTCATTTTGGAACTTTTTGAGTCTTGCAGTTTTCAGTTTATGCCCCCTCTTCACAGGGACTAATTCCAAATTCCTATGAGCTATACTAAAGTCAGACAGCCTTATATTTTTCTTCCTATCACTAGTGCTTTCTCCCCTTGAGATGTTTTGGGATCTGACTACCCAAGTTGGGTTTTTCACTCTTGTTTAAGGATCATATAAATTTTTTTCTGTGCCCTACTAGCTGTATAAACTTTTTTCTTGAAATCACTTAACCTTTTATCTCTGTAAATGTGTTTTTATTGAGCTTTAAAAATATCTTCTAAGAGGTGTTTGACCTGAATCCAGTCCATACAATTCTTTGAAACAGTTAACAAATGAATCAGAATACTTATGAATGAGATAGTTCCTTCAGAAAGGCGCTAACAACTATTTTAAGTAAAGGATATAAGAAGAAAGCATGGATGAATGCTTTTTAACTACAAAGAAATTCTTAACTTGATATAAAACTCTAAACCCCACAAAGCACCAATAAAGTTGAAGAAAGATTAGAAAAAAAAGTGTTGTGATGAAAAACACTGTAGGCAAAATCAGATGAGAAAAAAACACAACACAAAGTACTCAAATAACAAAAAGCTAATTTTCCTATTATATGGAAAACATTCTCAATCAATAAGTGAAAGACCAATAGAAATGTGGACAAACTATACATTCTATGAAAATAAATATAAGTGGTTTTTAATGTATTAAATAATCATAAACATAGCTCATAATAGAGAAATGCAACTATAATAGCTTTGAGATCTCATGCTCAGTTTATTAGATTAGCAATGATGTAACCAAAAGAAAAAGAAAGGAAAAAACAGTTATGACATGTTGCACTGGTGAAGGTGTGGGGGAATTCTCCTTGCTTGTGTGCACGAATTGCTACAAAGTGTATAAAGAGAAATTTGGCATTAAGCTGTCAAAATTACAAATATATTTACTCTTTGAGGAAGCAATTCCATTGCTGGGGCTATATCCTGTGGGCACTTGTTGTTAATTGCAGTTTGCCTCTAATAGCAAAAATTTGTAACAATTTTAATGTGCATCAAAGAGAAAACAAATAATCATGTAGACCTATAAAAGGAAATAGTATGTAGCACTAAAAAAAGGTAAAAAAAAAGTATCTGTACTGATGGAAATGATCTCTAAATTACCTTCTTAATTGAAGAAAGGGAGGTACAGAAGTATGTGAAAAATATTATAGTCAGCTATCTCTATATAACAATATAGTAACTAGAAGATTTTTTTTTTTATATATAACTACCTTAAATTTGCATGGCCTATCACTGAAAGGATGCCCAAAACTTGAGATCATAGGTTTTTGTCGTGGAGGGAACTAGTATTTGATACTTGAGTTCACAGTACTTCTAGTTATATATTTGATTTTTGACCCATTTTAATCTCTTGCCTACGTAAAATGTTTTAATTAAATTTAAAAATAAATAATAATGATATCTATAGTTTTTTTTAAATTTAGTTAAAAATAATAATCTACTGTCTTATTTTGATGACTATTCTAATAAATGAATAAAATACTGGATACAGAGAGAAGTAGGGCAAGCAGAAGAAAACATAAATCAGCCTTATAAGACAGTCTTTAAAGAGTTAGTAGAAACAAATATTTATCAAAAGGTTATCTAAATTAAAATGAGAATTCCGTTTACCCACCTTCTGCGGAACATAGCTTCCCTGCATACTGAAGAGTCCAGGTTGTCTACACAGAGTATCTGAGGAGACAAGTCCAGGTCTGGTTAGGAGCTGGTGCCTGGATATCTCTGCCAGGTGACCTTGAACAATTTACTGAATTTTCCTAATTTTTCACCTTGAATTTCTGATGGAAACCTTTCATATGGGGAATTTTAATAGAGAAAAAAAAATCACACACCATTTTAAGAAAGAAAACCTCTTCCTCATTTACCTGTTTCTTAAGGGGGATACAGGGGTCATCCATTAGGATAATAGGCTAGAATGCTTTGTAACATTTCATTTGTTCACTCACTAATCTACTTGTCCATTCCTGGAATCTCTCTTCTTCACTGGGCTCCTGAGGGCTGGGAAAATAATGCATGTAAGTCCTGGCACAGACATGCAGAGACCTAGAGCTTCTTTCCTTATTCTTCTTATGAGTGGCACAGCAACACCAATGACATTGTCCCTGTCCCATGACATTTTTCGTCTCTCAGGTACTGCATGTGGTAGAATCAGGTTCAGCCTTCTAGGACCTCACTTATCACATCTAAATAATCAGTTAACTGTTTTCCATTTTTCTTTTTTTTTTAATTGAGGAGTCATTTGGAACATCTGACAAGTATAATCGTATATATTTAAAAATATTTTCCATTCTTTTCGTCATTATTAATGAAGTGAGAGGGCAAAAAGAGATATAATCCAGAGCAATATTTTAGGAGCTCTTTGGAGCAGAAAGCTATATTCAAATGGAGGAGTAGATGATAGTGCAGAAGGATAGGCTAGTAGAATTACAAGGGAGAGCTGCTCACTTTATCCAGAAAAGTTGGGAACATTGGCAAATTGTACAGCTAGTGAGTTGAGTATGGGACCAGCACAAAGTCATGAAAATCCAGTTCTCTCTGCTTCTGGTGATGGTACTGAGGTTCCACCTAAACAAAGGACAGAAAAATGTTTTGCAAATTTGATGCAGAGTATGTCGTAGCATTTTAGGGGTGCCTGGAATGATGGGTGCTGCTAGTTAGGTTCCTTGGGAAACCCACTCTGAGACGGAGATGGAAACAATTACAGTCCACTGGGGAGTGCACTCGGGAGCACTGTTTGCGGGAGGGATGACTGAAGGACGCAGGGTCGGACAGAAGAAGAAGCTGGGCTGCGGGGCTATAGCAACAGAGGACTAAGCAGAGTCTGTGCAGTCTGGCATTGGCTCCTGAGGAATTATCTGAAATTAGGGCAAAGGTGCCCAGTTTTTATCCACTTTAGTGTTTTACTCTTAACTCCAGATAGTAAGGGAGAACAGTCCTCTAGGAAGGCAGTATGATCTTGGGCAAAGCTGCTCTCTTTAGCCAAAAGCTAATTATGGAAAAGTACAGACTGGGCTGAGAGCTGTCCACACTAATACTCCCAGCGCTTAGGACCCGGGGAAATGAATGCTTAGTCCTGACCGTTGGCACCTGGGCAACTACCACAGCATCTAGTACAGATGGGGGCTGACCAGGTTAAGGATGGGATTTCACTCACCAGCTGCTGCGTCCAACAAAAATTCAGTTTAGGTGAAACACCTTTCTCTAAGAACAGTGTGGGTAGACCCATTGCATCTCTTCTCAGAAAAAGAACACCATGTGACCGCCATTGAGTTATTCTTTTTTTTTTTTTAAAGATTTTATTTATTTATTTGACAGAGATCACAAGTAGGCAGAGAGGCAGGCAGAGAGAGAGGAGGAAGCAGGCCCCCCGCTGAGCAGAAAGCCAGATGCAGGGCTCCATCCCAGGACCCTGGGATCATGACCTGAGCTGAAGGCAGAGGCTTTAACCCACTGAGCCACCCAGGTGCCCCCTGTTGAGTTATTCTTACAGTCTTTTCCAAGATTTCTCCAGAATCTGATAGAGGAGGTTTGTGTTTGGCACTGGCATTAACCTATATTCCTGGCACAGGTCTTCCTCCCCTCAAACACGCACCTGAGAACTCAAATGGCTCACAGTTGGAACTGCCTGCAATCTTACTAGTGATGACAAAATGGAAAGGTTCAAGCCAAGAAAATTTTAAAAAGACATACGGCATGACAGATGATGCCTCACACCAAGAATGCCAAGGGCAAGTTAATCCACCCTTACCTGAGGGCATTCAGATATGAAGAAAAGTGTGTACAAATCACAGCTGAGCCCTTCCCAGTCAGCAGGACCAGAAGCAGAACTGCCTGGATGTGTAGGTGGAGAAAGTAACTGCTCATACAGTGATTTTGAGGGCCCAGCAAAGTTTCCAAAGTACTTACTCCAGATGTAGTTGATTTCCTAAAATTCTATCATGCCTTACTTATGGCTTGATTTTTGTTAAGAATATAAGTGTGTTCATAATCATCTGACCTAAAAATGTAGGGACAGGGGTCATGAGAAGCGGGTCCATCCTAATCATACTTGTGACATTTAGCAAGACTATTCTCTTTGGGACTTAGATTCTGTGATTTGGTGCTGATGCCTTTGCTTTTTCTTGGTGCATGTGTGCCTTCTAGTTATTGCTCATTCCAGGCCATCTTCATCATTATCACCCCCTACTTTGAAAATTCTGTTTTGGTTCCATTGCTGCTGATGGATATCTGACAGCTGTCTTAAATGTGACAAATAAATGTCTTCTATCTTAAATGCGATAAAATTTTTGGATCATGGAAATGGTATACTCAGTTCAGGAAAAGTTCTCTGCCTTTTCCAGGAACGCTTCCATTAGATTTAGTGTTTGTGTGTGTGTGTGTGTGTGTGTGTGTGTGTGTGTCTTTTGGGGGAAAGAGGTTAGAATATGTAGATCTCCCTCTGAACCCGTTCTCTGCAGTCTCTCTGCATATTCCCTTGTAACTCCACCAAGGCAGCTGATCCAGAAACCCTCATGCAGACAGGAGGGCTGGCAGTCTGGGTATTCAGCAGTTTCAGAGTGGGTTGCAGGCTGGGCCACATTACAGTCCTTTCAGTTCCCTTTCTTCTTTGCAACTCAGTGTCCCAGCCTCCTGACTGGTATGTTTTAATTTGAACAGTTGGTTAAATGAATGGATGAATGGGCAAACAGAATGAAAGAAAGTGAAAGACAATTAGCCAGCTTCCCTGCAGAAAGGAACAGTCCTGGGATTCTAAGGAAAATTATTTACTGAACGGGATTAAGGAAATTAGCAAAGGGTGTTGAAGCCACTAGCGACTTCTAAGAGCAAGAAGCCGCTGCCATTCTGCAGGTTGAAGAGGGAGGAGGAGAGCTGCTGGGGAGGGTCTGTGGAAAGAAGTATAGCCCCTGTCAAACCCTGTCAGCAAAGCGGGGGGGGGGGGGGGGGGCGAGGAAGAAGCACCCTGGAGACCTTCTCCTTTTTAACTTGTATTTCTTGCTGGTGCCTCCTACTGGCCAAACCCAACTAGAAGGCAGAGAGGGATAAGGGCAATACCCAGGATTTAATCTTTAGAGCCCATCTCCCAGAGTCCTAGAGGACAGATAAGGGGATTGTAAATGGGGGATATAAATGGAGAATGGTAGTACAAAGGATACAAGATGATTTTCCATGGAGGGGAAAATGGAAGCAGGCATAATGTCCTGGAAGGAGAAGGAGGATTCACCAAGAGGAGGGAGAAGTATGTGAAGATGCTGGAGTCAATGACAATTAATTCCATTTATGTGGGATTTGTAAATGAATAGTGCCTGACGCCTTTAAAGAATCTTGGTTCTTTTTCTACCCAAGATTCTCTCAAGTAGTATTCCTTTTTTTGAGAGAGAGAGGGAAAGAGCTAGAATGAGCTGGGGGAGGGGCGGGGGAGAAGGAGTAAGAGAATCTTAAGCAGGCTCAGCACGGAGCCCAGCCCGGGGCTCTATCTCATGATCCTGAGATCATGACCTGAGCAGAAATCAGGAGTCGGACATTCAACCAACTGAGCCGCCCAGGCACCCCTCAAGTAGTACTCTTTAGGGTGAGTTGTGTTCTCAAAATAGACAAGCTTAGATAGTGTACATTTTAGAATAAATAATTTAAAGAATTATAATAATCATTTCCTAGCTACTTTATGGTATCAGGTACTGTGCCCAAAGCTTTATATAATGATCTAATTTCATGCTCACAAAATCTATGAAAGATACTGTATATTATAATCTTTATTTTACAGTTAAAGAAACTGAGCATAATAGTAGAGCAACTTGCCCAAAATTGTATTGCTAGGAAATGAGAGAGAGAGAGAGAGAGAGAGAGAGGTCGATGTGACTTCAAAGCCTGTTCTCCTCAGCACCAGTTAACTATTTTGCCAAGCTGGTTTTTGAATAGATCATGTGCATGGACTTTTCTTAAACTTGCATTTGAGCTAGAGGATTCGGCTAGGTTTCTTCTTGCTGGCTACTACTGGCTGTTAACAAGTGGTGTTTTAAAGCGCTGTTAGAGGGCCAAGAGGGGAACTTAGGTGATTCACGTAACTGTTGAGAAGATCAATATGATCAATCAATTCAAAAAACCAAGTTTGTTGTTTATTGCTCTATGATGGTGTAGAGACAGCGGTACACCAGATACTTTTAGGATCTTATGCTGCGTTTGAAGTTAATTAGAACCTAACCCATACTACAGCTTCAGAACAAGGTCCTGTAATAGATGCTTGGACTGCAGGAAGGGGAAGAAGCTGTGAAGGGAACCGAGGTGAGTAAATTTCACTGTTTGCTTGTTATCATCCAGAAGGGTGTCCGTTCCACCATTCAGCTTTCTCTTGCTGCCCACAGGTAACCTCCTTTGTGTTTCCTTTGTATTGCTTTATGCCTTTATGATGGGTATTAACAGACAAACTAAGGCATATTAAAATTTTAGGAGTTTATTTAAGCAAAAATCGATTTGAATCAGGCAGCATCCAACCTAGCAGATAGAAGGGAGCTCCAAGGAGCTTTATAAAATGAAAGATTTTTATAGCCAGGAGGGAGAAGGAACAAGGAAATTACACTAGGCAAGAAAACATGTGTTGGTTATTGCAAAGTTACTTTCCTCTAGGAGATGGCAGGGGTCTATCAGGCAGATTACCTAACTAGTACTGATCCTTTGATTCCAGAAAGACTGGTTGAAAATTCCATTTCTGAAAGAGCTGGAACTATAATTAAGTTAAGTTTGGGTTTGGTGACCCCGGGCTTAGGTAAACAACTCCATTTTGGGTCTTTTGTCTTGTTCTCAACACAAGACATATCACACTGTGTTCTAAATATTTACCTCACTTTCTCTGTAATTAGAACATAAACTTCTTGAAACACAGCCTGTGTCTTTTACTATCTTTGAATTTTTAACCCTGGCACCCTATTTTATCTTTAGAAGGCAATCTTTAATTGGACGGTGATGATTGATTATAAAACTTTAAAAAATCGAAATCCCTATTCAGATTTAAGTTATTGACCTTGTGTCATTTAAAAGCATAGTTGAATTCCTTCAACTTTCTTTGTGGACTGAATTTTTGTATGTCACATTATCATTTAAATGCAGAGGAGAAACTAGCTATTTTTTAGGAACATTTTGGTGAATACTCTTGTAAAGGAAAGAATCACCTTGGAGTTTAAGAGAATTCTGATTTCTATACATCAGGTTTGCTTCAAGCAGTGAGAATCTGTATGTGGCAGGATGGAGAAGAGCTGGGAAGCATAGTTTTGGGGACTGGAATAGAATTTAATATGTATTTTAAAATACAGATTGCATCTTCACATGGTGAAGTCCATGTTGCGATGATGGAAAGCAAATCTGTATTTTTGTAGCCAGGTTTCCACTACAATAATCTTAAAAGCACTATAAAATGGAGATGCCAATAACCATGTGGAAATAACAGGAAGAAAGAAAAACCACACGTAACTTCTCATTTTCTTGATAATGACTTCCTTATTTTTCTGAGTTTATTCCACTTCAGCTTGGCTTGAATAATATTAAATATGAATATTTTAGGGGTGAGGGCTTAGTTTTATTTTCTTAGTCCCGCCACTATCTCACCAGACAATAGACATAAGGTGGTGGAAGGCAGAGGGCTGGTAGCTGGTTAGCAGAGGAATGGAGTCAGAATTGGGGGCTTAGGTGGTTAGAAAGGAGACCCGTCATAACAACATTCAAGTCTAATGAAACAGACACGCAACGCTGATAGAAGAAAATATCTGCATCCGTTGTTTGTTTGTTTGTTTTTGTTTTTGTTTTTGTTTTTTGAGTGAGGAGTTTGATACATAAGATAATTAGTCTCTGATTCATTCACTGAACAAATAATCAATTACTGAATAATCACTTATTTTGGGTACTGGGAATAGAGAAGTGAACAACACTCAGGCATGGTCTTGTGATGTTTACTGTCAGCCTATAAAGGAAGATTCCTCCTTTCTGGCAGGTGTTGAATGTCATTCTACAGCACTGTCTAATTAGTTTATTCAGCAGCTGTATCTGTGTGTCCTCATACACGACTTATGAAGGGTGAGGTGGGGTAAGAGATGAGCTGCCACTGGGGTTAGTCCTGAAAGGGAGGGCACATGCACCTGGCCAGGTACCCTAGCAGGATTTCCCTAAATCCAAGACATGGCATGGGGACCTCTTAGCAAACACACGTACTTCCTGACTGATGTTGTTGTAGTGTGGTCTGCCTATCTGCTCACATTTGATGGGTGGGGAAACAGAATCACCATCTTCTTATATTATCAAGTCATTGTATTAATATTATGTAGTTCTCTTTGCACACTTATGATTAGTGTATCGTGTTAAACTCTGACTATAAAAATATCGGGCTCATGCACCTTTATCACAGTTCCAGATCTTTCATAAAGACATGAGAAAAACCACAACATTCCTCTTCCCTATTTTCTCTTGTGGTTAGACCTGCAGTCTCAGTCAAAAGAAAAAATTCTGAAAGGGTATACACCTCGAAGCCTTGAGAATCTGATGTGCTCACAGTGACAAGCTTTAGTTTGCCCTCCTACTTTGAGTACTTAGCTAAACTCACTGCCCTCTTTCCGACGCCTGCCCCGGGAACATCCTGCTGAGTATTTTCTACTCACAGCATCTATAGCCCTCCTCAAGTTCACTGAAAAGCATCTCAGACACTGGAGCTGATCTGGCCCTTTCCTGCCCCTCAGGCCCTGTTCCCAAATTTCTCCAAAGTGCAGTTACTCTGAACACAGACTGTAGCTGCTGCCACACCAGCAAGCATTTTCTTCCCAGCTATCAGAGGCTCCAGTCCTGTTTTCTCTCCAGCTGGTGACAAATGTTACTGTGATAAGACCCTTCTGTTCACTACATTTGACTTTACCTTGACTCTTAAAATATCCATCAACAATTACATTTTTTTTTTTTTTAAATGAGAGTGACTTGATGCCTCATTCATTGTTCTTAAGGGTGGTAACGTTGATGCCTGAGCCAATGGGAACTGAGTAATGGTGCAGAGGAGAGGGTGCAGTTAGAGCTCATTAAAATTATTATGCATCTGAAGCGTTTTTTCCTGAGGATGATTGGATAGCTCCAGTTGACAAGGAATTAGTGCAGGGTTCATTTTCTTGCTGTCTTTGTTCTGGCTGTTCCTAGTCTCCTGACATTTCTCCAATAGGATATAATTCCAAAGCTCTTATATTTGATCATATTTGTTCCCATATATACCCAGTTCTTAAATTCCCCCAGAGAGGTTGATCTGAGTTCAAAGTGAAATATGGATGACTTAACCATATTCCCTATTGCTCTCAAATTAATGCTGCTGGCTGCCGAACACCACGGGGCTTTTCTGGTGGTATCACATAATCGGAGTGTATTCTATAGGAAACCGTAAGAATCATTGCCTGCAATAGCAACATATTTATATAATGAGAAAACTGAGGCCTCCACATGTTAAAGTATTAGACCAAGGTTATACAGCTACTTCGTGGTATCCCCAGGAAGGTAAGCACTTGAACCCTAATACCGGGGCTTCTCCTATCTCATAGTTCTATCTTTCTCTTCCTTTTGTTTCATATCACTTTAAATTCAAACTGTCACATTCATTCATGACAACAGCAGAGGGAGGGCAAAACATATACTTAGGATTCAACTGAGAAATATTAACTTGTGCCTCATGCGACTCATATATGTTGAGTATTTTATTATATGCCTAGCGTGGTGAAATTCAGACCACAGTCTGTCCAGTTACACTGCCTGGCATTGCAGCCTCGCTCCACCAATTACTAGCTGTGTAGCCTTGGGCAAGGTGCTCACCTTCCCTGTTTGCTCATCTGTAAAATGGGGATAATAATAATACTTCTCAGGGTGCCTGGGTGGCTCAGTGGGTTAAAGCCTCTGCTTTCGGGTCCTGGGATCGAGCCCCACATCATGCTCTCTGCTCAGCGGGGAGCCTGCTTCCTTGCCCTGCCCCCCGCCTGCCTCTCTGCCTACTTGTGATATCTCTGTCAAATAAATAAATAAAATCTTAAAAAAAAAATAATAATACTTCTCATGAGTTGTTGCCAGGACTAAGTGAGTTAATCCACAAAAGAGTGAGAACAATATTTGGCATATGGTAAGAGCTGGATAAGAAATGATTATTATTACTATCTGATAAATACTTTCACATTGAGAAAACTCTAAGTGGAAAAAGTCAGCAGGAACTGAAAATATAACAATTGCCTTCAATCTCTATCTTCATTCTGGCAATTATCTGCCTTGTACTCTTCAGCTGTTATTTCTCTTAACCTAGATTTGAACTGTGGAATGCACGTTTATCTTTTTTTTTTTTTTAATCTGTTTATATACTTCAAGACCAGGACTGCTCTCTCATCAAGTGCATGCTCAGAAGATGTGTGGTGAGTCAGATACTGTGGCTGGGGACATGCTAGATCTGTGTGATTTAAGGTCCATGGAACAAAGCTTGAATACAAAATAGTGTATTCATCTCATTGGGGCATTACCTTTCTGTTACAATGTTACTGGGAGATCATTCATTCAACAAGTTATTATTTAGTATCTAGCATGTGCTAGGCATTCTTTCACAACAGTGAACAATGCAGATCAAAATCTTTGTCCGCATAGTCCTTATAGTCTAGTAAGGGAAGATAAACAACAAAATAAGTAAATTAAAGGTGGGCCAAAAAGAGAAAAGTGCTATGAGAGAAAATAAAGAAGAAGTGTGGAGGGTCTTAGAGGAGTTGGGCTTAGCCAGGATGGGAAAGGAGGGCCTCCCTGCAGAGGTGGCAGTGAGCAGTCTTGTAAGAAGCCTAGGGAAAAGGCAGTGTAGGGCAAGAGAAGAGAAATCGAGCAGGCCTGGGAGGAAGAGCTTGGTATGTTGGGAGGTTAGCAATAATCCAAGTGTCTGGAACTCAGCATGTAGGGGTAAGAGTGGTCTGAGGTAGTGGTCTGAGTAGGGCTGTGGTCTGAGGTACCAAAGGGGACCAGGGGCCCAGGGCATGTGGGACTCACAGGGCATTTTCAAGCAAATGGGTTGTTTTGAACAGGTGAGTAATGTGATCAGACTTACATATGACAGAGTCACTCTGTTGGCTATTTTGAAAATATACTATGTTAAGGACTTTGTGAGCAACATCTCATTTACTTACATAACAGCCCTAAAAGGATTAGTTTTTCTGAGATGAAAACCAAGGTTTAAAGAGACTTAGAGTGGCACATCAATGATTCAAAATCAGAAATGCCTACCTCCAAATTCTATGTTCTTTACCATTAATTTTTACTTGTCTCCTATATTCTGTTAAACCTTGGTCAATTATGGCTGAAGAGGACCTTTTACTCTTTATTTTTCAGCAATCTCCTTTTCCTTGTTTCCCTTAGTGTTTGTGAATTTCAGAAGATCTGTGTGTTTCTTGCATGCACATACGAACCTGAGGAAAGCCTGTGTGGAGCCAGATGTCAGGTCTCCAGGCGTATGCGTTAGCCTGACAAACTGACATGAATCATGTGAGCTGATACGAGCTCTCCTGAGATTATCCCAAATATGGATAAACATTGAGAGGACAGGCTGAGGCAAAGGGAGGGCTTAGGGACATACCAAATTCATCTTCTCTAGCAAGGACATCTCTGATGCGAGTCTCATCTTAGAAATAGGCTGTTCTCCAAAATCAGTTACTTGCTTGTAACTTAGAGGAGACTAGCCCCTAGACAAGGTGTTAGGTGTGTGCATAGGAACAACCTTTCTAATAATACCTCTGTGTTGTAGTGGCCTTCACTATAGCTCCTTGAGTCATCCCTTCTCCTTCACCCCAACAATCTCTTGTCAAGTCAATTGTTGTGCTTTTCAGTTTTCTTTCTTTCTTTCTTTCTTTCTTTCTTTCTTTCTTTCTTTCTTTCTTTCTCTTTCCTTCTTTTCTTTCTTTTTTTTATGATGCTTTATTTATTCATTAGAGAGAGTGCGTGCGCAAGAGCATGAAGAGCGTGGAGGGTTAGATGGAGAAAGAAGCAGACTCCCCACTGAGCGGGGTGCCTGATACCATGCTCAATCCCAGGATGCTTAGATCATGACCTGAGCCAAAGGCGGACACTTAGCCTACTGAGCTACCCTGGCGCCCCTCAGTATTTTTTTCTAGAAATATATTTGCTATTTTATTTTTATTCTATCTCTAATCTTCTATAGGTGTTATTATTCTTACCTAAACTCATCTAAAAATCACCCATTTTTTTGTTTTCTCACAGCCTCTTCTCCCTTTAATTCCTCCCCTTAATATGTTCCTCACTACAATAGATGGTTATCTGTTGCCAACAGGATTAAGAATGAATCCAGTGTTAACATTCTAATCTATGTCTTCTGGGTTATTATCTACTTCTTACTATATTCTTGTCAAATTTAATTGTTCATTTCATCCCCAATGAAAATGACACTTTTCTACTTTTATGATTTTGTGTGTGCTTTTTTTTTCCTTTAAAAATCTTCCTACCTCTATCCACTATCTAAATCTTTTTGCAAAACAATCCCTCATAACCCCTCTTTCACTGTTTTAGTTAGAGCAAGCTTATACTGCAGACAAAAAAAAATCTATTGCTAAACACAACTTTTTCCTCATTTGTGGGAAATCTGTTGTGGGTCTGGGCTACTCCTCAGGACACCATCCTTGTGATGGCTCAGTATCTAGGGAAGAACTTGTTGAAATGGCACCTCCATATCAACAAGGGCTTCCACCGCTGCCTTGACAGAGAAGACTTCATGTGGGCAGTGACATACTCTGGCCTGAAAGTGACACACATCGATTCAATCCATTAACCCACTGACTAGATCCAGCCACGTGGCTCCACTCAAACAATTTGGAGTCATCTCAGAAATGAGTCCTCTCATATGTTTGGAAGAAAAGACCAAATATGCATAAACACTAAGCTTCTGTTCCATCCACAGAGGCTTTTTATATCTCTTTAAATGATAATAATAATAATAGAGTTGCTTGTGAATACACCCTCTACTCACAGGAAGGCAGTACCTTTTAGTTGCATTTAGATGAATCTCAAGGAGGCATATCCAAGATTATTAGGAAGGCCCCACTTTTTTGCTCTCACCCGACCAGATGTGCAGTCCCATCTGTAGAGATGGCAGTTTCCATTTCTAAATTCCATTCTTACACCTGTTGCCTGGATATGTTCACGGCTTTAGAAATGGTTTAGGAAATATGATTAACGCTTGATTTTACAGGGATTCTCGGAGACATTTTGTTAATTGGAGAGCTTTCATATAGTCTTTCCTATGAAAATAAGATTATACTTTTTCCTATTTTGCCTCAATTATGAATTATGTAAGAGCTTAGCCCTTTATGATATGGCAGAGAAATAGCCTTTCCTAAGATAGAATCCCAAATATTCTCAGAAATAACATAGAAAATGGGAAAGGTACCATAAATAACAACTTAGGAGACAACATTTCTAACTTCAGAGCCCTTTCCTATATGAAATGAACTGAGAAGAAACTTTCCTCTGACTGTTCTAGAAGTTATGCATCAAGCTAGATTATTTTTAGAACCCAGTATGCTGAGAGCATTTCTGGCAAAGCGGGTTTTTAAGTATGAGAAAACAATGGGACAACATTTAGTCCAGGTACTCCAGACAGAATTTCTGATGGAAGCTTCTTTGTCCTTGTACCATCTTGAACAGAGATCTGGATAATGGTTTCCAGAGCCCAGTGTTTGAGATTTGTACTGGATTTGGGCCGTTAGACCAAAGTTATAACCACTTGTCCTAAACCTCTCTCCAATTAACTAAACTATGAATCTTAAAGTCAATTTTGCATTTTGAGAGAAATCTTCAAGTAAAATGTCAACAGGGTATAAATAGCAAGTATTTATTCAATAAGGATTCTCCAAGATGCTCTAGAAGGAGTAAAGATGTTTGAGATGTTGTCTTAGACTCTTCATTTAATACTAATATGTGTGTCTTCAGTTCTTACTTTCACTTTATTGCATCTCACAGGAAACAGTGGGCATGGTCTCTGGAATGCAAATAAGATTCCTTGTGTTTACGCCATTGGACTTTAAACATTTTGAGATTATGGCTTCTTTATTTTTTTAACAGATTTATTTATTTATTTGAGAGGGAAGGAGAGCATAAGAGCATGAAAGGGGGAGGCGCAGAGGAGAGAATCCTCAATCAGACTCCCCACTGAGCCTGGAGCCCTGTGTGGGGCTTGATCCCATAACCCATGAGATCATGACTTGAACCAAAACCAAGATTCTGACACTCAACTGACTGAGCCAAACAGGCACACCAAGATCATGGCTTCTTTAAAGAACTGTTAAGATCTTTTTGGATCTTATGGTTCTTCTGAGAAGATGTTATGAATCTCCCAGAAATGTGCAGACAATTTGAATACATTTTTGAGAGATTTATAGCCATATGAAACACCAACTGAGGTGCATGGAACTAAGACTAAAGACGTTAACATCCACCAACAGCCAGTTCCAACAATAGTCTCATGATGATATATACAGAAATAAATATATCCTGCAAATACCTACAGTGGTCAAAATGAGGTGCTGCTCTTTCCTACACTCCCCCAAAGACCCCAGAGGAATAGACAGTGTCATTCCCAAAAGTGCCCAAATGTGCTTCTGTAGCTTCTCAGAATTAACGCCCACAAGCTATGGACTCAAAGCCATTTCAGTTCATTGATTCAAACTTAACTGCTTCAGAAAATCCTCTAATGGGATTAAGTTCCCTTGCTCTAGTTTTGACTACTGATCCCCTGTATCTTTTTTTTTTTTCAAACTTGTTTTTCTGCCAATCAGTTTTTGTCTTCTGATGACTTGAAATTTTAGCTCTCAGATCCCCCTAAAGCATTGTTTTGTTCTGTCTCAGTTTGTAAGATTGGGATTTTCCTTCAATTCTTCTCCAGATGTACAGTCCAGTGGTGAGATTCAGTTAAGTGGTCCAGCAAGGATGTGCTGGCCAAGATACAATGATACCAACCTGTTTATTGTACCCTAAACACATGTTGCTGCCTTTCGCTTCACTGTAACTCTGAAATACCTCTCTCAGCACCCTTGTTTTCAGAATTAAACTCTTTTGTCTCTTAATAACATTCTGCAGTAGCTAGAGTATTTAATCCCAAGAATTTTTCCTGAGATTAACTCATCAAAATTAGTTTGGCTCTACTGTATTCTTTTATAATCTCTGTACCCCTTGATCATAACACTTGATGTGTCATATTAAATGACCTCTGTCATTCTTCTAGATGACGATCTCCCGTGTGCATGAATCATGACTTATTCTTCCTTCTGTCACCTGCATGTATTATGATACTGTGCACTTCTAGGTGCATTTGGGTATTTAGAACAAAACAGTGCAACAGGCCTCTGGACACTTCTAGACATTGGTTTCCTATACCCGCAGATTTGGCGCTCTATCCACCAGGATATGCTCCTTGATGGTGATGTCCCCATTGGTGACAGAGATATTATGATCCTTTATACACTGTGTCTTTTGTGGTTGGCACTTCCTTCAGAGAACATCTTTATAACTTGAAAAGTTACCTCAGTCATGAATAATTGAAAGTGGCTGCCATGAGTATATGACGGAAAAGGCTCAGAAGAAAGAAGAGTTGAAATTTGTCAGTAATATCACCTGGGGGCTCTAAAGTGTAAACCAACAAGCCACATGCCAATATTAATCTTCCCACAAAGTGAAAGAGTTTTATGATAATCCCAACACTGTTTTCTGTTCATTGTGTTTTGCTGCGGCAAATAGCCCGAACTATCCTATGTGAAAATTGTCTTCAGTGAGGACATCGGTGAAACAGTGTTAGTGCTCACAGAACCAAAGGAAGGATGTGGTGAAGCCACAGGTGAGGGGGAACCTGCAGATTTCCACTGTTTGTTATCTTTTCACAAGTACTGAGCTTATCGCCATAAATCTTAACCATCACCAGGAAGGACTGGGGCCAGACAGAGCTATCCCTGCACTGCACAATTCTAGGAGGTACCATTCACAAAGATCATAGTTCGAAAATAACAAAGTGTGGGGCACCTGGGTGGCCCAGTGGGTTAAGCCTCTGCTTCGGCTCAGGTCATGATCCCAGCGTCCTGGGATCGAGCCCCACATTGGGCTCTCTGCTAGGCAGGGAGCCTGCTTCCCTTCCTTTCTCTCTGCCTGTCTCTCTGCCGACTTGTGCTCTCTCTCTCTCTCTGTCAAATAAATAAATAAGAAATCTTAAAAAAAAAAAAAAAAAGAAAGAAAGAAAGAGAAAATAACAAGGTGTTCCCAAGTAGCTGCTTTAATGTAATGCTTATAAGGTAAGGGGTTGTTAGGGACTTCCCAAATACTCTGGTTAAGAAATCTGGCATGGGACCTGTTTTTCCTCCTCCTTCTTCTCCCCAATCATCTTTAGAAATCCAGTCCATTCCCGTCATATCTCACCAGTCCTCAGAAGGTCAAGGATTCACTGAGTATTTGCTGTGTGTAACTCTCTAGTCCATGGTGTAGAAGTATATTTCTAAAGACAAGGCATGTGGGGTTTTTTTGTCTGAGATTGCCTACAGTCTTATTACAGTGCTGATACATACAAATAAAGCCATTACTATAACACAGTGGCAGTATTCAGTGCAGTTATAATTTTTATGGCACAGACTCTTGTTGTGAAGGAAGGAAACCAAGGAAGAAGGAAACCATGTAATAGAGAAGGTTCTAGAAAACTGGGTGGCACTTGACCTGCAACTGCCCTGATATGGACTACCATACTCCATGGTGAGATTTTAAAGGCATATGGACCTATATAACTGGTTTCAAGTTCTGACTCTGCTCTGAAACTTTAAACAGAGAACAAAAGCTTATTTTCATCTGCAAACAGTTCTAATAATAATATAGGGAGATGTACTGTAAAACAAATGGTTAGCATATATAAGATTTATAATATAGTTTTTGACAAATAGCTGATGTTCAGTCAAATTAATGTAATTTCTCCTCTTTTTTTTTTTTTTCTCTTTTATAACCTGTGGGGGGAAAATGTCTATCATTAGCCTGAGGATATCCCTGGAAGTAGGAAGACATTAATTTACATTGACAATGAAGTATAATTGTTGATATTAGATATTTTCTTCATAGAAGAAGAGATGGTAAGAGAGGAGAGTATGTTGGCACTGGGCACCCAGAGGGGATGGCATACCATAGGGAGACAAAATGACATGGATAAGGGGAGAATACTGACCTTCCAGGATTGCCCGTGACCAGCTTTTCTTAGAGAATGGATGGTGGTCACACTAGAAAAAAAGGGGTTGGGGCATTTCTCCCAGGAATAGAGCCCACAATACTTAGAGGTAGATGGAGACTAATTCAGCTGGAGTGTTAGGAAGTATATTTTGAGCCAAAATATTTCAGTTGAAGTAAAGGACAAATATAATAGCTCTAACTCTAAGCAAGACACATGGGTTCCTAAAATGAATAGTTACCCACTAGAGCCATGTGGAGGTGGGGGAATTTGGTATAGTAAGGACATTTTATTTATTTATTTATTTATTTTAATTTTTTTATTTTTTAAAATATTTTATTTATTTATTTGGCAGACCGAGATCACAAGTAGGGAGAGAGGCAGGCAGAGAGAGAGGAGGAAGCAGGCTCACCGATGAGCAGAGAGCCTGATGCGGGGCTCGATCCCAGGACCCTGGGATCATGACCTGAGCCGAAGGCAGAGGCTTAACCCACTGAGCCACCCAGGCGCCCCTAGTAAGGACATTTTAAATTTCACTGGAAGCTTGAGTAGTTTCCCCAATATATTTACAAAGCCAGCTCATGCAATGGTCACCTAAAATCAATGCCTAAAACTCTAGCAATTCCATATCAGAAAAATAAAAAAAGGAGAATCATAGACCTTGAGAGGGAAGAGGAGAAGAGAGGAGAGGAAAGGAAAAAAGAAAAGAGAAAAGAAAGGAGGGAGGGAGGAAGAAAGACTGGAGAGAGGAAGGAAAGAAAGTTTTTCCAGGCAATGACACTGGACAACATAATTGTTAATTTCCTCTCAAGAAAGTTGACTTAGTAAGTCTAGAGAACTCTTTTCCAGCATCTGAGTCCCATGTGCCAATAAGCATCTCTCACCATGAAAGGAATTCTTGCCCTCACTCCTGCAGATATCACAAACTGATTTTATATATAGCGAGGAACACAAACAAGGAGAGAATGTCTCCCATCTCTTAAGACCTGGACTGTCATCAGTGCTCCAGGAGCCACAGTGGATGTTTGTGTTAAAGCTGCATGGAAACCTCCTGGCAGGTCTGGGGTATTGAAGAACACAGTGATATACGGACAAGGGGAGATCAGTTCCTGTTAGAAGACTGGCCTTCCTCAAACCACCGAGTGTTAGAATATGGCATTTACCTCTCAGCCTTGGCAAGAGTGGAATTTCTCAATCAGAACATGGCAGTCATACAGGGATTAGTGGGTGATGATTTGAATGGTGTGGCCATTAATAATATAAACAGTGGCTCATAAGGCGACTACACACATGTGTCTGGGTCAGCCTGGATCTGCAGGTACAGCAGATGCTGATAAGCTGGGATGGTACAGGGACCTTTGGTCCTTATGTAGGTTCATGCTCTGACACTGAGGAAGAGAGAAGAGGTGATCAATCTAGTAGGTCTGCTCTTACGAATTGCCTGTCTTTAGCTGTTTCCTAGGACTTCTCCTCAGTAGATGCTTTGTGAGTGCCTATTCTAGGATGGATTGAGGCAAGGCTTTGGGATACAGAGGGAGACAAAATAGTTAAGGTCCCTACCTTTATGACTTTATCAGCTTTATATTGGTGTATTTGTTGCTTACAATTAGCAAACTGTAAGCAACTACCCTTGCTGAAATATTTTGTTTTCTAAAACTTAATTTTATTCCTTATGATTTTCTGCATAGCATTTTTCACACTTTGAAAGAAGTAGGCAAGTGACTATGTATGAAGTGCCTGGTATAGCCTATACTTCCTGAGGGCAAGCCCTGAATCTGTTTTTGTATTCCCAAGGCCAGTTCATACAAGTTCACTTCTTTAGGTAAATGAGGAAGTATTTCATTTGAGTCTCTAATTAAAACTCAGCCCTCCCCCATACAGAATGTAATGCAGTTGGTTCTAAAAGCACAAAGTCTGGGAGAAGAGTGCCCACATTTGAATTCTGAATGACTCATAGCAGCTCTCTAACTCTTTGGTGCCTCAGTTTTCTCATTTGTAAAAAAGAATAAAAGTAGTGCCTACTTCATTAGCCATTTCCAACAAGCAGTTAGTTCATACATGGAAAGAACTTGAAAAAGTGGATGGCACCTAGTCAGGCCCATATAAGTGATTGCTACTAATATAGTATTATTATTATTTGCATGACATCCCTTTTCTTACAGAAGCTGAAACACAGGACTTAAGATGCATGTTATCTATACATTTAATTTTTTTTTCAGAGAAGTCTGTTTCAAATAACCTGTTCTCTTATCTCTTTAAATGGATAGAATTTTATGTGTGCCAGTATATAGTTGAGAAAATGTGGCAATAGTAACCATGTGATGTAGCAACAGTGCCTTCCTCTTCTAGACTGTATGGCCTTTTCTGTACAAATATTGACCAACTTCTGACTATATGAGTATCTCCAAACCATATTTTTTTGGAAACAGTAGGGGAGTTATAACAAAAATAACAAGTCACTAATGGTGGTTTTACACTTAATTTCGGATAGTCAGGAACTGACCACTGCTCTGGAGTTACTGTAACTATAGCCAAATAATTCTCTCCATTTTGTGGATAGAGACAATGAAGCACTCGAGGGGTCATCACAGAGGTAATCAATTCTTGAAATCCTGTTGTTTTCTGCAACATCAAAAAGTATCTATACTTCGTTTTAGAAAGTCCAAACTGCAGAGAACTGAAAACATGGCCATAGGAAAAACAGATTATTACTATGGTCTTGCTCCAAATCACATCAAAATGAATTTAATTGCAGTCTCCAACAATCAGATTTCATTTGGCACAGAAGTGGTCCTGTCACTTTTGTGATTTTAACAAACACTAATTACAATTTTGTAGATAGTGAATGATAATGGAAAGTTATAATGTTTCATTGTTTTATTAAATATATTATGAAATTCTCTGTTTAAATGTCTAGCTCTATTTCTGCAATCCTGGAAAAAGTTTCAGATTTTATATTTCAGCTCCCCATCCCACAAAAATGGTAGAATACATCCTTGGGACCGACATGTACCTAGAGAAATGCAAATTAGAATTTAGATATAAGGTGTTCCAGCCAACTTTTTACCTGAGCCTTTTCTAATCCATACTAATATTTCAAGATTATTCAAGTGCTTAAAACTCTTTAAAAGCTTATGCTTATATTGAACTTACTGTATGCTGGGCAATATTCTGAGGCCTGTACATATATTATTCCATTTAACCACATGATCCTCATGATGCCCCTATGAAGTAGATATCGGTATTACTAGTATTTGGTGCATAAAGAAAGAGAGACACAGAACAGTTAAGTAACATTGCTAAAGTCACACAGCTCCTAAGTGGCAGAGCTCAGAAATAAACTCTGGCCAGCTAGCTTCAGAGTCTGTGTTTTATAACTGTGCTTTACTACTTCTTAAGATGAAGATCAACATAATCATTAACTATATTCTGATAATCATTATTAGCATATTTTACTTTAGGAAAGTATTTTTAAAAGTTAAATTGAGCCAACTTTCAAATAAGCTCTAAATTGGATTTTTTTGGTTGACAAGCTTATGTTTCTGGAATGGCTCAGGTAAATTCAGTTTACTGCCCCTTATTGTATTTTCCCAGCCTTAATCATCTCTCCTTTTTCATAAAATTTGCCTTCGTTTTCCCCCAAGATTTTCTTAAGCTTCTCGCCTTCGCTAAAATCTCCTGGTATAGATTTCAGAACTGGGAGTTAATTTCAACATTAGCCTACAACCTAAATGATAAATTCGGGGGTGCATGTGATTATCTTCCAACATAGCACAGCGAGAGACTTCTCTGTTCAGAAAAAGGAAAGGTAACATAATCTGGTGTTCTTTGGGAATGCTTCCTGGAGAAATCCAGATGCACACAGAGGCCTGAAAATTGGATAGGATCTAGATTCTGAATAAGTGAGAAAGGGTGCTATATAGAGAGGACAGATCTAAGGTCGCAGTCTGTTCTTTGAAGACACTGAGATGACCACTGGTCTGCTGGAGCTGATGGCCACTGTTGAAAAGCAGTGGATAACTGTAGCCTATACTTTTCCCTCTCTTCTCTAATCTACTGTTTCTCTCCACAACACAATCTAGAATTTTATAATGCATGTTCTACAGTTAACCTTGCATTTTAGCACCAACAACACTGTTAACTTCTGCCATGGCCTAGTTTTCCAAATTAAAAATAAATAAATTCTGGGTTGCAGAGTTAAAGATCTTTCATACACTGAGCCAAGTAATATGGTACTACCTTTGAATTTGCTGTGGACATGGGCAGTGGTAGTGGTAAATCTGTGCTTGGCACGTATTAGCTATCAAAGCTCACATCTCTGAATTCTGAGATAAATGGATGACTACAGTAGGTAGAGGCTAACAAAGTGTAGAATGCATACTAGGGAATTCTAGGTTTCCTATAGTACACAGAGGTATTGAATCATCTTGAAGATGGATCTACATGCCTGATGATTTTCTGAAACATTCCCATGATATGTGGGTGTTTCTGGTGGTCTATGCTTCTCCATATAGTCCCTGGATTTGGACTGGGGTCTTTTAAATACTCGGGGTACTGAGAGTAAAGGAATTTGACAGCTTAATTCATTGTAATAATTTATGTGTTTAATCTTTCCTTTTAAATGAGCCCCGAGGTTCTGCAACTGGTGTATACAGTATTTATAAATACGATTAATATGGTGTCCACTTTCTGGAGTGGGATCAAACAAAACAAGAGAAAAAAAAAAAAAAACACTGAGTCAAACAAAAGCAGCTGGCTGGACTCTGTTTATGAGTAATGGGGGCTTTGTTGCTTTCATTCATTCTGGAGTCAGAAAATCATGAAAACTCAGCTGGCCCAGATCTGCACTTTTAGATAGGTGAATGTCTGTCCAAAAGGAATAGTCTAGAGTTCTAGCCATTCAGGTGTGATAAACTCTTAGAGCAGTCACACCTTCAGATATCAAGGGTATTTCGTACTCTATACATGTGTGGGATTGAGGTAGTACTGAGGTAGATGAATATAAGTATGCATTGTGTCATCATCCTTTCTTTGAAATGCTTAAAATTTAGAATTTGAAGTGTGGTAAGAACAGAGTGTATACTTCCCTATATCCGCCTAAACCCACAGGATGAAGTAGCAGTATCAGTTGCTCCCAAAATGACTGGTAAAGTAATTTCTCATAAGGACTTTAATGAAAGGGCTGTTAAATCATGACCTGTAGAAGGAGGCCAACACCAGGTGATGGAGAACTGCCATCAAATCTGTTTCATTGCAGTATGAATACAACCCTAGACTGTGTGCCACCACAATGCCCATCATGGAGAGGCATCTTTTGGCCTGAACCAGAAGCATCTATTTCAAAATTACCTCATTCTACACAAGCTGAGTTGTCAGCCTCGTAAAGTATACGAGGACTATCGTAGAGGAAAAGAGTATGGAAAGAGCAGAGTGAGGAGGGAAAGGGGTTAGTGATCAGAGCTGGGAAAATCGCACTTTTCATCTCCCATCAATCTGATTTCCTCCAACATCTGGTCATCTTCAAGGGGAAGGAAAACTTCATAAAAAGCCTTGAAGTATGTGCAATCAAATGTCAACATGCAGCTAATGCTTCACAAAGCGTGTTTAGTAGATAAAAAGAAAAATTTTAATGCCATCATGGATAACCACGAAAAATACATTCATAGCCTTGCAAAAATATAGTTAGACAGACAGATAAAAAATTTTGAGCAAGTTGCACTGACTTGTTAAGCAGATAGACCTAAATGTAAGCATTTTAGTTGATACTCGCCCTTTCAGAAATAAGGAACATCTAGACCTAACAGTTGAATCTTTTAGAGTGAGGATACAGATTAAGTACTACCTATAAATGTAAATCTTGAGGGGATATAATGAATGGCCAATAAATACCTAAAACTCTAGCTATAAGGCAAATAGCCCTTTTTCTTTTTCTTTTCTTTTCTTTTCTTTTTTTTCCCCTGACCAGTGAGCTTTCTACTATACCACAATGGTGAGCTAAGAAGATCTACAGGGGGAGTTTAATGAAACAAGAATAATTTGACCTGAGAGTGGCCAGGATTCATAAGGGACAGTCAGTCATGACCTTTAAAATCATAAAGAAATGGCCCTCTATTACAGTAAGAAAATTTTGGCCAGCTGGAAGGAGGTAGTTGCTGGGAATGAGAATCTGCAATAAACATATGCCACAGGAATACATTTTATGTAATAGAACTGGTTGCCCAATCACCTGTCCAGAGTAAATCTAATCTTGCCTACAAATGAGGTGAAGAACTGGTTGAACTTCCAAGGTCCTACCCAGTTCTGTGAGTTTGGAGCTGGAAAGAATGAAAACATATGACCCTCATGAAAATCCCTGTTTCTTTTCTACTTTTTACTGCCTATGGGACCCTGGAAGACTAGGACACATATTCGAACAGAAGTCATGCTGATGACATTTCTATAGAAGTTTTCTCCTTCTCAAAGAATCAGAAATGCAAGCACTGGAACAGACCTATCGCTCCCTCCTTCTGTTCCCCAGAGGCCTTTGCAGAATTACTCCCAAAGTACTTTCCTGCTCTGTCCAGTCAAGTTGTAGATAAACCAAGAAACAGAGAGCTGTTTTGTAATCTAATAGCTATTCTATTTGAGTATTTTCCTCAAAATAAATCCATTGTAACAGAAAACCATCCTCTTCTCAGTGTCCCCTGAATTGCTCCCTAACTTCCTCTGCCTCAGTGGCCAGGGCTACCAAAGAAAGCGAATCATGTTGACAGTATTGTCAGCCATCTAGTTCACGAATATTTTATCCATTTTGATTTTTCAGCCATTCTCTGTAGGTGCCTTCTTTGGCACCATTTCTCTGAGGCATTTGGATTCCTCCAACGTGACTAATGCCACATGGTAACCCTGGGCTGCAACCTGGGTGGGTTAAGGGAGGTGTGAGAGAAAAGGTACTACACTTGGTGTCAGCTGATTCTCAGTTTTCAGGCAGAGGACACACTATAAACTCTGCTTTTCCCTCTCCCACAGGGACTATTGCTGTTGCCGAGAAACCTGCCTCTCTCTAAATAAATATTTTGTAATAAGTAAGAGAAAAAATCAGTCTTATTAATTTCTTTGTGCTCAGACGAACCTAGCTGATCATTACAGCCTGTGTGCTGTGTATGTGTGTGTGTGTGGAGTTATAGTTATATATAGTTATATATTTTGTTTCTTACTAAAGGAACGGTTGAATAGAACTATCTGGTTTAAAGGATGAGCCTGACTGATTACTGTAATTCATAGGGCCTTAATTAGCTGCACAAACCATTAGCTACAATTAGACTATTATAAAACACTTGATGCGCTATGTCAACCACAGGGCCTCATTTATTCTTGTGGCAGGGATCAGGAGGGGGGAGGGCAGGCACACTATACCGCCAAGCATGCTAATAAAGAATGATTTTTGATTTAAGATGTTGCCGATAGTGCCTCAAAATTAATCTCAATAGCTGTCTAATTTGTGTCGGTGGATGGTATATTTATTGTAAAATGACACCAAAGCTAAATGAGTTACCTGAAGCAGGAGTGTTAATGTCAGTGCCTGGAGACTCGACTCCATATGCTGGGATACTGTGAGAGGCTGGTGCCGAGTGCTCCCAGCGGACCACTTGGCCTCATCTGTCTCAGAAAGCTCAGCAACCTGACTTCCACTTTATGATCCTTAAATAATAATAATAAAAGAGAAAGAGGATGAAATGGACAGACACTGTCTAGAACAGGAAGAGACAAAGAGAGGTGAGGAAAGGAGAGAGAAGAAAAAAAAAAAAAAAACCCGGCAGAGAGGCATTGTTACAGCATGAGTTTCCTAGGGTGAAGTTTAGCTCTAGATAATTATGGAAATGAAGAAGATAGCAGAGCCCAAGGTGTCCTTCAGGAGGTTTTCCGTTAAAGAAGAAGGAATGAAAGGCCATGCTCGTGGGTAATAGTCTCCCTGGAGGCAGAAGTGGAGGAGGAAACATCCTCTTCCACTCGAAGACTATCTGATGGTAATAATTCACATTTACAAGAGCTTTGACGCTTCACACCTCATTCGTGTTCCTTAGAGCTGCCCAACAAGTGCAGAGTCCATTGTGGCAAGGAAGCTTTGCTTCAGGGGACAGAAGGGGGAGGGCACAGCCATAGTCACATGGGCAGCTACAAACAGCAGTGGGACTAGAATTCAGATTTCTGAAGTTGGTGCCTTTCGCAGAATATTCCCAAGGTGGTTCCCAAACCTGGCAAATCTTCAGAATTCTTAAAAAAATACACGAATAAAAACTTTTCTCAGCCTTCCTCAGACTTTCCGGGTTAGAAACCGGAAGCAGCCGTGAAGCTGAGGAATTTCTATTTCCAGAAATTCCGCCACATAATTCTGATGATCAGATTCAAGAAACCACTGCCTAGACCAGTGGTTCTTTTTCAATTTTTTTTTAAGATTATTTATTTATTTATTTGACAGACAGAGATCACAAAGTAGGCAGAGAGGCTGGCAGAGAGAAAGAGTGGGAGAAGCAGGCTCCCTGCTGAGCAGAGAGCCTGATGCGGGGCTTGATCCCAGGACCCTGAGATCATGACCTGAGCCATCCTGGGATCATGACCTGAGCCGAAGGCAGAGGCTTAACCCGCTGAGCCACCCAGGGGCCCCTAGACCAGTGGTTCTTAAACACGGGCATGTCTCAGATTGAATCTGGTGCTGTACCCCACACCAAACATTTCCAATTCAGAAATTTGGGGGGTCTGAACATTTTATATTTCAAGTAAGTTTCCAGGTAATGCTCAAGGTGCTGGTCTGAGGGCCCGGCCCAATTTCAAGATGATTCTCAACACTGTCTGCGTGTTAGATCATCTAGCAATCGTAGAAATCTAATGCCTAAACTTGTTTCTATTCAATTAAGTAAGAAAGTGGGGTAGAACTCAGGTATCTGTGTTTTATAAAGCTCTCCAGTGAATTTCAGTGTATAGCCAGGCTGAGAACTGCCTTTGTACTAAACCATCTTTAGTTAATACAATTCAGTTAGCATCTGTTATGGGCAAGACATGTATTGATGTTTTCTACATAATGACCCACATTATAAATTACTCCTTAACTTTAGTTATAGGGATTTTAAAAAGTTTTGCTGGTTAATAAATATGCTTTCTTTTGGCAGAAAATAAAAATGATAGAACTCAAAATGCCAGCCTCAGCTCCTGAATTGGCCATTTTGGCCAAAATAATTAGTATTTTTCCCCCATACTTTGGTCAGTGGGACACTTGAATCAGAATATCCTCTAGAAATTTCAAAATGCAGATTAATAAGCTATGTCTCAAAATATGCAAATCAGAATTTGTCACGTGTGGCCCCCAAAGTCTGCATTTTTGAGGAGCACATGACTGGTTTAAATACCAAATGCTGCAATTTGATGAACTCAAATTCTGAAATCTTCTCTTTTTGTATCTTTGAGGTCCTTTTAAAAAATCAAGTTTATCTTTATACCTTTATTATCATAAACAATGAATTTTGGAACACTGAAAAAAATAAAATAATATTTTAAAAAAATAAATAAAAATAAAAAAATATATATCTTTATTATCTAAGGTATCCCCAGATATGTTCTTTTTCTGTTGATCATGAACCTTAAGTAATTCAGACTAGAGTTCTTTATTGCCATATGTTAGAGTATTCATTGGCTCTGAGATCTGGCTAACTGCTGTAACAAAGAAACACCCAAATGTATAATAGTCCAAACACAATAAGGATTATTTCATGCTGTCTTTACAGTTCAAGCAGGTATTGCTAGTCAGTGTGACATTTTCCTCCACTGATGATTGAATAACCAAGGCTCATTATTGCTTGTAGTACCATCCCATAGGGCTTCAGTATTATTTTCCTCTAGTCGGAGGGAGAGTAAGAAAGGGAGTATGAAGGGGTCATACCCACTTACAACCCTTGGCCTGGAATTTGCACCAACACTTCTGTTCATATCCCATAAGCTAGAACTCAATCACATACCATATTCAGCTATAGCAGGGGCCAGGAAAGGTGATATCACACTGGGTCCAAGAAGATAAGAAAATAGATATTTGATGAGCAGCTTTCACTTATGGCCACAGTCAGCCCCTTTGAAGACATCATAAGTAGTTGGCGAGAATAAGGCAAATACACCAAAACAGACTGAGTCAAAAGGAGGAGATAAAAAGAAGTAATTCAGACAGACTGTTTTGACTTTAGAAAGTTATGCCTAGGGGTGCCTAGGTGGCTCAGTCAGATAAGTATCTGACTGTTGATTTCAGTTCAGGTCACGATTTCAGGGTAGTGAGATGGAGCCCTGCAGTCTGTTCAAGATTCCTTAAACCTGCCCAAGATTCCTCCCACCTGCCCTGCTCGTCCTCGCTCTCTCTCTCCCTCTCTTTAAAATAAATAAATAAATAAAATAATAATAATAATAAAAGTTATGCCTAAAGTCATATTTACCTTTGAACTTCACAGTCACTTGAACCATATTCCTTTCTTTTTAATGTAAGCTAGGTTACTTTAATTTTTTAAAAGATGTTATTTATTTATTTGCATATGAGTACAAGCTGGGGTAGGGGCAGAGAGGGAGAAGCACACTCCTTGCTGAGCAGGAAGCCCATGAAGGGCTTGATTCCAGGACCCTGATATTGTGACCTGATCTGAAGGCAGACACTCAAACACCTAGGAACCCCAACAAGGTTACTTTTCTGTCACTAAAATGATAACTGATAAAGTAGGAGAAGGGTATATTTAGTTTTCTGGGAAGATGACATAGAATAAATGTCAATGATATATAATAATAGTCATTCTTTAAAATTTCCTTTTCTATCAGTCTGGTCATAATGATGGGGTATGCTCATTATGGCAAGACTGTTAACTAAATAGTCAAATCTCTTAGAAATCTGTGTGATATAAAGTCAAAAGTTCCTCTGCCTTTGGTGAGGCCAGAGAAGATATGCCCCAAAGCCAAGAAGAAGATATCCTGAATCTCTTAGGATCTCACAGGCAATTCTGGTCACAGCACTCAAAATAAATGCAGTAGAACTAGAGAGTTTCAAGAAGTGGACATGGAGACCATTAAGGGGAGTTTGAGGGAATCATTGTTTGATAAAAACTGAGATATGTAAGGAATGCTTAGGAAAGAGAGAGACATGGAGAAGGACAGGATGTTTGGAAACCATAAAGTGATTAAGGGGATGCTTAGCAGTTCACTTACAATTCAGAAATACTTAATGGATAATACCATGTGCTGGGCACCAGGCCAGGTGTTGGAAGGTACAATGGTGACTCTTCCACAGGTCCTAGCTTCAGAAGCCTCCCTTTTCCTAGGGATGATGCTATGGTGTACCAGAGCACAGAGTTTGATGTTTTTTTCAGACATTTGGAGGAGGCCTTTAAAATCTAGCTCTACCTGCATTGGTTAGCAAACTTAAGAAGTTATATAACTGCCATGAAAAGAGACTTTTTTTTCATCTGTAAAAGTGGGGATAAAAGTAAATATGTCATATGACACATGCCTCAGTGTTACGAATGCTGATCCTTACAAGAGGATTACATTCTATTATAAGTAGGGCATTAACCCTTGAAGCTTGAGGTTTAAAGTTGATATAATCTTATTAAACAAAGAGATAAACTGATGAGATGTGGTATTCAAAATGACAGATGAGAGGGCAGGGAATAGATCAACATTGCATTTCACATTATACAAATTGATGGATTCTTAAGAAAAACAATGTGTCTTGTCTTATCAGAATACTTTAATGATATTCCTTGATAAAAGACATTTTTGGGAATGACTGTCAATTAGAGTCACAAAAAGAAATTTAAATTTTAATAGTGTGTTGTTAAACATATTTTTAAATTTATTAAACCATATCCAGATCCTCTCTTCTCTCAAGTTAAAAAAAAAAAAAAAGGCTGTGATAGAGGTAAATGTGGACTGGCCCCTCTGATGTCTCTCTCTATATATATATTTTTAAAGATTTTATTTATTTGTCAGAGAGAGCGAGCACAAGTGGGGGAAACAGCAGACAAAGGGAGAAGCAGGCTCCGATGTGGGACTCGATCCCAGGACCCTGGGATCATGACCTGAGTTACAGGCAGATGCTTAATCGACTGAGCCACCCAGTTGTCCCCCCTCTGATGTCTGTTAATATCTAGTGAAGACTGGATCTATTTCTTTTAATCCAGTCCACTTAATATATTGGGCATAATCTGCCTCATTCCAACATTCTCTCTGAATATTTTGTTTTATATCATATAATAAGCAGACTATATTTATATAAAATATAATATATATGAAATATATATTATATTTTAACGTTTGTTTAATCTACATACCCAACAGTGGCAAAAATCATCACTGGAGATCCAATTCTGGGTTGGCGCATTAGCCTACTTTTGGAGGATCTCTATGCTGTGAAATAGTGGGACAGCTCTTTGTGCATCTGCTAGAGATAGTTTTCATGAAAAGATTCCAAAGCAGTGAATTAAGGGAATAAAGTTAATCAAAAGAAATATGATACGCTTAATCACCTTAATCATTTTTAATGGATGAGTATGAGTTTGAGACTCATAGAAATGCTGCTAGAACGGGATTGGAAAGTAACTTTGAGGAGATAATCCAAAGAAATAAAAACTGGAAAAGACTTTAGAAGTCGTGTGGTCTGCTACCCTGTTTCAGAACTGAGTAAACTAACCCCTAGAGAGAATACCGAGTGCTCTAAGGCTGTTTCCTCAGTGGCAAAACAACACAGTAAGTTAACACTGAAGTCTTGATGATCTGCAGTGGGAGAGTGACTTAGATATGATACCTCAGTTTATATACATCTAGTAGAAGACATTTCTACATTTATATACATCTAGTAGAAGACATTTCTAATCTGTTGTACTGACCAATTTTCATACATGTCACCAAAGCTTAGTGATTCTTACATGAATCTAAATAAATATGTGTAAATCATAATTTATAAAAAACAAAGAATAATTTTTGTTTGTTTTACAAATAGACACATGACATAATTTTTTAAAAAGTAACAAACTCTGAGGTGCCTGGTTGGCTCATTCAGTTAAGCAACTGCCTTTGGCTCAGGTCCTGATTCCAGGATCCTGGGATCAAGCCCCTGGTCAGGCTCTCTGCTCAGTGGTGAGGCTGCTTCTCATTTTCCCTCTGCCTGCTTTGCTTTCTCTCTGTGTCAAATAAGTAAATAAAATCTTTAAAAAAAAATAGCAAACTCATCTCATATATGTAGAAAATTTAGTCACATAAGAATTTTTAGCAATGTAGTAATTCTGTAAAATTTAGATAGTCTCTGGAATGTGGGAAGCAATTTATATTCTGTGAGGCAAACAAGAAGAAACTCCTGATACAAAATTGTCACTCTCTTGCTAATCTTTCAAGTATGAAAGTCACCATACTTAAAGAAATCCCAATTCTATAGTATTTCCTTTCTCCTCTAACCTCCACAAATGAAAAAAAAAAAAAAACACTAAACAAGATAGTGGAACGTGTCAAATCAGCCTTAATTTTTGGCCTCTGCTCAGACATGATGGCACCGCTCTATAATTACAACTAAGAACATAATCCCAACTTCAAGAGATAACATTTAGAAATAATACTCCACTGGAAGAGGCCATCTCAGCTGTAAATCCAGGTTTATCGAAGGCCACCCCACAACCATCACACAGCGTGGGAGCCTCTGTCGATGAACTGCAGAGATATTGCCAAAGATGGGGAATTATCAGGATCCTTCTGTGCAGTGCCAGGCGATCTGCCACTTTTAAGTTCTGATACCTGCAACTGCTGAGCAGAGAAAGGGCAGGTAAGAAGGCCGCGGGAGGAAAATAATACTGGTCTTCTTTGTTTGAGGGACTGAGCTCAATGCTCCTGAGTTCCTTTAATGCAATATTTTTGCTCCTTCTTGTTCTGAAAGAAAAAAGATCTCTTGGATCCAAATTTATCACAATCGAAATAAAAAATGTAAAAGATCAGCATAAAACATTTAACAGCAACAGTTAATAATGTATATGATAACATATTGCACTAATATATTGACAAATGTGGCAATAAAGTATTAATGTGATTATGTATCATCAAATATACCAGCCATTCATCCTCTCTTCTTGTTCCAGTTTAAAAACAAAGCAAATCCTAAGACTATAAAGTGGAGATAGAATCTCCAAGTGTGATTTCAATTAAGCACATCTCTGAGAAACTCTACCCACGAGCTCCTAAAGAGGCAGGTTGTCAGTTTGATTATGACAAAGTACCTTTAAGAGTGGTGACAAAAGCCACAAGAAAATGACTTCTATATTTCAACCCAAATCTGAAATCAGATCTGGCCAGCCTTGGGCAAAGCTGAGATGTCAGTAAAGTCTGTTTTCACAGCCTCCCTTCCCTATGTAGGAGCCGTTTTCTCCATCCCCAGGGCTGCAGTGTGCGATGGTCACTTTTATGTATCAGCTTGGCTGGGCTGTGGACCCCTTCCACAATCAAACACCAATTTAGAGATTGCTGGGAAAGTATTTTGAAGATATGATTAAAGTTCATAATCAATGGGCTTTAAGTAAGGGAAATTATTCTAAATAATCTGAGTGGACCTCATTCCATCAGTTGTAAGGGCTTAAGTACACAACTGAGGTTCTCTGAAAAAGAAGAGGGAGTTTTGCCAGTGATCTGCAGCTTTAGCTTATGCTTAAGGGTTTCAGTATGTCCTTCTTGACATCCTGCTCTACAGATGTGATACCGCCTGGCCAGCCCCCATAATCAATAAGCCAATTCCTTATAATAGCTTTGAATGTATATCTCCTACTGCTTCTGTTTCTCTGGTTGAACCTTCTGGATACACAACATTTCAGAGACTCATTGTTACACTTAACTGCCAACCCCCCCTCCCCGCAAAAAAACCAAAAAACAAACAAACCAAAATCCCTTTAATTATCAGGAAATAATTTATTCCCTATTACCTTGATACCGGGGCTTTTATGAAATCAGAACTTTTGTTATGTGCAAAATATAATTGCAAGCATCCATGAACAAGTAATGGAAAGAAATTGTAAGCAATATATCATTCTACCTCCAATTTAGGTCCATGGGCAGCCCTCTAATTTTTTTATAGGTCAGGCTAGACCTGAAATCATATTTTTAAAGGGATTTCCAGTATTTTATTAACTGTCTTTTCTTTCTGGGATATTTTTCTTACAGAGGTACATAATTAAGTGTTCTGAAATACACAATACCATTTGGAATTATTTTACTTGTATATTCCTTTAGATATTAGCCAGGATGGCAATGTCCTGGTATGAAAAAATGAAAAAATCTATGTCAAGTCATATAAACTATACAGATAATAGAATAATGTTATGTAGTCTGATTTTAAGATATGAATTAGAATTATCTATGGTAGACTGTTTCAAATTCTTCAGTCCATCTGTTACAGAATTAAATATCCACATTCTTTGCCATATGACTTCGGAGTACCTTCCACCAGAGAGGCAAAGTGTATTTTCCCACCCGTTGGTGGTGATTAGATGATGTGACTTGCTTTGACATATGCAATGTTAACAGATTTGGTAAGAGCAGTGACACAAAATGGGTTTTTTTTTTTAAAGATTTTATTTATTTGGCAAACAAAGATCACAAGAAGGCAGAGAGGCAGGCAGAAAGAGAGGAGGAAGCAGGCTCCCTGCTGAGCAGAGAGCCCGATGCGGGGCTCGATTCCAGGACCCTGAGATCATGACCTGAGCTGAAGGCAGAGGCTTTAACCCACTGAGCCACCCAGGTGCCCCACAAAATGGGTTTTAATGGTTTACTTTTGTCTTTCATGCTTCTGAGATGCACTCTGAGAACATGTCCTAGGTCATACTGGAACAAGGAGAAGAATAGGATATGTGTAGAAGTTTCTGCTTCTTGGAGCCAAATCTAAATGAGTCTAGTTGAATCTAGCCAAGCCCAGTTGAGATTAGGTATTCAATAGCAAAAAAAAAAAAAAAAAAAAAAAAAAAATTGCATATATATATATATACACACACATATATACATATATGTATATATATATATATTTATTGTAAGCCACTAAGATTTTAGTGTTGTTAGTTATACAACATTTTTCAGCAGCAATCTTGACTAAAGGACTATGACTACAGTATGAACTTTTGTTCATATGATAAATTAGACAATTTTTTTTTTAGTTTAGTTTTGTGTAATCGTTTTTATTTTTGGAGAGTTTTAGTCAGAATTTGGCCCCAAAGACCATTTTAAAAGAAACTTTTGGAAAGATAAGAGATAATAATGTAAATAAATATAGTTTTAAAAATTAAAAGATAAATGACAAAACAGATTAGATCAACTCATCCACTGGAAACTAATCCTAAATGCACTGAAATTTTAGGTTAGGCGGATTGACATCATTAATTTCCTAGTGGACAGGCAATATCTAGGTGACAATTTAACAGCTCATTAGTTTGACCAAAATTCACCCAATTGTGCAAAACTCTGTGTATAACCTTGTGTCATACACCTTTCTTTAGCCGTTCTCCTACCTAGAATCTTGCCAAAATGGCACTTACTTATGTTCTTTATAGGAAGTCAAATTGGCTTGTTGATTTTTTAGGGTAATCTGACAGGGGTTGCCAAAATGTAAAGTGCATATGAACTTTGGCTTAGCCAAACCACTAAAAATTATTCTATAGGTATACTCAAGGAAAGTACCAAAATCGCAGTGTCCATCAAGATGAAGCTAAGTTAATTACATGTTGGAATATCTTGTGGTCCACAAAAGGAACAAGATCTGTATATAGTGTTATGAGAAGGTTACCTAGATACAGTGTCCTGGAAAAGCAATGTGTAAAAAGTGTGTGAACAGTATGACTTCTTTGGTGTATGTGTATATTTAATATATATGTATAGAGTTATGTGTGTTAACTTTTCATTCACATTCTTATTTTGACTGTTTCTGGGGAGAATAATGCCTTTTTTCACTGTATACCATTCTCTATTCATATTGCATCTTGCCTTTTATTTCACACTTTCCTTTTCCCTCCCTCCCTCTCTTCCTTCAGTTACTTCTTCTCTTTGTATGGGAGTTGTTTAGCAAGAAGAAATTAATGATACTTCTGCTGTTGTTGTTGCATATCTGCTTATACTTTGTGTATTATAGAGCGTGAATACATAAAATAAGTAAAAAGGCCTCTCATTTTGAAGACTTAATTCAAGCCACTTTTTCTCTGCCTGACTTTCCAAAGCAAAAGTTCCCCCTTTCATGTTCTCTCTACCATTACTACCTGCCACCCATTAAGTTATCATGCCTATTATTTTGTAGATGTCATATTGGAGTTAACAGAACATTATTCATACAATTTAGAAAACACTGGGAATTGGTTCCGAATTAGCTGACAACCAACTCTAACCTGGAAGAGTTTTTTATTTTTCTGAGATTTAATATTTTCACCTAAAAAAGAAAAAAAAAATTAGAACAATGGCAAGCAAATTTTTTTTTGTTTTTGTTTTTGTTTTTTTAAAGATTTTATTTATTTTTTTTGTCAGAGGGAGAGCACCAGTAGGCAGAGTGGCAGGCAGCGGCAGAGAGAGAAGCAGGCTCCCTGCTGAGCAAAGAGCCCAATGCAGGACTCCATCCCAGGACCCCGGGATCATGACACAAGCTGAAGGCAGCCACCCAACCAACTGAGCCACCCAGGCGTCCTGGAAGGAAAGATTTAACAACATAATACAAAACAAGGAAAGTAGGATGTATTGAGTGTCTATTATATGCCAGGTACTTCCACATATATGAACTAATTTAATGCCTTTAATAAACTTTCATCTGCTGTTTGTAGATAAGCACACTGAAGCTTAGTAACTATCAAATGTCAATCAGCAAACTGAAGTTTAGTAACTGTTGAAAGTCAGTCATCAAGCAAGGACCTGGGATAGGGTTCAACCCTACATCTGCTTGCATCTTACGTGTGTGTTTGGTTTTTTTACCCACTGTTCCCAAAACCTTTTTCATTATAACATAATGACTTTGCCCCCTATTTAATGTGTTTTACAGCATGAATAAGTGGTTTAAGTAGAATTTGGAGATAAGAGTAGGGACCCTGAAGTCATTAGACATGAGGTATAGTTACCTCCTTCAGTCACTTACCTTTAATATCTATTGTGAGTGATGGGTAGTTTCCAGACAATGTACTCAATAACTTACCACTTTGGAGTATATTATGTGCTTCAAGTATAACATCTGGTTAATTCACCATCATTAAAAAAAATAAAAAAGTGGATTATGGACTAATCTTTAGGCTAAGTATTTCTTTCTACTCCCATGTTAAAATATTCTTCTCTATAGTTTGATAATTAAATGTCCTCCAAACATGAGGCAAGGCATCTCCAGCTGCCCTATCAGTTTAGCCATTAACTCTCACTTACACTAAAAGAGATAGTTTAAAGCTCTATCATCTACAAGTTATATGCTTATTTCAGTCATGTTGATGGTACCTTGAAAATTTCAAGGGCTTGGTGAGAAGTAGCCTTATACTTCCACAGCAACTGTTTTTTCTGGAAGGTCTAAAACTTCAACAAATTTAAAATGTTTATTGAATCCAGAAAACAATAAAGTCTAATCCCAAAAGGAGAGTGTGAGTTATAGAAAGACCAGTTAATAACTAACATTGTTTTCTTCTAGCATTTTCAAAATATTGATGCATATAGTGGAGAAGGTAGTCAGGATATGGAACAAAGAAAACCGGCTCAGTGTCAGAAATCACAAATGTTGTCAGGGCTCCATCATTACTTTTCTACGTGGTATTAGGAAAACATCCTCCTTCCTCACTCCCAGTCTGGGTATAATGGCAACTTTGTATTCTTGTAGAAAATACTGCTTAGAGAACAAAGAATAATAATTCTTAAGATCTGATGCAAAGTGCTATCATAAACATCGTTCCTAGGGGAACTTCATTTGTGTTTTGTTTCTTAACATCTGCTGCAGGTGAACTGTGACCCAGAGATTGAAAAATTTGGCCAAAACCTCACCAGAATTAGTGATGTAAGCAAATGTAAACTCCAGACATGTTGCCTCACACTTGGTGCTTGCTAGATAGTCCATTCTTTGTCTTACCAAACAGATTTCATTTTGTTCTTCCGAATGTACTTTCAGTAGATTTATGTCCCTCCTCAGTAGATTTATGTCCCTCCCTTTGATTGAGTTCTTCAATCAAGAGTGAGTGGGGGAGGGTTTTAATCCAAGGATTCCATAGAATTAGTTGGTGTATATTTTTCTATCTCTTTGCGCTTTGTCAGGATATCAATATCATGAAGCATAATGAGACTCATACACTGTGAGGCAAGTCACCCCATTGTTAGTCATCCGCAGTTCCAGTAATTGCTTTGTTCCTTGTGACATGGATGCTTCCCTGAAAAGATATGGAACCAGTAGTTTATAGCTTTGAAGAAAGATCTTTTGCCAGTTCTCTACTTCACTCTTGAAATGACCTGAAGATTGTTGCTTTATTCCAAGGAACCAACAAGAGATCTCTACCAACATAGGGTTGACTTGAATAATTTCTGGTCTCTCTCCTCTATGTTGGGGAGATGAATAGGGCTTGTCAGGAGTTAAAAGAGAAAAATGCCAGGCAAGAACAACTTATTTAGCTTGGTAAATGGAGGGGATAGGAGTAACTTATATATACATTTTAAATATGTAAATACTTATTATCACAGTGAAGGAGGCACATTTTTTACCATATTCACTGACTCTGTTGCAATTTTAATTCAAATTTTTATTTAACAGGACTAAAATTCTCAAGATATTTTTATTAGTAATAGGAAAACTATAATATATTACAGTAATATTGGCATTTGATAACAAAGATGTAGATGTCTCATGTAAGAGAGCTGCTCCCTGTGCACCCAGTACCCTCCTTGTGTTTTCGCTGCAAAAGGTATCCAGAAATTCTTTAGTTAGTGTCATTTTTTTATCATATGAGAAAATAGAGATCAGGAGAGGTTAACTGATGTACCTAAGATCCTAGTAGGCCATGTGATCAACATACACTTGCCTTATCCCTCCAGGAATCTTAACTTTGGTGTTAGATATAAATTTGAATCTTCCCACTTATGGGATCTTGAGCAAGCTATATAAGATCTTGTCACCTCAATTTTCTACATCTTTAGAATTAGCATAATAATAATACCTACCTCATAGACAATGGATTTTTAAGTAAGGGATGATGTGTAATAAGTGCTTATTACATAGGATGGGACACCTAAAAAGGGCTTGTTGCCTGGTTGCTCTTAAGATTTATCTGTGTCTTGGGGCGCCTGGGTGGCTCAGCGGGTTAAAGCCTCTGCCTTCAGCTCAGGTCATGATCTCAGGGTCCTGGGATCGAGCCCCACATCGGGCTCTCTGCTCAGCAGGGGGCCTGCTTCCTCCTCTCTCTCTCTCTCTCTGCCTGCTTGTGATCTCTATCTGTCAAATAAATAAATAAATAAATAAATCTTTAAAAAAAAAAAGATTTATCTGTGTCTCTGATTGTCCCAGGCCAACTGAGATGCTTCATCTAGCTTCTTACTGCACTGAGCACATACAACCATTTTATTTATTTATTTTTATGATTATTTTTTTCTTTCTGCCTTCTCTTTATTTAAAATCAACTCCCCAATATTAGACAATGCCAACAAGTACTTCTCAAAAACAGTTTTTTTTAAGTACTGTTACTGTGAAATGTCACAAATATTCTACAAAACAATAATTACGTAGTCCAATTGGAAAGGACACATACATAAATCCTCTTTTTTCTTATTTTAAGACCTTTTATTGATTTACTTCTTTATTATTTTTTAAATTTTAGTTAACATATAATGCAATATTAGTTTCTGGAGTAGAATTCAGTCATTCATCATTTACATACAATACCCAGTGTTCATCACAGCGTCCTCTTTAATACACATCACCCATCCAGCACATCCCGACCCACCTCCCTCCATCAACCCTCAGTTTGTTTTCTATCATTAAGAGTCTCTTATGGGTGGTACCTGGGTGCCTCAGTCAGTTAAGCATCTGCCTTCAGCTCAGGTCATGCTCCCAAGGTCCTGGAATCGAGCCCCATGTCAGGCTCCCTGCCTGGTGGGGAGACTACTCCCTCTCCCTCTACTACTCCCCCTGCTTGTGCTGTCCCCCCTACTCTCTGTCAAATAAATAAATAAAATATTAAACATTTTTTAAAAAGAGTCTCTTAAGGTTTGTTTCCTTCTCTTCTTTTTTTCCCCCTTCCCATGTATTTGTCTTTTTCTTTCTTAAATTCCACATATGAGTGAAATCATATGGTATTTGTCTTCCTCTGACTTATTTCACTTAGCATAATACACTGTAACTCAATTCATGTCATTATAAATGGCAAGATTACATTCTTTATGGGGTACCTGGGTGGCTCAGCTGATTAAGTGTCTGCCTTCAGCTCAGGTCATGATCTCAGGGTCCTGGGTTCAAGCCCTGTGTCGGTCTCCATGCTCACAGGGAGTCTGCTTCTCCCTGCTCGTACTCTCTCTCGCTATCAAATTCTCTCTCAAATAAATAAAATCTTTTAAAAAAAGTATTACATTCTTTTTGATGACTAATAATCCATTGTATATGTATGTGTATTCCATTATATCTTTATATATTTATTATAATTTATATGTATTTATATATGTGTATATTTATATAAACCACATGTTCTTTATTCATTCAGTCAATGGATATTTCTGTTCTCTCCATAGGTTGGCTATTGTTGATAATGCTGCAGTAACCGTTGGGGTGCATGTATTCCTTCAAATCTGTATTTATGTATCCTTTGGGTAAATACCTAGTATTGCAATTGTGGATCATAGAGTAGTTGTATTTTTAACTTTTTGAGGAACCTCCATACTGTTCTCCAGAGTGGCTCTACCAATTTGCATTCTCACTAACAGTGTAAGAGGGTTCCCCTTTCTCCACATCCTTGCCAGCATTTGTTTCTTGTATTGTTAATTTTAGCCATTCTGACAGATATGAGGTGGTATCTCATTGTGGTTTTGATTTGTATTTCCCTGATGATGAGTAATGTTGAGCTTCTTTTTGTGACTTTTAACCATCTCGGTGTCTTTTGTCCATTTCTTAAATGGATTATTTGGCTTTTGGGTGTTGAGTTTGATAAGTTTTTTGTAGATTTTGGATACTGATCCTTTATCATATATGTCATTTACAAATATCTTCTCCCATTCTACAGGCTGCCTTTTAGTTCTGTTGATTGTATCGCTTCCTTACAGAAGCTTTTTTTTTCTTGATGAAGTCCCAATAGTTCATTTTTGCTTTTGCTTCCCTTGCCTCCCATGATTTGTCTAGTAAGAAGTTGCTATGGCCATGGTCAAGGAGGTTTCTGCTTGTGTTTTTTCCTAGGATTTTGATGGTTTCCTGTTTCACATTTAGTTCTCTCATCCATTTTGAATTTATTTTTGTGTATGGTGTAAGAAAATGGTCCAGTTTCATTCTTTTGTATATCACTGTCCAGTTTTCCCAGCAACATTTGTTGAAAAGACTGATTTTTTCCATTGGATATTCCTTCCTGCTTTGTCAGAGATTAGTTGACCATATACTTGTGGGTCCACTTCTGGGTTCTCTGTTCTCTTCCATTGATCTATGTGTCTATTTTTGTGCCAGGACCATACTGTCTTGATGACTACAGCTTTGTAATATAACTTGAATTCCAGAATTGTGATGCCTCCAGTTGTTTTTTGTTTGTTTGTTTGTTCATTTGTTTGTTTTTGGAGTTGCTTTGGCTATTTGGGGTCTTTGTGGTTCCATACAAATTTTAGAATTGTTTGTTCTAGTTCTGTAAAAAATGCTGGTGGTATTTTGATAGGGATTGCATTAAATATGTAGATTGCTTTGAATAGTATAAACATTTTAACAGTGTTTCATCTTCTAATCCATGAACATGGACTGTTTTTCCATTTCTTTGTGTCCCCATCAATTTCTTTCGTAAGCGTTCCATAGTTTTCAGAGTACAGATCTTTTACCTTGTTGGTTAGGTTTTTTCCTAGGTATTTTGTTTTTGGTGGAATTGCAAATGAGATTGATTTCTTGATTTCTTTTTGTGTAGAGAAATGCAACAGATTTCTGCACGTTGATTTTATATCCTGCAACTTTGCTAAATTCATATATTCGTTCTAACAATTTTTTGGTGGAGTCTCTCAGGTTTTCTGCACAGAGTATCATGTTGTCTGCAAAGAGGTAAAGTTTGACTTCTTCCTTGCTGATGTGGATGCCTTTTATTTCTTTTCATTGTCTGATTGCTGAGACTAAGACTTCCAGTACTGTAGTAATAGTAATGGTGAGAGTGGACATCCATGAGTTGTTCCTGACCGTAGGGGAAAGGCTCTCAGTTTTTCCCCACTGGGGATGATATTAGCTACAGGTCTTTCCCATATGACCTTTATGATGTTGAGGTATATTCCATCTGTCTCTACTTTGTTGAGAGTTTTTAATTGAGAATGGATGCTGTATTTTGTCACATGCTCTTTCTGCATCTACTGACAGGATCATATTGCTCTTACCCTTTCTTTTGTTAATGTGCTGTATCACATTGATTGTTTTGTGAATACTGAACTACCCCTACAGCCTAGGAATAAATCACACTTGGTCATGGTGAATGATCCTTTTAATATACTGTTAAAGTCAACTTGCTAGTATTTTATTGAAAATTTTTATATCCGTGTTCATCTGGAATATTGGCCTGTACTTTTCCTTTTTAGTGGGGTCTTTGCTTTGGAGTTAAGTTAATGCTGGCTTTGTAGAGTAAGTTTGGAAGTTTTCCTTCCATTTCTCTTTTTTGGAATAGTTTGGGAAGAATAGCTATTAACAGTTCTTTAAGTGTCTGATAGAATTCCCCTGGGAAGCCATCTGGTACAGGACTGGTACAGGACTTTTGTTTGTTTGGAGATTTTTGATTACTGATTCACTTTTTTTTGTTGGTTAAGTGTCTGTTCAAATTTTCTATCTCTTCAAGTTTCAGTTTTTGTAATTTGTAAGTTTCTAGGAATTTGTCCATTTCCTCCAGATTACCCAGTTTGTTGGCATATAATTTTTTATAGTATTCTGTTATAGTTGTTTGTATTTCTGTGGTGTTGGTTGTGATCTCTCCTCTTTAATTCATGATTTTATCTATTTGGGTCCTTTGTCTTTTCTTTTTGATAAGTCTGGCTAAGGGGTTATCAATTTTGTTGTTTCTTTTGAAGAACTAGCCCTTAGTTTAGTTGATCTGTTCTACTGTTTTTATTATTTCTATATTGTTTATTTCTGCTCTGATTTTTATTATTTCTCTTATTCTGGCTTTAGGCATTACTTACTGGTCCTTTTCTAGCTTCTTTATGTTCAGGGTTAGGTTGTAAATTTCAGAATTTTCTTTCTTCTTAAGGTAGGCCTATATTGCAAAATACTTCCCTTTTAGGCCTGCCTTTGTTACATCCCAAAGGTTTTGGACCGTTGTGTTTTTATTTTCATTTGCTTCCATGTATACTTTTTAATTTCTTCTTTAATATCCTGGTTAACCCTTTCATTCTTCAGTAGGATATTCTTTAACCTCTGTGTATTTGTGGCCTTTTCAATTTTTTTCTTATGGTTGATTTCAAGTTTCATAGCATTGTGGTCTGAAAATATGCATGGTATGATCTTGATCTTTTTGTACCTGTTGAGGGCTGATTTGTGACCCAATATGTGATCTCCTCTGGAGAATGTTCCATGTGCACTCCAAAAGAATGTGTATTCTGCTGCTTTAGGATGAAATGTTCTAAATGTATCTGTCAAGTCCATCTGGTCCAGTTGGTCATTAAAAGCTATTACTTGCTTGTTGATTTTCTACACAGGTGACCTGTCCATTGCTATAAGTGGGGTGTTAAAGTCCCCTAATATTATTGTATTATTATCCATGATTTTTGTTTAGGTCTATTATTATTTTTTTTTAAAGATTTTATTTATTTATTTGACAGACAGAGATCACAAGTAGGCAGAGAGGCAGGCAGAGAGAGAGGAGGAAGCAGGCTCCCTGCTGAGCAGAGAGCCTGATGCGGGGCTCGATCCCAGGACCCTGGGATCATGACCTGAGCTGAAGGGCTTTAACCCACTGAGCCACCCAGGCGCCCCTGTTTAGGTCTATTATTAATTGATTTATATATTTAGGTACTCCCAAGTTGAGGGCATAAGTATGTACAATTGTTAGGTCTTCTTGATGGATAGACACCTTAATTATGATATAATGCCTTTCTTCATCTCTTATTATAGCATTTGTTTTAAAATCTAGTTTGTCTGATATACGTATGGCTATTGTGGCTTTCTTTTGACATCCATTAACATGCTAGATGGTTCTCCATCCCCTCACTTTCAATCTACACGTGTATTTAGGTTTAAAATGAGTCTCCTGGAGGCAGCATATAGTTGGATTTTTTTTTTTTTTAATCCCTTCTGATACCCTATGTCTTTTGATTGGAGCATTCAGTTCATTTACGTTCAAAGTGATTATTGAAAGATACAAATTTTGTGCCATTGTGTTACTTATAGAGTTGGTGTTTCTGGTGATGTTCTCTGGTCCTTTATAGTCGTTGCTTTTGGTCTTTTTTCTCCACTCAAAAGGTCCCCCTTAATATTTTTTGTAGGGCTGGTTTAGTGGTCACGAACTCCACAAGTTTTTGTTTGTATGGGAAACTCTTTATCTGTCCTTCTATTCCGAATGACAGCGTTGCTGGATAAAGTATTCTAGGCTGCATATTTTTCCCATTCAGCATGTTGAACATACCTGCCACTTTCTTCTGGACTTCCAAGTTTCTGTGGACCGATCTGCTGCAAATATGAGCTGTATTCCTTATAGGTTAAGGACCCTTTCCCCCCCGCCCCCTTGCTGCTTTCAGGATTCTTTCCTGTCTGTGTATTTTGTGAATTTGACTATCATACACCTTGATGATTGGTTGGCTTTTGTTGAATATAGTAGGAGTTCTCTGTACTTCTTAGATTTTGATGACTGTATACTTCCCCAGATTAGGGAATTTTTCAGCTATGATTTGCTCAAATAAACGTCTGCCCCCTTTTCTCTCCATTTTCTGGGACTCCTTTGATAAACAAATGTTATTCTGTTTAAATAAGTCACTGAGTTCCCTAAGTCTACTTTCATGATCCATTGCCTTTGTTTCCCTCTTCTTTTCAGCTTCATTATTTCTGTAATTTTGTTTTCTATATCACTGATTTGTTCTTCTGCTTCATCCATCCTCATTTTAATGGCTTCCATTCAAGTTTGCATCTCAGTTATAGCATTTTTAATTTCAGCCTGACTAGATTTTAGCTCTTTATCTCTGCAGTAAGGGGTTCTCTAGTGTCTTCTATGCTTTTTTCAAGCCCAGCTAGTATTCTTATAATTGTTGTTTTAAATTCTAGTTCAGACATATACTTAGATCTGTACTGATTAAATCTCTGGCTTTCATTTCTTCCTGTTCTTTCCTTTGGGGTGAATTCCTCTGTCTTGTCATTTTGGAGGGGCCAAAAGCAAAATAAAACAAACTAAAAATTAAAAAATTAACAAAATTAAATTAAATTTAATTTAATTTAAAAAATACATAAAGGAAGCTAGATCTTAGGTGTGTTTGTTCTCCTTGTTACTAGAAGCCTGATAAAACAAGGTAGAAAGAAAAAATTAAAAATTAAAAAATATACATAAAATAAAATAAAAAATATAAAATGAATTGTTCTCTAAAAAAGCCAAAAGAAATAAGCCTCCCCCAAAACCCCTAAAGGATACTAAATCCTGTTTCCCCTAGAGCTCAGGCTTTGCAGCACTCTATGATCAATAGACTTGGTGTGGGCAAGGTGTTTGTGCTGATCTTCTGGGGGAGGGCCCTATTTGTGTTGATTCTGAGGTGAGACTTGCCCTAGCAGATGTGCATCTGCAGGGTGCAGCTGGACACGGCCTGGTGTAGCAGCTCCATTCTCCACTTGGTGGTGCTGTTTAGTTCACTGGGGTGGGTCAAACTGGTGGGAATGGGGAGAAAATGGTTACGCCCTGTTTTCTCTACTGGGGCGTGGGAAGTGTGTGCCACCTCTCTTTAGCAAGTCCTCACAGATCTGCAAACAATGACCCCTCCTGTGTCCCTGGTTTCCATCAGATCCCCACTCTTACCCTGCATGTGTCCAAGCTGTCCACCAGCGAAAACATGCAGCACTCCAGTATTTTATCTCAAGCATGGCTATGTTTCAAAATCCCACACTTATGAGACCCCCCAACCCCCCAGAGTGGACCTGCACTAATCCTCTGGGGGAGGTTCTCCCTGTACTGTGGCAGGTGTGACTTCTCTCAGAAGGCAGTCACCTGACCATGCACCAATTCAGAGTTTAGGGTAAATCGCAACATAACAGCCAGCACCAGGGTTTGCTGCCCTCAACCACCATCTTTGTTCCTATACTGGTGAGCAAGACAGCTGAATGATCCCCACGGGTCCTCAGCCCAAGGAGAGGCTGTATCACCTCTCCCAAATGCACTCCAGGCAGGGAAACCCCTTTTTCCCCATGTGATCCTGGGGATCCTCAGGCTGCCCAGTGCTGGGGTTCCACCCTGCTCTTCCACCAGAGCTCCTCTCAGTTCCCCAAGTGTGAACCTGGTGATGTCTGAAACTTCAGACTCTGTGTTCCACTATTTGTAGAAAACTGACGTTATTGTAACCCTCTCTCCTTTTTCCCCATCAATGGTTTGGGGTATACTTTTCTAGTACAGTCCCCTGTGTGTGTTTTCACTTTTTTTTTTTTTTTTTTTTTCATGTCTTCCCTCTCTCTCTCCCTACTCTTTCACTACTCCCTCCATGATCAGGGTTCACTCCCCTGGGCAGTGCCTTGGGCTCTTTTCTCCCACAAATCAACTGTCTGTAGTTCCTACCTTGCAAAGGTCATTTTTCCAGTTTGTAGACATGCAGCTTTGTTCCCTAAGAATAAAGATTTCAGTAGATTTCTTGGTTGTTCAGAATGATTTGATATTTATCTAGCTGTGTTCAAGGAAAGAGGCACCTGAGGGTCACCCAGTTCCTCCACCATATTACCTCTCTCTCCCAACCATTTTATTTGCCATCCTTTCATATTAACAGTGTCTGTGTCCTCAGTATACTATAGGTAGGTGGTCACTTATAGGCAGGGACCATCTTTTTTGTTCTTTGCATGCTGAATAAATAGTAGCATTCTGGAACTGAATGTATGAATGTAGCAATGATGCAATTAATGACTCTCAATTTCAGATACAAATAAATATTTTTGTACATTGGTCAATGGGAAGTGGTTTATTTGCCTCTGAGTCCATATTCTTAATGTAATTTTATATTGCATTCTTTTTACCTCGCAAGATTGGCACATGGTAGGCCCTTAATTAATGTAAAATGACTGAATGAAGAAATCAATTAATGCATGGCAATCATAGGCTCCTGTCCCTTGAAGCTATTTTTAGGAAGTAACAATAGACAATAAATATTCTTTTTTTAATGTTTTAATTTTTTTCCTTATGATAAATGTGCTCTTTAATGCCCATCCCCTATTTCCCCTATCCCCCATCCACCTGTTCTCTGGTAACTATCAGTTTGTTCTTTATAGATAAGAATCTGTTTCTTGTTTTGTCTCTGTCTCTCTGTCTCTGTCTCCTTTTTCCCCTTTGCTCATTTGTTTTGTTTCTTAAATTCCACATAAGAGTGAGATCATATGATATTTGTCTTTCTGTGACTATTTCACTTAGCATTATACTCTCTAGTTCTATCCATGTCATTATAAATGGCAAAATGTCATTCTTTTTTTAATGGCTGAATAATACCATGCCATATATATATATATATATATATATATATATGGCATGGTATACACACACACACACACACACACACGCATACTACATGTTCTTTATACATTCATATATCAATAGATACTTGGACTGCCTCCATACTTTGGCAATTGTAAATAATGTGGCAGTAAACATAGGGGTGCATGTATCCCTTTGAATTAATGTTTTTGTATTTATTAGGTAAATACCTAGTAGCATGATTATTGGGTCGTAGGGTAGTTCTGTTTTTAAGTTTTTGAGGATCCCTGTACTGTTTTCCATGTGGCTGTACCAGTTAGCATTCCCACCAACAGTGCAAGAGGATTCCTTTTTCTCATATCCTCACCAGGACTTGTTTCTTGTGTTTTTTATTTTAGCCATTCTGACAAGTGTGAGGTAATAATTTCATTATAGTTTTGATTTGCATTTCTCTCATGATGAGTGATATTGGACATCTTTTCATGTGTCTGTTGGTCATCTAGATGTCTTCTTTGGAGAAATGTCTGTTCATGTCTTCTGCCCATTTTTTAAAATTGGATTATTTATTTTTGGGGTATTGAATTGTATCAGATTATTATATTTTGGATACTAACCCTTTATCAGATATGTCATTTGCAAATATCTTCTCCCATTCAGTAGGTTGCCTTTTAGTTTTGTTGATTGTTTTATTCACTATGAAGAAACATTATTTTGATGTAGTCCCAATAGTTTATTTTTGCTTTTATTTCCCTGGCCTCTGGAGACATATCTAGAGAATTGTTGCTATGTCCAAAGTTAGAGAAGATTACTGCCTGTGCTCTTTTCAAGGATTTTTATGATTTTAGGTCTCACATGGGTCTTTAATGCATTTTGAGTTTATTTATTTACTTTTTTGTATAGTGAAAAAAAGTGGTCTAGTTTTATTATTTAACATGTGGCTGACCTGTTTTGCTGATACCTTTTGTTGAAAAGACTTTTTCCATTGTATATTCATTCCTCCTTTGTCAAATATTAATTGACCATATAATTGTGGACTTATCTGGGGGTTTTCTGTTCTACTCCATTGATTTGTCTGTCTGCTTTTATGCCAGTACCCTACTGTTTTAATTACTACTACTTGGTAATATAATTTGAAATCTAGAGTTGTGATACCTTCACTTTTGTTTTTCTTTGTCAAAATTGCTTTGGCTATTCGAGGTCTTTTGTAGTTTCATAAAAATTTTAGGATTGTCCATTCTAGTTCTGTGAAAAATGTTGTTGGTGTTTTGATAGAGATTACCTCAAATCTGTGGATTGCTTGTGATAGTATAGACATTTTCTATTTGTTCTCCCAACCCAGGAGCATGTGGTGTCTCAATTTCTTTGCATTGTTTTGAATTTCTTTGATCAGTGTTTTATAGTTTCCAGAGTACAGGTCTTTCACCTCTTTGGTTAAATTTATTCCTAGATATTTTATTGATTTTGGTGCAGTTGTAAATGGGATTGTTTTCTTAATTTCTTTTTCTGCTGCTTCATTATTAGTGTATTAGAATGCAACAGATTTCTGTACATTGATTATGTATCCTGCAACTTTACTGAATTCATTTAAGAGTTCTAGTAGATTTTTGGTGGTCTTTAGGGTTTTCTATGTACAGTATTATGTCATCTACTAATAGTGAGAATTCTGTTTCTTCCCTACCAATCTGGATGTCTTCATTTTTTTGTTGTTGTTGTTGCGTATGATTGCTGTGGCTAGGACTTCCAATACTATGTTAAATAAAAGTAGTGAGAGTGGACATCTATTTGTCTTGTTCCTGACCTTAGGGGAAAAAGCTTTCAGATTTTCACCTTTGAGTATAACTGCAGGTTTTTCATATAAGGCCTCTATTATGTTGAGGTTTGTTTCCTCTAGACCTGCTTTGTTGAGGGTTTTTATCATGAATACATCAAATGCTTTTTCTGCATCTATTGAAATGATCATATGGTTTTTATCCTTCCTCTTATTGATGTGATGTATCACATTGATTGTTTTGTAAATATTGAAATAACTTTGCATCCTGGAAATGAATCCCACTTGATTGTGGTGAATGACTTTTTTAAGGTATTGTTGGATTCAGTTTGCTAATATTTTCTTGAGGATTTTTACATTTATATTCATGAGAAATATTGGCCTGTAGTTCTCTTTTTTGTGGTGTCTTTATCTGGTTTTGGTATCAGGATGATACCAGCCTCATAGAATGAATTTGCATGTTTTCCTTCCTCTTTTATTTTTTGGAATAATTTGAGAAGAATAGGAATTAACTCTTCTTTAAATGTTTGGTAGAATTCTCCTGTGAGCCTACCTGCTCCCAAACTTTTGTTTTTGGGGAGTTTTTTGATTACTGATTCAATTTTATTGCTGATAATTTGTCTGTTCAACTTTTCTATTGCTTCCTGCTTTAGTTTTGGTAGGTTATATGTTTGTATGAATTTATCCATTTCTTCTAAGTTGGCTAATTTGTTGGCATATAGGTTTTGGTGATATTCTTTTACAATTATTTTTATTTTTTTGGTGTTGGTTGTTATTTCTCCTCTTTCATTAGTGATTTTGTTTGGGTCCCCCCTCTCTCTTTCTCTCTCACCCTTTTTGATGAGTTTTGCTAGAGGTTTATAAGTTTTGCTGATATTTTCAGGGGACCATTTCCTGGTTTTGTTGACATGTTCTGTTGTTTTGGTTGTTGTTTTGTTGGGTGTTTTAGTTTCTATTAGGCAGTAAATATTCTTAAGCAGAAAGAAAAATCTGGAGATTTTTTATGAACTGGGTTTATTCCAATGATACTTTAGAGAACTTTGGAAAATGGTACATAAAGTTTGAGACAAAATAATTAGGCAACCCTTCATTTTAAAACATTCAGTTTGATTGGATGTTACTGTAACTATAGTTCTCAATCAATGCATCTTAACTAAAGAAATCCAAGGGGCCAAAATTCCCCTATGAGGAGTGTTTCAAAAGGTTTGACAGATTTCAGAGGGCCCTGGGTTATCATCATCCATAGCACATTTCATGCTAATAAAGGTATATTAGAACTGTTATTTAAAATTATGTAATCCCATTTTACTTCATCATTGATGATATTGCCACACAAAACCACAAAAACTCTTATTTAGCATAGAAAATGTGTATAGATTCAGAAATTGAAAGCATCTTTTCCTTTTTTATTTATGGTCTTTGACATACCTTTTTTTTTTTTTTTTTTTTTGCTACCACAATTTTGCACGATGACCAGCAGTGGATTGAAACAAGCACATTTTCTCTTCACAGTGATGGACTGAACCCCAATTCTTCACATTTTAACCATTTTTAACAAACAATAGCAGCACCAGTCATATTCAAAATAGAAGACTAGTCAGAATTTAAAGAAAATGAGTACATTTAAGAATATGTCTCTACTGTTAGATGTGCCAACTGGCAATACAACTTTAGAAAATGTACCTAATTTTCAAAGGTTTCCCAGGCAGGAAGATACCCCTGTTGAGAAATGGGGAGGATTAACACTTTAAGCCATTATCAAGCATTAACATCCCAGCCAAAACTATTTTAGCTAGTGCTTTCCATGGTGGGAACATCCAGAGAAGATCAAAACCCTGTAGAAGAGCAAGACAGAATAAAAAGCACTGATGAGGACACTACCTAGGGCAAAGAGCCTACCAAATGCTGGATGGACAGAGGTGCTGTGAATACTTGTCTTTCTAGTTTGCAATTATGTTGGGACCTGGCCAGATGATCAAGATTGTCCTGGGCTTCTCAGAAGGGGAATGCATAAGTCACATCTTAACAATAAACTTTAAAAGCACAAAGTCTTCTGTTTTCTAGGCTTAGCCTTTATAGGTTTCTAAATCACAACTTCAAATTCATCTCCACAGCAAGATAAGAAAAATTAAAAATTGATGAAGGACTAAGCCAGTCATGTAAGTACCTAAAGATGCTAAGTCTACATGTCCAGAATGAATGGAAGTGAGAGAATAAAATCAACTAAACTAAGTAAAACTGGCCAAAGAAACACTTTGTTTTAATAGGTATAAAATATTACTTAGTCTAAATTATCTGAATAATTACTTCTCTTTGTTTTTTACTTGATTTGCCAATACTGAAAAGGCCTTAGGATGGGTACACTTAGAGTCTCAATGATCCATTTGGATGTCTTCCTTAATCAAATTTTCTGGATAATTACTCAACTATCCAGCTTCTTTTGGCCTGCAGATACTGCCTTTGTACTCCTCTGGGGCACAGTTATTATACTGGAGAACTTTTCTGTCAGTTCTGTCAGATGGAGAGAAAAATAAAAGGTGAAACATACCTACTAGTTTATGGAGACTTTCTCAGAGACTTCTTAGAGCAAACTTACCCATTAGTTGAAGCCTGTCTTAACTCTCCAAATCAACATTAAACTTTCCATATTGGACAGCCTAGCTGTGGTCCCGAATGGAGACCACCAAGGGCTCCCTGACAAACAGAACCATCATGCTCTTCTTTTGTTGAGAGAGGTGTGCAAGCTGAGGACAGGAACTGGATAGTTCTTCCTCCCTTCAATAAAGGGAACTTTTGGAGGGGACAGAGGATAAGTTTTAAGAGAAAATCAAGTTCTTGGAGTGATTGAGTAACTCTGGCCAGAGAGATATTGCAGTAACTCTGAGAACAGAGATATTTATTAAATATTCGTTGTTGTTCCACCAACACTTATGCAAGACATCCATTTCTCTAGAACGTGCCATGGTTTTGAAACTCTGCTAGTATGGAAGCACTGAAGACTGCTGTAGCATGAGCACCATGTAGCAGAGGAGCTGCTGTTTTGAGAGGTCATAATAACTGGGTTGCTTTTGTTTTGATTTAGTCCTCTTCTCAGCCATTGTCACCTCCTCTGTCTGCCCCATTAAAAACCCATATTTTCTTCATCTTCATAGCACCATAATGTTTTGCATACTTATTTTCGAAAATGTAAATATCCAGTGGATTTTTGGCAAAGTGAATCTCCTAATGGACAAAGTTACCATACTCTGTACATAAACTTCACTTATATGGAGTTTATGGAGTTGTGTTTTCCAGGTTGGGGTCTACAAGAGTTAAGTGCTCAATAAAAGTTGCTTAATGTTGCCTTACTTATATGTCTTTGATTGGCTACAAGAGGCTTCAGCTCCTCCTCATTTGTCAGAACCACTATGAAAGCCATGCAGATCACTTACTACATTATTCCAGGTGACACAGTTCTCAAGGTCATGAGGTGAGCAGTGCTCCCTGGAGTTACCACTGACTATAAAATGTACTAGCCCTGTACTTCTGGAAGTAAACGACACCAAGGCAATTATTGGAAAGTAATAACCTCAACCTCCTGGTTTCTTAATACAAGATATCGTTTGGATTCCCTTGAGGCTTCATTAATATATAAGATTCCCTGTTTCTTTTCAAGATGTTCCATCTATATGTAAGACCCTAGAACAGTGGTATCTGAAACAAGGCACTTGTATGACAGCAAATACACATGATTATCAGGAGGGATGCAGAAAATAGAACCTATTCTTATAATCATTTCAGCTGGCAAAAGAAGGAATATAAGCTTTACAAATATTTATTATACAAATTGCCACTTATTCCTTTAGTCTGTCCATATAGCAGATGGTCACATGTCATATAGAATAGGTGATGTGTCCTGAGGGAAAAATGGAATTCTGCAACTCAGCAGGGATGATGGTGACCTCCTCAGTGCTTTACCTTTACTACCTTTCCTCATACTGTGAAGGATTATGGTTCACATCTATCTGGTTATGTGATTTTAGAGATTTTGCTTTTGATTATTAATTAAACTAAGTTTCACCAAAAAAGTAGCCACAGACTGAAGATATTATCAATAACACGTGTACTAACTGAAATCTCCATGCCTAATTAATAATCTTCTTCAGATATATACAAAGGAATAACAGGAAGAAGTTAATCAAATATAATTTTAAAAATGGGTCCAAACTTTAAAATTATCAATGACTATTGAAAATATGGATTTATTTCTAGTATCTTTAACAAAGGACCTACAACTGATCATAAATATATGAAAACAAAGAATCTATGAGAGGAAATCAAACCTCTATAATTTTTCAACAATATTTTAAATAAACTCCTTTACAGAATATCTTTTGAAGTACTTGTAAACGATAATATATAAATGAATAAATAAATACATGCAAATAAATATGCACATATTAGAACTACATGTTCACAAACATTTTAAAATATTCCATTTTGCTTTCAAACCAAACTTAAATTCTCTCTCCCTTATGTGTGATAAAACATATCTGACAAACATTATCTGAACTACTTTTAATCCAGGTTACCCCCTCTATAATAATGTTCTGTTATGACTTTTTAATCTTGCACATTAAGGACTTTTCATTAAAGTGAGCTCAGGTTAGCATTTTTTAACCTGCTCTAAAATGTTAACATGAGCCACAGTGGGCTACCAGCTCAATAATCTTCCAATTGTCCCAAGCTCCAAATGGCCCATCGAGGCTCTATTTGTTCCAGTCTATTGGTTAAGTATGTATTTGCATGGTTTTTAAAAACATTTAGTTATTTACCTAAGAGCCTGAACAGCTGGTCTACTAGGTAAAGGCATTAGGAGACAGTTAATGTTATACCCATTCGATTTAAATACATTTTTTATAATGAAAAAATTTAAAAAGCAAAATCTCTTCCCTTTAGTTCTGTTTTCCTCTATTGTGTAAACATAAATTGTAGCACATGCTCTGCATAGTAAAGTCCGTTCTAAGAAGTTCATATAGAAAATCATATTTGCTCATGCTGTGGGTCAGTGACCATATCCAAAGTATAAGATTGCAATATTTCATTATTTTTTCTTTTCTTTTAATATCAAAAGTAGTTAGACCATATTATAAAGTCATTCAAAGCTATAGGCACTACTTTTTGAGTTCAGTATGTTTAATTACTTTTTTATATATACTGATAAAACTAAGACAATCTAAAAACAAATGTGAATTTTATGTATTTAATGTGCTCAGCCAAGATATTCACTATAGATCTCTATTCCTCCAGCCGTCGTTTTTCAAACTCCTGAAAGAATTTAGATTTTTATGTTAATGCATACACACACCTCCGCACAAACTTAACACTGCGTATTCTAAAGACATGTTGTTGAACTAATTTTGGAATGTCATAAAAAAAAAAAAAACCCACAAAAACCAGGAGGAACCAGTCCCCTGAACAAAGTATTCCTTCAGGAGCTAAGTAAGCTACATACCATGCTAAAAATGCTTTAGCTATGCTGAAAGAATAAGAATAAATGGGTATATAATAGTCTAGGTTTAAACAACTCTGATTTTATGCTCCTTCAAAAGCCAAATAAGTATTTTCTATATGTTATTTCATCTCCTTAAATGTAAACTTCTTGTAGACAGTGACAATTCTTTTAGCTCATCCTAAACATTTTATTGGTCAAGGTTAAGGGCACAACATATTCTTGTACTAATGTTTAAAAGTTATAAATAAGGGGCGACTGGGTGGCTCAGTGGGTTAAAACCTCTGCCTTTGGCTCAGGTCATGATCCTAGGGTCCTGGGATCAAGCCCCGCATTAGGTTCTCTGCTCAGCAGGGAGCCTGCTTCTTCCCCCACTATCTCTGCTTGCCTCTCTGCCTACTTGTGATCTCTGTCTGTCAAATAAATAAATAAAATCTTTAAAAAAATAGAAGTTATAAATAAGGCTCATGAAATATTTAATAAATTGTTATAACTTACCTTTACAAATATACTTTCATAACATACTTTTCATAACAACCAGGAAGGCTAAGTAGTTTATTTATTCGCCATAACTACCACTCTGGAAAATGAAACCCAGGAGATAAATATTGTATTGATTAACCTCTCTGCAATCATCTAATAAAACAAATAATTCACTTTATCTCATTGCTACATGTTAGCCTAAAATCATAATTTCTTTTTAGAATAGGCTTGAAATTTTCATGCAGTAAGTATAGAAACAACTCAAAATCTCCTCAATTTCAAGTTTTTATCTCGCTAGACTCTTAATATGTTGGTAATTCTTAGTATATTGATAATACTGACCACTTAGTTGTCCAGAAGAATCATAGAGGCCCCATCAGTCAGTGCCTGATGGTGTATCTGAAGTACCAGTTACCATATTGATTGTAATGCCAGTGTTTTTACATCTCTTTATAAAGATGACTCCTGAAAAGATAAAAGTATCCTTTAGACCATGAATTTTAAAAGTTACTGAATTTCATCATATGTTTAAGAAGAAAAAAGAAAATTTCAAACTTGATCATCTCTTCTCTGTTTAGTCTAGCAGCTGCCTTGGACATTTTGCAAAAACATTTTTAAAAATATGATTTGCAATTTTAGACACTGGATCTTTCCTATGAGAATCACAAACAGTTTTTGAGTTCGATTCTCTGTGCTCCAGCTTTTACTCAATCTTGGTCAAAGCCCAGGATGAGAGAGGGAGATGTGTGAAAAACGAAAACTCAGACTCCTCTTCTGAAAAGTTAAAATGAATAAATCCAACAGCAAAAGTATGTCAATTTGAATTTAATGTCTTTAAATCAATAGTTGCATTTTAATGTTTCAGATGATTAGCACATTATGGACAAGTCATGGATAAATAAATTAAAGCTTATTAATATCATTTCTAGGAATCCCAAATAATTAGCAACCTCATGCATGGTGAATTCTAATTCTGTTTACATTTGTATTTCTAAGTCTGGTACTAAGGCACAGGACAAATCAATGAACCACTAATGCAGACTATAGATTGCCTAAAAGATGCCATATAGAGAACTAAACTATCACCAGAAGTGATTTAAACAGAATGCAGAATGGGGACTTATAAGTTAGAAATAAAACATAAATAGATGAAATGAGAGGAAAACAACAATATTTAATTGTTGCTGTAGGTCAACTAGGTTGTATTAATTTTTCTCTGCAGCAAGTTGTTATGCTTCAACTTGATGCTTCAACAAGATGCACAATGACTATGTCAATGTATCTAACGAAGATGTCCAGTATAATAGCATTTAAGTAAAAACTCGAATTTTGATTAGAGTATCAGTGTTCTACTTGAGTCTCATACCTGTGAGAAATTGAAAACTTGTATGATTTTTTTAAAGATTTTATTTATTTATTTGAGAGAGAGAGAGAGAGAGAGAGAGGAAGGGGGGGAAGGAGAAACAGACCCCCTGCTGAGCAGGGACTGGGCTTGATCCCAGGACCCTGAGATCATGACCTGAGCCAAAGGCAGATGCTGAACTGACTGAGCCATGCAGGCACCCCAAAACATATAATTTTAAATACTTGTATTTTCTAATGTATTTAATACTGTTATCTCTTTCTACATAGAGAATTTTTGTTTTTTGGGGTTTTTTTGGGGGGGGTTGAAGTAGAAATATGTATAAATGTGATAAGTTTGTCATCTGTTTTTCTTTACTAAAGAGTATTAGCAACATTCATTTCATATATAACATTAAGTCTCTAGTGCTATGCAAAGTAAAATTTCTTAAACTTGAAAAAAAGCAGTCATTCTCAGACCTTTTAAAAAATGTGAAAGTGCTGTGGCTTTCAGAGGTTTTATTGGCACATGTCATTTCTCCGTTTTTTGTGGCTTTGCGTGCATCTCACTTTCCCCACCATCCTCTGCAAAATAACAATAGCTAAAGGATTTCCTACAATCCCTGACTACTGAAAGACACATTCCTTCCTTTCTTTTCCCTATCATCTCAAGAAGCTCAAACATTTGACCATGTTCACACATTTCCCCAGGGATGCCACAAGAAACAGGAGGATGAGATGCTTTTGTCTTTGTTGCTGCAAGTGTGGCAAATCCCTTTCTGGCAAAGAAAATGAGTGGAAAGATAAGTGAAATGTCAGGATAACTTGCTACTTAGTCAGGTCATCTGTTGAGAGAGAAAAAGAGAGAGAGGGAGAGAGAGATGGAGGGAAACCATACACATTCATAAGCTTTGAGCCTTTCCTGAGGTTTACATAAATCCATATATAGTCATTCCATTGCTTGGTTAATGCTGTTAGTGATAATATGCATTTTCTGCCTATGAAAGAAACAACTCAGCCTTTATTTGGCTATTGTAGGGAATATATTTTGTAATTTTCCAGGTCATAGAGAGTTCAGTTGGTAGAGCTGAAAGTGGACCTCACTTGATCTTGAGTCAAGACTGACTCTTCATCTGCCTTTGACTTATCCACATATAAATTGGTGGTCCCTCATTAGATGACATAATACGGTTTCAGAAGAGAGCGAGGCATGCAACTCTGTAGTCCAGCTCAATCCTATTATCATAAACGTGTCCTTTGGAATGAAAAAACCTTAACTTAAAGAACTATGTGCTGAGGTGCTTCCAAAAGTGTCCTCTTCTCAATACTGGTTCCAGGAAACACTCATTTACTTGAAGCTCTAAATAATTTGATTATTCATTCTCTGGATACAGTTTTTCTTTTATGTATATGACTTTCTAGTATTAAAATTAAGCAAATTAAGCACACCGTTACATTTTCTCTACATAAATCGGCAAAGAATGAAGTTCCACATGTAGTCATGGGCATAGGTAAATTAGTGGAGACAGTGAGATGGTATTTCTGTTTTTTTTTTTTTTTTTAAGATTTTATTTATTTATTTGACAGAGAGAAACACAGTGAGAGAGGGAACACAAGCAGGGGGAGTGGGAGAGGGAGAAGCAGGCTCCCTGCTGAGCAGGCAACCCAATGCGGGGCTCGATCCCAGGACCCTGGGACCATGACCTGAGCGGAAGGTAGACACTTAACGACTGAGCCACCCAGGTGCCCCGGTATTTCTGGTTTAATAAAAGTCGTATTGCCAGAATTTCTCTACCCATAGATATCCAAAATGCATATTATTAAACTTTGGGTTGTGACACTATCTGGAAAAGGCAAATCGTATTAAAATGTTATCTCGTTACTCAACAATTAACTTGTTACTGCCTTCAACACCTGTGAGCCAATTAACATGGATACATTAAAAATATGGATCTTTAACTCGGATGACCAATAAAAGGAAGGAAGTTGAGTCTGCCTACCCCTCACTGGACATATTGAGAGACCCAGAGCACATCAGCCAGAGTGCAGGGGAAATCTTGAGGTGAACAGAAGTGGTAGGAGGTGGGGAGATCAGAAGGATAGCATTTGAGGGGAACCATCTTGCTTTTTCCAGGGGAGTGAAGGTGACTCAGCTTTCTAGCAGTTTTGGGCTTAGAAGTGACCTCAATGTAGGTCTGTATCTATGGGAATTGGGACAGTACTGCTTGAGGGACCTTCCTTTTCTGAGGGTTGGCACGATAGAATCACCAGCTACAGCAAAGGAGATGCCAAGGGCCCAGAGGCAATAGCAGCATCATGCAAAGCTCATGGAGATGAGGCACTCAATAATGTGGATGTAGAAGTTGAAGAATATTAGGAAAAAGAAATATTGAACATTCTTCTACATTCAGTACTCTGTTGGGGAACAACTGGAACCTAGAATGGGCAGAGCCTAGACTTCAGCAGTTGTATCAAGGTGGATCTCTCCATACAAAAAAAATAACTTTAGAAGGGGTTTAGGATGAATTAGCATACATGGAGAATTGGATACAATTCTTCTCTGGTTAAAGCTTACATTCTAATAGATGAGACAGACGAATAGCAAACACACATGGATAACTTTCTACCCCCACACAACAGTTAAAAAAAGGAGTGCAGATTGGGGGAAAAAAAAAAAGGAGATAGAGAATAATAGAAAAATTATTTTGGATGGAGCTGTCCAGAAAAATTTCACTGAGGAGTTGACAAGTTAAAAACCAAAGAAGGAATTGACAAGTTAAAAACCAGCTGAGGAGTTGACAAGTTAAAAACCAAAGATAGGAGAGAGCTTCTGCGTCCCTGAGTTGCAGTGAGCTTGACAGAGAGAGGAATGGGAAGAGTGAGACATTGAAAGAGCAACAGGGGAGAGCGTGCGTACTTTAGGCAAGGTTGAAGGGAGGTATAGGGCCACAGCACTAGGTAAAAGGCTTGGAGTCCCAGAAAGTCCAGTCACTGCAGCTATTAAAGGGGTGTGACAAAATCAAATTTACATTTTGGAATCAACACTTTTGTGAGAATCCAGGGCAGGGCGAGCAAGGAGAGAGGGGCCAGTTAGATTGTCATCCCAGGGAGATGACATTCGCAGGACGAATGTGGTGGCAGTGGGCACAGGACTGGCTGATAGGTTAGATGTTTATAAATAAACCAAAGTGTGGGGTACAGAGAATGAGGGAACAGGCAGAAGAGGTTTGGGAGAAATTATGAGTTTAGTTTATACATGTTTAAAGTTTATTTTATTTTATTTTATTTTTTCAAAGATTTTATTTATCCATTTGACAGACAGAGATCACAAGTAGGCAGAGAGGCAGGCAGAGACAGAGTGAGGAAAGCAGGCTCCCCGTTGAGCAGAGAGCCCGACGTGGGGCTCGATCCCAGGACCCTGAGATCATGACCTGAGCCGAAGGCAGAGGCTTAACGCACTGAGCCACCCAGGTGCCCCTTAGTTTATACATGTTTAGATAGAAGTGTAAGCTAGGCAGTTGCGTATAGAATTTGGGAGGAAAGATTAATAAAGATGATCTTATGTTTGTGTGTTTAAGTCCCTTTGACGTGTTTTCTGTATGCCTGTGCCCTTGAAGAAGCAGCTTTTCCTGGCACTGTTATTCATTCACACGTTCATTCATTCATTCATTCATTCCATAAGGAAGAACTATCATTCAAAGCATTGAGCCAGGTGCTATGAGGGTATGAAAATGAGTAATGTGTGCTTAGAGGGTAGGCTACACGTGCAGAGAGAGTATGCCTGGCTCCAGCACCTGTGTGGGCTTCGGAATCACACAGTCCTGGTGCAGCATTACTTTGTCCAGTAACTGGTCTTGGGCCATGTGCTTACCTGCATGTCTTCTATCTCTAAAAGGAAGGACTCAGACGCTTAGTTCATGGCCCTTTGGGAAATGTTAATGTGGCAAACTTGAGAGGATAGTAACCAACACATAGTCAGTTTTTAGTAAATCACAGTTAGTGTTGTTTGTAGTAACATTTGCTTATATTAAATTTAGGGTGTGACAAATAAGTATATACATTGGTAAACAGGAAGTAGTCCCGAAGAGAAAAGACCAGGATGCCAAAGAATCTTCAAGCATAGCATGTCAAAGAACCCAAAATAGACTAGATGTTCAGCTTTGAAGAAGTCTCTCAGGGATATTCGTGACTGCATTACAGTCGATTTCTGATACAAAAAAGATTAGGTGCTCTCATTTTGAAAGCAAAGTTAACCTGGATGGTTTTCCTTACTGGTTAGTGAATTCCCTAGTAGGACAGTGTTCAAGCTCAGTCTAAATGATCTTTAACTGAAGGGAAGTACAGGGCCGAATACTCACATAAGGGGAGGCTGAAAAGGATGACCTCCTGGTTCTTTTACTTTAATCCTAGTGCCACGTCTTTCAAGGAATTTATAATCTTTTGGAGTATTTAAGACATAGAAGAAATGTACTGTCTTGCAAGCCAGCAAGGGGTATGGTGTTTCAGAAAATTTTCTTTCAAATGCAGCAAAACTCTTTTTTTCAAAGAATTCTTTAAAAAAATCAGTGTGTTAAATGTGAGCCCTTTTGGTAAAGTCTGGCCCATGCCAGATATTTAGTCATATTTAAATAGTGATTTAACTTTCAGTGTTTTAATATTATCTTCTTGACTAGATTTTTATATCCAGGAAAACTTAAATGGACAATTCAATCAGCCAAGTTCTTTGAATTTAATATTTGGGTATGTCACCTTACAAAACAATATTTGCCCCTCCAGTTCCTAAAGCATATTCTTAAAAGTGCATCATCATAATTTTATAGCCATGATAATGACTTATGAAGTTAATAGAAAATAATGTTGACATTGAGATAATTCAGATATATACCCCTCACTCTGTGTTTAGTTACAGACTGACTACAGAAATGAATCAAATTGGGGTGTGGTTTTAGCACAGATACAAGCTATGAACTAAACTCTCTGTCAGTTTTGTGGAAGGTTTTCCCAATTCCATGCTGCAACAACTTATAAGAGGACCAACTTATAATGAAGTCCCAGTGCTGCCTCCTCTTGTCCTCTAGGAATTCAGATCCTGGGCAGAGGCCATTATCTTCTTGAACTATCACCCGACATTCAGAATGGAAGGTTCAGGGCACATGAATAATGCCACATAAGGAGGGGAATACCTGTGTTCCCATGCTTACCAATTCCCATATGTCTGCCTATCTACCAGTGGTGGCAGGGCTACAGCAAGAAGCCAATTATTTAAGAAAGTTTTGTTTTGCAGTAAGGCAGTTTCTCTGACTGCTGCACATTAATTCCTGGCTCTAGATATGATGGCCACCTGATTAGTTTTGCCTGCAAATGTCAGCCCACAACAAAACAACTCTAATCTACAACTCTACCACTATTAAGCAGAAAAGAGACTAAGGCTCCTGTTGGACCTGATTGGAGAGTAATTATGATTTAACCTACTGGAAGTCTTCTTACTAGGACCATTTGACCTGCTTCCATGCTACAGAAAGAAGCTTCTTCTATTATGAGAACTCGAGCAATGGACAGACCTCACTTGCAGAGATCCTTGTGGGATCTTGATGGTCCAAAAGAAAGGGTCTCTGCTCAAATAACATCCTAGAAAGAATGCTCCTGGGGAAGGGGATGGAGTCTTGGAATCCTGGAAAAGAAGAAATATAGCTAGTTTGAAAATATTATTAATGTATAAATGTCCCAACTTGTTTTTAACCACTGAATTTATCAGGCTCCCCTTAAGAAAACCAAAGCACACTGGTGATTTCAACAGTAGAGCGTAGCGTCGCAAGACAGAGAAACGTTGGAGAGACGGCAAAGATAAGAAGGAATCCCTGCGGTGACTCGGAAGTAGATGTTACAGGAAGCAACTTCCGCTCCTGGCCCCAGGAAAAGAATTTGGAGTCATTAGATAATTGGAGGAAGGCACAGAGCTGGAACCAGGCTTCCGAGGAGGGAACACTGCCCAGCTGCTGCCTCAGAAGCTGTGAGGAGGGTCCCTGTAAGGCTGGGATAGAGTTCTCTGAGGAGGCACCATGGGCCTGGTCCTAGGGGAGAGAGAAAATTTCTCAGGTTGGATTCATCTGCTGTTTGGAACCAAACAGAACTACCAGAGTTAAGAAGCATCTATGAACAAAAATACGTGTAAGAACCACTTCCCCCTCCAGCCTTCATGTTCCCCTCTGGGTATCACTTGGGAGAATAAGAAGATATGTTTAGAGCTGAGAGACAATGGCCTAATAACCAGCATAGTCGCAGTGTTAAAGTTACCTGATACTTCGTTTGGTTGTCTTCTGACATGGGCACTTCACCCGATCAATAAGGAAAATAAGGCAGAGAAATGTAACGTGACTGGGATTTCAAACTTGAGCCCCAATCCCCGCACACTAGCCTATAGCTCTTTCCTATCTGGCAAACATCTTTTGAAGAGTCTTTTTTTCAGTGGGAATTAATGTGATAATGTTCAAGAAGAAACAGTCCACCTTGCATTTTGTAAGCAGATGTCAAGTCCTCAAAGCCTTCTGCCTCTTTTACAGGACCTCGGTGCTCGTTAATCTAGTGCCTCCCATCCTGTTAACAGCTAGTAAAAACGTGCTTTCTCTTTTGAGAAATTAAAAAAATAAGCGATTCTGAAGTAATCATCAATGTGCTTTCATACATGTCACCATTTGGATTGTTGAGGCGGGAGGGCTGAGAGCTAGCTTCCTGCCCATTCAGTTTGATAAGTGGGGAGCTTGGGTCTCTAACATACTGGCCGCTTACATGAATCACTTAAAAAGTACATGAGAAGGAGATGGTGAGTAAATAGCCTATCAGAGGATCGATCCATACATTTAGTTCTCATGCCATTGTACTAAAATTATTCTTTTGTTTTTGACATTCTATTTAAAAAGTCTATTAAATCATAATGTTCAAAGTAGAAAAAATATCCCTCTGTGCTCTTGCGTAAAGTATAGAAAAGTACAAAAGGTGTTTAAGATGTCTGACTGGATTTTCTTTTTTCCATTGCTGGTAGAAAACTATATCCAAAAAAGTTTAGAGATACTGAAGAGAACTTACCGGAAACAAAAGAGACATATTGGAATAAAAGCATGTGGATCCAATAACAAGGGCAGTAGTGTTGTTCTAAAATTTGTTTGTCCTTTCCTTCAGCTTATACTATTTACATATTCACTAATTTTACAATGGAGACCTCTTGAACATAGCAATAGGTCAATAAATCCATGATGTTAATGGGGCCATCTTTAACTCGGTCTTGATGGGAGAGGTTCTGTGGATGGTGTATTATATTGCTATAAAAGTTGGTACTAAAAAGATTTGTAGATATTGATTGAGATTTTTAGCATGCCAGTCAGTCAAACAGAAAAGGTAGTGTTGCAGACTTGGGTACAGCCTGAATCCATTCAAAGAATTAAATGAGACAAGCTTTTTGGTTTCCTGAGATTCAAACCATCTCTTGCCGTTTTCTTTCCCTTCCTGTGCTCCACAAGGAGCTGTTTCCCATCTCTGGGCCTTTCCACCCTTTCTCTTCTACCTGGAATGTCCCCATCGACACTCTGTCAACAAATGCACCCTTTTTTGAAGGCCCACTATAGCCCAGTTCCTTTACCTTATTCTCTCTCATCTTTACCTTATGCTCTCCCACATAATCCACTGTTTATCATAAATCATTATTCTCTCCCTTCTTAGCAGTCCTTAGGAATGAGACACTTTGCCACTCATTGATCCTGTTACCTCAAGGCTATTTAATATATCTTGCTCCTGGACTATGAGCTCCTCAGGCAAGGTTTTCATCTTATCTTTACCATCCATCCACCTCCCACTGCACCAGCTGAGAGTAAACCACAGGTATATTCTGAATGTTTCCTTGCTTGGATACAGCAATTTCCAATTTCCAGAGCAGTCTTACAGATATTATTTTTCTGAATAATGTGGGAGCCATGGGAGCTAGATAATGTCATTTCCTTATAATTAAAGACATTGAAACTCTGATTGGTTAAGGAGATATCTCGTGGCAAAAGTCCACAAATGAAGAGCTAGGACTAGATTCTAGAGTCTCCAAAAATAAGTTCAAGGGTCTTTTGGTTACAAATTTTAAGGTATTTTTCTCCATACATTATCCTAGGTTAAATTCAAAATAAAAAGGATGGAGGGAGTAAAACAAGGCTGTAATTATTCTCTACGTGTGTTTTATATATTTATTTTACCAGAATATTCTAGATTATTTTGTTTAAAGTTCAGATGACCGAGGCCCCACTGCAACTTGATGAATCAGATCTCTTGGTGCAACCTAAGAATCAAACTATATTTCAGAATTTACTGATACAGAAAACTGAGCAATTGAGGCAAACTGTGTGGTTATATTTTGTTACCTTATGAGTTCAAAGAGTGAAAGAACACTTTCCTTTGCAACTCTATCACTTAGAACAAACTCTGAATTTTTAGTTTCCTAATATTCTGTCTCCTTCATCACTTGCAGTGTCACTTTCATGGAGTGGATATAAAATAGGTATAAAACCTCCATAAAACATCCATCAATACATTTAACTGTAGCTGTCAACCCCTGGGGTATGTTTAAAGGTGAGAGGTTGGGACAGAAAGCCATAGGTAGCAGAACATTATATTTTGCCAGCGCCATTGACAGGCAAAGATCCCTTCATTTTTAGAGCACGTACTCGTTTTTAATCGAGACTGCTCTCTCGTTTTCTCTTAGTCTATGTGTGTAAGGGCAATCTGGAACAAAACTAGCAACATTCCTAGAAATACCGTTCCTGAGACATAGGTAGTTTTCTCGTCGAGAACAACTTCAGAGAGAAATCTTTGCCATGATTGTGAATGTTTGAAAAGTGTGCTTTTTGACTAGAAGTAGATTGAGCGTGCTGGGATAGAATATGTGTAGAATGAAGACAGTTGAGGGTATAGCCCACTACGATGCAAGGGAAGACAACACCAGGAGAGAGAAAGACCAAGACTGTACCAGGGGTCTTTGTGCATCTTGAGTATCTCAGCATAGAGTAATTCATCAACAACACCAACCCTCCATGTGATGCCTTTGCAATCTCTCTGCTGTGCCATCTTTCTTTATATCTGTATGTATATACATATATACATGTGTGAATGTCATTTTATTCTTTATTTGAAAATTTATAATTTATTCAACAACCATTAACTGAGTGCCTTTAGAGAGCCCACAAATACACAATTTCCTTCATGTTTAGCCCATTCTCTTTCACTTATTCCCCCTTTCCTGTTTTGTTTGAGTCATATGGCATGCTGTATGAACTAAAGCAGGTTGTATTGGACTTAATAACTCATTCTAGCTCCAGCCATGTGTACAGTGCTTATTATTTGGGAGGGTTCCACCCACTAACAGCTCTGGCTTCCGAATATATTGTTTTCAGAGCTCTTCTGACATCACTCAGGCGTGCCGATTGTACACAAACAAATATGTCTGGGCTTGATAAGGCTAAATTGCATATAAGCTCAAGCTCTTCTTTGCTATTATGTTTAAACAAAAATAACCATGTTATTTCCAGATCCAGTCAGACCACAAGAAAAGCTACCAGCTCTTGCCAAATATCAAAAGATAGATTGGTAAGAACAGAGGGGGAAAAGACAAAACTTATTTTCCTTCTTAGAACAAGTAAAGCAAACAGTCCAGTTGGAAGGCTAGAGGCATTGTTTGATGGACTGGCCTGGGGCTGAAGCCAGCTTCCCCATGCCTTTATCCCCTCTAGTCAGAAAGCAGCACTTTCTAAAACAGGCAGTACTGACTGTATTAGTCAGGGTTCTCCAGAGAAACAGATCCACTGGTATCACACACACACATACATACACACACTCACACATATTTGTATGTTATAATGCACACATACATACTTACATCTAAGTATATGTTATATGTATATGTGTGAAAGTGTATGTGTGTGTGTGTGTGTGTGTGTGTGTATAAAGAGAGAGATAGGGAGATAGGTTCATTATTAAGGAATTGCCTCACATGATTATAGAAGCTGAAAAGTCCTTCAGATCTGCAGTCAGGAAATTAAAGATCCAAGCGACATGATGGTATAGTTCTAGTTTGAGTCTGAAGGCCTGAGGACCAGGAAAGCCAGTGATGGATGTTCCAGTCTACAAACTAGCAGGCTTGAGATCCAAGAAGAGCCAATGTTTCTGTCTGAGCTCAAAGGCCAGAGAAGAGCAATGTCCCAGTTCAATCAATCAGACAGGAAAAGTTCCTTCTTATTCAGACTTTTTGCTCTATTCACGTCTTCATTTGGTTAGATAAGGCCCACTCCAAATGGAGGGCAATTTGCCTTACTTTGCCTGTTGATTCAGATGCTAATCTGATCTAGAAACACACTCATGTACAAACCCAGAATAATATTGGCCTAATGTTTGGGCTGTCCATGGCCCAGTCAGGTGGACGTATACAATTAACCATCACACTGACCTTGAATTCAAGGACTTCAGCAGACTGGGGACTTGAAGGCCATGGAATCTAAACCCCCACTTAGGACAGGTATCCTTTCCTCCCCCTCCACCGTTGTCATCCAGATTCTGCATGTGCATCTCAAATTATACTTTCCCTGGGTGGCCCACTCTGTTTTTGGAAATGTAGACTGAAACATTTATTTGTATCTGACCTAGTCACTTCATATGCCTGCATCTGTGATCGGGTCCTTCCTCATCTTGGAATTCTTCCTTAAGTAGGTCTTTCCCTTTGAGTCTTCTCGTGTGTTGTCAGACATATACCAAGGCGTCTGCCCCCAGGAAGTTCACTCTAGTAAGAAGGGGCTAGCAACCATAGGACAGGGAAAAGATAGTAAATGTGCAAATATATACAAATAGCTCATGGAGGAGGATGGGAGGCATAAGGATCAACGTTCCTACACCTAGTTCTTGCTGTAAGCAAACTGACTAGAACTAATCAATCATGCTGTGGACTAGCACCCTGAGTGTTTCTTATATTGCACTAGACGCTATACAGAAATATGAACTCTAAACCTGTATGATTACGACATAGATGGAGGAGAGGTAGAGAAAGGGCATGTTACAAATGCAGCAAAAGGTACCAAGTAATATTTGAAAAACAGTCAGTGGGTAGTCAGGCTGAACGAGCTCAGAGGAGGAAGTATTCATTGGAGGCAGGTGGCTGAGAAGGGGTTTGTGTTTTGGATGGGTATTGTTTATCTTCTCCTGAAGGGAGGGAAAGAGTTCCTGGGAAAAGGAAGGGGTCTCTGTAAAGGAAGGAAGGCAGGGACGAGCATTTCTATTCAGGAATTGTTGGTTGAGTGGTCATACCACTGAGATGCCAGCTCCTGAGCTTTCTAAGGTAAATTACTCACAATTAGAAAATGCCTTAGGCCCAGACACCACCGGGCTCCATAAGATTAGGAGAAAATCCTGAAGAAGTTTGTTGGCTCTAGGGATTTAAGGTATTTATTTACCCAGACTGTAGGAGCTGTTCAGACAGATATGAAACTTGCCTGCACACATCTGTCCCCCTAATGGGCTGCATCGTGTCCCCGGTGGCCACCGCTTGGGATGAACAGAAATTTCAGTCTCTCTCCGCACCAATTTTCACACCCCAGCTGCCAAGAAGGGGGGCAATTAATGTTGCTTCTGACAGTTATTCCAGTTTGGGTCCAGGCCCCTGGGATGAAAAAAATCTCACTGGGATAACTAAGAGTTGTATCTAGACTTGCAGTGTAAAGCTGCTTTAAAAAATTGAATTCAAATGTTTCAGATGGCTGCTAGGCAGTGGTGTCTTGGAGAATCTTTAGGATCACAAAAATTATATCTCTTTTATCCTTTAATTTGTTTTAAAATAATTATTGGGTGTACAACATGTGCCCAAGCATGTGCTAGCTGCTGTAGTGTGGATACAAGAAAAAAGAAGGTAGAGAATCTGGCTCTAGTGAATTAGACATCCAGTTGGAGGAACAAGTTACTGATGATGATACGGCATCTCAAACAAGGTAGTTGCTCTAAACACCTTTGTTGAATAAGTCAGTAAGTTGCAGAAGACACACTCGGGAAAGTAAAGCTATTGAGAAGATTAAAAAAAAAAAAAAAAGTCCACAACAATTAGTTTAATCCCAAACTGTTGATATCCCCTCCCATGCTGTCAGATTTTTCCTAGTGCTAGTTCTCTTTGATTACATGAAACTTTAAGAGAGTAAAAATATTGTGCACGCCCTTTCTTCCCACTGCAGATCCTCCATGCCTGCAGTTTTTGCTATGAGAAATAGGTAAGTACAATTAGTTTGTACCTCACGTCTAGTTATCACTCAGCTGAGCCGGCTGCTGAAGCTTTACATTTTCACGTAACACTCCTGTACATATCTCCTTTTTTAATTATTTCTACAGGTTTTAATTTGTAAACTGTCATGTGAGATTTGGGGTTGCATTTTGCCAGAGTAACTGATATGATTGCAGAAGCAAATTACCATTTTACCTGAAGCTTTTTTCAGACACAGAATTATTACATATTTTCTAGTGTTGGGGGGGGGGGGGCTCTCCAGAACAAGCTTCTAAGCAAACACAACAATTCTGGTCTCCTGAAAATTGATATATTCAATTAAATGCTCACAATCTGGTTAGCTTTCAATAAATACCATTTAAAACTGAAGGCCTCCCTGTTATAAGCATGACACCAGGTAATGAAGCTTGTATCATTGTTGCTTTCAAGATTTTCATCCAGTAATATGCAGCTTCAAAACTCTTATCGTTGAGCTCCAAAAGCAATTTGACTTACATTATAGGTCTCTTGCAATAAATATCATCATTATTTTAACTTGATACTCTTTGTAGTAAAACCTTTTAATTTAGGTCCCACCAAATTGAGAAGAGGTGGAACTGAAATTTGAATTTAAAAAAAAAAAAAATTCCTTTTTTCTTTATAGAGAGATGGAGGAGTGTGACATAGTTATAGAAAACCTCCATAAAAGCAGGAAGGAATGAAATATTTTAAGAAATGTTAACAGTTATTAAGCTCTGAAAACCCAAAAAACAGTCACGAACATATATATAATTAAAAATAACTTTTGGCAATAATTATGAATATAGATTTAACCATAAACACGACACATATATATATATATATGTATGAATATGCATATGTATATAAATGTCTGTGTTTGTGTATATATTTGCAAGTTACGAATGACTTTCAGTGATCACTATCATATGTGCTAAATGATACTAATGATCTCTGTGTTGGAAAGATTAAGGTCCAGTTATCATAAGTACTTGAAAGTAATAGAATTGAATTGAAATGCCCACAGATCTGACTTCATTAATTCACAATGCCTTGCCCTCTAACGAGAGTGAATTGATGTTTTCGTTCTAGTGTATTTAATCAAATACTGGAGGACCAAGAAGGAGGAGAGGGTGGAGGAGAAAGGAATGCAGGCAACTTTTACTTAATATTTTCACTGAGAAGTCACAGCTGTCAATTCTCATTGACATTTTCCTATACTCTGCTTAATTAATGCCTTTATTGCCATAAACTGAGTGTTTCGGCTTGCTAAGTAAGAACTGGGAAGGAAAGCCCTTTAATTTGACATTCTGCCTCCTCCAAGTAGATGTTAACCAGCAAATTTAGCTAGCTCTCTTTTCTGATCACGATCTGGTAAGCATTTGAGCATGTAAATGCCTATTCTGGGTAGGATATCATGAAAGACCTTGAATTTCATACCATGGAATTATCACCAAAGAGGAACCATTAGGAGTGTTTAGCAAGGCCATAGATCAATTTCACTGTCATTTTCAACAAGGCATCTCTGGCTACAACATGGTAAGAATGGACTGAAGTGTGTGGGAGTGCCTGGCATAAGTAACTTTTCTAATGGTCCAGAGTAGAATTGATGAACTGACCCAGGAAATGACATTGAGTATGATGGTGAAAAAAGCATATTCAATCTAGATTTAAGGTATGTAACTAAGAAGATTGTGCCTGAGTATGTACTGGGCTTGAGGTTTGGGAAATTATTTGTGATATTCCTGAGTGTTCTGCCTTAAGGCATCACACAAACATCAGTGTCGTACTCATAAGAGGAATTAGGGGGACACTATGCAAACTTGTTGGGAAGACTACCTAAATCCTCTGTCTCAGCAAGATTGCAGTATTAACTCTGGAGGAAAAGTCAAGTATAGAATTTAACCACTGAGGATATATTATTTGCTAGACACTGTGTTATGGAATTGCTTTTAAAGTAACAGTGACCAGAAAATGTAGAAATTTACTTAGGGATTAAACTGAATGGCTAAAAATTAAAAGTATTGGAGAAACTTATTGGAGAGGTGCCAGAGTCAGTAGGACCCTCACTTGAACTGAGTTACAAGTTAGTCCTCGATATGCTTAGAAGTGAGAAGCGGTCTCCTGAGTTAAGATAGGACTCGTAAGCAAAGGCACTGTGGCCGGTGTATTGGGGGGGGGCTATAAAGAAATCAAAATTTTAGAAAAGGACATAGCTGGGCATGAAATCTGGTCATTACTCTCTGGGTGCTCTTGCCTCGGTGCCTGTTACAAACAGCAGTTCTCTAAATGGAAGTGGGACAGTGGTACTGTTACTGTGGTTGTTCCATAGAGCACCCATGCCAGACAGAGGAAAAGGTAGGTTGGTTTTTCTTAACAGACAGATCAGTAAGTCAGTGAACAGAGGAGAAAGAGGCACGAAGTTGTATAATTATGATATATGTACTTTGTGGTATGTAGATTATATTTCAATACAAAGATGGAAAAAAACAAACAAACAAACCAGTATCCCAGTGAGGATGATAAATTACATGGTCTTTCAGGAAGGCAGGGGCCAGCACTTACAGATCACCATATAGTTTAGTACTTAATGGAATAAACTAAGTCTCCTAATGAACTAGCATGTTTCCTCACCATTTCTGACCTCCTCACAAGCCCTATAATGTCCTGTATGGTTCAGACCTTCTTCTATGGCTGGAGTTCAGTAAAAGCTCATTGAACTGAATTTTACTAGTTAGAGGGGGAAAAAAAAAAAGAACTAGAAAAATAAGAAAGATGACCAGATAGAAATATACTAAAAACAAATTAATTTAGACATTAACCCACGGAGCTACTTTTTTAAAGTGCTGAATTTTGGAATTTTGCTAAAATGTCCATGGGGCAACAGTTTGCTTCTTATTCCATCTGTGTTTCTCTGCTTATATCAACAGTACTAGAAATGTCTCAAAAAGTGCATTTTGTGAGTTTCCAATGACTTACTTGCTCACTCATCTCATTATCTGGCAGGCCGTTTGTCTTTCTTTTTTTCTTCCATCTAACAAATGTAAAACCTCCAGGGTTTTCTATACATATCCTTTTCAAAAATGTTTGTTTCTGTTTGTATGTGGGTGTGTGTTTCTCTAAAATACAGCCAAAACCCATTAGAATATGCTGTCAGAGTCAGTGGTAGGATTTTGTGTCATTTCCCTTTCGACTTGAAAAATAGCATTTTAAAAAAAATATTTTTCATACACGACATTTTTCTCCCTATTCACTTTGATAGCACCACCTGCTTCGGGAAATATATATTTTCCACAAACCACTCAAATGAACTAATCCATTTTCACTATGTGTCCTTTTTGGCAAAATATCTACAGAATTTGCTTTCATAAAGATAAATTCTGTTGCTTTGCTTCTGTCTTATTTTTTTCTCTCTCTCTTTTTATGAAAGGAAAATGATTCCTTGTTTTCTTCCTTGCGGGGGAATGCATACAGAAATGAAATTCTAGGAACAATTAAAACCAATGAGTGAAACTCTGGTTTTGGACAAATTTATTTTAACCTCTCTGTTTTTCCTTCTCATTTGTAAAATGAGAATTTTGGAGCAGGTGTCTTTCAAGTTTCATTTGCCAAAGATTCTGTGATTTTTGTCATGATATTTTACCTGGAATTAGAGGCAGATGTAACGTGGGTTTCTCGGTGTGCTGTGTGGTACATCAGGTATCATGATTTGTAGAATTAGTGGTACTTGGTGGCAGTTTTCCCATGGTGGGGGGGAAGAGGTTGGAATCATCTTTGGAATTATATTTTAATTGCCTAAAAGGGGCAAGAGACCAAAAGAAGGCAGGCAGAATGGGGCCCAAATAGATTCTGTTTCTTACAGACCATTCAAAGGGATTAGCCATCAACAATTTCTCTTTGACAAGATGTACAGCTATGTTCCCCGTGAGCCTGCTTCCCAACTTGGGTTCCCAATACTGGGAGTTTGCCCAGAAGTATTCTAGTTGAGGTGTCAAGATGAAAAGAGGCTTGTGTCTCAGCGTGGACCTAACATCTCTGAGCTTTAAGTTCTGTATTTAAGAATGTGGCAAATCTCCACTTGCAGTTGAGAGTCAGGAAGATTAATATCAATGAAACTACTCTTTATGATCAGATATGTGAGCATGGGTGCGTATGTACAGACACACATATATACACATACAGAAGTGTACATACACATATATACATGTGTATCTGCTTATATAAATTTTAGTGCATCTCTTTTGACAGAGGTGGCTAGACCAGACATCCTCTATATGTGCAGAGCAGAAATTGTTAACATCCAGACCGATCTAGATGGAGCATATCATATTAGACTTGAAGAGTCCACCTTGAGAATCATCTCATGTTATAGAGCTCAGCATCTCTTGGCATTTGGATGCTTTTAATTCTGACAACCCAACCAGTGCTTTGAAAAAGTCGTTAAGTGCCCATCTTTGAATCTCACTTAATCATGCAGGGGTTTTGTGTTGTGGTGACACAGTCAGCAGCACTGCTGACAGTGCTCCAGTTTTTTGGGAAGGGTGATGGGGAAGAAAAGGGAGAGGGGAACAGAGAGAGGGAAAATGTGCCTTGAGCACTCATTGTGTGCTAAGCCTGTTGAATGTAATGCCATTAAAGATATAATTACCTCAGGAGGTAGATATTATTGTTAACCCCACTTGAGGAATGAAGAACTATAAATACTAAATGACTTGCTCAAGGTCACTTAAGTGCTGAATGTCAGACCCAGGATTCAAACAGAGGCAGCTTGAATGCAAAACCTAAGGCATCAACCACTTCTCTAAATTAGCTTCTCTTCTCTCGATTTCCTGAGCCAAATTCATTGCAAGGGAGAGTGACTTCTAATCAGGATTTTAAAGCTAATTTCGACATGGGTACCATTAATCCCTTCATTGGACAACTTCATGCCCACTCGCTCACTCAATGTTTTTGGCAGCCAGTGAAGTAGGGCCCCAGCTGTGGAACAATGCAACTGTTCAGTGCTAGGGCTCTGTGTGAATCATGATGATGGTACATTTAAGAGTGCACTGGGCCAGGCACTGGAAGTTCTGGGCTCTGTCTAATCCATTGCTGCAATGAGCTACCTTCATGAGGTTAAGCAAGTCGTCTCATCTCTCTAGGAACACGGATAATATCTGTCCTACTGTTGTTTTTAAATGAGATATTGCAAAGAAGTCTCAAAGAATGTGCATAACAAAAGATAGCGGTGACTATTAGTTACCAATCCTTATTTTAACCAACAGGATAACATGTAGCCAGAGAAATAACTGGCAGACTATCAGTGCTAAGTAACAGTATAAGTGCAAGGATAAAAGGTGATGAGGGATGACAAAGACCAATTTGTTTGGACTTTTAGTCCAATGCTTTGCCATCACCTCATACTAATCCCTCATGCCCGTTTTATTTCTATGGGCTTAAGCAAGAAAATTCACAAAATCTATGCCTCGACCAACTATTTGCAGTCCCTTCCCTTCTCAAAATAGTTTAAGAAATGTTAGGAAATGTAATCTTGTGTGTCTGTCCAAGGCAGCATGATTTTAATTCTTGTGTGTGGAAAGCCCACGGTACTGCTAACCAGAGTTGAGCCCGAAGCATTTCTTGCTGTTCACACTCCTTTGTTTGGTACGGACTCAGGTTACTTCCATTCTGGGATGAGGAAGCCATTGCTGCCTGCCGTTCTTGAATGTCCCTGTAAGCAAGATTTTCCCAAGAGCTTTCCTCTGAAGAAAAGCAGAGCAGGAGGCGGGTTTTCAAAGTGACTACGGCATGGAAGAATCCCAGCCTCTAGGGAGAGAAAGGTCTCACCACGGGCTATTATTGGAATAGAGCTCTGAGTTTGTAAGTGGAAAGTGAGATTCCACTTGCACGTGCATGCACACTGGAGGGGCCTGGGTGCCAGTGAGTGGAGGGACTCACAGACGCCTCCTCAGATGGCATCTGTCTTCCTCTGTTCACTAGGAAGGTGTGCAGTCACGCTCTTCTCTGTGCCGAGCTTGGGAAGGAAATCGTGTCAGAGCAGGCAGTTGCTGTGATGCCAAAGATAGGAGCAGGAGTGCCTCTCAGGGTGAATTTCCACTGACATAAAGCAGAAGAATGGTGTGGTGGGAAGAAAATTAGATGGGCAGCCAGGACAACTGGGTTCTTATTCAAGGGACAAATGGCCAAACAACTAAGTCTCTGGGTCTGTCGATTCATCTAGAAAATGGACTTACAGATCCCTCAAGTTCCTGCCTAGGACTTAAATGATAAATTCATAGATCATTTCACTATATATCAGTCTTTAAACATTCAGACTCACTTACCAGTACTGTCGTGGAGACCCCCTGATACAGTACTTATTAACCCAATATGCTTCTTTATTGTACCATTTGTATCTTTTTAATGTCTGTGAAAATACCTTCCGGATTTAGGGTTCTAAGACTCTTTAGTCTGTAATTTATCAGTTGTGCATACACTGTATTTCAGTAGAAACAGTTTTGTCCCCTCCTTATTCTTTACTTCACAACAGTTGGATCCCCTGTGTACCCTCAAGTACAGGTTCATACTTGTCCCTCTGAGCGTCAGACCTTACTATAAAAACATCCCATCCTTGTTCTCATTAATGGTCTCTTTTGTATCAGTTTAACTTACACTGACAAATTACAGTGTATAAGTGCTTCCTAAAGGTCTAAAAATGTTAATTATCACAATTCCTTTGGTAATATTAATAGTAAACACAATAATTTACATTTTAAAATTAAACATTTTTTTGAATTCTGTCTCTGCTACCTGATAGCTGGTGACTCTTGGTAAGTTACCTAACCTCTCTGGACTTCAGTTTCCTGTTTTTGTAAAATAATGATAATGAAAGTACCTAATTCATAGAAGATTTTGAAATACATATGTGTACATAAACACAGGCATGTGTATACATACAAACAAACAAATAAATATTTTTATCCAAGTTCTTTAGATTTGTCTGTAAAATGTTCAATATTTCTTGAAAAATAAATCCATCCTACTAGATGAAGGTTTATCTGCATAGAGGGTATTCTAGCAAATGTAACACATTTTTCCAGAATAAAATTATCTAAATGTTCTGCATAAGAACAGCATTTTTTGGAAAATACATAGGAATTTCCACAGCAATGTTGTTGAGATTTCCTTTGGTTTATTTTTAAGTACTATTATAATTGTCAGACATCAGTCTTACCTTCTACTATAATAAAATAATTTGGTAGTTTGTCTCAGAAACTAGAACATGAGTTTTCCTATGAGAATGATTGCATATTATGTCTCAAGTAATAGTCCCCATACCATATGACATAAATAGAAACTCACTGAGTACTTCTTAATCAGTTACTTGATAACCCAACTCCTCTAAACTAGTGGTTGTCACCCCTGGAGTCACACTATTGGCATCACCCAGGTTCTAATTTAAATGGTTTTGAATGGTTCCCAGACATCAGTACTCTTTTTAAGATTTATTATTTATTTGAGATAGAGGGAGCATGAGCAAGTGGAGGGGCAGAGGGAGAGACTCTCAAGCATACTCCTTGATGAGCATGAAGCCCACGTTGGGACTTGATCTCATCATGACCCTGAGATCTGACCGGAGCCAAAATCAGGAGTAGGCCTCTGATCTGACTGAGCCACCCAGGTGCCCCCAGGCATCAGTGTTTTTTAAGAGCTTCCCAGTGATTTTAATATGCAGCCACAGCTGAGAAGCACCTCTCTGCTTTCCATAGAAGTTTAATTTTCAATGCCTTTGGTCCCTCAAATGATTCCTCCCTAAACCTCTCAAGGATCTCAAGGGCTCTTAAACACCAAAGAGACCGAAATGATAGCAAAGATTCATCATTATTTTAAACATGGGAGTATAAAAAGATAAAGTCATATTGGACCTCTTAACCATTATCAAAACAAGGAGTACTTTTAAGTACCTTTAAGATGTTGAATAAACATGGCAGGTAAATAAGGGCCAAAGACAAGAAAAGTAACAGAGCACGTTATGTTAACTGAGAGAAGAAAAAGTAACAAAGAACCATAGCAAGTACAGCTTCAGATGCTCTAGATAATATACTATAATATGATGTATATATACATATATATATATTTACACATGCCAGTTATAAAAAATACTTACCACCCTAACCTTTACCCCAATACTTACATCCTAATCTTTAACCTAAGCTCCAGTCTCTGACTTCCATCTACTTACTCAACCTCCCTCTTTGCCTGTCTATAGGCATTTCAAACAATGTGTCTTTAACCACTCTCTTGATTACACCTTCCTTTTATTTATTTTTTTTAGATTTATTTATTTATTTAAGAGAGAACACACACATGAGCATGTGAGTAGGGGGAGGAGCAAAGGGTGAGGGACAAGCAGATTCCAGTCTGAGCACGGAGCCTAATTTGGGGCCTAATCTCAATAGTCCAAGATCATGACGTGAGCTGAAATAAAGAGCTGGATGCTTGGGGGCTCCTGGGTGGCTCAGTTATTAAGCATCTTCTTTCTGCTCAGGTCATGATCCTGGGGTCCAAGGATCAAGCCCCACGTCCCTGCTCAGTGGGAAGCCTGCTTCTCCCTCTCCTACTCCCCGTGCTTGTGTTCTCTCTTTTGCTGTCTCTCTCTCTCTCTCTCTCTGTGTCAAATAAATAAATAAAAAATCTTAAAGAAAAAAAAAAAAAGAGTTGGTTGTTTAACTGACTGAGCCAACCAGGCATCCTTTGATTTCACCTTCCTTTAATCAAGCTCTTCCTAATGTCTTTGAGTCCTCATTGCTTAGCACCGGGCCTGGCTCGCCAAGAGAACTGAAAATGTTTATTGAATTAAATAACAAAAAAAAGAATGAATGATTTATTGTTTTGGAATTCAGGTAATTGAAGTCTCCTGTCTTCCCTTAATACACATTATCCCTAGAAACTTCACAGCAGAATGCAATTAGAGATGGAAATAAGAAATACTCCAGGGATATGATGTAGGTACTTACCTGGTCTTTCTTGCCAGGTTCCTCAGTCTTGAAGCTCTTTTCTTATTCTACATCTGTTTAAAAAAAGAAAAAAAATTCTGTTTTTGTTCTTTGACATTAGCATTGGTATTCAGTCTCCTAGCTTTAGATTTTTATTTTTCCACATGGACTTAGCTTATCTATAAGGAACTGCATTGCTAAGAGTAAATCTCTATTACAGTTTGAAACTAAAGCCAACAGGACCTTCCTGGTTTAACATTGTCAGAAAATGCCAACACCCAGAAATTCTGGATAGTTAGGCATGTTTTCTTAACTGGCACCCTTAATATTTATTATAATAATATATTCTTAGTGCATCCCAGGGTCAGAGGCTTAAGCAAATCTACTTGGGTAATTCCAGCAACTGAGGAACTATTAGATTATTTCTCTGACATTGCCATAGATTTACTCTTTTCTGTCCATGTTCAACAGCTTTATTTATAAAGAGAACAGAGAACAGAAGGAAAATTCATATTACAGAAATGAAAAAAGTTTAGCCTATTCGTAGACTAAAAAGATAAAATACTATTTAATACTTGGGAAATTAATCTCATTTTTCATCACATTGAAAGTATTTTCTTATCTAAATTTATTTTAACAATCCAGATATTTTGGGCCTCTAACTAATTTATGTATAGGCTTTCTTTTTCTTTACAGAAAACAACCAGAACTGACTTTGAGCCAGTATATGCAGGTATGGCTTTATGGAATGCTTATGACCAACATCCATTTTGACCAGTTGAGCATCCCTTATGATTCTTAAGTATTTTGAATATCACTCCTATAAACACCAATCAACAAGTTATCTATTAAACATCGCCATGGGTAGAATACTTAGCTAGTCTCAGAAGTGACTATAAACTAGTTTAAGGCCAGGCAGCTGTCTTTGATGAGATTACCAATTAGAAGTGGAGAAGGGATCTAAACACAGGCACGTACAAAATGTGTGTAAGTACACACACACACACACACACACACACACACAAAATGCAGTGAAAGACATGAAGTAACAGATGTATCATCTAAAAAAATGTAGAACCAATCAGTTTAATGGCATTCCAACATAAACATACTTTCTGAGACCCTCCCTTGTGTCTAGGGAGACCTGAATGGTAAGACCCAGTCCTTATCATGGAGCTCAGCATTTGATAGGGCAGTAAGAGGGCATAGGCTACAGAATGAGCACAGGCTAGAGTGTCAAGGACAGATGAGTGAATGACAAGAAACTTTAGCTGGGTCTTGAGAATGGGTGGGAATTTCATGAAAAGGCAGTTATGCCAAAAGACTTCTGGGTAAAGAACAACTTAGAGGAGTTAAAATAAGAAACTATAAGGCTTGGTTGGATGAAGTGGCTATTTAGATGACATCAGGAGATCTAGTTTGATTGCAGGTAGGAAGTGATATAGAAAGGGAAGCCAGTGTATGGATGGATGGTTCTAGAAATTAGGCTAAGTTGTAGTTGCAGAAGGAAACCTATAGAAACAGGGCCAGACTTCAGATTAAAAAAAAAAAAAAAAAAAAAATCCTGTTGAAAACAATGCCCATCAGTGTAGACTGGCTTAGTAATATATGGTGCATTCGTATAATGGGATGTTATGGATCTACAGAAGAAAAAAAAAACTATAAAAAAGAATGAAAAATATGTTGGAAAAATTGTATGAATGAACAATAATCATTAAAAACCTTTCACAGTTAATTTCAAGTGAACAAAAGCATGCTGCAAAGCTTGGAGTTCAAAAAAATAAAATGATCATTTCCAAAAGGTTGTGCAAAAGTTAGTTTTAGCATCTTTTTCACTAGAATAGAGTCCTAGAACTCTTCACAGAATGATCCCTGAAGTCGGCATGATGAGCTCCAGATGGCAAAAATGGAGAGATAGCAATAACTGCTGTGAGACTTTCAAGTCTGGTTTTAGGATATTTGGCACATCACTGAATGTGCTAATGTATAACTCCATGTTTAAATTGTCATTTGCTATCCTTAATTTTTAAGGACAAAATGAGGATCTGAAGTAGGAGATTTTAGAAGGAACATGTGGAGTTGACAGACAAAGAAAGAGAACATTAGCCTGGCATGGATGACTTATGTATCACAAGTTACATATTTTAAGTAAATGTTCACTGGATCATTTAACTTGGCATTTATAACTTGTGTCAAAAATAGAAACTTTGTTCATTGTGCAAGGTATGAGACTTATCATCTTCTATGGAGAGATAGAGAAAAACCTCATCTCGGCAAGAGCAGAAATCTGCCAAACTTCTTTGACTTTGAGAAGGTTACAGACAAGGTTGACAGTGTCAATGCATGCAGCATGATTTATCATGAGCTTCAGAAGGCCCTCAATAAAGTTCCACATGACAGCCGTCCATTGAAGGCAAGAGCTAGGGAGATCCAGGGTAGAGCATGGGAGTGAATAAAGAACTAGTTAAAAAGAAAAAAAAAATCTGAGGACAGAAATGCTGCTGACATGTTGAGCTACATTGCCTTCCAGTAAGTTTGATAATGGCTAAGCTTTTTATATGATTGTGTTAGTTTTGGAGTTGAGAGCGGCATCTCAAAATGTTTATTGTGATAGAATTGCAGAAACCAGAAAAACTAGGTGCTTAATAGCCTAGATAAGATTAATTTCAAGTTAAACTGCCCCTAGCCTGGTTATGTTTTTACAGATTGCCGCAGTATTTGATCAGGAAGGAGGCAGAAAATAAACAGTCCCAGTGAACCAGCAAGTTGGCTTTTTAAACACTAGAAATAACTTCAACAGCTAAGATGGAGCTAATGAACCTCAAGATATTGAGGGAACGTATATTGGGCTAGAAAGCAGGATACCTGAGTTCCATCCAGCTGTGAGCACTTTGGAGCCAACTTTTAATCTATGAATGAACAAATTGGAGCAAATAATTTCTGACTTTTATGAATAAGCTTGCATGATAGTGCGATGATGACGATGGCATAAAAGGTTTAGTATTGACCTTGTGCGGCCAGGGGATGTAGGGATGTCTGGATAATTTCATTTCGCACTTACATTAGAAAGAGACCCCCTCTAGTCCCAAATCCATATAAACTGCACATAATGGAAATAATAGTGAAGGAAATGCCAAGCATTTTCTGTAAATTAAAGTTGTTTTTACTAAATTATTGGGCCATATTTTCTCGATGTGTGCTCTCAAACAAATTAATACTACTTGCAAGAAGAAAAAAAAAGGAGATGCAAGTGTCTCAAATATATTGGATACATAAAAGCTGGAGTATGCATAATCGTCTTGCAAGAGTTCTTAAATCTCTGTATATAAACTGTTTAAAAGTAAATTAAAATTATTCCTTAATGAAATACAAATCTGAAGTCACTTGAATAACTAATCATTTTATGACCCATGCAGTGAATTTTTAATGCCTACTTCTACCTGATTATTTTAGATATGTCTGTGTTGTAAATTAAAAGCTACATAAATCATTAATGTGTTGATACAGATCAGTGAACTGCTTACACTATATGTGATTCCTTAGGACATACAATGTCTGATTCACCTCCCTCCCTTTCAATTATATAACTGCCAGGCGCTTTTCCTCTGTTCATCTTCTGCGAGGTCTTATTTGGTAGAACTGCATGCCAAAGCTTTTATCACCTTCCCAACATAGTCTGATGCTTGCAATCAAAGGGGTCTCACAGTGTAAAAATGAATAGGTCCAAAACCCAATAATGTGGAGATAGAATTCTATGAAGGGATAGGCTTTTCTTCTTCTTCTTTTTTTAAAATCCGTGTTCCCAGGAAACTGTAGCAAGGAAGACATAACCTCTGTACTTTTCTTAGATCAGTATACCCTCTTTACCTTCCTTGAAAATGTCATGTTCTTTCTGAACCTTGAGTTACAGAGTTCCTTTTGCCTTGTAGAAGGGTCCTCATTGTATCCCTCCATCAGTCTCATAATTATACTTCCTTTAGAAGCCAGCTTAGGATCTGAATCATCTATGATACTGATTAAAGCCACCTATAATTAGAGGAAGTTCAATCCACGTCAGAGTAGTAGTAAGTTTATAAAGTTTCCACTATGAGACACTATGAGACATTATTTCTTTGAGATAAAGATGAACACGATACAGCCACTGTCATATAATGGTGAATAGCAAAATATTAAAAAAAAATAGTCAAAAAGTGGTATGTGCCATGAAAGAACATCAAAGAAATTATTACAGGTATTTAATCAAGTAACAATTCATAAAGAATTCAAAGGACGAGTAAGGAGTAAACACTGATATATGAGGGGAGTCAAAAACAAAACAAAAACAAAACAAAAAAATGGAAAACCCAACAAAAAAATAAAAATTAAATTCAGGTTAAAGCAGGAAGTCAGGTGGTCAAATGTGACTCTAGGGCAGGACTTATAACATAAAAAAAAAAAAAGTTTTGGTTTTTTTTTAAAAGATTTTATTTATTTATTTGACAGACAGAGAGCACAAGTAGGCAGAGAGGCAGGCAGAGAGAGAGGAGGAAGCAGGCTCCCCGCTGAGCAGAGAGCCCGATGCGGGGGGGACTCAATCCCAGGACCCTGGCATCATGACCTGAGCCGAAGGCAGAGGCTTTAACCCACTGAGCCACCCAGGCGCCCCAAGTTTAAATTTTCAAAAGTTGGTTTGAAATACACTGAAATATCCCAGATATTGAGGTTTATAATTTTTTTAATCTGAAAGGTAAAATGGTTATTCAAATTTTTGAATAGAGAACTAACTTGGAACAACTGTGGAAGGTGGGTGAAAGGGATTAGACCAAAATGATAAGACCACTTAGACTTAGAAACAAATTATCCACTCCATTTTCATTTGACATTGCCTGATATATACCAGATTCTAGGCATAGTGCTGAGTAGTTAAAAAAAAAAAAAAAAAAAGTGCCCTTACATTGAATGGAGCTTCATTCAAGTGGATGGAAATGAACATTATAAACAAGTAATAAATAGATAATTTTTCTAGTGATAGTAAGAAGAAAAGTAGTGAAGGGAGCATACTTCCCTTGGTTTGCTATTTTGGATAAGGTGGTCAAGGAAGGCATTCCTGAAATCATTTCACTTGAGCAGAGGCATTAACTGAAGTGCAAAAATAAGTCATGCAGATATGTAGAAAATTTTGGTGCTTGTTTAAGGGGTATCTAGTTTTCTTCCACAGTATACTCCTAATTCATTTGATACAGTATATGTTCTCTTATCTCTAATGTGTGTGTGTGTGTGCACGTGCGTGTGTGTGCGTGTGGCAGAGTGACTAGTGCATTGTTGGTAATGTAACAGGAAGCATATTATGGTAGGCAGAAAAAGCATTCTACCATGAATTCAGAATCCTTGGTAAGAAAGGGAGTTTCCCAGAATTGCCTACAGCCCTTTTGCTCAGAATTGTATAAGAAACTTTAGCTATTGTGGAAAGCCGCCAGACACCTTGAATAAAGGAAGCCAATGATAAATTTCTTTCCAGTAAAGTGAAGGAAGGTATAACCTCTTTAATGAACAAAAAACATAAAAAGTATTTTTTAAATGATAAACAGAAAGGAAGGGAAGTGAATTATAAGAAATTATGGAAAAAGGGGAGGTGAGAAAGAAGAGGGGGAAGTAGGATAACATGGAAGGAGTTTAGAAGAGAGAAAATTATTAGGGAATTAATGATAAATGATGTGAAAGATAATGAAATGGATGGAAAGCCATAGGAAAGTAGGGCCAGATTCCTGCTTCTAGATACTGGACATAGGTATTCAAATAATCTGTCTTATTTATTTGAAAACTGGTGTGTGAGGACTCATGCAATGTGAAATCCTCAAGAATTTTAGTTGATATTATTGGAACCTTTACAATAAATAGGTATTTTTATCAGGGATACTGCAACTCAAAATCACACAAGAGAGCTATTTGGGGCAAGAGCAAAAGACAAAAGGAAATCAATAACAAATTGCTGCCGCAAAATTGTGTTTTGAATTTTCAGACTGGCTAGAGAGTAAAGAAGATATTCCAGACAGGAGGAAGCCACAGATGGGACAGCTAAAAAAATTGCATATAAACTCTACCCAATAACTTACCCAACAATTATACTTTACTGTGTATGGGCAGAGAATATTTTAGGTTACCTGGCAGAAAACAACATCAAGAAACCTGAAAAAAAAAAAAAATGGCGCAAAATTCGTTTGATGTTCACTACTAAGAGATAGTCTTTGTTATGTTAGTCAAACAAAATTAACTGTAAGAGAACTAAAATAATTTCCCTTCAGAAAAGAAAAAAAAATTCCTTTCAGAAAAGTAAAGAAAAAGAAAATAAATGTCACAAATTTGTCAATCATATCTACTAGAAAACATACAAAACATTGCTGCACATAGTAAAGAGAAAAAACAATCAATAGATGCCAACTAGAAGATGACAAAGATAAGATGACAACTATAGGAGACAAAGATTTTTAAAGCCACTATTAAAAATATGTTAAAATCTTAAAGGAAAAGTATTTCCTTTCAAATCTAAAGGGAAAGGAAAATTATGAATAAAGAAGAGAATATTAGAGAAATAAAAATGGTAAAAACAAACCATATTAAAATTCTAGACATGAAAATTATAGTGTCTGAAATAATTTCATGATGGACTTGACTGCATGTTGAATGCGAGAATAGAGAAAAACCAACATTTAAGAATAATAAGGTTAGCACAGTCTCAGTGACCTATGGGACAGTATCACTCAGTCTACACAGAGGAAAGAAACATACAACAAGGAAGCTCTGCTCAGACAGAGCAACCATATTATTTCTTTTGAAATGTCTGACTTTGAGGACAAGTGTAATTAAATTAAGAAGTAATGTAACATTTGAAAGTAGGATCAAAGACCGCTATGCAAAAAAGAAGGGGGAAAGGAGAGTTCAGGTCAGATTTTTCTTGAGTCTCCCAGGCTGATAGATATGTTTCCAGAGAGAGGACAAGATCAGCTGCTTGTAAAGGGTATCCATGGCTTCCTTTCCAGGGAAAAGCTGATCCAAACAACCACACTGATGTCTTCGTCTTCTTCACGCTGCACTCACCATGGATCACCTGCTTTTCAAGTACCTTGTGTTGGGAGGAAAGTAGACTATATTTTCTGTAACTATGGTTTTCACAGTTCTGCCATGAATCATAAAATTATATATATTCTATTTAGATAGGGTTTGCTTTTGGATGAAGAAGCCCTGGATCTTTAAGCCAGAATATTGCCAGCCCCGATCTCATAAATATGATAGTATGTGCAAAGTTTGGCCCAGATGGCCTTCCACCTCTGTTTTGCTTTATTAGTTTTCTTCTCCCATCTTTTCTAGAACCTGACAGTGCATTAGTGCTACATTTCCTGTTGTCACCACGAAAACAAACTCACTCAAGCATTGCTCCAAACCAGTTCGATCTAATCATGAATTACTAACCTAGGATTCATGGTTGGGCTTCAAGTATTCTGTGACTCCCCTAAAACTGGGTCAACACTTTGTGTTTATTTGTCTGGTAGTGAAGCCTGTAGCTTATTATCTGTGGTAGTGAGGATACTTGGTGCTTGAGAGATGGGTTCTGGAGTTGACTGCGTGGTTCAAATCACAGCTGCATCCTTTACTAGCTAGGTGATCTAGGGCAGGTGACTTCATAGGTGCCATATCAGTTTTCTCAACTCTAAAATAGGAATAATAACAAGTACCTCAGAGTTTGATGTGAAGATCATGTTAATATGTGGAAAGTAATTAGAACAATGGCTAGCAAATGGGAATCTCTAAATAAGTGTTAGTTCTTTATTTTTATTTATTTATTTTTTTAGTGTTAGTTCTTTATTGTACTTTTATTTTATTAATATCTTACAGGGATCCAAGGTGAATAAATAGTTGTAAGTCACAGATTTGAATGGAAAAATAATCCATTCATTCCCCAAATGTTACTTAAGTTCCTAATAGATGCAAGGGATTGAGATTGAGAAAATAACTTGTGCATTCCTTTTAAAGCAAGTACCTATGTATCATCTCATTTTATTTCCAAAACTTCTGGAGAACTGGTAGCTTTTAATCCATTTAAAGGAGGGAAATGTCTTGAAGACAATGCACTGACTTCCCTTCCTCCCAGCAGTCAGTTATGACAGAAGCCTAAGGTTTGTTTTCCCTGTAAAAGATTTGAATGAGGGGGTGCCTGGCTGGCTCAGTCCCTTAAGCATCTGCCTTTGGCTTGGGTCCTGATCCCAGGGTCCTGAGATCAAGCCCGGCATCATGTTCCCTGCTCACTGGGAAGGCTGCTTCTCTCTCTCTCTCTGCCTGCCAATTCCCCTACTTGTGCTTGCTCTCTTTCTCTCTCCCTGTCAAATACATAAATACAATCTTAAAAAAAAAAAAAAGATTTGAATGGTGCTATTAAGCTTTGATGACAACAGTGAAGAACTTTCTAATGTAGTAATTTAAGAAGATAATGGAAAATTACTAATAAGAAAAATACATTGATTATCAAAAACTTCCTGCGTGTCTATTTTATTTTAGTATTTTGTTTTATTGTATTTATTTTTCTGTGTGTCTGTTTTAGATTAACCACTCTCAGAGGCAGCATGAGGGATGACTCGGAATGAGATCATTCTAGTTATGTCAGAATAATGACATCGCGTGTGCATGCACGCACACACACAGCGATTGGTAAAGACAATAAAAAAACAGTTGAATTACAGTAAAGTCACAGTTAGGTTGATGAGGACATTCTCTATAGAAAAACACTTTTTATCTGTATTGTGTAGCCTGGTGAATGCCTCTTTAAACCTCTTGAAATGTGCTTCTGGGCACAGAGTCGGTAGAGGAAGATGGAGAGGTAAAGGGAGCCCTGTAAGGCACTGCTTTATGGTACTAATTCACCTATTGCTCATTCCAGGTTCTGCACCCGCATTCAAAAAGTGAAATATGAAATTCATATTAACTGACATCCTATAACCAAGAGAAAGGAAGAGGTGAAGGAAAAAGGAGAGAAAGATGGGGAAACTAGGAAGGGAAGGAAGGAAGAAAAAGGTTAAGAAAGGTAGGAGAGAAAAAAGGAAAGGAAGATAGGCAGAGAGATTCAAAGGAAGCAAGAAATCAAGAATGGAGAGAAAAATTATAATCCAAGGGTATTCAAACAAACACTTTTGGGTTTTTTTGTTCTTGTTGAGTCTGTTTTGCAAAACAAGTTATAAAGTACATTGTTTGCCCAAGTTTCATTGTAATGAAGTTTAAATGGATTGGTTATCAATATAAGAGATCTGAATCTAGAAATCTAGCAAGTGTTCAAAGGTGAGTGAGAAGGTGCAGGGCTTTTGTTTGTTTGAAGTAATGGTTCTTTGATTTGTTTCAGAACTGCTGTGGATTCTACTTCTTTAGTCCTGGGCAGGTCTGTGCTATTTCTAGAAGACTCTTGCTTGTTGTAGTCAAGTGAGAGTTCAGGGTCATCAGGAAGGCCAATTATGATCCTCCCTTCCCTTCTGTCTGCATTCCCATACCACACCTTTGTTCCCCGCCACACATCCCACAGCCCCTTCCGCCAGCATCCCAGTGGGCTCCTGCCTTTAAGCCAGCCCCAAGAGAGATGGGTGAGGCTCAGGATGGGCTTAGAGAGGAAGGGCCACAGCGGCACTCACCAGTACCGGGGAGAATCTGCTCTTCCCCAGCTGTTTGATGTGTGACCTTGCTGCCTGGTCGGGGATGTGTTTCTGCCACTGATACATATTTGTATTTTCGATCAAGGAATTTCTCCCTCTTGGGTGCTTAGATCGTGGCTGACATGGGGTACAGGGGCATCTCAGTTTCTGTGGAGGATTGCTGGGTTTTTCCTCATGCTGGGAAACAAAAGCCTACTGGCCTAGCCTTTAGGGAGCCCAAAATGGGTGCAAGAGCTTCACATGGAAAGGAATGAAGAAGTCCTGGCTAGAAGGAAGATCCACTGCCATGGGCCTTGGTGATGGTCAGGCTGACCTTCCTTCCTGTCTTAGTTTCATCACTGCTAAAATGGGAGGCCCCACGACTGCTTCCTGAACAGGTTCCGTAGGCAGTTGGGGCAGACATGATTATCCATTTCCTGGAACCTTAGCAAGAAATGGGGGAAGTGAGTTAAAATCCTCAGAGAGATCAACAAGTGCTGCATTTTCCCTCTTTCTCTGTTTCTCATTCTCTCCTTTATTCCTTTTGTGAGTCTATCAGTCTTACTTCTGTGGTTGTCTTTACAAAGTATGGATTGGGCTAGACGTTGTACTAGAAACTGAACACTGAAATTTGAATGATACATGAGTCCAAAACCAAAGAGGTAGAACTAAACAAAATATATATATATATCCATTAAGGAAGATTTCAGGGTGAACCTAGGAGGCCTAGGCAGCCTGGAGCAACAGAGACATATTGTCTTTCTGTTTTATCACTGCCTCAGCCCTTTACCAGTCTACAAAATAAATTATTTTAATTAATTAATATAATTAATTTTTAATTAAAATTATAATTTAATTATTCATTATATTTATCTAATTAATTATTTTATGTAATTTCTTTGAATTAAAAAAAAAACTAAACCATGTATAAATCTGTAGAAACACATCAAACACAGTGAGACTCTGGCTATGATGAGAAGCCATGCCTGTTTCTTTTGAGAAGTTAGGTCTAACAGAATAGATCCAGATGCATTTCTTTTCTTACAAAGAAAAGTAATTCCCAAGTCTTCACACATTATTGTGTTGCATAGGTGTTTACTGTCACAAGGGATCCTGCCCCTAATCTTCTAGATAAAACGTTTTCTTAAATAAGTTTAATCCTGTGGAAGGCATAGCATAGTAGCCCTCAAAATGGTGTGACCATTCTAGAAATTATAAACCCAATATGATGATTGTGTGTGGGGGAGGAGGTATGTTAGCCTCAGGCATCCTAGATAAGGGAGTAGAATGTTAAATAGTTTAAATGGGGTAAAAATTTTCTGAGGTGAAGGAAAATGAAAGGACTTCTTTGGAAAAGGGTGTGGTAGAGAATTAGAATATCTAATCAACGACATGTTATTTTATTGTATTTCCATCTCTCCTTAGACATTTGGGTTGAGCCAGCCTGATCCAGTCTGCAGACATCCCCTGTTGCTTTGAGGGCCAGTGCTCTGGACACCGGAGCTACCTGTTGCCTGGCATCTAGCCCGTCTCCTCACTTGGAAAGTGGCAGAGCCCTATCTGGGAATTCCTGAAAAGCTCAGATTTCATCTTGATACTTCTCAGTCTGATAATACAAAAACATGGAGTAAGTCTTCTATTTGGAAAAAAAGTTTGTAAATTGTTTGTAAATACTTTGCAAATAGTTTGTGAATTGTAAAATAGGTACTATTTAAATGCACTTGAATACACTAGTTCTCAAAATCAACAGGACTCATTATTGTTTTCTTTTCCATCAATGATACCCCTGCTGTGTCATGGAAGAACAAGCACCAGAGAGTCAGAGGGACTTGGGTGTAAAGTAGAATGTCCCACCAGAGAGTTGTGTGAACTCACCCAGTTGCATATTTTCTAAGCTCTGGTTTCCTGATCTGCAAATGAAGGCATTGTCTGGGTGCCTTACAGTGTGTTTTTGAGTGGTCTCTGTAGACGTGCCTAATAACATTTTGCCCCAATATTAGATGTCAGTGAATGCTGGATTACCTTTTCCTTGAGATGACCAAGGTAGAAGGAAACAGTGTCTACTCTGTGGATTCTTCTCTGTGCTCTGCACTCAGTTTTCTCCGGCTAGGCTTTCAGAAATGATGTCTGCATCAAGGAAAGTACTAACAAGGGGAAGGAAGTAGTTCTAGGCTTCTCAGAGTAAACCACACCTCTTCCTGAACAATAAGGGGAAGCAGAAAGTGAAGATAATTTTCTGATTTTTGTAGTCCACATTTCTAATATTTGAAAGCCATTAGGAGTTTTGCTTTATTTTGATTCACTTACATGGTTATGCACCTTGAAATAACTAGTTAATAGTTTATGTGTGTGTCTGTGTATACAGAGCTTATGCAAAATGCTGAAAGCAAACTAGTTGAAGGTAGATTAAAATTAGAAAAGTGTTCTAAGTTACTGGTATTACTGACAGAGTATTATAAACTCTCCATTATAGATTTAAAATCTCTGATTTTCTCATTTCCAGTCTTTTAAAATTCAAAATTATATCATATTTTTGCTTGCGGGGTGTCCTATCAATAAGTACAGCCTTTCACATTGGTTTCTTATTCTGTTCCTCCACATCTGGTTGGTTATGTCCTCAATTAAATTGCATTCTAATTTTTCTTATAATAGTAATAATAATACAACTTTTTCAGATCAGATAAAACCTCCCCCAGGAGTTGTTTCTCTTATATCATGGCTAAAGTGAAGCTCATTCTGAACAGTCAATAATTATTTGAACCTACTATATTTTACTCATAAGGCCTAAAGCTCATTAAAAAAAAAAAAAAAGGGAGAAAGAAAAAAAAAATGAAAGAAGGGAAGAAAAAAATTCCTGACATTAAAAAATGTTCTCTACTGAGAGATTGGCAAAAAAAAAAAAAAAAAAAAAATCATTTCAAAGTAGCATTTCTCTCTTCTATTCATTCTTGAACAAGCACTAAAACATCTGTGCATACAGACATTTTTATTCAACTATATGGCATTATAATTTGGACCATTTAAATAATGGGGATTTGGGGGGGGTATGGTTGATTTTGTTGTGTTTGTTTGTTTTTAGTGAACACAAGAGAACATCTATACCTACATGAATATTATTTCTTTTAGTCAGTCTTTAATATGATAGGCTCATTTATTCCAAATCTCCTATTTGTTTATTTACTTATTTACTTACTTATTTTTTGTCTTGGAAGCAGTCAACTCTCAAGAATTACTTGATGCCAAGAAGAGAGATACCAAGTTTTAGATCTGTAAGGGACAATAGAAATGGTGTTAATAAAGTACTTAATCATATTGTGGGTAAATACTACATTTGACCAGAAATCCAAATAAACATGAGCATGAGCAGTATGAGAGGAAAGGATAAGGTCATGGGTGGGGAGAAAAAAGTGCACTTGAGCTGGGCTCTGAAATTCAGCTGCAACTAAGAAGTAGACTAAGGCTACATGAGCAGGATTTAGTAAGTAACAAAGGTAGGAGGAAAAGAATGACTGAAGGCCCTTCTTAATGCATATATATATATATATATATGTATATATATGTATATGCATATATATTATATAATTAATATATTATAATTACTTATATATATAAAAAATATATATATATTTTTGTTTGTTTGTTTATTTGAATCATGCTGTGCATAGCTCCCTGAGAACATATCCATGTCCAAAACCAAATTGAGCCAAGGATCAGTGTTAGTAAGCAATTAGAAATAGACGGAAGGAGAAACAGACACTTGATCACACACTTGTCTCAGCAGGTGGTTTGAAAAAGCAGGAGTGGTCTGTGTAGGTAGTGTTTCACCAATTCATAGGCCCTTGCCTCTCCCTCGATCTTTATTGTATTTGTGATGGTTAATTTTATGTGTCAACTTGGCTAGGCTGTGGTGCCCAGTTATTTGGTCAAATACTATTTAGATGTTGTTGTGAAGAATTTTTTTTTTAAAGATTTTTTTTTTTTTTTTATTTGACAGACAGAGATCACAAGTAGGCAGAGAGGCAGGCAGAGAGAGAAGAGGAAGCAGGCTCCCTGTCCAGCAGAGAGCCTGATGCGGGACTCGATCCCAGGACCCTGGGATCATGACCTGAGCCGAAAGCAGAGGCTTTAACCCACTGAGCCACCCAAGTTCCCAGTATTTTTAAAATGTGAGTAATATTTACCTCAGTAGACTTTGAGTAAATCACATTATCCTCCATAATATGAGTGGGCCCCATTCAAACAGTTGAAGGCGTTAAAGCAAGGATGGAGGTCCCCAGAGGGAGAATATATTCTGTCTCCAAACCACCTTTGGACACAGAGACAAATCTTATAATTTCCAGTCTCCCAGTTTGCCCTGAATTTGCCAGCCCCCCAACAACTGCATGAGCCAATTCTTTAACAATTCTCCCTCTCTCTCTCTCTCTCTCTCTCTCTCTCTCTCTCTCACACACACACACACACACACAAACACACAGTAGCAGCCCTGAGATGGAAGTGCTGGGGGATCTGTGTCTATAATCCCATCTTTTATATGGGGACCACCTTCCATGACAATGTGAAGTCTAGAAACATCAAAGGCCAATTCTAGGAAACAGAATATCTCCAGAAGGTACTGGTGGAGGTCTGGTAGGAGCTGGCCAAGGGTTGAGTGAACATTTGGAGAACAACGCCACCTGGCACTCACCCTGGAGTATCTGACTTCCTCTGGGGAGCTGCAGAGCGTAATGACTTCTAGGCTCCTACAGTGTGTCTGTCTCTACCTGTCCCTCTCTTTGGAGTACAGGGTTTGGCATCTGGAACCAATATCTTCGGTGAGGAGCATCCCAAGCATGTGAGAGTAGAACAGTAGCTCAGGTCGCTGCTCCACTCCCTGGCCCAGCTTTCCCCAAGCAGGATTTCAGCTCATTAACTACATTGCATGAACCATCTTCTCCTCAGTTGTGATCCCTTTTCTGACCTCACCCTCACTGAATTAGAAACCCATTTTCAAGTCAGTTGTTGACTGTGGTTTCAGAGGTTGACTGAAAAAATAGGGAAAGGAAGGGTGTCAGTAAAGGGAGAGGAGGAGGATGCAAAGGAATAGGGAGATGTTTAAGCAGCAAAAGCTCCTGAGCAGGAGGAATTAATGGGGTTAATGTGATGATTGAGGCCACACCTTGAAGAACATTCTTAATGTTCTTCATTATGGGTGGTGCTACCCATATGGGTAAGTGCTACACTTACCCACTTCTGTGCGAGTTAACAAAGGGTTTCCTCACCCAGGAATTTAGACATCTGTGACTTCAGGTCAGTGGGCTGGAGAATTGAGTTGAATATTGCAGAGAAAAAAGGGGAAGTTTGGGATGTTTTGTTTGATTGTGTCCGAGGGGTGGTAAAGGAGAAGAAAGAGCTGTAACTCTGCCTTTTGTTACAGTGGTTGTAATAGCCAAACAGTGTGAAGCTTAGGATAAGAGAATGAACAAAGGTGCCCAGGGTGATGGTCTGAATACTTCAGGTTCAGCATCAAACAAAGCTGCTGGGAGACCCCCAAAATTAGTTTGCTGCTTATAGAAAGGTGGCCTCTGTTGATTTTTTTTTCACATATTACTTCATGATTTGTTCTCGATCAAGAATTGATGATGAAAATATACCTGTTAACTAAGTTCATTAATTTATTCACTCAGTAATAAGACCTACTATAAGATAAAATTTATTTGAAAATTCTGAGGAATGTTGTTTCCCTAGTCAGCCTGACATTCTGCATCCCATGCTGTTTGAAGACTTTATTGGGTACTCAAAAGACTTTGAATGGATATTTGTCTGCTTATGTAATATTCATTCATTTATTCATTTACTCACTTATCTATCAAACATTTACATATTGTTTGCTGCATGCCCCAAGCACTGTGGTGATGCTGAGAATTAATGTCTGGTTGGGTACATGCCATTATGTGGGTACACCCAACTTTCCATAATGAATATGCTCCTGAAAATTGGTGTGCAAATTGAGTCATATTTAAATGAACTAACAGAGCCTGATGTTTAAGGGGAACCCTGAGGAAAATCCTTTTGTTATGTAGAGAACCTTTTTGTAATGAAAATTATCATATTCTAATGTGTCTGCTCTGTAAACCTGCATTTCCATATGCTAGCTTTTCCTAAATAGGAGTACCACCTGTATTTTATATTCCCAGTTTGTAGGGGTAGTAACATTTCAATTGGCTGCAGTCTTAAATTAATCATTTTCTTTCTTAACATTAAAAAAATGTTGAATGGCCAAACACTCATCAAAAATGTCAAAAATGTTTTCATTTTTGAAAAACTACTCTAAATGTTGAAGTGGCTTGATTAGGTTAGAGTGGTTTTTATATCATTTTCTATAACCACTTAACTTAAGGGTAACTTTTAATGACATCCTACCAAGAGCTTATAGAATTTTAAAGCAATCAGGACTTTTTCCTTCCAGTATAGCAAGAAGAAAATTAAACCAATTTATGCTACATAGAAGCCCTTACACTGTGTTCTATATTTATGTTATTAAGAATATATGATATCATTTTTTAGCCATATGATGTTAGTTTATATTTGTAAATCACTCTATAGTTTTTCAGAGTGTTCCAATGGGTATCTGTTTTGAAACTTTTCTAGCAAAAACCTGGCATATAATTTAGTTTCCTGTTCTAGAAATTAAGGTATAAAGTTATCCACAGTTCTTAAACTAGAACTCATTTTAATTTTCATTTCATGTTTGAGGTTCTATTCTCTTTGTGTCATAAGAAGAATTAGGACCAGAGGTAGAAGAGAAGCCTTAACTCCACTATTTAATTATTTTTAGTTCAAGGAGAAATTTGAAGTGACCACGTTCTCATTATATAATGCATATAGTAAGTCTATTTGTCCTACCCTGCGGAGAAGGATCCTAAAGGAACCACTCTCAGTTTGGGAGTTTGGGATAATGCAAAAGGGTTCCTGTTTCTCCATACCCTCACCTATAATTTTAATTGTTTTTTTTTTATTATAGCTATTCTACTAAGTACAAAGTGGCAGCTCATTGTGGTTTTAATTTGTATTTCCCTAATGACTGATAATGTTAAGCATCCTTTCATGTTCTTATTTGCCATTCACATACCTTCTTAGGTAATACGAACAAAGGATTCTCTAAAATGCTCTTCACTCTCCATATAATTAATAATTTTTTATAATGCGGAACATACTACCTGATGTAAGAGAGTCCTAATTCTTGGGGAAATGTTGTAACCTCAGCTTTTTATCTATCTACATGGGTGGAAATAGTTGAGTCCATTGGAGTGGAGACACAGGTTCTTTTTTTACCTAAAATTATCCCTCATGTCCTTCAGCATAAAGGTAGGGAAGAAAGTGTGACCAGTCCCTTCATAAAAACCTATATGTTCCTGTTAGAGTGTGTATGGACTCTATTTCCATTTCACAGAATTTTCTGGCATTTTGGGCATGCTATGGAGAGGACCAAGGTTCGTAAAAAGACTTGATACCTGGAATTCCACTTAGCACCACTCTGTCTCAATGAAATGTTCATAAACTGACATATACACTGAAGAGAGAACAGCCTAAAATACCCATTTCTGAATTCATCACGTTGTTAACTTTTGCCTTTTGGGCAGAACAGAACATTTTCTTTCTTAATTAGAAGATAAAATTCCTATTCATCTAAAGAGAGGTCTCATCTCACACAAAACCAAGGCACAAGTTTCCCTGGAGTACTTTGTGTGAAGAGAGAGAGAGACCAACATATCAGCTGTTTGATTTTACAGGACCTATCCTAGCCTGGACAGCGAGTTTTGTTTAATATTAAATAAAGCCACAGGCTTTGCAGGGAACTACTCCATGAGCTCATCCAGGAGTCAGTGCCATTTTCCATAATCTGGCAAATCTTGAGATAACCACAGCATTCTGAATAAACTTTACTTTAAAAAATTGCATAGTCTACTAACAAAATCTAATTCCCAAAAAGGTACTGCATTCATCCTAACCAGCTCCAAGGCAAACAGTGTGATTGGAAACACATTCATAATTCAACATGGTTAAATGCCAAAGGCCGAAGAGATAGCACCCTGCTCGCCAGTGTAGAATGGGATGACATTCATGGTTGATTCAGCTCCTTGCAGCAAGCTATGTAATTGGAGAAACTGAGGGAGGTGACCCCGGCTATGTGTCCTGCCGGTATGAAAACACATTCTTATCAGTCTGGCAAGTGGCCAGTTCGGGAGGTTTTGAATCATAGTAAAAGTGATAAGCCACAGTTTTCAAGATTTTCCAAAATAGTGAGTCTAAAGTGAGAGTGAGGGAGTGGACCAAGAAATATCTTTCTCTCTAGTAACTACAAATACAACTAGGATCTCTGTGGCTCACAAAATTCTTTCCTCTGTGCAGTTTCATTCGAGTCATAGAGTATATGAGGTGGTAATTGTTATATGCATTTTCAGATGAGGAACCTGAACCAAGAAGCAGTTAAATGAGAAGTAGTATAGTCTGGTGGTTTGGAAACAGAGTATTTGGTGTCAGACCTATCTGGTGGGAGTCCTGTCTGTGCTGCAACCCAGAGGAGTGAACTGTGACAAATCACCTAATGGCTCTGTTTTCTTACCCGCAAAATGTTAATTAAAATGGTTACTCTGCCATCAGGTTGTTGTGGGGATTAAATAAAATACTGCATGTAATCCACTTACTTTGGTGGATAGCACAGAGTAAGTGTTTGGTACCTTTTAGCCTCTTCTACCAACTGCTAAGGTCATTCAAGTTAAGGTACAAACTTAAATTAGGACCCACCTACATGAAGGAAATCACATTTACTGATTTTGTATCATAGTTTGTTCCCTTCACCTCATTCTGCCTACTGTCTTGTGTAATACTCTTCATAATAATGAATCAACACAATTACAGTGATCCCCTGGTATGCTTCCAGAATTTTAATGGACACTTGGAAGTTTAGATACAGAATATTTATTCCACCAAAACTTGCAACTTTGTATGGAGATCAACTATACACATACGAGACAAATGTCGTCATAAAGCATGTTAAAGACTCAGGTGAGTCATATTGAGAATAGATGTCATTGAGGTTCAAGAAAAGGAGCCTGATGGGTTGAAATAGGCAAGGATAGTTTTTGTCATAGTTATTTTAATTGTTGTTCTATTGATATTTAAGGATGTGGACACGTTTAAGCTAAGCCTTGAAGTTGTAACTTGGATGAGTGAGGAGGACAGGAATTGCAGGAGAGATAGGATGAGAAAAAGAACAAGTCAGAAAAAACATTGGGGAGAAAGTTAAGAAAAAGAGAAGATGGTGGGCTAGGAGTGGCCACTTCATGTTGAAAGGGATGCGAGACTGGACTCATAAGACTGAGATCAGCAAGTCAAAGGCTTCAATGCTAGTGGTGGTGGGTGCTCTCCCCTTGCCCCTGGTGAGCTGCCATGCGTCTGAGAGTGAACTGGCTTTGGGTTAAGTGACTTGTGCAGGCCTGAAAGAGGCTTCATTCTGTTCACTGTAACTGACATACAAGGAAACAAAATCATCCATACTTTGTACTATACTCTGATTTGATCCTTAGCTAAAGATAAAACTTTTCTGGATGTGCGTGTGTATGTGCGTGTGTGTGTGTACGTTTCCTTCCAGGAACAGTTTTAACTCTGATGCTCCCATTTCTTGCAATTCAGTGTTTATGGAGCTGGCCCCAGTTTAAGGAACAGCTGGGAAGCTGGCTCCCTAGCCTTCAGGCCACTATTGACTACCAGTCTTCCAGCACAACCAGATTAATGGGATTGGGTACAACTATAGTAGGTTGCACTAATTAATCAATTTTATTTTACTTTATATACTTGTAGTTGAAGCTTTTAGATTTAGTATGCAAATTTATGCAAATTAAAATTCAAATACATGCAAACCGATATGCAAATATGTGTCCCTAGATTTGCTAGGGAACAAAAATCTGCTAGCCCTACTGTAAGTTCCTAAAACACAGTTGGGGGAGGGGAGAGAGAACTTGAACTACTGTTGCAGCTTGATCTGCCTTTAATTTGTTAATATATGCAAGTTGAAAATGAAAATAAAAACATGTTTTACTTTAGCTGCTCCTTATGTTATAAAATAGAAAGCTGAAAATCTGCAACAATAACAGGAACAAAATCTGTGAGACTCCTCATTGAGATAAGAATTTCAAAGTTTTATTTATTCCAAAATCATCTGCCTTTAGGCAGCAAGTCTCGTAAGTGTAGGTTTCTTACTTTTAATTGATCGGATTGAAGCTATAACCAAACCCAGAGGAAATGCTCTTAGAGCCCTAAAACACAAGCCCTTACAATATACACTTTGAGTTGTACCTAAACTGCCTAGGAATCCACAGTGGAAACTGGAAGAGTCAGAGGAAAATTAAATAATGAAAAATTACAATTTGATTAATTCATATTGAACAAATATTTTATTTAAAAGATCATTATTTCCAAGTTAAGAGACAGAAGTATTTTTCTGGGAGCATCCAAAGGGAAACTTCCTGAAGAAAAACATAGGCCAGCGACTTAATTGAAAATATATTGCCATAGAGGAGATAGGTATCTGATACTTATAATGTCACATATTACAGTTATTTGCAAGCAGGTCTAATCACTGGGAAAATGGTAAATGAGTGAGCAGTAAATACTAGAATGAGCCGTGGCCCGAGCGTCTGAAGAACTGAATTTACTGCTGGCCCTGCTGCATCAGAAATATGACATTTGGCCATAAAAGCAATCTAGGCCTCAATTTTATCATTGGTAAAATAAGATAATAATAATTGCCTGACCTTCTCAAAAGATTGCCATGCCTTTCAAATGAGAAACAGCAAAGTACTAAACAGATGTTAATTACTTTTTCAAAAGTTTATCTGTGGTCATTGCCACGTTTTCCTTTCTGGGAGGACTTTAAGCACTTGTGACTTGGTTATAGATTCAATTTGATCAATTAAAGATTAAAAAACCTACAAACTTAATGTCTCAAAACAGATGATTTTGTAGTAAGTACAACTTGGAGTTATATTGGTAAGGAGACACAATGTAATAGCATTGTAAAAGGAGACTGTTTCTTAAATTTGTGATCATTTTCACCTCTGTACATTGAGATTCTGCAGTTTATGAATTAACTGGTCCTTCAGACTCCTAGATTCTGTGATCCTAGTGCCCATAGACTCCCATCTTGATATCCACGGCCCTCTGTTTTGTATCTCAGGCCGGCCTGCACTGGGTGGTTTTTCACACCCCTGGCATAGATCTCTCTTGTCAGTTGGCACCAATTCTTAGCAGCATGGTCTTTTTTTCAATTGATTGATGAAATCATTTGCTCTAAAAAATGTTACTTGCTGGAAGTCATTTTTTTAAACTTTATTTATTTACTTATTGGTTGACTATTCACCATGTGAATATTGTTGGATAATCAGTATAAATAAGACATGATCCTGGAACCCAAAAATGTAAAGTCTGGTGGTGGAGAGAAGGCATATGCATGTCTGCCTGATCAAAACTTGCCCTCGCTCACTGGGTGAGAGTAGAAGAGTGTTCTGTGGTCAGGAAGGGAAGGTCTCCAAAGGGTAAGCTCAGTGGCATTTGATTTGGTCATCGAGTGCCAGTATTAGTGTTTCCCGAGAGCGGACTCTCAGGATCGGGCGGCTGCTTTAAGGAAAGGAATCTTGCAAGTACTGTCCAGAGGAACAGAGGTGAGGGCACGCATGTGTGTGTGTGTGTGTGTGAGATGTGCGAGGCACCTTTGCTGTGCCTTAAGTGACAAATAATAAAAGGGTAACGGTGAAAATATCACACACAGGAATGCCATTCACAGGGAGTCTTGCCAAGTGCTTTGTTATGGCAGACGAAAGAAAAATAAGAGGCGTGCATCAATGCAAAGTCTCCAGCCCGTGTTTACTAGTAGAATGGGGTTATCGTTAACGGAGAAATGTACTGATGATTCTGCGATGGGAGGTACTGGAACAAAGAAAATGAACACAGTTTAGAATCTGACTTGCTGCAGAGACCATTTGGCAGACATGTTCTTTAGGGAATAGGAAAAGTGAAAGCGGAGCCTAGAAGAGAGAGAATGGCTTTATGAGCACAGAGGAAATCCTGGATGAGGGTGAGTTCCTGGAGGAAGGTGGGAGGAGGATGGCTGCTGTGAATGTGCCTACATATAGTGGCCAGGAAAAGAGGTGGGCACTTAGCAATCTGGAATTACGTAAGACTCAGTAAACTAAAGTGCTTAGGAAAGAGTTTCAAGAAGGATGAGCTGATGGGCAGTGGGCAGTGTTTTCATTAAAAACGAATACAACAGAGAAGTCAAGCATGAGTCAGTGTGTCCAGCAGTGAGCTGGTAATTGCTGATACATTCTTGATCGAATATTATATGACTATTAAGAGTAATGCTTTGGAAACTATGAAGCAACATGGAAAATTTGTTTGTAATATTAAGTTTAAAAAAGAAGTATAATTGTTTTCAAGAAAACCAGTTGGAGGAGAGGTTGGGAAGGGCAAGTGAAAGGACTTATGTGATGTATCCAACAGTAATTATGTATAATTAGTAGAGATATGAATGATTTCAGTGCCCACCTTGGCATTTGTATTTTTTATCACATTGACTCTGCACCTGAATAATTTTGGTGCTAAGTATTGGTACTTTGATTTTTTTGCTGACAGAATTGACACTTAAAATGAAGCACTGTTTTGCGAAAAGGCCAAATGAAATCCTGGCATGTCCTCGTGGGAAGGAAGATTTGCAGTGGTTCAAACCTAAAATTGCCATTTTATATTGTACCAAGATACTTAGCTTAAGCAAAATATCAGCTTTCATATTCAAATAATGATAATTCACATTTTATTTGCTTTATATTTATTTAAACAATTTGTTTTGATTTCATTATCATATGAGTTAAAAGTATAAGAAGTTGGTACCTAGTTTTACAATTGTGACGGTCCATATATATTTATTTTTCCTTTAAAAAGGAGGTCTTGCATTGCTTAAGTTTGGCTACAGTCCTGGGCTACTGAGGTTTGAGATGTGATTGATCCCAATTGAAATGTGCTGTAAATATAAATTCACTATGAATTTTGAAGTCTTTTTATGGAAAAAAATGTAAAATATCACATTAACAATTTTTTATATTGATTACACATTGAAATGATATTATTTTGGAATACTGAATTAAAATTTTACATGCATTCTTTTTTAAATTTCTTTTAAAATTTATTTATTTGAGAAAGAGAGAGAGTGAGAGCAGGAGTGAGGTGAGGGGCAGAGGGAGAAGCAGACTCTCTGCCAAGAAGGGAGGGAGTCCGATGTGGGACTCAATCCCAGGACTCCGGGATCACGACCTGAGCTGAAGGCAGACATTTAACTGACTGATCCACCCAGGAACTCTAAATTATATGTATTCTTAGAATCAGTTTCACCTCTTTCTTCTTACTCTTTTAAATGTGGCTGATAAAAAAATTAAAATTACTTGTTTGGCTCTCATGATCTTTTCACTAGACAGTGCTGGTCTGTAGTACGTCCCACCTGGCATCTGGACCTGGCTGCCACTGATGACTATTCTGTGTCCACTGACACATGCTGACCCTGTTTACTTGAGTATCAGAGACCAAGAGGGTGAGGGCCCTAAGACTGAGATATAGATGTATACATAGCTTAATGTGTCTTCCTGGTCACAGTGTCTCAGAAGGCACTTCTGTGTATGAATCAAGTGGGGCGAATTCAGTAGTGCACAAAGTATCACTCAGCCAGAAAAAGGATATGGCAGTGAGTTATTTGTGAGTAAAGGATACAGATCATATTATATTAGACATCTGTCATGTGCACTGGGATAACACAAGGGAGGCTATCAGACTTTTCTTTACAATGGTCTCTTGGGAGTATTCCATTCCCTTTAAATATTCAGATTATTGGTTACTGCCCAACTAAATCTAGTCAGTCCTCTGAGGGCATCCTGTTGCCCAGAAAAGCTTTACCCTCTGAAAGTTCCACACTAGTCAGGAACTTGTCCTCTGCACCAACAATTCTGGCCTCATCTTTTATTTAAACACTCCGTGTGCATTAGCTTACTCTTTAGCCAACCCGTTGTCTGATGCCTTGACTCCTCCAGCACAGAACTGGCTTCTTGTGGTGGCCACTCAGTAATTAAATTGAATCAGATGTGCTCTTTAAATTGTGAGAGTTCATGTTCACACACACACACACACACACATTTTGCAAGAAATAATATATGTGCATATGTAATATCAGTTGATATGCAAATGTCTATTAAGGTAATGTACTTGAGAAACAGAAACATTTTATTCCACTTTTCATCACTCAGATTAATTCCTCCACAGGCATAAGTATTCTACTTCCTATAGGTTATAAAAAGTGCTGGTAAAACAAATTATCTTCTTAAATGGGTCTTCCTTGGATAAGCGGAAGGTGGTTACTCACTGTGTACAGCTCCCTTAGTTTTATCCAGAGTTTTATCCAGAATCACTACAGTTTACTCTAATAAAAGATTTTGATTTTGGACAAAGGCCAGGAGTACTTTAAAAGTAACAACAAAACAAAAGGACCATAGCAAGTTAAAAAAGAAAAGAAAAATAGCACAACATAGTATTAAGGTCTGTTAATCCCCTCAGATATGTTTATTTGTTTATTTGCTTTACAAATGGGTACCACCTTAGATATTGTTTTTTCCATAAAACCAACTATAAGCACTTTTTTTGCAGGAAAGCTGATATTGGATAAAAAAAATTCTGAAAATGCTCTTGCAAATCAATTTCTAATGTTTTTGGTATATTCTAGAAGGAAAAGGGTATCTTGTATATTAGTCTACCTGGACTACCATTACAAAATATCACTGGGTAGTTTAAGCAATAGCAATTTATTTTCTCACGGTTCTAGAAGCTGAGAAATCCAAGATGAAGATGCCAGCCAGTTCAGTTCCTACTGAGAACTCTCTTCCACGCTTGCAGATGGCCACCTTCTCATTGTGTCCTCACAAGACAGAGTTTTCTTCTTATAAGGATTGGATGACCCTATTGGATTAGGGCCCCACCCTTATAACCTCATTTAACCTTTATCCCTCTTCACAGGCCTTATTTTCCAGTATGGTCACATTGAGGGTTAGGGCTTCAACATATGACTTTGTGGTGGGGGTGAGGGGCACAAACCTCCAGTCCATAAAACCCTACTTAGAAACATTCCAGGTTTAAGGATGAGTAGCTACATGATCATTCATGTTGTTAAGGTTGAGTGGGTTTACTCCTTTAGCATATTCCCTAAAGATGGCATGAGAGAAATATAGACAATCAGCTTTGACTAGGAGCCAAAGGGTAGTTTAAGATTTAGTCATGCTGGGACGCCTGGGTGGCTCAGTTGGTTAAGTGGCTGCCTTCGGCTCAGGTCATGATCCCAGCGTCCTGGGATCAAGTCCCACATCGGGCTCCTTGCTCAGCAGGGAGCCTGCTTCTCCCTCTGCCTCTGCCTGCCTCTCTGTCTGCCTGTGGTCACTCTCTCTGACAAATAAATAAATAAAATCTTAAAAAAAAAAAAAAAGATTTAGTCGTGCCTTCACCACTGTGTAACCCTAGGAATGTCCTTAGGTTCTCTGGCTCTTAGTTTCCTTAACCAGTAGGTCAGGAAAAGAAGGGCAGAGAACGCAGGGAAAGGGGATCTCCTTTATTTCTTTGGAGTCAGTTTGTGTATGTGTTTCAGATGTGTAAGTGTATTTCTAAAAAGACCAGTCTGGTTGCTGAGTGCAAATGAACTGAAAATGTTCAATAGCAGAAGAACAGGGGAACGAAAACAAGTAATAGTTTTCTTGCAGGAGTCTAGATAATCTATGTTGGTAGCCTAGACCAGAGCAATGGCTTCAGATGCTAAGAAAGGAAAAAAAAAAAAAAAATCAAGAATGACGTATACATACTTTCAGTCCAGGCAGTTGGATAGATGATGGTGTGGTTTATTGAGATGGAAAAGACTCATGAAGTGAAAGATTTGAGAAGATAAAGGCGACAAGACACATTGGAGGGGGGAAAAATAGACAAAAGAGCAGGTGGTAAAATGAGTTCAGTGTTCTTGCAATGTCTCAGTATCTACAGTTATTATAGACATGAGGTTGGGAACCAAGAGGCTATGAGTTCAAATCCTAAAACACTAATAGTTCTCTTGCCTTTGGCAATTACTTATTTCTTCTAATCTCACTCCCCTCTTCTGGAAACTATGATAAGAATACCTATTGCATGTGGATGCTTTAAGGATTAAATAATACAATGACTATAAATCACATAACAAATATTTGGGAAATAATAACAAAATATCACAACTTTATTTTCTGTGCCCATTGACAAATTAGATACCCTAAACAAGTATGCCACATAAACAACTAAAAATTCTAAATAAAACATAGGTATGATTTTTAAAAATGCATTTTAAAATGCATACTAAGCTAGCAAAAAATTGGGACAAGTTCAGAACCCCAAAACCAAAATAAAAACTAGGCTCCACCGAAGTAAGTTTCCTCACAAATGTGCTTTTGGCAAACAATGGTGTCTTGAGCTTCCATTTTGATCTTATGAGAGCAGGGGAAAGGAGATGTTGCCCAGAGCCCATGGAAGAAGGGTTATCTATGCCTTCTGCATAAAACTAGAACCCCAGAGGCTTAGAAATAGACCCATTCTGCAGGGATGTGCAGCTAGGAAAAGTTCTCCGTTCCAATTTCATGCTGACAAAAATCCTGAGAATTTGTAACGCCAAATTAACCTTCCTTGAGTTTCTGAATTGTGGTCCAAATTTCATGTGCCTATGTGATCTAAAATAACTCAAATTAGAGTTCTGTTATAAGGTGCCAAGTTGGTTTGGGTCAACTAGCAAAAGCAAAAGTAAATCTTCTGTGGCAGCATGTGTTCAGCCAACTTTGGGAATTCTTACAGATAAACATTCAGAGGACATAAGGTCCAAGTGAAAAATCCTAATCAACTTTATTATTCGTTTTTTGAGTGTTAAGTTTGAGAAGTTCTTTATAGATCTTGGATATCAGCTCATTATGTGTAGTGTCATTTGCAAATATCTTCTCCCATTCTGTGGGTTGCCTCTTTGTTTTGTTGACTGTTTCCTTTGTTGTGCAGAAACTTTTTATCTTGATGAGGTCCCAAAAGTTCATTTTCTCTTTTGTTTCCCTTGCCTTTGGAGATATGTCATTGAAGAAGTTGCTGTGGCCGATGTGGAAGAGGTTACTGCCTATGTTCTCCTCTAGGATTTTGATGGATTCCTGTCTCACATTGAGGTCTTTCATCCATTTTGAGTTTATCTTTGTGTGTGGTGTAAGAGAAGGTTGAGTTTCATTCTTCTATATATAGCTGTCCAGTTTTCCCAGCACATTTATTGAAAAAACTGTCTTTTTTCCACTGGATATTTTTCCCTACTTTGTCAAAGATTATTTGACCATAGAGTTGAGGGTCCATATCTGGGCTCTCTATTCTGTTCCATTGATCTATGTGTCTGGTTTTGTGCCAGTATAATGGTGTCTTGGTGATCACAGCTTTGTAATATAGCTTGAAATCAGGCAACATGTTGCCCCCACCTTTGTTTTTCTTTTTCAACATTTCATTGGTGATTCGGGATCTTTTCTGGTTCCATACAAATTTTAGGATTATTTGTTCCAACACTTTGAAAAATGCTGATGGAATTTTGATCAGGATGGTATTGAAAGTATAGATTGCTCACAAATAAGTAAGTTTCCTCACAAATGTGCACAAATAAATAAAATCTATATTGTATGATATACAAAAAAAAATCCTACTCACCTCTAGTGATTATCATTATTATCAATATGACAGCATAGACATTTTAACAATGTTTATTCTTCCAATCCATGAGCATGGAAATGGGCAGAAGACATGAACAGACACCTCTCCAAAGAAGACATGCAGATGGCTAACAGACACATGAAAAATGTTCATCAACATCAGCCATCAGGGAAATTCAAATCAAAACCACATTGAGATACCACCTTACACCAGTTAGAATGGCAAATATCGACAAGGCAAGAAACAACAAATGTTGGAGACATTGTGGAGAAAGGGGAACCCTCTTACACTATTGATGGAAATGGAAGGTGGTACAGCCACTTTGGAAAACAGTGTGGAGGTTCCTCAAAAATTTAAAAATAGACCTACCCTATGACCCAGCAATTGCACTACTAGGTTTTTACCCCAAAGACATAAATGTAGTGAAAAGAAGGGCCACATGCACCCCAGTGTTCATAGCAACAATGTTCACAATAGCCAAACCGTGGAAAGAGCCAAGATGCCCTTAAACAGACTAAAGAATAAAGAAGATGTGGTCCATATATACAATGGAATGTTACTCAGCCATCATAAAAGATGAATACCCAACTTTTGCTTCAACATGGTTGGGACTGGAGGAGATTATGCTAAGTGAAATAAATCAAGCAGAGAAAGTCAATTATATGGTTTTGCTTATTTGGAATAGCATGGAAGACATTAGGAGAAGAGAGGGACAAATGAAGAGGGGAAATCAGAGGAGAAGATGAACCGTGACAGACCGGGGACTCTGAGAAACAAACTGAGGGGTTTAGAGGGAAGGAGGTAGGGGATTGGATGGATATTAATGAGGGTACATATTGGAAGGAGAACTGGGTGTTAATGCAAAAATGAATCATGGAACACTACATCAAAAACTAAAGATGTACTGCATGGTAACATAATAATAACTAACTAACTAAATCAATAAATAAAATCTATATTGTATGATATACAAAAAAAAATCCAACTCACCTCTAGTGATTATCATTATTATCAATATCGACAGCAAAATATATCTTTCTCAGACTTAGCCACAGATTCCAACACACAGGTGGAACTGTTTTCTTGACCCCACTTTTAGATGTCTCTTTGGTATCACAGATGGAGCATGGTTAAAACCTAACCCATGAGTCCTCCTTCCAGCCTTATCTTCTTCCATTTGCTCTGCCTCAATGTGTTCTGCCTGCAACCATCAAGTTGTACAGGTTAGAAAGCTCTGCCTCATAGTTCATGTAGCACCGCTATCCCACTCCCTCATGGGGCATTATGAAATTCTCTCCAAAAATCTATTCCTTCACACCTGTTCTACTTGTCACTGTACACTAATCATATAGTGAGTGCTAGGTCCATAACACATTTTCAAGAAATATTTGCCAAAGATACAAAAGAAATTCCTGAGGTGTGCAAGATGAAAAACTAAACAAGACATGAAGAATCAGCATGTGACTATCCAGTGACTAAAACAGGGTTAATTAATAGTATAGACTGAGGTTTCTTTATAGAACTGTGTTAGCCGCAGAGTTCGGAAGGCGCTGCCTTGAGGGAAGAGCTTCATTTTGTGCCTCTGAATATTCATAAAACCTGAGTCAATGACTGAATTGATCCCTTATTTAGACTCTCTAGAGAATCACGTTTCAACTCTTCCCTTGATGAGAATTTGCCATTGATACTCTTTTATTTTGGAAGTAGTGGATTCTGTCAGCTATACCTGGAGTTATGATCTGTCTTTTACTGACTTGTTTATAGAAGGAAAGCTCCTTGGGGCAGGAACTTTGTTGATATTCAGCACTGTTCAAGCTAAACTCTTTTCGTGCTGAGTATATAGTGGCACCTTACAATGAACAGCAACAAAAAACATATCAGGTCACCCTAGCTAATTCGTCTGTTTCCATTAATAATTAATTTTAATTTTGTTTAATTAAAGTTATAAAGTGGGCTGAGCTGAAGACACAATGTGATTGGTTTAAACCAAGGAAGCTTCGAGCACCATAGACACCTGAGGTGCTCACAACTGGAATCCTCAAATGTGTTCTTCCTTTATTAATTTCTTGGCAATATTATGAAGCTATGCTTAATTTTATGACCAAATTGCCAAATTTCTTGCAGAAATTTAAACTTTTTGAAGTTCAAAAATAAATAGTTACTTGACTGAAAGATGAAAAACTTTCACCCAGACACAGACTTGGTACTTTACCCGTATTTTCTATTGCCTGTGTCCAGTTAGGAAGAGAGTCACTCCAGAGTCATATTGGGCAGGGTAAGTAGTGGCTGGAATATGTGTCTGAACACTATTGATGGTTTACATTTTAAATGAGATGTGCATGTCTTTATTTATTCCCTTTCTCCCATTGCAGAGTTTTTCATGTTTGTAAGCAAGTGGTCTATTTTCAGACCAACCTATAGAAGTTCCTGCCAAATCTGTACATGGGCAAATACTTTTATGTTTGTGAAGACGTTATCCCTGCAGTCAGAATGATAGACACCTATTTAACTCTCTCTTTGTACTTTCCAAAAGGCTTTTCCTTTCTTACATAAGTTGTTTCAGGAGCATTGCGATATTAATGGATTCATTGAATGTACATACATTCATGGACAAAGAATCATGAAGAAGGTAAGTAGAATTCAAGCAGGCAGTTGAGTTAGTAGTTTGACTTCTGCTCTGTGTGAATCCTGGTCGTTGCTGTAGAATTGCCTCTTGCTCCAGAGAAGCCTCAGTCCAGGGATGTTACTTTTCAAGGTTGCTTCTGTGCTCTTCCATCAATGCTCAGTATGAGAACCCCCATTTGTCTTCTTTCTCTTCTGCCACGGTGCCTGCTCGTGCTGGTAAATATGTTGCCTTCTTAGTCAAATGCCCATTCTGACTTTCTTCCCTGCCAGTCCATTACCTTGACTCTCACCAGTTCCAAACAAACTAGCATATGCAAATACACACACACACACACACACACACCGCACACACACACACAGCCTTGGATGCACAAACAGAATTTTAAGTGTAAGATCCAAATTTCCATTTCATCTTCCAGATACACAAATGAAATAAAGAAGCCCAGAACTTCTCTGTTTGTGTAACACTGATATAGAAAAAGTGAGCGCTTGGACATATAATTAGGTAGCGTTTGGCCTTTGTGAAACCAACCAACTCGTTCAATTAACTGCCTGCGTAGACCCCTTTAACATGTTGTTGTGAACTTATGCAGAAATAAACACTAGCAGAGGCTTTGAGGTGTGGCAGGGAATGAACTTAACCTGACATCACAGCTTTCCCTCTGTGATAACTGGCTGTGTGCTTTCTTCTTTCCTTTGTTTCCTCTCTTTGACAAAAAGAAAAAGAAAGAAGAAAAAGAGAAAATAAAAGAAATTTAAACTAGGTGACCGCTAAGGTCTATTCCAGCCATAATATTCTCTGATTCAATGAGGAAATACTTTAGATTCCCCTACAGATTGGGACACACGTTCCTTGAGAGGCTCTAAATGGATCTGAAGGCCGTTCTCAGAAATAGAGTCTGTATATTCACAGTCCTGCCTGAGGGCAGAGTAGGTCTTTTGCATCTTGAAAGAGGTGATTTTTGGACTAGGTGGCCCTGGAAGCTGACACAGCCACCACCTACACAGTAGTCTATGCAGTGGGCAACTTAAGAGAAAGTGATTCCTGGAGTGTACTCTTTGTACTGAAATTCTTTTTATAAATTCCTTGGTTTTTCAAACCTTGCCCTTTAAAAGAAGCAAAAATAAAACAATAGAACCATAACAGCTGTTTGCCACAGTTGCAAACTTTGGACAGCAAGGCCCTTTTCAAATGCTCTCCAACTGTCTGCTGATTTCCCGGTAGACTTGATCTTAATCACAAGCCTGATTTGGCACAGTGGGTCCTGGATAAAGAGCAAATCTAATGCAATGTATGAAAAGAAGAAGCACCTTGTGCATCTGAGCCACTCCAACTTCTTCACCCCGGCACCCATTTCAACACACTTAACCCTCTTCTTTCAGAGTTCTGCTCTTTTAATTAAGTTAAATTCAGATGATTTGTTTAGCAGCTTAGTAAATACCACATACAGCCCTGGGGATAGAAAGTGATTGTGAAGGCCCCTATCTTCAAGAAGTTCCTAGTCTCTTTGGGGGGAAATAGCTTTACTACAATAACCAGAGTATAGGGTGCTGTCTACAGTGGTCCAGTGATGTAGTCCACATCATGATGGGGTAAAGAAGGAGAAATTGCATTTTCTTGAGGGTAATAAAAGTTGGATTCAGGGATAGGAAGACCATAGGAAAGAGATGATATTTCATCTCAACCACTGAATCAATCAGTTAAATAGAAGGTATTTAATACCTATTAAACACCAAGTCTAATTTTGAAAACAAGGCTTAGCCCGGTCCCTCAAAGAGGTTGCTCATAGAGGTGATTTATAATTTAAAAAATTGTCAAGTTTAAACAGTGTGGCAGCAACTGTGGCAGGTATTTGGGCAGAGAAAGACAGTATTCCAGGCTGGGAAAGTTAGGAAGGATTTATTATTGATAAAGCTGGGGGAAAGAAGAGGCAAAAAAAAAACCCTGGTGTGTATTTACTGGGTGCTTATTCTTTCTAGTGCATGCATGTGTGTCTGTGTGTGTGTGCACGTGTGTGTCTGTGTGTGGGTGCGTGTGTGTGTGCGTGTGTGTGTGTGTGTGTGGTGAGGAAGCATACCTCATGCTATCAAAACAGATGTGAATGACCATGTTGAGAGGACAGTGATGACATTTGTCTGACTGAGGCAGAGAAGTTGGGAGGGCAAAGTGAAGTATAGAATTTGAACTTGGATCTATTTAACAGAAGGGGTGCATTGAAGGTTCTTGAAGGCAGGGCAGGTGGGATCTTCTGGCAGCCGTGTGTAGGAAGGGCTTAAAGTTATAGAGAATGTGGGAAGGCAGGATATGTGGCAATAACCCAGAATCGGAGAATCAGAGTCTGACTAGGCTGTTGGGCATAGATGGGGTAGGAATAGAAGGGAGATATTTTTGCTTGTTTCCTATTTGTCTCAAATGAAATGTAGGTGACTTTTGGCTAGAAATACGAATACTAACATATTTTTATCCTCACCACCTGCTTCTCTTTGCGAGTTTATAGCAATGAAAGATGGCATACAAAAGACAACTCTGAACAAGATGAACAGCTCAATTTTCACCAAGATCTTTTCTTGGGCTTTAACATAGTGAAAGAGAGAGTTGTAAAAGTTGAAGTTATTACAGGGAGAAAAGAGTAGTAACTTAAAACAATGTGTTTGAAATTAACAATGGAAGCTAACATGCTGATCTCCAGGAAACTGATTATTGATGAACCAGGCCTGATTATACCAGTCAGTGCTCAATGTGCCTGACCAGCCTACTCTCAGAGGAATGCGGAGCCAGGCAGCAGGGTACAGTGGTTGGCATTCAGTCCCCAAACCAGCTACCTACATGAGAATCCTACCTCTGTTAAGCTGAGTGAACCTTTGACAAAACCCTTCTGTTAATAAATGAAGGTAATAATAATACTTAGTTCACAGAAGTATTGAAAGGGTTAATACATGAAAAGATCTAGGGAATAGTGCCGGGCATTAGAAGAGCTATGAAATCATAGTTCTTATTGTTATGCTCTTCTTTTACATAGAAGGCATTCTCATGTAGTGCACCTTAAACCTTTTCCTGCTTTTATATGCTCCTCCTCCTCTTTCTCTTATAGGATTACATCTTGTTAAAATCAACTAATACTTTTGATCCTCGAATGTGTGCTATGCACTTTTGTGTATTATTTAATTTACTTCATGCAGTCCACTGAGATTATTTGTCCCTGTGCATTAACTGGATCTTAGGAACTTTCTCAATGTCACACTGCTATTATGGGTTGGAGTATGGTTTGATCCCATTGGTAGAACGTACCATAACATCTTATTCCACTACTTTTTGAGGAGGAAACCTTCACCCAGAGAAGACACACTGTAGCTCACTTTATTGTTGCTGTGGGAATAAGACGGCTTCAGCAGCCTGTGCTGCAGTGTATGGTCTATCCCTTTTGGGAAACACTAAAGGGTCAAATCCCTTAAGCAAGAGTGTGTCCATATGTTTCTATGAAACTAAGTAACTGGTGATGCAATACATCCATGCCCTTGAACGAACTAACCAAATGTATCTCCAGAAAAACCTGGCAAGGAATATAAAATTCCAACATCATTAATTTGTTTGATTGTAGACAATATATCTCTTCTGGGAGAGATGATAGAATCAGCTCATAATGTCTCAGATTGAATCATGTGATTAAAGGAAATGACCAGGCATTTTTAAGGAGACAAAAATGATGTGATAGTCTCTATTAGTGAATATATGTATGCATCAACTGTTGAATGGATAAACAAATGTGGCAATCCATACAGCAGAATATTATTCATCCATCTAAAGGAACAAAGTGCTGATTCATGCATAACATGGATAAACCTTAAAAACATTATGCTAATTTAAAGAAGTTGGTCACAAAAGACCACATATTATATGATTCCTCCTATATGAAATGCCCAAATAGGCAAATCTGCAGAGATAAAATTTAAATAAGTGTTTGGCTAGGGCTGGAAAAGGAAAGATGTGAGGTTATAAACTTTTCACTCCATGCCATAGAAATTGTGAGGCATTCAAAGATGATGAGAAATTAATTTACCTATATTTATAAGCCATCTCTTGGATCACAATCAAACTAACAATTTTATGGCCATCACTTTAGTGGAGTATTTTCCATTTTATATTTGGCTCTGACAATGTACCTTTGTGGATTAGACATTTTTTTTTTGAGGATTTAGGGTTGATAAGAGTTATAAGCTTTTTTGGGGGGTGATGTAGATATTATAAAGTTGATCATGGTGATGGATACACAAGTCTATAAATATATTAAGGCCATTGAATTATACACTATGAGTAAGTGAATTATATGATATGTAAATTATATTTCAATGAAGCTTTGTTCTATATACATAATTATCCTGTATCAAATGGTCAGTATCTATGGGGCATCCCACTGGGAAAAGGAGTCAGGGAGAACAGTACTGATAGAAAGAGGGGAAGAGAAAGGTTGAACCCTGGGCCACCCCTCCTTGAGATGCAGCTGAGGAACTATGGACAATTGACATTGGGCAGTAGATGTGTTCTTAGTTTTGATGCCCCATGAGGGGAGGGGATGGGGAAGACATACTTAGTTTCTTAGACCTTTTGTCCCAGGTCAGTACAGCTTATTTGCATGTTCTCCTTTTGATCTATGACTAGTCTTACAACTATACTGTAAAATGCTCTCATTTTAAATCAGCATACTTTTAAAAAATGTTGATAACAACTAGACTCTGGTTTTGTCCTTATTTACTACTCCTTCCCAAGCCTTAGTATTTCCTCTGGCTCCCACGCCACTAATTCCTTGTGCGGACTTGTCGACACTTCAAATTATATCCAACTCTGCTGCCTCCCATATATTGCCTAGCCAATGTATACACACTTAGCTTTCTTAATCTCCCTCATAAGTAAATTCCTCAGCCCCTTAATCACCCCCGCTCCTCTTCCCTGAATCCTTTCCAATGTGTTGACATCTTTCTGGCACAATGGTACCCACAGCCATATGCCTTTGGCACCAGCTCTCCTTGGCCTCCCACCAGAAATGGAACTTGGCCGACGTCAGAACAGAGAGTAAGACATATTTATTTGATTTAGCTTTTGATTATGTTCACTTCTTGGGATGGTGGTTGATTACTAGTGATGGGGTTGGCCAGGCATTGGGATTCAGAGCATGTTGGTAGTGGAGGGAGTTTATGTGTAAAGACCAATAGCATGTAACCTGTGTTTCTCTCAGGAGTGCTCTCTGTCTAAAATAGATGAAATCAGGAGCTTTGGGAAATGGTCATATTTTAGATTAGTATCTCAAAGATTGTTTCTGTTTCTATAGCCTGGATTTCAAAATCCAATTTAACTTTTCATAATTTTAGAATGTTGAGGTTAGGGAACCTTAAGAATTCTATAGAGAGGAGAAGACTGTCGTTAACAGAGTCATCTGGGGCAGAGGCTTTGAACACAATGTTTACCCATCAATTCTAGGTTAAAAATTCTTTACTCCATATGATGGAAGATGTGAGGCATTCAGAAGTGGGGGAAAATCAACTTACCTGTTTAAAAACCACTTTTTGGATCCCCATCACAATACCAGTTCAATGACACCATAATAATGATTGTTATGACCCTCACTTTAGTGGACACTTTGCATTTTTAGGGACTTTGACAATGTTGATAAGTACATGTTTGTACCTAGTAATATAATTTCTCTAATGATAAATCAAATGATATTTCAAGTTCTTTGAATAAATGAGGTGCAGGAGGTGTGAGAGAGAGAGAAAAAAAAAAAACATGTTTGTACCCAGAGGTTTAATTTGTTTAAAATTTAAGAAGTCTCTGACAAAGTTCAGTTACATATTAACCCAATATCTACTGAGGGCCTACAGTATCTCTGGTACTGTCCTAAACATTGGGGCCACAATACACACAAGATACAGTTCTCTCTACAGGATTCAAATATTATAATAGTCCCCCTGTTATCTGTAGGGGATACATTCCAAGATCCCCAGTGGATCCCTGAAACCACAGATAATACCAAACATTATAAATACTGTTTTTTTTTCCTATGCATGCATACCTATGATAAGGTATAACTTCTAAATTAGGCATGGTAAGAGATTAATAACATGAGTTAATAATACAATAGGTCAGTTATAATAATATACTGTAATAAAAGTTATGTGAATGTGGTCTCTCAGAATATTTTATTGTACTGTACTCATCCTTCTTGTGGTGATGTGAAATGATAAAATGCCTACATGATGAGATGAAGTGAGGTGAATTATGTACGCATTGTGATGTAACATTAAGCGACTATCAACCCTCTGGGGATAGGTCAAAAGGAGGATCCTCGGCTTCTGTACTGCAGTTGGTTGTGGGTGACTAAAACCATGGAAAGTGAAACTGTGAATAAGGGGTTATACTGTATAAAAATAACCACAGATTGGTGCAAGGAGAATAAGGATGGAGAAAATCCATGTCACAGGAAGACAAATATGAATAGTTTTCTTTGGAAACACAGGAGATAAACACCTGTGTCACTCCCAGAGTATCTCATTGATGGCATTCAGTGGCGTGAGCCTCATGAATGAAGGATTGCATATTACCTAGACCAGTATGGACTATATATGTTTTAATGGTATAATATGGCACAATTATCACAACTGGCAAGACAAATTCTGTTTCTGAGAGTGACACCGAGAGACCATATTGCATTTGCTCAAGTGGGATATATTAATCTTGCCAATATACAAGGCAGATGTTCAGTCTAGGATTGGGGGAAGTAAGGAAAAGAACTTGCTATTAGTGACAAATTTGTGTCAAATCCAGCTGGAAGTGATGGAGTGCAGGCAGATGGGCATTCCCATGAGTAGGAAGCATGGAAAGATCTTTCAGCGGTCATCAGAAAAAAAATGAATCTGAGGCTAAAGCTATAAAAGGAAATAAATTAAGTAGTCAGCTGCCACTGCCCCTTTCTCCTTCAAGAACAGAAGATAGATATTCAAAAGTCAGGAGAAAACCAGCAGCAAACTGCTCAGTGTAATCTCTTGGGCTGTTGGAATGTAATTTCAGTATTCTGAACCCTATCAAAGGGGGTTCTTAATTAAGCTAGAAGTTCGGTTTCATCTCTGTTGCTATGGGCTATCTCCTGTGTTCCCAACTTTTGGATTTTTCCATGGATGTGGAAGACCTCCTGAGGTTTTCTCTTGAAGTCCACCAGGCGCTCAGCATTTTCTTCTTGCCAGGAAATAGGATCAGGCAGCCCCAATGGTCCTTCGTCTGTACTGTCTCCTTGGAGTCTGTCACTCCATCCTATCTGACTGTAAGGCATGTCTTTACTGAAGGCTCAGAGTGCTCTCAGAAGAGAATTACAGTGTAAGAACAGAGCTTGAAACTCTGGCTAGTTTTTCTTTAGTCCTCCTTGAGGAAGGTATTTTAAGATTTAGGCTTTCAGAAAGTGGGTGGGTTTGTGTGTGTGTGTGTGTGTGTGTGTGTGTGTGTGTGTGTTCCCTTCCTTCACTTCCAATTTCATTATTCCTCCCTTAATTTGTAGGTCAACTCATATGAACCACCCACCATCCTGCACCTCTGCTGTAAGACACCCCACCCTCCCCCTGCCCATCACCATCAGAAAAATTTCACCCACTCCACAGGAGCACATATTCAGTTTCCCTAATATGCTCCAGAATTTAAGAGTAGAATGAGGTACCATGAAGTGGGCTTTGCAGTGAGACCATGTTCAAATCTCAATCAACTGTGTGCTGGCTGGAGGCCTCCAATTTCCTCATCAATAAAACAGAGATAATGCTATTTACTACATGAGGTTGAAGTGGGGCTTAAATGAGCTGGTAAGTGGAAAGCAGTTAGCACAAAGCCTGCCACATGATTAGTCTTCAATAAAATGTGGCTGTTAATATTATTTCACATAGTTCCCTGACATTCACTGCTGCCCAGATTCTAGGAGCAAAGGGAAGGTGAACATGAAAATGGCCCTTCAGATTTTAGTTCACAGATGTGCAGACCTACTGTTTTCTTAGAGGATAGCCTGTTCGGCAGCCCTGGTACTCCAACATTACTTTTCCTCTTAGTAATACTGTATGTGCAGTGTCTTATTAGAGAAATGAATTTTCCTGTTAGCAGCTCCTGGCATAGGAACAGTATATAGGATATCTTTGTGTCCTTTTGCTCCAAGTGGAGACTGAATGAACAGCACCAAAAAAAAAAAAAAAAAAAAAAAATCTGAAAATACCATCAACACAGCACTTCAATATTCAATGGCCTTTCCCTGTTTTCCAAGGTATGGTTCTGACTCTCACCTCTTTTTTTTTTTTTTTAAATTCAAGATATCCTTGTGATGAAAGAGAATGCAAGGGAATGGCATTTCTGGGTTTGCATTTCCTACTTTGCCTGCTCTAAGCTGCTCGCTCCCCATCCCATCTTCTAGTCTTGGAGTCTTGATGGTCTTTACTTCATCAGTCAGACGCAAATGTTTCCACCAAATTTGTATCCCAGCTTAACTTTCAGATTATGCCTTTACCACCTCCTACACCAGCCATACTCTTCTCACACAAGTTTTTGGATTCCTCCTGAATGAGGTTTACTTCTTTACCTACGGAGGAACCTAGATTCTTGGACTTGTCACCAAAGGTTTGGTTCTAGTCCCAGTCTAGATTTGCCCTTCAGCTGAAACTCTTTCCACACTCAGAGTCCTTCCATGGTTGGGTTTGTGGGGTTATGATAGAACTGGGTGGGGAATACAAGGATAGCTGACTGTGGCAAGTCAGGCACAGGGTGATCCTGATGAGTTTTGCTGACTGATTTGTTGTGTCCACCAGCAGAGGTTCTTCTATTTAAGCACCCAATAAACACAAATAATGACAAGGATTTTTCAAAAGTTCTGTGATACTGTCATTTATTAGAGAGCTCATCACATCACTCTGAATGAAAGTGAAATCTATGCACTTGTATTTTTCAGGGTCAGCTTTGTGTCATCTGATGGATACAGTCACATTAGAATTCCACTATTCTTTCATCCGTGTCACCTTCATAGGACTCCCAATAATATTACTTGGAAATGAGAAATATCTACAAGTTTATGAATTTTCTATATGTGCAGAGTATTTTAAAGTTTACAAATTGCTTTCATGTATAATACTTTATTTGAGCCACACAAAAATCCCTGTGTGAGGGTTATAATATCCCCATTTTTCAGGCGAAGACAGTTTCAAATTGGTTTTTTGCAGTTTACCTAAGATCATTCAGAAATGGAGCTGTGAGTCCATCCCTTATCCCTGATTATATATCTCTTGTTTACAGTAGCTTTTTATCTAGGCATGTTGAAAATATCATTTTTTAATTAAACAGTGGAATCAATTAAAAGAATATTAATTAGTGAGATCAGTTTTTTTTCTTTCTTGCATGTCAGTGCCACAATTTTCATTTATTATTAGTCTGTTTCTCCATTATTATATATGTACGAGATTGTTGAGCACTCTCATTAGTAACTCATGTAAGGCCAATGGTTTGTGAATATTGAACTTTAAAAAAAAACAAAATCCCCTTACTTGACTTTAAATCAATAGCAGTGCTGTCTCACTTTTTCATTATTTCCCAAGTGTCCAAATTCTATCTCTTTATTTTTCTAGTTAAAAACCAATTTGAAAAGCATTTCAGTAACTCTGCCATTATAGAATTCTTGTTGTAATAAAATTAATAATTTAAATTTGTTGGCATCAAATGCTGGAAGTCCTCAGGGCACCTTAATGAAAATAGAAAATGATACCAATACTGCATCATGCCCTGATTACTACCCCAAAGCAAGATTGGGCAAACCTGCCAAATGACTGCAAAAAGAATGGTTCCAGATTAAAATTAAAAACAACAATCACATAGTAAAGGCATTAGCTTTACCCTGAAGAGTAATGGATTTCATGTCTCTAGATATAGATGATGGATTCAAGGAAAGGAAAAACCTCATCCAAGACACTATGACTTTCTGCTATCAAAAATTTGGTCCTTTGCAAATACCTAATTCAGTTCCTTCAAGTTTGTCACGAAGAAATTGACACACTGAGAGGTGAAATGACTTTCCTAAGGTCCTGTGGCTAATTAGAGCAGGACTTGACTGGGACTGGTACCCAGACCACTTCGTATCAAGCCTGGCAGTTTCCCATTGTTCTGTGCTACCTGTAGTCTGCTATCAACCGACTGTGGATCCACTAATTACATTCTGCTAAAAGTAACTGGTCTTATGTATAAAGTAAGGAGAGGAGGGAAAGTATGAGAGAATGGGGCCAGGAACAGGGTTAAGAAAACAAGATGAGTGAAGCATTTACTTTAGGTGAAAATTTTAAGGGTAGTTAAAAATTTCAATAATCAAGATAATATTATAATGCAATATTTTTAAAAAGCAAAATTGATGAAAAACAAGCATTTTGCATTAATTTTGTACCCCCTTAATCTGTACCTGAGGCAAGTGCCTCATAACCTTCCCTTACCTCTCTGATCCTGGTATCAGTCCTAGGAATGATTTGTCTTTCCCTGCATGGACTGGGGTTAATTCTCCCAAATGCCAATGCTTCATTGTTGAGACCAATGCTTTACTATTGAAATTCTATAGGGTAAGCCCTTTTTATCTCTACAAGGGTCAGAAACATATAGAAGGGTGAGGTCACTCTGTGCCTACAGGTTTTAAAATGTAACCAAAACTTTTGTGACATTCTTCTTCGAAAGGTAGAACATATTTTCTCTCTCCTTGAGTGTGGGCTGTACTTAGTGACTAGCTTCTAATGATTAGTAAGAGACAGAAATAACTGTGTGCTATTTCTGAGCCAAGCCATAGAAGGCATATAGCTTCCTCCTTGCTCTCTTAGATCACTTGCCCCCAGGGGGAAGCCAACTGCCTTATCACAAGGACACCCAGCCGGCACCATGGAGAGCTCCATGTGGTGAGGCACTGAGTGAGGCCTTGTACCAATAGCCATGTGATCAAGTCATCATAGAAAAAAAAATTCACCTAAAAACTATGGTATACTATTATTTTTATTAATTTGAAGGAGAATTCAAATACCTAGATTTTGCTTTTGTTAGTTAGTTTTAGCATGTTTAAGTTATGTTATATTCTCTGTTTATTTACATAAATAAGAAGTTAAAATGCCCTAATGAATACTTTTTTTTTGTTCTTTTCAGAATTGTTTTCCCGCAGATTGTATATACTTTATGTAATAAGCAGACCGCTTTTGTTTTTTAAATTTAGATATAATTTTCATTCAGTGAAATGCAGGGGGTTTCAGCACACAATTAGATAATATTTGACAAATAAATAGGTCTGTGTAACCAATACCCCCACGAAGATAAAGCACATTTATATCACTCCACAAAACTCCTTCCTGCCCCTTCTTGGTCAGTATTCACAATTCCACTCCTAAATAAGTTCTACTCTGGTATCTATCTGCATCAGTTAGGTGTGCGTATTCCACAACTGCATATAAATAAAAACATATACTTTATACTTGGCATATTTTAGTTCTCATGTTTTTGAGATTCATCTAAGTAATTGTTTGTATCAGTAGTTCATTTTTTATACCCAAGTAGTATTCCATTAACTACTACTTTTTATATTTATTTATAAGCTTTCTTGTGATAGACATAAGGGTTGCTTGCAGTCTGGTGATACTGTGAATAAAGCTGCTGGGAACATGTTGACATAATTATTCATGTGGACATAGTTGTTTTTTATTTATCTTTGGTATGTATAACTAGGAGTAGAATTGATGAGTCATACAGTAGATATAAGTACAGTTGACCTTTGAACAACGTGCATTTGAACTGCAGGTCCACTTGTACACTGATTTTTTTTTCCAATAAATACAGTACAGTACTGCAAATGTGTTTTCCCTTATGGTTTTCCTAAAATTTTCTTTACTCTAGCTTACTTTATTGTAATAATACATTATATAATACATATTCCTTACAAAATATGTGTTAATTGACTGTTTATATTATTGGTAAAGCTTACAGTCAACAATAGGCTGTTAGCAGTTAAGTTTTGGGGAAGTCAAAAGTTATACACAGATTTTTGACTGCAAAGGGGTATTGATATCCCAACCCATATTGTTCAGGGATCAACTGTATATTATTATAAGAAACTGTCAAACAGTATACCAAAATAATTGTATGTTATCCACTCCTACTATCAACAATAATGGTTTTAGTTGCTCTTTATCATAAGAAACTTTGAAAGACTTTTTAAGGTTCCAACTGGGATTTTTTTAAAAAAGTATCCCAGCAGTTTGGGGTATTAAGAGAAAGAGAAAATATAGTTATGACATTTGAGAGGTTACTCACTTTGTTGAGAAAATTATTTTTCTTAATTTGAAGCAACTGGGGGGGGGGAAATGTAAACGAATTGGTAAATGGTGCTCTGTAAAGTTTATCATGAAGATTATCCTATTGGTTTGAAAATCTCCAAGTCAATATGTCATATTCTCTTTCTTTTTTAAAAATATTTTATTTATTTATTTGACAGACAGAGATCACAAGTAGGCAGAGCGGCAGGCACAGAGAGAGGAGGAAGCAGGCTCCCCGCCGAGCAGAGAGCCCGATGCGGGGCTCAATCCCAGGACCCTGGGATCATGACCTAAGCTGAAGGCAGAGGCTTTAACCCACTGAGCCACCCAGGTGCCCCATCATATTCTCTTTCTTGAAAACTCATGGGTAATGCCATGCCCATAAGTAAAATCTTCTCTTATCTCAATTGAGCATATGTTTTAAATATATTTCACAGTTATGGAAAATTTGGAGGATGAAGGAAAATTTGGAGAATGAAGCTACTTGTGTTATGTATACTATTTATATATACAGGAATTAAGTAAAATATATTTGTTGTTCTCCTACTCTCTTCTTTATAGAACATGCAAGGTTTTCATAAGAAAAGGAGATGGCCCAGCTTGTGTTTTCAGAGTCTCAATAGATATTTGATACCTGTTACTGCTTCTGTTTCTTGAGTTATAAAATCTTGCCTACTTTCATGCTTAGATAATTGTTATGATGTGCCATAAAACAATGAGATACTTAGAAAGTGCTTTATTATTGAAGTACATTTTCATTTAAAAAAATTGGAATTGGCTACAGATCTTATAATATTCCAAGAATACTTGGCTGTTCTGTAGCTCAGAAAATGTAAATTATCTATCTCTAGGTGTTTTTCTCTTTTTCTTTTGTTGAAAAGTACAAGATTGAAAAATAATGACCTGTTTATAGAGAAATAAGTCATATATGGTCTGTTTTAAAATGAGTGCTTTAATTAGTGACTGTTAAGGCAGAACTCAAAATATTACATCTATTTCTTATTTGTTTTTGCAATATTAGACACTAACTAAATGAGTTAAAACAACACAATGGGAAAATTGAATGTAGAAAGTGACGGGGACTTTGCAGCCGTAGGAGTTTGCAGGAGATGAGTGTTCATAAACTATGTTGATCAAGTAGAAGAAATTAGCAAAATCAAAGAGTCATGGGAATGACAGAGATTAAAGTAGATTAAACTAATTGGGACATTCACTGTCAAGATAAAGGGGTGAGGAGCAGCTTTATTCATCCGCTCCGTAGATACATCAGAAATGTGTGGGATTATGGGGTTGACTAATTAAAGTGGGACAGACATGAGGCAGGCCTGGGAAGTAACCACCTCAGCACTGTGCTGCTTCAACCCTGATTCCCAGAAGACCTAGAAATACACTAAAGGTAGGCATATCACAACTCCCAAAGTAGTAGTTGTCTGAAACTGGAAAATTAAAAATAAATGGATGGGAAAGTGGGGAGAATACAAGACTGATTACTACCATATAAGCATTTTATCATAGGCACAAGAGTAGACAGACCGATAGGCCTTTTGCAGTGACAGAGATAAAGAGGCGAAAGTTTGAAACAGAAGTTTAACCACCAAGCTTATTTATAACCTCCTGCATTCAAAGATACCACAATTTTGAGGAAGCAGTACTATATTTTATGGGTGTCATTTTTGAAGAGCTCACATACAAAAACAAAACAAAACAAAACAAAAACCCTGCAGTGTGTATTGGAAGACATTTAAATAATAAGAGAGTGGAATAGAGTTAATTTCAAGTGTATTTCTCTTCAGTGGAAAGTTGACAGCCCAGATCAGAAGAGGAGTCAAGGTAGTCACATGAGTGAATCTGTACAGAAATATATGTTATCCTTGGATTTTTCCCTCTCCTACACCAAGCAAAGGTCCTTTCTCAAAGCCAAACATCATTGTACCCAATCAGAAATACTAGTGTGAACACTACTGAGAGATAAACAACAAACAACAGTGAAGGTTGATTAGTAGGTTGGGGAATCCCAGCATTTTCTAGTCCATCTACCAGGACTCAGAGGGCCCAGGACTGATTAAGAATGGACAGCACAGGAGGGTACGTGATATGGTGAGTGCTGTGAAGTGTGTAAACCTGGCGATTCACAGACCTGTACCCCTGGGGCTAATAATACATTATATGTTTATAAAAAATTAAAAAAAATTTTAAAAACAAAAACAAGGTTTCCATAACACAAAGTTTAATTGGAAGACAAAAAAAAAAAAAAAGAATGGACAGCACAGGGATAGATCCTAGGCAAAATCTTCCATTTGGTTTATGGGTAAAAATATATTGGGCAGACCATGCTACCTTTTAGTCTTCATTTACAATACAAACCTAAATAAATGGGTACTATCAGAGAAAAGCAGTTTAACCAACATTTATCTGTAGAGAGCACACAGAAACTCAAAATCTAAGACTTTTCCTTATATGCATGTATTTTATTTTTTTAGAAATCTTACCTTATTACCAAGAATACAACATGAGAGCTATCATCCTAATAATATTTCAAATGTACATTATTTTAAAATACAGATACCATGTACAGCTGGTCTCTAGAGTTTATATATTTTGTGTAGCTGAAAATTTATCACTGTTCACTAGTAACTCATTTCCCCTTCCCTCCAACCCTTCCATTTTCACTCTTTGAGTCTATGAATTTGACTCTATTAGGTACCTCACATAAGTGGAATCATACATTATTTATTTTTCTGTGTCTGCTTTATTTCACCTATTACAAATCCTCAGAGTTCATCCATGTTGTCACATATTGCAGTATTCCCTTATTTTTTAAGACTGAGTAATATGCCATAGTATGTATATACCACATTTTTTTAAATCCATTCATCTGTTGATAGACATTTAGGTTGTTGTCAGATCTTGACATTGCAACTAATGCTTGATCAACATAGGAGTACAAATATTGCTTCCAGATTCTCATTTAAATTTCTTCTGGTATATACTTAGACATGAGATTGCTGGATCATGTGGTAGTTCTTTTTTAAAAAAAATCTAAGAAATCTTTATATTGTTTTCTATAGAGACTTTACCATCTTTATTTTTTCCTTTCTTTTTTTTTTTTTAAAGATTTTATTTATTTGACAGAGAGCACACAAGCAGGGGGAGCAGCAGAGGGAGAAGGAGAAACCAGCTCCCCACTAAGCAAGAAGCCCAGTGGGGGGCTTTGATCCTGTTATGCTGGGATCATGATCTGAGCTGAAAGTAGATGCGTAACCGCCTGAGCCATCCAGGCACCTCAAGGCTGTACCATCTTTCATTCTCCCCAGCAGTGTGCAAAGATTCCAGTTTCTCCACCTTCTTACCGACTCTGCTCTGTGTGTGTGTACTTAGGATAGTCATCCCAAGAAGCTTGTGGTGGTAACTCATTGTGATTTTGTTTTGCAGTTTCATGATGATTGTTGACATTGAACCTTTTGTCATAAACCTGATGGTCATTTATATGTCTTCTTTTAGAACTATCTATTCAAGTCCTTAGCCCATTTTTAAATTTGGTTATCAGGGTGTTTTTTGTTTGCTTGTTTGTTTTTTTCTTTTCCCTTATTATTATTATTTTTGCTATTGTTCTCCCCCATTCCATAGGTTGCCTTTTCACTTTGTTGATTGTTTTCTTTGCTGTATAGAAGCTTGTTAGTTTGATGTAGTCCTGCTTGTTTATTTGTATTTCTGTAGCCTGTGAAGCTTTTCAATTATGTTTCCTCTAGGAGTTTTATAATTTCAGCTCTTATGTTTAAATCTTTAATCCATTTTGAGTTGATTTTTGCTTGATTTTGTTGATTTTGGTATAAGATGAAGATCTAGTTTCATTCTTTTTCATGTGGATATCAGTTATCCTAATTCTGTTTGTTGAAGACTTTTAAATGTCCTCTTTGTTCATGATCCAATGAGAAAGAGAGAAGAAATGTTCAGTAGAAATAAGTTTTGTCAGGTAACTGAGTCAGGCTGTATAGTGAGGGTCCTAGATGGGGAGAAAATTAGTTGAAGACACTGTGTGACTTGTGGTGGCAGGCAGGAGTTGTCACTGAGTTACAGAGAGCTCCATCTGAACCGTGGCTGAGATTCAGAACCTTTCTCTCTGCAGGAGTGGTTGACCTATTTGGAATTCTACTTTGCATGGCATATTTACATGTATAATTTTGTCTGTTGGCTGAAAGAGATGAGTAGAAAAGTGAAATTGGAAGGGATGTGATAGTATCTTCCCATTGTCCAGCCTCGGGACTTGGAGATGGTGAGATGCTATGCACACAAGTGTGATAGAAGGTAATAAAGCTCCTTGAGGGTTTCTCAGCTTTGAGATGCAGTGGGAGAGTTCCAGGCTGAGTATATCAGAACTTTAACAACAAAGACCAGCAGAACACCAATAGGAAAGCACCAGTGTCTAGTAACCATGACTCTTCTCAGGCACCTGCCACCCCAGAGAGAGAGAGGGGAACAATTCTGGAACATAGCTAGTATTCCTTTGAGGCCTTGAAAAATAACTTGAGAAGAGGGAAAAAGAGAGACATGTTGACGTTCTATATTTGCAGATGGGGGTTCACCAGAGCAGAAGCCTTTGCCAGTTAATGGTCAGCCATTTCTTACAATGAGCCATAGCCACATGGATGGTGTATTTTCAAAATAAATTGTTAATAGTTATGATATGGTTTGTAAAATTCATAGAAATCTTAAACAAGGAGCAGAGATCTGGATTTTGGACTCAAAGATTAACTTTTGGTGCAACTCTGGGGTATTTCAGTTGTTTGGACATCATGTTTCTTACCTATCAGTAAGCCAGTTGGGATAGAGGAACTTTAAGCTTCACTTCATTTTTACATTCACCCAGGTGGTATCCTCTCTTAACTTAGTGTGTATGTGCAAAATCTAATACCACCAGCTAATGGGGTATTTTCCTACTGATTAGTCCCTTCTCTAATTCTTTAACCATGTCATATACCAAACTGACACATATTCACCCACACATGTAATCTTTAAAAATATACTGAAATCAGCCACACATTGCTGGCTACTTTTCCTCTAGGACCTTTAATTACAAAATCACTTTGGATCCCATTTCTGACCATTACCAAGAAAGGAGGTGGCAGGCATCACAGTCTTCTCTCTCAACAGCTTTAGCTTTTACTTTGGGAATAGATAGGATCCTACCCATCTTGGTAATATTCTAGTGTCACCCAGACTCCTGGAAAATCTGAAACCAGCTGATGGTTATCTTATAACCTCAAGGCATTGGCTGAATTTCCATGGATCAGATAGCTACATGATACAACATGAGGTTTCACTTACTGTAGGTATTTACATTAAACTTATTCAGAATAATTACTTTCACTGGCCCATTGATAGATCAACCAATGGCAATTTAATGAGAATATTTTCTGTCCTTGTAAGGGATATTCCCTCTTAGCAGCCAAGGTGGGACCAGAGCGCACTGTATCACTCTGTCTTGTCAGAGGAGATGTTCTGTCACTGATTAAAGAGCTGCATGTCCTCTTTAGTCACAAAAACATTTCGTGGGGTAACCTTGTTTCTGTCTTAATGGATTCAGGCAATGTAATGAGAGCTACCAAAGTGGACACGAAGAAACCCTTTGAGAGACAGAACATGTCACTTTTCACTTACTCAACTAATGGCAGTCCCTCCCGGGCTAAGAAAGCCCTCTGGACAGAGCTGGAAGAGTCATTTAAAATACACCTGCATTCCTTCCTTCAAATGCAGCCAAAAGCCATCAAAAAGAGATGTTTTCTCTTTATTTGAAAGACCAAATACAACTCACAAGTGTCTTAGTTTCATCAGAGCTGTCTGTTGGTGTAATATCAGAGAGAAAAATGATACTGCCTTAAAATTTGCTCAATGCATACTCTAGTTTGTAAAAGTATTATTTCCATCTCTCTGAGTTCCCCAAACCGCACAATACCTTTGGATGTTGACAAGTCCAAAATAGGTTGTTTACTTGATGATTTTTTATTGTTACAGATTGGGCACCCAAAGTTCAGGGGATTTACGTGATATCTGTAAAATACAAGATAAATGAATGCCTGCCAGAGTGGGACCAGAACTGGGGTTCTTCAACTCTACGTTTGCTTCTTTCTCTTTCTCTCCCTCCCCTTTTCCCTTCTCCCCATCTCTGTGTATATGTATATGCATAGGTATGTATATAGTGATGACAATTTAATACCCGCCGTAAACAAGCTGGGATGCATGCAGGATAAATAATTTTGCTATTCAGGGAGAGTCAGAAAAAGAAGGACTGAGTTACTGAGAGTGCAGTTTTATTCTATGACTTTTGCCAATTTGAAGAAGCAACTAATTCATAAACTATATGGTAAGCACATTTAACTGTTCTAGGATTTTTCTCATGCTTCATGAAAACAGAGATCATAACTGGGAAACCAACTGTAAAATTAAAAGAACTAGATGTTGCCAATAAAGACCATCATTTCAGGAAAATAAATTTGTTTCTTGGAAGCTGTTCTTGAATGTATGCTTGAGGTGCCCACAAGAAAACTAATTCAACCGAGAAACAAATTGATCTTGCTTCACTGGTTTATATGAACAGAGTAAAATACACACCAACAAGTTATATCACTTAATAACTCCTTGTTTCCTATAACAAATCAATGGCAAGATCACCTTGAATTACCATATTTTGAAAACATATGTGCAAAGTACCTAGAACTTTACAACATATACCAAATTACTTGTTTCATTAAGAACATCTTCAGAGCTAATGGAATCAAAGTAATCACTGTTTGTGTAGTACCTTTATCCATCGTATTTGGGAATTTTGTTTCTTGAGGTTTTTAATTTTTGTTAATATATTGGTAACATCAGTGTGGAGATGAAATAAAAGTGCATGATTTGATGTTGCAGTTGTTATCTGGAAATGTGTCATTTTATTCTGTAAAGACGTTTTATTGGATCTTACAGAGCAAAAAAGGAACTCATCTTTGCAAAATCAATTCTCTCAGGCCTTGAATTCTTCCTTATTGTGATTTTAAAAGTTGCTTGTAACTTTTTTATTAAAATGGCAGGGAGTGGGAATTTGCAAGTTGTATTCTTCATTTCCCAATTTGCAAAAGCTAGTGTTCAGTGCATTTTTGTCACTTAATTTGGGGCTATCATAGGAAACAATGGAGTAACAGCTTGAAAATCTTCCTGTTAAGGGTTTCTCTAAACTTCTTTCTCTTCTGTGTTCCAGGGGAGCAAAGCAAATCTTCTTTGACCATGGCCATACAGAAATGGTCGTCCTGAAAGAGGGGTGCTATTCAAATACTGAATGGGATTGAAGGAAGCACACACATTATTCCTTAACATTTTACCCCAGTTAATATATCATAATACATGGGAAATACATGTACTTGCTAACAAATAAATGTATTTTGAGCATCATTACTCTAGACTCCACTATTGGGGAATCACAATGATTTGGAAAGATACATTTTAATGTTCTAATAGCAAAAGGTTTAATGAGCAAATTAATAATAAAAATCCAATCTAAGAGGTATGTTTAAATGTCAGGATTTTGATGATTTATGAGCTCTCGAAAGCAACCATTTTATTACTCAAAAAAACAAACCTTAAATTTTCCTTAGTTTCCTAAACAAAAATTATTTTAAAAAGTACCTCAGCTATTTTGCCTACTCCTAGTTTCTTTTCCTTTAAGAAATATATTTTGAGAGGGACATTGGAGAGGATATCTGCTATGGTGAGGAAAAAATATATTTTGAATTTATATTCATCATAAATTCAAATTTTGCAAATCCAAACGGGAATTTATGCATTTGGCTTGATCACACTTCTTTAGAGTTAAAGCTTCATCTTCTAATTGTGTTAAATAAGTCTCACTAAAGATGGTTCTTTTATGTCAAAAATTTTTAAAATATCAGAACTATGAATCTCCTATAAGCATAAAATTGTTGAAATCAGAAGAAACCCTAAAGTTCATTTGTCAGGAAGTTTTTTGCTATTTTACTACAAAGTGACAAGGGTGTCCTGTGTACTCTAGAGACCCTTTATTTGAAATAATTCACATATTCAATATTTATTATGAAGAAATATCTAACTTACTAATATTCAAAGAATGATTTCATTATGCATATATAATATTAATACATTAAGAACCATGATGGTATACATTATTTTCATTAGCTTGTCCAGTCTCATCGCAGTATTTATTTATGTTAAACTGTGAAATGCTGAAAATAGCCGATGGGTTCCTAAAAATCTTTATAGAGTCTGAATGCAAAATCACTGATCTTCTCCAAATTCACTTACAATTTTAAAAATCCAGGATTAAAAGAATTAGGAAAATACCCAATTTAAGTAATATATTCTGCAACCCAAGTTGTGAAGGGCTTTCCTAGCATAACACTGTGATTAGTATGGGTATGCAGAACCTCTCACTCTTCCAGGGCCTCCTGAATATTTCTTTCCCTGCATACCAGTCCCTCAGCAAAGATGAAGGGCCTCAATGAGGATGACTCTGCTTTAAGTTTAATTTTGAGGCCTGGGGCTGTGTCTTGTTTGGGAGGAAGTCCAGGGGTAGGTAATTTTGAACAGGTTAGGTCTAGATTTTGGGGGCCCTTATTTCTTCGCCACTGAAAGACTGAGTATATAAACAATCATCAAACCATATGTAAAAATAAAATTCTTACCCAATACCTGCAGTAGCCAGCCCAGGAAACTAACCCACTTTCTACAGTAACCAGCCAGAGAAACCAGACTACTACCTATTTATAAGTTGAATTTGTAGGAAGTCAGACTTGTAACTACAGTAATAATCCAAGAAGTAAAAAAAATAACTCTTGTCACGATTGACCCAGAGTGGCCAGGACTTGGTTAATAACTGAAAGTTTCTATAATTTTTGTCCCCTCTTCCAGTTGAGGACCAATCAGAGAACACAAATATGTACCTCCAACCAATCACAAAGGATGCCCCACTCCTAGGTAGCCCACCTGCAACTTCTTTGTGTCAGTAGCCTCCAATCAGGACATTACCTGAAGCCTTCACTTTGTTCTACTATGAAGTTGTCCCATTCATCTGCCTTTTTGAGTCTGCCAAACATAGTGGTGGTGGTGGCAGACTCCCTCGCTATAGCTTTGAGTAAATAGATTTTTGCTTGTCCTCATTTAGTCTTTATTGTTGTCTACACTGATTCTCAATGTAGTTAGATTCAACTTAGTTTAGGTTCAATAAAGAAGATAACATCTTTTTTTTTCTTTGTTTTTTGTATTTATTTCATTTATTTACTTGAGAGAGTGTGTGCACACATGACCTGGGAAGGGGAGGGGCAGAGAGAAAGGGAGACTGAGAATCCTAAGCAGGGTGGGCCCCTGGCACAGAGCCCAATGCGGGGGCTGGATCTCCACAACCCTGAGATCATGACCTGAGCAATACCATGGTTTTTAGATATGGAAGCAATTATTTCTTTTTGGTTAAGATTAGGGAAGTCTTCATGAAAGAGTTTACATTCGATTTGGGATAAACAAGTAAGTTTAGGAAGAAGGCCAAATAACATTTTTGTTGTTGTAGTTACTATTGTTGCTGCTGTTCTATTGTTGTCAAATTAATGACACTTAAAATCTCATTATTCTGGGTTTGTAACTGATCAACATTTAAATTGATGCAATCCTAAATTGGTTCCTGATTTTAGATTTGCCCCACATTTGCATATCTTTCTATTAGCTCTTTTGAAGTAGTTCTTGTGTTGTAAGGCCTTTTTGGGGTATGGGAGCAGAGATAGAGGGGTGATGAATACCCCTACTGGAACTAATTTTTCAAGTGCCCATAAATTCTTATAACATGAGGACTATTTTGGGCTTTTATTTTCTTTGCCCCATCGCATTGTCCACCTGTCAAAGTTCATCAAAGCCAAGAGCTCAGATGACTGCAATGAATTTGAAAGAGCAGGTCCAAGAAAACTGATGTGGAGAGAATGATAAAACATTCAAACCTATTCTTTTAAAAATCAACATTCAGTATATAGTCATATGTACATAAACCTGAAGTATTTTTTGTTTTTTGGTTGTGAACAATAGGAATTTCAATTTCCATTTTAACTAATTTCAATTAGTAAAAGTCAAAGCACATTCTCAAGGACTTCTGGTTTTAACTCACAGCCATAAAAAGCTTTGAATAACACCATTCTCACCTTTACAACAAAGAAAGCCAGACAAACACTAAATTAGTGACTTTTACTGAAATCTTCATAGAACTGAAGTTAAAGGGCAAGCAACTAACATAAAATAGAAAGAGAAACAGGCACCTAAAGGAATAGGAACACCTGTATGTTTGTTTACCTGGGTCAGATATCATTTAACGGTATATAGGCCTATAAATCAATTTAAATAGAAGTTTTGAAAGAATAGCTAAAAGTAGAGTGGAACCTGTTGTGAGAGGGTGGAACTACTGAAGGCCACGGATGTAGGGGGACCCATATACTCTAGCAGTGTTTCCCTCTGAGAACACTTCCAGGTACCTATAGAAAAGATTTGAGAGAATCCTGAAAAACCTCCCTCATGATGCCAGTGGTGAAAAGGAAGAGCAGCTACTGCCAAAACTGTCAAGATCCATCCTACCTCACTCCCCTAAGGAGTAAAAACATTCATTTGGAAAGGGAATGGCATCAACACTTGTAACCAGAGGGCACTGGTGGAAGTTTGTAGCAGTCGAGGAAGAGGAGTGTAGGCTAAACGTGAAAATCTTTGTACACTGTTTCCTCTGTCTTCCCTAAAGAATGAAAGCCCTTGTCTGCATGGGGAGAGGATCAAAATGTATACCTGAGAGCATGGGTGGGGCCCAATGGAAGTTAAGTGATGGGAATGAAGGCCACACTGGAAAAACACCCAGATTCATTTCCCTGTTATCCCCAAGGAACAAAAGATTTAGTCTGTAGCCTGGGAGCACTTGTGAAAGCCTGTGGTGACTTAAAGTTGAGGAATGCAGGCAACCAGTGAAAATCCTCTCAGGTTCATCTCCTGTATTATAAGTAAGAATAAAAGAAATGCCTTACCCTACAGTGGGCAGGGTACCCCATGGAGGGGTTACTGTAAGAAAACCCATTGTACCTGGGTAAGGTGGGGCAGAGATAGGAGAATTAAGTCTTGAACCTTACTGGTAAGGTAGAATGAATGCTATGTTCATCATTATATCTGGAACAGGGGAAGGCACATTTGTGAAGACTACATTCCCAAGAACGGCTTCACAATATCTGCCTAAGATGAAAAATTTTGCTTCCTCCCACATCTTCCATAACCATGCTAACAAGCATTAGTTTAAAAATAACAGTGTAGGGGCACCGGGGTGGCTCAGTCGTTGGGCGTCTGCCCTCAGCTCAGATCATGATCCCAAGGTCCTGGGATCGAGCCCCGCATCGGGCTCTCTGCTCAGTGGGAAGCCTGCTTCTCCTTCTCCCACTTCCCCTGCTTGTGTTCCCTCCCTCACTGTGTCTCTCTCTGTCAAATAAAATCTTAAAAATAAATAAATAAAAAACAGTATAATATTGTTGGGAGAAATGGAAAATGCAGACTCTCTCCAGGGAGCAGTGTAAAAGAAAGGACCCAGATCAGGCAGAGAAACAAAAATAAAATATCACTGGAGAAATTTGAAGACTTTGGTACACTGAGAGTAACCATAACAATGCAAATTTCAAATATACCCCAACCTCACCAGATTAACACAACCCCACACAGAAGGAAAGATATGTTCTACTGCCAGCATGAAACTATTTACTTCAGTATTTATCATCCTATACAACATGTCCAGCCTTGAACAAAAAATTATGAAGTACATAAAAAGGCAAAACAAAAACAAAAACAAACAGAACAAAACAAAACAAAAACCCACACCTGAAGAGAAAAAGTAAACGTTAGAACAAGGCTCAGATATGACAAGATACTGGTACTACCAGCCAGGAAACTTAATAAGTTTTTAATTATTATTATAAATTTTGAAGGAAAAGGTAGATAACATGTGAAATCAAATAGGTAATTTTAGCAGGGAGATGAAATCTAAGAATACATCAGATATAAATGTTAGAAAACAAAATTCACAATAAGATGAATAAGTAACTTCTTCAATGGGCCCATCAGTAGATTTGACACATTTGAGAAAAGAATGAGAGATCATGAAGACATGTCAAAAGAAATCCCTATTTAAGATAAAAACAAAAAAATAATAGAATCTCTACAGGTTGCCTAGGTGGCCTAGTTGGTTAAGCATCCAGCTTGTGATTTCAGCCCAGGTCTCAGGGTTATGATCTCAGGGTTGTAAGACCTAGGCCCATATTGGGCTCTGTGCTCAGCGGAGAGTCTGCTTGGGATTTTCTCTTTTCCCCTCCTCTCCCCCCTCTCCCTGCTCTCTCTCTCTCTTTCAAATAAATAAATAAAATCTTAAAAAGAATTTCCAGGTATTATACAGTCTGCCATATGCACATGTAATTAAGAAAGGGTAAGAGAAAAATAAGAAAATTGAGGAAATAATGGCACAGAATTTTCCAAAACTAACAACACACACTAACCATAGTTTCAAGAAAATTTAGAGAATATCAACAGGGATAACTAGTAAAAAAGCCAGACTAACGCCTATCTCATTTAAACTACTGAAAAGCAAGACAAAAAGACAGCCTGAAAGGTGGGAGAGATACATTAATTACAGAAGAAAAAGGATAATAAGTGTAGCAGAGTTAATGTAAGAAAATCTACAAACAAGAGGAGATGCAGTGATGTCTTTAAAGTGGTAAAAGTAAATGTCAACCCAGAATTCCATACCTAGTAAAAATAATCTTCAAATAAAATTTGACAATGTATAAAAATAATTATATACCACAACCAAGTATGCAAGACTGGTTCAGCATTTGCAAATCAGTCCCTGGAATTTATTACAACCACCTAATGAAAGAAAAGTAATATCATAACAATTAACACAGAAAAAACATTTGGCCAGATGCTAACACACATTCATAATAAAAGAAACACACTTGTAGCAAAATAGGAATACAGGGAAATGTCTGTATTTTAATAATCGTTTAGATTTTTTTTTTTAAGATTTTATTTATTTGAGAGAGAGAGGATGAGAGAGAGAGAGAGCATGAGGGAGGGTCAGAGAGAGAAGCAGACTCCTTGCTGAGCGGGGAGTCTGATGCGGGACTCAGTCTCAGGACCCTAAGGTCATGACCCAAGCCGAAGGCAGTCACTTAACCAACTGAGCCACCCAGGCGCCCCGATAATCTTTTAAAATAACTTACAAAATTATGAAACAATGTCAGTGAAGATAGTGAGTTCTACTTTTTAGGTGCTAACCTAAGTAACTTTAGAAATGAGTGGAATCTGTAAGAGTAAATGCAAAAGAAACTATTCATAACCATAATATTCTAGTTACTTTTTTTTTCTTTCAGAGATATGAGTTAGCAAATCTAAAACCACTATGCATGTATACTGGAATGGAACAATTAAATAAATGGATGACAGATGACAGAATTGCGTTTTCTTATCATTACAATGGGAAGTTGTAGATAAGCAAGGACTTGATGCTAGAATGACTCATCTGGTCCTGGATTAGAAACATAGACATCAGTATGAACCAATGTTTTACTTACTAAAGATACAGATGGATTCATATTCAAATATTTATAGATATATGTATATATGCATGCATATATTTCCTTACTATGTCAGCTAAGAGGACCCAGGACCAAAACACTCCAGTAATAGTGTGCACACCTAGCGTCCAGACCTTGGTTTTCAATACTATTCTTCAGTTAAGGAACTGAAATTCCTTGAAGAAATGGCTAATTGGAGGACTTGGGTAAGAGACATGCAAGATGAGCCTGGAGAATCTTTTAGTGCCAAAAATAAACAAACAAACAAACAAACAAAAACAAAAAGTAAGGTTATATCAAAGGGCCAATTGAAAAATCTCCCAATAGCCAAGGCGGGAACAATTTATTTCTTTTCTACAAAAAGTCATCTTAAACACAAAAAAGTAGATAATCTAAAAGAAAAACGAGGGAAAACAGTGTATCATGGAAGCAATAGTTAAACCATAGTAGGACAAGTGTGGTTTCCAGTTTCACATGTAAAGAACTTGGAAGTCACCATCCTAATAACAAATAAAAAGCTGAACAGACTGAAAAAAAGGACAACTTTTCTTGAATCTTTAAGAGAGGGAAGGACACAGGGAAAACTTGCCTCTTAAGGTGGAGAGACATAAAGGTAAATACTGGAATCATAACTTAACAGAGCAGCCTCAGGAGTGGAAATGACCACAGGTACCAGTGCCAGGTAGGGAAATCTTAACTGTAATTGAAAAATTGCTGGAGGCTTTGTGTGGACAAGTCTGAGAATTAAAAATTCCACAGGGAATCCCACAGTTATTGGGGGGGGGCATAATATTGTGAGATTTACCTCTAGGAGCTTGACCAAATTCCTGTAGTAAACACTGAAGAAAAATATCATTGCTCCAGCAGGGGAAGGGGAAAAGGAATCATTCTGAAATATGCCAGAGCTCTCCATTGTTAACAAAGTCTACACTCAGGAAAAAGTAGTTAACCACAGACTAAGCTCCTAAGGTATTATGAGATCCTAACTGTCTGGAGGAAAGGAAATAGCTATCTCAAGCCAACAATAGCATACCATATGGGAAAATGGAAATACACAACTTTAGTCCACTCTAGCCATCTTGTCCTACCTAAGGGAAGAGAAAACTGAGAACATTTTTAATGTTCATAGTACAGAGGCATAGAGTAACTAAACGTCTAAGACCTAATCATAGAACCACAAAATGCTTCCCTTCCTCCCACACTTCACGAATACATTACTAAAAGTCTGTTTACAGTAGTTTCTTTCTTTCTTTTTTTTTTTTTTTTTAAACCGGTACATCATGTCCAACTATCAAGAAAAAATTGTAAGACATACCAAAAGGGAAACAAACAAACAAGAACATCACAATTTGAGGAGACAGCACAAGAATCAGAACCAGATGAGGCACAGATGTTGAAATTATCAGACTGGGAATTTAGAGCAACTATGATTAATATGCTCAGAGTTCTAAACTATAAAGTAAAGAATATGCAAGACCGGATGGGCAAGCAGAGAGATTGAAATCCAAAGAAAGAGCCAGGAAGAAGTCCTTGGAATAAAAACACTAACAGAAATGAAGAATGATTTTAATGGACTTATTAATAAACTGGGCACAGTTGAGTAAAGAATCTCTGAGCTAAAAGATACATCAAAAGAATTCTCAGAAGCTGAAAAGCAAAGAGGACAAAGATGAAAAAAACAGAAAATAACCAACAACTGTGGGACTAGTATAGAAGGTGTAATATACATGTAATGGGAATATCAGAAGGAGAAGAAAGAGAAAAAGAAAAGGAAGAAATATTTGAAACAACAATGGCTGAGAATTTCCCCCAAATTAAAGTCAGACACCAAATCACAGATCTAGGAACTTCATAGAACACCAAGCAAGATTAATGCCAAAAACAAAACAAAATGAAACAAAATAAAACCAAAATGCATGGCTAGGAATATAATTTTCAAGCTACAAAGATAAAGAAAATCAAAGGTTAAGAAAAATATTCTGAAAGAAGCTAGAAAGAAGAAATACCTTGACTTATTGAGAAACAAAATAAGAATTACATCCAACTTCTTTGAAAACATCCAAACAAAAAGAGGGTGGAGTGCAATATTTAAAGTTTGAGGGGAAAAGTCCATCAACCTAAGATACATGTAAAATTACATGATACATGTAAAATTTCCTTCAAAAAGGAAAGAGAAAAAAATAACTCACAGATAATATTGAGGCTTTTTTTTTTCTTTGCCGGTAGACCTATATTAAAAGAAATGCTTAAAGAAGCTCTTTAGAACAAACAAAGATAATATAGGTTAGAAACTCAGATCTACATGAAGAAAGGAAGAGCATCAAAGAAAGAGTAATGAAAGTAAAATTTAAAATAAATTTTTTTCTTATTCTTAATTTCTTATTCTTAATACTGTGGGAGTATTTATTCTGAGAAATCAGACTTCAGAATAGGAAGACTATTATTAGAGATAGAGAAGGACCTACATAATTATAATTATAATGGGATATATTCTTCAAGAAAGTATAACAAACCTAAATGTCTATGAACCAAACAACAGTATCCAAAAAGTATGTAAGGTAAACCCAGGTTGCCTTATTGATTATCTGTATGAGTGATCTATTCACTAATGTAAATGGGATGTTAAAGTCCCCTACTATTATTTGATTACTGTCAGTTTCTCCCTTTATGTCTGATTATATTTGCTTTATATATTTAGGTATTTCTATGTTTTGTGCATAGGTATTTATAATTGTTATATCCTCTTGTTGGGTTGAGCTCTCTATCATTCTCTAATGCCCATTTTTTCTCTTATTACAGTCTTTATTGTAAATTCTTTTTTGTCTTATGTAAGTATAGCTAACCCAGGTTTTTTTCACTTGCATTTACATGGAATATCTTTTTTTCACCCCTTCACTTTCTTTGGGTCTGAAGTGAGTCTCTTGTAGGCAACATATAGATGGGTGTTATTTTTTTGTTTTGTATTATGTTGTTTTGTTTTGTTTTATGTATTCAGTTACCCTGTGTCTTTTGATTGGAACATTTGAAGTAATTATTGATAAGTATGTACTTATTGCCATTTTGTTAATTGCTTTATGGTTGTGATATAGTTCTTTTCTGTCATTTCTTCTTCTTTAGCTCTCTTGTGGTTCAATATCTTTCTTTAGTGTTATGCTTGTACTCATTTCTTCTAATGTCTTCTATAAGTATTATATGTTTTTGGTTTGTGGTTATGAGGTTCATATAGAACATTCTGTGTATACAGCAGTCTATTTTCAAAAATAGAAATGCCATATAATCTAGTAATTCCATCTTTGTGTATTAACCTGAAGACAATGAAAGCAGTAATTCGAAAAAATATGTAAATCTGTACCTTATGTTTATTGCAGCATTATTTAAAATAACCTAGATATGAAAGTAATGTAACCTTAGTGCCCATTAATAGACAAATGGATAAACAGATGGGAAGGAATATTGGAATGTTATTCAATAACAAGAAAGAATGAAATCTTATAATTTACAACAACATGGAAGGACCTAGAGGGTATTATGCTAAGTAACATAAGTCAGACAGAGAAAGACAAATACCATATGATTTCACTTATATGTGGAATCTAAAAGACAAAACATATGAACAACCAAACAAAAAATAGAAACAGACTCATAAGGACAGAAAACAAACTGGTGGTTGCCAGAAGGGAGGAGGATAGGGAAATGGATGAGATAGGTGAAAGGGATTAAGAGGTACAAATTTCTAATTGTAAAATAAACAACTCATAGAGTGAAAAATACAGCATAGAGTTTATAGTCAATAATATATCAATAACCTTATATGGTAACTACATTTATCACTGTGAGCATTTTGTAATGTATATAAATGTTGAGTGACTATGTTGTCATAACTAATATAATATTCAATGTCAACTAATATAACATTGTATGTCAACTATACCTCAATTTAAAACCAGGTAGATCTGAAAGGAGGAATAAACCAAATCCAAATTTTACATAAAGCTTCGGCATTACCTTCTCCATAATTGATAGAACAAGTAGGCAGAAAAATTAGAAAAGGTATTTATTACCTAAACACACTATTAGCCAACTTAACCTTGTGGAACTCTCGAGCAACAACAACTCTTCTCAAATGGCCCATGGAGCATCTGCTAAGATAGACTTAAGAAAATTTGAAAAACAGAAATAATGCAAGTATTTTCTCACATCATAGCATACTTAAATTAGAAATCAGAAACAGAAATAAATCTATAAAAAAACTCCAAATATTTGTAAATTAAATAACACAGTACTAAATAACCATGGCAAAAGAGGAAATATCAAGGGGAAAAATTCATCTTTTGCGTTAAAGAAAAACCAAAATACAGGACTTCAGAATTCATTTAATAGGAAACTTATGGTTTTAAGTGTGTATGCTAGAAAAGAAGAAAGTTCTGAAGTTAGTAATCTAAGCTACCACATTAAGAAACTAAAGAAGAAATAGCAAATTAAACCTAAAGCAAGCAGGAAGAATGATATACTATAAGAGTAGAAATAACTGAAACTGTAAATGGAGATACAATAGGAATAACCAATAAAGACAAAAAGCCATTCATTTGAAAAGAAAAATAAAAGTGATTAATCTTTAGCCAGTATGATCATAAAAAAAATAGAGAAGACACATATTGCCAATATCAGGGATGAAAATAGAAACATCATTTCTGATCCTACAGTTATTAAAGGATAGTAAGAGAATATTATGAACAATTCTATATTCATAAATTTAATAATCTAGATGGAATAGACAACTTCTTTGAAAGTTACAACTATCCAATCTCACTCAAAGAGAAAAAATATTATTTGAATGCCTGTATCTATTAAAGAAATTGAGTTTGTACTTAACCACCTGCCACCCCGCCTCTCCCAAAATACACCTCAGAACCAAAAGGTTTCACTGGTGAAACGCAGTGGAGGTGAGCTCTCTTCCAGGGACCCAACTAAAGAGCAGCATGAAGGGGCCATGGGTAGCATTATGTTCTATATGATAGAGAAAATGTGGCAGAGCTTGCTCTGTGGCCTGATTATACTTTCGATTACCCCAGGGCTAAGTATTTCTCAAGTGCTGAGTATAGGGAGATTTGGAATCTCAATGCTATCTTCTGCAATAGCATTTCTCAGGAATTGTCTAAAGAGAAAGTGACATTGCCAGGATAATTTTGAAGAACATTTTATTTAGCTACGATTCTGCTGTCATTTTCTATATGTTTGGTATTTCTGTCACCTTTTGATTAATAGAGACATTCTTATAAATAAAAGATCTTGGTCTCTTGGAACTGTCTGTCTTGCTCTCTTATTTCTCCTGTGAAGTCATAATCCCCCATTTGTGACATCACAGTCTTTCCATTGCAATCAACAGTGATGTTTCAAGCTGGGGATTAAATGCTTCAGAAGAGGAAGACTTTACAAGAGCAGAGGGACTCTCAAGGAATAAAGATCCAATTAGCATGTAAATGCCCTTTTTAATTAAAAAAAAGTAAGGAAAACAAGGGATGAGTAGATAGTCCCAGGGATTGGAATGGTTTTCTTTGAAATAATGAATCTGGCCTTCCTTTTCACTCTCCTCTTCTACCCCCATGTCCCTGCCCCCACTCCACACCCCTTGAGTGAATGAATATTTAATGTTAAGGAAACATTAAAGGTGGAGAAAGGCTGTGGACTGTAAATATGGGTATTGTTCCTCTGGCAGTAGTTCCTAGGCCTATTAATTTGATCAAGATTGAGGCAAAATTAGAGAATGGGCTGCTACAAGAATCAGTTGTGGTCCCAGATACACATGATTTGACTTCATTCTCCCCCTTCAATGTCAGTTTGTACCAACCCTCATCTCCAGCACTAGCTTCCATCATGTTTTGTTAGGCATCCTTCAGTTCCTTAAACTCTCAAAGCTCTTTTCTGCTTCAGAACTTCACTATATGCTATTTCTTCATCCAGGAACACTCTTCCTCCACATTCTTTGCAGACTTTGTGCTATTTATCATCCAAGTCCAAACATCAATGCTACTTCTCCTGGGAGGCCTATGTTGACCCCTTGTCACTTCCATCTACATTGGACCCTTGATATTTGATCTCACTGAAACTTTGTACTTCCTTAATATCATAATTCTATCATATGCTTATGTGTTTGATGTTTTTGTGTATTGTCTGTCTCCTCCACCTAGTGCTGTGCATCATGAATGCAAGTAACACATCTGTTCTAGTCACTGCTGCATTTTAGCGCTTAAGAAAAAGCCTGCCAAACACATAGAGATATAATAAATTCATAAAGAAACTAACGATACGTAGCCATTTTGAGGGATTCTGAAGAAGAATCCCTGCTTTGAATAGAAGATTAAATGGCTTCTAAACTCATATCAAGCTATACATTTTTATAATTTTTTCAGTAATTCTCCTGGTTTTCCATTTGACTTGCCCTCTGCTTTCTGGAGTTCCATGACAAAAATGGGTTATAGACACGAAACTCAAACAAAGGAAGGGGGTCTTATTCAGGGGATTCGTCATTTACAAGTACTTATGGGGAACCTATATGTATAAGTAGGTTGAACAAATAATTTATCATCTCATGAGAACTCTTTTATGTGTGAAAGGTGTGCTAGTTATAATTATTCTAGGACCATGGACATCAAACAGAGCTATCTTAGGCTAATAGGGACAGATGGTTACCTTAAGTATCAGATATTCTAGTAGATCTTGGAGAGCATGCATATGAAAGAAATATTTCTTATCCTTAAATTTCATATAGTATATTGGAAAGGTAGTATGTATAAACTCATAACTACAAAGTGATATTATTTTTCCCCAAAAGATTATAGATACAGGGCTATGGATATAAATACCCTTAAAGAGATCAATGGCTGTTTCTAAAGAATGCAAATATATGTTAATCATGAACCAAAAGAATAGTTCTTCAAATGACCGCACTACAATATGATACAAAAAAGTTACACTCTTCTACACCAGTGCTCTAAACCGACAATGTATGTCTACAAGATCTACCTCCAATATAAAGAAAGAGAAGGGAGTTAAGGACTATGTATACTTTCATATATTTAAGTCTTACCTGTCAAATAAGATACCCTATAGGAAAAGACTTTCTTTTTTCTCTCACTGTTATCCATGATCAATAATTTTTAGGGTCCCTGCACATTCTCAGTCACATTATGTGGATGAGTTAGTTGTTTAACTTGTGCTAGGCACAAAAGATTGCTTTGTCACACTCTAGCAATTAGAATGAGGGCAGTAAGATGATGTATCCTTCCTCCTTTTTTTTTTTTTTTCTGTAAAAACATATCACAAAACTTCTAATTCTAACCATGGGGTTGGTGCTACAAAACATTGGTCCATTATTGGAAATATCTACGGCATTAAGCAGCACAAAATTTGCCGAAGTTTTGGTCTGAAACTAGTCTGTTAAATTTCATCCAAAGATACCATTTTCCAGAATTTTAAACTTAAAAGAAACTAGTCAAAAAGTCAAGCTGGACTCCAAATGATTGGTGATGAGGAAACCGACTCAAGAAGAAATAATTTGCCCCATACTCAGCAGTAGAGCTTTGACAGAACTCTTAATATCTTGAGCTCTCCGTTAAGAATACCTTTTATGGTGCCTCTCATGAGTGAGTGCCCTCATGATAACACGATACATGAGTTGGGCTCCTAATTTAGTATATAAAGTTTCCAGCAACTCTAGATATAAGAAAAGATATTTCTGGTACCAATGTCTGATGGAAAAGGAAGCCTGTATTCCACCTGCCCCCACCTCACTGTATCTATGCATATAGAAGTCTTTAAAATTTATAAGGATCAAGTACTTTTTTAAAAGTCCTAAAATGTCACCTGATCTTCAGCTCTTATTATCTATGAACCAAAGGTATAAGAAATCAGAACCCTAAAGCAAAGCAGTGAAATCTTAACTGCTCCAGAGTGTACACCCTATTGTATTTTCAATTTGGCTCTAAGAAATTCAGGCAATCTCAAGTATTGAGGGAATTAAGAAATGGAATTCTCCTTATACAAGGATGAAGAAGCCCTTAGCCTAATTATTTCTTTACTTTCTAACATGTCCCTATTAGGAATGGAGTTCAGGGATTTAGTCAGCAAATCTCCAGAAGAAAATTTTTCACTTCCCTAAGCATCATCATCATCATCCTTATCATCATCAACAACAAATAATATAGTAAGTACCAAGACTAATAGGGAGCTTACTATGTGTCAAACAGCGCTTTAGGTTGATAGTATGTATAAAATTAAATCTTCATAGATGTTCTGTGAAATAGGTAATACTGTTATTCCCCTTTTGCATATAAGGAAACTGTGACTAAAGACACAGTTATAGTTGCTGAGGACACAAAGAAGTAGGTGTGAGTCAGGCTCCTCTGTCATGCCTAAGCTGTATGTATAATTCATTGACTTTGTAGATGGATGACTTAAGTGATAGAGCTGTTAGGTGCTACTCAGTTCCAAAGAACAAGAGATTATGTTTGCAAGGGCAGTCAGGGAAGGCTGCAGGGATGGAGATGTCCTTAGTTTGTTCCTGAAACTAGGAAAATGTTACTGAGATATATGAGGGAGTTCCAAAAAGGTGGTAAATTTTGGGAAAGTGTATTAGAAGGGTTGTGATATTGGTGGCTGGGGTTGGGATGAGTTGATGAGATTTATAGGAATGGAAGAATTCTATGAAGCAAAAATGATGAGAACAATAATGTGAAAATACACGTGTTAGTAGTTAGGACAGCTGGGAGCTTATTAAAAATATTCTACTAACTGGGGCACCTGGTTGGCTCAGTCAGTTAAGCATCAGATTCTTTGGTTTGGGCTCAGGTCCTGACCTCAGGGTCATGAGAGCGAGCCCTGCCTTCTACCTCTATGGTCCACATGGAGTCTGCTTGAAAGAGCTCTCCCCATGCCTACTTGAACCTACTCTCTCTCTCTCAAATAAAGAAATAAATCGTTTAGAAAAAATTCTACTAATCTAATCAACTGTGTGACCCAGTAATTTTCTCATTTGTAAATAAAATTAAATAACCTCTAAAATTCTTCAAGTTTTAACTAATTCTAAAGGAAAAAAAAAATTCTCAATTTAATGTACAATTTGAAGTCCTGTAGAAATTAAGTGACTTGCCAAGTGTACCTACCACACACTAATAAGCAGCAGAACTAGATCTAAAACTCGGGTCTTCGAACATCTAGTTCTCAGATGGAGAAATATCAAACCAGAATTTGGGGGCATTATTTACTACATTCATTATTACAAAAGGTTGTATGACTTAATATTTAAATGGGTTTAATAAAAACTAGTTGCACTGAATAAACAATAGTGTTATATAAAACAACTCACTTATTAGGGTTTTTTGGTTGGTTTTTGTTTTTAAGTGTAACATATCAACAGCTAGTTTTTCATATTTGTCTGCCCCTCCCCCAGATTTTTTTTTTTTTTCCTTTCTCTTTCTGTAAGACAGAATTCGGGACTAGCTCAACCGTTGCAATAACTCAGGCTCCGAATTTGTTATTATTTATCTAAAATGGCATCTTTCTTTCTTGCTGTGTCTTCCACACTATGGGAAAGAAGAATCATATTGCTCAAAGCTGAAGTGGCTTGGGCTATGTTTGAAAAAAGAAAATGAAAGAAAAGGGAAAAAAAAAAAAAGAAAACAAAACAACACTGATCCTGCAGTTGTTCACAGTGAGGTTCACCCATCAGAGCTGAAAATAACCTATATTTTATTTTCCTTATTTTTAGAAAACTGCCATGGACACAGGGGTGGCCGAGTGGCCAGCTGTGCCCTGAAATGCCTGAAGCCATTGCAATCAGTGCTCCACTGTCTGAGGCTTCCAAAATGAAACACTTTGAACACTCATTCAAAGGTGTGAAAGCATGAAATTGGCACAATGGCCAGCTACCGCAGCACTTCCCATTTTTTTGCACTGCCTTCTGCTTCCCTTGTCTGCTCTTTCGGCTCTCTGTCCCTTGATTCTGACAGTTCTTCAAATGTCTGCTTAAAGAGCTGTGGCAGCCTGGGAGAGAGAACTGGAACGTATTCTTAGGGAGTCTCTATCGTGAAGTGAAGAAAGCTGAGGGAAAAACAACTGCATGCAAAAATCGTGAAAAAGTTGGCTTAGACAACAGACAAGATGGATCTGACAAAGATGATGCATACATGTAGATGCATTAGTGGACAGATCAGTTACTGGGTGAAATCAAAGTCCCTCAGCCTTGAATCCACTTTCTTAGATTTCTCTATACTATTTCAATCCTGTCCCTCATTCCCTATCACTCAGCCTGATTCAATTAGGGCATTCTGCTTAGGGCTTTGGGATGATCTATTTCACTGAATCTGTGTATGTAGAAGAATCTAGGCCAGTCCCTGCCATATTGATGTCTTGGTATTTTTACCTGGATTTATTGTTGCCTAAAATTAAGGGGTAGTGAGTTTCTCTATTACTCAGAAGCTATTTTCAAAGAAGTTGCCCAAAATGAGCCTGTACACCACTAAGTCTTCCCAGGTAGTCATAGGAAATTTACCTTATTTCTTTACCCATTCTTCCAAGCATATACTCTTGTCTTCTTTTATACCAGTCTTTATTTTAAAAATCTGCTCAGCATAGTTCCTCCAGGACATGCCCCCTCTGTTGCTGGCTCATATTCTTCTGGGCCTTTTCCCTCTGCAGAAAGATGTGGTATTTTGCATCCTTCTATGTGTTTTTTTGTTCCGTGAAATTCTTTTTTTCCTCATAAACTTTCCTTACCCCTCTTTCCTTTCTTGTAGGGTCCAGGATCATGTATGTTTCCTGCCTCAGGGATGGGAACTCACAGTAGAACAATGAAGGACAAAAAGTCGACTCTCAGCTTTTTCGTTTAAAAAGATGATTTTCAAAATTCAAAGTGGAAATAAGAGGTTTTGAATCTTAAAACTCAGTCCACACCATAAACATTAGATCTAGGAAGAATGTCTGGAGGTAAGGGCCAGTGTGTCTGTTCTGGATTTAATATGTAATAAATGGGCTGAGGAAAAAAGATGAACATCAGAGGGAAAATAAGAATTAGATGTTGGTGATCATCCCTAAGAAGAGGCACCATTTCTATCAGACTAAAATACTAATTATAATGCCAAATACACAGAACATGAATGCATATTAATTGTAATACAAATAGATCCTTCTACTGTCCAAGGTCACGACGTTCCTCTTGTGCTCTCTCCTTTCTCAACCTTACACCTTTTCTCAGATAGATACTATATCCAGCCGTGGATGATAGTTGTTTATGTACTTTTTCTCTGTGTTTGATTATAAGTCAGCTGAGAGAAAAGACAGTTTGATTCATCTTTGTATAAACCACGATCATTTACCATAGCAGTCTCTTAGTCAATCACAACCAAATAAAATAAAGTGAATTTATAATAGGCTGACCATTCCGTAGTGTCAGACATTGGACTGGCCTTCCTATATGTCAGCCTTATTCTTTCATGTGTGTGTGTGTCTGTGTCGTGTATGCATGCTTACATGTTTATGTCTTTATATATGTCTGTCTGTGTATGTGTGTTTATATGTGGAAGAAATGGGTCCAGGAGAAAAACATCAATTTATTTAGTAATGCATCATTTTGGATGCTTGTGGATGCAGGCAGCAGAAAATATGCTTTAAATTATCATTTAATATAAAGAAAATTATTGAGAAACAGCAAGTACTCGGCTCCATTAATAGGTTAATTCATTGGCTCCATGTTGACATATGAAGAAGGTTGCTTCTATCTTTTACATGTTTCTTTCTCTGTATGTTGCTTTTTACTTTGCCCGGTGTCCTTCATTGTTCCACATGGTTATCTCTGTCCCAAGTGTCATATGCAGGAATACAACATGTAAGAAAAGAGGGACTATCTTTCATGTTCCTTTGTAGGAGTAAAAGAACCTTGCGAAGAAATTCCCCTGTAGACCTCTCCTCAGTTCTTCATTGGCCAGAGGCAAACGGTAAATCAGTGTCTGGCAAAGTCACTGGCACCACTACAAGCTGCTTAAATTATCAGGATTCTTCCAAGTCACACTGAGGAGGATTGGACATAAGGTCCTTCAAAGAAGGAAAGTGTAATGGCAAGTGTCCGACAGAAGTAATAATACTAATAACAATAATAATGAGAATAGCAACTAACATTTGTTGAGTGGTTACTCTATTTGACGCACTGTGTTAAACGTTCAGTATACGACAGCATTTAATAAACATGGCAGCCCTGTAACAGATAAGTATACAGAAACCCAAAGGATAGAATAGATACGTCCAAGGTTACATAGATGATAAACCACAAAGAGGAGAGTGGAGATTTAAAGCAACGGCTGTCTGTCTCCAAAGCTATTACTGTTTCCAGGGTTCCACAGTGAAGACTATGAAAGAGCATATGCTTTCGAAGCTGAGATGGAGATGTGTCTCACAAACCCAGTGAACTATTTGCTAGAGCCACCATGGCCACTCTCTAAAACGTGTAATAGGCTTATCTAAACATAGTACTTGCTGATTGCAAACTTTCGTGTAATAGGAATATAAAAGCTGCTTTCAAGTCTTTCTCCCAGCCTTCTCTTAATGATCTGTTTTAGGTCACTCAAAATCTGGATTTCTTTGTCAATTAAACTGAGTTAGAGGAGTCTAGAAACTGGACATGGTGAATAATTCAGTCCATCTAATGCATGGACTTGTGAAATTTGACCATGACTCATTTCTCCTCCTTAAAGACAAATATAATCATTAAGGAACAGCAACACTGCATCTCAGACGGTACTTTGCAAATTGCCGAAGGCAGCTTCCACTGAATTACCCATCACTGGAGCTTCAAACTAGAGCTTAGATCTCATTTTAAGAGGAGACAATCATTATATGTGTGTGTTATCTTTTTAATGGCCAAACTTATATGGCTTCATAAAGTGTTTGAGAGAGTTTCAGGCTGATCTCTCCTCCAAGGCCCTCCCTCCAGATTCAGATTGCAAGGATGATCCCATGTTTCTGCCTAGCCAGGTCATGGCCTTCTCCATGCTTTGTTAACTTCTCAGCAGTTGAAAACAAACTTTCCCTTCCTGAACTCTTTATCTCTAAGTCTTCAAGCAAGTCCAGAATTTGTATAAAGACACAAGTCAGTTCTTGAACCTACACTGCCACATTGCCGTAGGACTGTTTTATGTGTGGAAGATTGTGCTTATCTAAAGCCCAAGAACACTGAGGCAGGGACAACTTGACATTTCTCTTCTAATTATTACCGATAATAGTGCCTGGTAAATGACTGGGCCCATACTGGGTGCTCTATAGAAATATCTTCAGATTTGTGTTAATTTACCCTTTACTTAATTTAACACAGCCCGTCACAATCTTAGTATACATTCTGAGGTAGACCATGTAGCAGTTTGGTAAGTGATGGGTGGGTTAAACATGTTCAGTACTGCTAGATAATCGATGGCCCAGAAGAGTAAATGATTAAACAATTACCAGTCATCTTCTATAGGACCAAATTTTGCTCATTACTTTCACTTGTCTGATGTTCTTTCTTCCTTTTTTTTCCCCTTTCTTATTTATTTTTAGCCCAATGACAGACCTTGCCCTCTATTCAGAAAGGAAACTAATAAAGATTCTTAAAATGCAAGCAAACCTGCCAAGTTACACACATTATTTTACTGAACTAAAATACTAAAAGATGCAAGTGAAGAATATATCCATCAGCTACTGGATGCATTGATGAGATAAAAAAAAATTCAACATATTCACTCGCCTCCGTTTACTCTTTCCAGTGGTTCTGTGGCCTCAAGCTGCTTACTGCAAATTAGATTTTGCCTTAATATGCTAATGTTGAATAAGGGACTTGGACTCTAAATAATTAAGTTGTGAGAAGTACAAAACTAAAGCAATCTATTAATGCAATATGAACATCCCTTGATTATATTTGCAGAATGAATTTACCTGCTTTAAGTGGTGAATTAGAATGGAAAGGTAAATTGAAATTTAGAAGAAAATACAATAATAAACCACCACTATCCATTTTACCCCTTCTGCTGTTGCCGATGTCAGAGGCTTCACTCAGTCATACTAATCCCAAAAGGGCACATTATGATCACTGAGCCTCAAGAAGTGTCTCTTGACTGATAGACTGGCTTTTGCTACTGTTACCCATTCTCACCCCTCTTTCTGCCCCCACCAGAGGGAACAATTCCATTGCAGTTAGTGGGCTTTGTTTTGTTTGTAATTGTTCTTGGAAAATTGTGAACTGGTTTTTTTTTTTTTTCATGAAATTTGAAATCATGTATAAGGTATTGTTGGAATACTTAAATATTTATTCTTTGCTTTTTTTTTTTTTTTTTCCTCTTGGTGGCCCTTTGGATAAAACTGGGAGCTTCAAGGTCAGTAGCCTTTCCTTTTGCAGCCTTTTGATGGGAATTCCCATGGGCATATCTTGTCTATCATGCCAATGAGGAGTTTTATGAGAAATTTTCCAGTTCCCATAAAAAGGGTTTGGAAAAAAACAAAGAGCACATCCCTTTACTGGAATAAGATCCCTAGGCATAAGTGGAAGCAGAAGGTCAGTCCAAGTGTGAAGACCAGACAGGAAATCAGACTTGGGCACTTCAGGTCAAGAATTCCATTTTCAGATCCAGGACACTGAAGGGTAAGTCTTCAGTGGACCTGAGGAGTAATATGGGGATTCAGGTTAGGGTTCTGTACACTAATTTTCAGGTTGATCTTAGAGTGATGATGGCTCTGTCTTGAAGATCACACAGCAGGGGGCCCCGAGGCACCTGACTCGCCCGGGGTGGGGCTGAGATTACAGGTATGAAGACGGACAGGCTGAGATGAGAGCTGCTGGAAAGCAAGGCCCTGAAAGCAAGGAGAGCCAAAGATGGACACAGTGCAGGGGCAATGAACCCTGGCTGTCTCAGGAAGGCAAGTCAGGCCTCCTCTGATGGGCATGTGAATATATTTATGCTGAAAAACCCGACTGTGAGAAGGTTAAGGGAGGGGACAGCAAAGTGAAAAACAACCAAATAAATAAATGTCAACCAAATAAGGAGTCATAAATATTTTCTGAATTCCTCATAGTCTCCACACTATCTATTCTGTTTCCTTGAAAAATTGAATTATGATTCTTGAAAATCACAGCCTTATTGTATTTTTCCACGGCCTTGCCTTAATAGATGATGAATCGTTAAGTAGCACCTGTCACAGGCAAGCGCCCTTTACAGTCGTGGCGCATTTTCACCCTGTGAACTGCAATTAAGCCTCTGTTTTTGCTTCCCAATCCATCTCATTTGCTAACGAACATAGAAAAGTTTCACATTTGCATGTGGAGACCTAATAGATTTACCTTTCCTGGCTTGGAAATCAGAAATTGTGAGTGAGAAGAATATGATTCTTGGAATCCGAACCAAGGCCTGGGTTTGAGTGCCATCCCTGCCGTGTGGTTTGGTTTGGTTTCTTTCACTAGAGCAACTGGCTCTCCTTAACCCCATCAAGAAAACAGAGTTAATATTAACCACTTCATAGCACTGTGAGAATAAAATAAAATACAGAAATGTTCTCCAGTAAACCAAGACCCTAGTGCATGCACACATTGTTTTCATATACCATTCATGTAGTTTCCACACACAAGTCACGTGTGGTTTAAGGCTTCGGAGGGTTCTCTAATGGCAGGCACGTGGGGCACTTTCTGCATTTGCTTGGAGTGCTCACTCTCAGTTCTCAACCAGAACTAATTTTTATCATTTCAGACTCAGCTGGTCCCATAATCCAAAGGACACAACGTAGCCCCAGCCTACTAAGAAGACAGCCTTCGACAAATCTCCATTTATTCTCCTTCTGCCCCCTGGTTCTCAGACTCAACAGCTCCAAGTTAATCTCATTGAATCACCCTTCTAATGTAGTCTACCTCTGCTTAAAAACTCTTTCAGTGCCACATTTTGTACAGAATACGGTTCAGATAAAAATCTCACTCCTTCCATGAGACCATCTCTGAATACCCCCAAAATGCCTACTGTTTTGTTCCCCTCTGACTTCATATTTGTAGCATTTTCTTCTCTCTTCTAGCTTTGTGTCCCTATGTTTTTTCCTTGGGGAGAGAGATGGGGGGAACAGAGGTTCTGTCTTCCTCTTGTGTATCTCCCACAGCACCTACTCTTACCCCGTAAATAAAAGTCCCTCTCCCCTTTTTGTCGATACTGATATTAATGACAGTACCATGTAAGGCCCAAACCCACAGAGTTCTGTGCACCTCTCTCAGGTGCTTGATTAATCCTGTGATATTGCTGGAGAGTTATTCAGGTAAATTATCCACAGAGCAGACAGATTATTTTCTCTTACTTCCCAACATAGGTGAATAGGTTCTTTACCTTTATTTCAAAAAGAGACCAAAAGACAGAGATAGATATATATCTCTATCTTTCTATCTCATCTATGCACCTATCTATAGAGAGAGGAGAGAGAGGGGGGAGAGAGAAAGGAAGAGATTATGCCTTACCACAGATTCCTGCTCTGCTTGCCCTATCATCTGTAAAATGAAGGGAGGCCCTTTCAGCTAATAAAGGTTTTTCTTTTTTAATTTGATGTCATCATTACCAGTTTCTACTCTGTAAGACTTTCTCACTCACAGGGAAATGAGGGAAACAGATATCCAATGATCTCAAACCCACATAGATTGATGCCTAAAATTTTCCACCTTGGAATCAGTGAAATGGTCTGAATATGCAACCCGAAAAGGTCAGATTGCCCAAGAATATAATTGGACCCAACATCACATTGTAATTAAAGCCGCAGAAGGTTCGTACATGCCACCTCTCTGTCTCTCAGATGCAGAGGGAAACGCAGGCTTCACAGACCACAGGAAAATGCACTGATTAATTACACGGTGATGTGATATTATTCCTGCCAGGATAGTCCCTCTGAAATGTCAGAAGGATTAGAAGTGCCACATCTTCCTCCCAGACTCTAATCTTAAAGGGCCCTAGGATGAAAACACAGCAATTACGTTCATAGACTGTGTCAATTTTACAATAGAAAAAAGAGCGTTCCCAACAGCAAATAATTATAGCACTGCTTAATGATTGATTTAACATAGAAAACCCATCTAATTCCTTTTGTCATTACAATCTACAGTACTAACAATCTAACAATGCTGCCTTCGTGGATAGACATTACATTAGCATTAAGAATAATGCTAATACAACACGCAGTTTAACTTGTTATATTGTGAGTCGGCAATGCTCCCCCATACACAGTTATTAGTGTAGCACACCTTCTGAGTGAGACCCGACCAGCTGAGAATTTGCTTTTGAGCATCTGTGCTAATGCAAAAGAGCATTGTAACCCAAAGTAGTCTCCTGCATATTTCATACAGCAGGAGAGAATGTGTTTTCTGTTTTCCTAGGATATAATTCCAAAGTCTGAAAAACGTAAACTCTTAGCAAATCGATTCATGATGATTCTAAATGGATCCCTATGTGGATGACATGCAAATGCAACTCTTGCAAAAGATTACCTATGGAAATCTAGCTAGTCTACAAGTCAATAAGCATATTACAGTCTAAAGAAAAACAAAACAAAACAATCATGAGAGCTCTGGGGCTTTCTTGTGCTGAGTGATTAGGTGACAATAAGATCATTCCAGAACGTTTAGAGTAAAATTAGGAAAAAGAAAAAGAAAAAAAATATGGAAGGTTATCTTTCTTTATGGTGTTCCACAGGAAATTATATGGGTGATTAAGGAGTTTCCAAACTCATTTCCCAACCCCTGAGGCTTCAGGGAATAGCGTCAGATAAACTCCAGTTGCTTAACGATCTGATCCAATCAGTGGTATTACTGATTCACTAACTCCATAAGTTGCAAATATTTACAGGAGGCCTACCTGTGTTAGGTGATGGGCAAACAAATGCAAAGCAGAGAAACCAGGTTTCCTGTTCTACTGGACAGCCAGTGGCCCATGAGCCCACGTTCAATGGACACTAATGCACACATGTCATCTTGTTGGCTCTGCAAGAACCACCTGGGGACTATGATAAGATGCGGAGTTTCAGGTTTCATTCTCTCAGGCGGAGACTAAGTTTTGCAGTTAGTAGAGAGATGGGTGTGCATACAGAATTTTTAGATAGACCATCTACATTCAGGTTCGTTCGTTTATTCTGTCATTCTGCAAGTGAGCTAATGTCTTTGTATGCCATTTACTCGTATGTAAAATGAGGGTAGCAGTTGAATCCCCAAATGGGCTGTTTGTCAAAGATGAAAGAGTTATTTGTAGAAAGACCTTAGAGCAGTGCCTGGCACTCTCAGAGTTAGTTATACTATTCCTATCACCCGTAGCAGGTCTGATCTTGTAGTGCTTCAGCGTGCATGAATCTCTTTCTTCTGGCTTTATTTAACATAAGTCTTTTGGATTTCAGTATATCAATGATACATATTTTCATTGAGAAGAGAATAATAGATGTATAGTTCATTTATTACTTCCATTAAATCCGTATCTTTTATTGAAAGTATATAATTCAGAATTCTGTTTTTTTCTTCAGTAAAAATAGTTGATGGTAATCTGTTTCTGATAGCTTGATATTGCCGGGTTGGGTCCATATTTTGAATCTTTGGAGTATGGGACAAGAATACAGACCTCCCAAGTCATTCACGGAAGAACCATGACTCAGTTTCCTGTCAGTTCTCTTCATCACTGCTCTCAAATTACACCTTCATCTTTAGTGCTCATAATAAAGATAGAAATAATAATTTAACTTTAGGTAAGTGATCTCATGGTGGTAGATCCCTCCTCTTCTGTCTCAGAGGGAACTCATTGGTAGCTTGGTAACTTGGGCAATAGTGCTGGTGGAATCAGGAAATTTAGCCTTACCGAGGCTGCCTACTAAGCAATGATCTGATTCGAGAAAGCCGTATGGATTATTCTTTTTGGGACTACATCTGTCTCCTTCCTTTTCCCACTTTCAATTTCTCTCTCCCTCTCTTTTTCTTTTGTACATAGACCTTTCTTTAATTCCGCACCTTCTCACAGGAGAGGAGGAAGCTGGTCCTTAGATAGCTACTTGGTTCTAATAAATTTGGTCTCAAATTTTTGCCAAATGCTAATGGAGGGATTTGGAAGATTAGATTCTACATCCTTGTGAAATCAGGCTCTTTAGCCTTGATACTCCTATATATAAGCATAAGGTAGGTATTATAATTTCAGTTCTGTCTCTATATCAGAAACAACAATGGCTGATTTTAATTCTCCAGAGATGCAAACATTGCTTTTTCTGAGAATATATCATATTTGATTAAAATATAGTCACATATTAGTATGATTTTATGTTGCCCCTTTCGTTAAAGTCATAAGGATAAGAAAACTCCATTATATGGAGAATTTGACTCTTTGTATCTTTAAAACTAGTTTTATTTTCCCTATAGGAATGGTGATGTCACTTTTAATTACATTATATTATTTAAAAATCAAAATCCTCTCCTTTCTTTGGAAAGAGTTAGGAATATATGTTCCCAGTTCATAGTTCTGTTCTTTCTGAATTGAAATTTCTAATGTGAATTCCCACCACATCTCAATAAGTCCCTACCTCAACTATATAACAGAGTTTAGGTAGAGCTAGTCATGTCATTATATATACACTCCCACCCATCCCCACTTCTCACCATCTTAGTTGTATTGTTTGGGAAGTGTTGTCTTAGACTGTAAGCCAGGTAGAGCTAAGATAGGGATCAAGGTGTTTTTCTGATTGGTAACGTTCTCTTTCTCTCATACACACCACCCAAGGAGACATAGTAACCAACCAATGATGTGGGACTGTGGGATTGGGATGGAGGTTTTCAGAGTGAACAATGCACTTGTGCCTGCTCCTGGACTGTTGCTAGGATGAAAGTAATACTCTGATTTTCCCGTGTATAGCAATTACATATGAAATAAAGAGAATGAAAAAATATACAAATGAAAGTTTTTGGTTTGAACTCTGAAATATATTATTTTTTATTAGTGATGGTAATAAATGCATAGGTTCTTTTGACACACATTTCTTATGTTATTTTTGTTTCCCTCTCTAAGTAGAGTATTAGATTTAGAGTTTTTCCATCTGTACTTGGTCCTACGTCTCCACAAAGGTAATTCCTTTTTTTCTCTTTTTTTCCCCTCTAATCCAGACAAACTATCCACCTTCCCAAGGTTTATTTCGGTGACAAGATGAGATGATGCCCTGAAAACCCTTTGAGAAGATAAATGTGCTTATATATATCATTATCAATAATCGTTGCTAATAATATATATTTCAGTTTAGGTCATTGAGGTAAAAGCAAAGTGAATGAACATTGGATTTTTAAAAAGAGTCTGATAAAGTAAATGGTGAAATTTCAGTGGGAGAAGTATCAAATCTTAGATTTTAGACAATATGACTGACTTCTTATAAACGTAACTTTTGCCCATCTCAATAATGAATTCTCAGTAATTTTCCAAGTTCATCTCATTCATCCATTTCCACATGTGTGATCTGCTTCCATGGTTCTGTTCACTTGGAATGCCCTCTTCCTCCTCTTTCCAGTTAACCAAGTGATACCCATCTTTTAAGACCTAGTACATACCCTCCGCATTCTTGAAGACTTTCACTGCACCTCTTCCTATTACTTCCACTACTGTGCCTAGCACACTGCCTGCAGCAAGGGAATCTGACACCTTCTTCTCAAATAAATGAAGAAGGACCTAGCCTATAAGACTCTTGGTATCTCAGAAGGCCTGTAATTATTTTCCATATACTTCTCATTTAATAATTAAACCCATAAATTTAGTCATTTCATTATGTTCAAGTCTTCTTTAAGTAAATTGTGAACCTTTTTTTTCCTTTGGCTTTTTAAGTTTTTATTTTAATTCCTCTCTTAACATAGAGTGGTATTATATTAGTTTCAGGTGTACGATATAGTGATTCAGTAATTCCATACGTCACCTGGTGTTTATTTCAACAAGTGTACACCTTAATCCCCATCACCTATTTTACCCATTCCCCGCCCCCCACCTCCCATTGGTAACCATTAGTTTGTTCTCTACAGGTAAGAGTCTATTTCTTGATTCATTTCTCTTTTTTTCCCTTCCCTAAATTATGAACACTTTGAAGACAAAACTGAGGGAGAACCATTGCTTTTGTCTTTGTAGCAGATAGTATGTCCAATACTCAATAATAAATATTTTGAATTCATTGAAATTTGAAAATATGGATGTTGGTTTGAGACATTTCAGGCATTTGTGTTGAAAACTTTGCCTAAAAATGTTCAGGGGTAGAATTTCGTGCATTAATTGTTTTCATAGTCCCTAGTTCAATTTATAGTTGTTGTGAATTAAAGATTAAATATTTCCAGAGGAATCAGGAATAGTTGTATGTGTGGCGTGTGTGTGTGTGTTTATTTATGACTTGAAGACCAGTCCCTTAGACACCAGCTGTATGCCCAGGTTACTTATTTCTTCAGTTTCTTCTTGTGATAGGAGATATCTAAAGAACACTAGATTCTTTCCTTGTTTTAGTAGATCACTCCATTAGACATGAAAAATGGCCTCAACTTTCAAGACAGGTAGGCTGTAGTTAGTGTTGTATACAGGTTTAATTATTTCAAAAACTTTAATTTACCCATAATATATTTCAGCTGTTTTTTTTTTCCTCCCAAACATAGTACAGATAGGTTAAGTACAGAGGTGTGAAATCATTAGGATTTATGTCTCAGCATGTCTGTGAAGTTTGACTTGTTTTCTTTTTTCTTTTCTTTTTTTTTTTTTTTAAGATTTTATTTATTTATTTGACAGACAGAGATTACAAGTAGTCAGGCAGGTAGGGAGAGAGGAGGAAGCAGGCTCCCTGCTGAGCAGAAAGCCCGATGTGGGGCTCGATCCCAGGACCCCGAGACCATGACCTGAGCCGAAGGCAGAGGCTATAACCCACTGAGCCACCCAGGCGCCCCTGACTTGGTTTTCTTCCTGAAGTTGCTACTACTTCCTGTTTAACGCATCCACCTGCGTCTTTGGCACTTGACCACACTATTGGATTTTTGCTGAATTTTATGCTCCAGGAAGGACAGACACTAAGTAACACATTTCCCCCGGGCTCCACCCTTCTATATATTCAGATTAACTGTAAACTGTAAGAACACTGGAACCCCATATAAATACTTATAATCAATTCTTTTCTCCTTCTGTCTGTATGCGGGCACACGTATTGAAAATGAATTATCCTTAGAAGTTACTAACATCGGGCACCTGGGTGGCTCAGTGGGTTAAAGCCTCTGCCTTCGGCTCAGGTCATGATCCCAGGGTCCTGGGATGGAGCCCCAAATCGGGCTCTCTGCTCAGCAGGAAGCCTGCTTCCCCCTCTCTCTGCCTGCGTCTCTGCCTATTTGTGATCTCTGTCTGTCAAATAAATAAATAAAATCTTAAAAAAAAAAGAAGTTACTAACATCAACAAAGAATTTTAGTAGTGAGAAACATTTAAATAAATGGGAGAATGAATAGACGAAGACAGGAAGGAAAAAGACAAAGCTTTCACTTAGAATCACGCTAGAACTCTTTCCTGCTTTCCAAGGTGAACAGATGGGCAGATCCCAGACTGAACCCCGCCCACAAACATGCTTTGACCAACAGAGTGTTTTTTATTTTTTTAATTTCTTTTGTATTTTTAACTGAATGTGCATACTAAAATGATTGGCACAGGCCCCACCATTCCCTCCTTTTTATCTGTCCTTTGACAGGCACATTTATAAGCACCTGGCTGGCCCCTGTGGGCAAATGCCTGGACTCCATGAATCTATTCAGGAATAGAAGTGAATTGTGAAGTCTGAAGTGGTCTCATGCAATGAGAAGAATGTGAGTCTAAGACATAAAGCCTCCAAGTTCTTGTCCCTGGTTGCTCTTAATTGAGTCACTTAGGGTTAAACTCCTTAAGTTTTACTTTCTTCTCCAGAGACACAGTAAGTATTTGATAAATGTAAAGGATTGAGTTAATATCCCATCTGGCAAAGGGAGAGTCTGGGGCCCGCCTGGGTTATATGAATCAGTCTTCATTCACTAAAACACATGGGCTTCCTACGTAGGTCCATTTATGTTACTACTTAGATGACAACATTTTTATATAAGGCAACAGGAGAAAGGATTAAGAGTTCTGTTTGAGGTCATTGCTATGGGGCTAAGTTGAACTGTGCCCATATGCTTCAATTAGAGAGAGTCATTTAATTTGAGGTAACTAAGTTTCTTTTTAAAATTTAATTGTTTTAACCAGTGGAAATAGATTAAAACATATTCATTACTTTAATCAAAGTCCAAGTAAGAACACTTAAAAAAAAATTAGGATATCTCAATGTTTTAAATAAAGGGAATTTTGCATTAGGAAAAGCAGTTAACATGAAAGTCATAGCTGGGAAAGGTGCTATGAAACCAGCTGATCTATTCATCTCCACAGCGATCTCTTTCAAAAGTGCTTATCTCTGTTGCTATTATTACAATCGCAGAACAAGACAGCACGCTGCCGGTCAGAGATAAAACCCAAAGCTTCAGAGGCCGCTGGAAAGAACACAGCTTATAGTGTCATGGTCTCGATCCACCTTCCCCTCACCTCAGCCCGCCAGCTCCAGAGAGCATTGTGAGCAAGAGAAAATGACGTGTGCTTTTGGTTTCTCTTTCTATTCTTTCTGTACTTGTCTCCTTGTGCCCTTTGAGCACTAGCTCCCTTCTTCCCAGTGATCCTGTAAATTCTCTTTTCTCCTGTCCATTGAAACCCACATCCCTCCAGTGACACATTCTTTAATATCACCTTTCTAAGTCCCAGCGGTGATATCTTGCATGCTACAGGCTTTGTTCCATGGATCTCTTCCATTTGTCTTCTTGCCTATTCTCTAACTTCCATCTTTGCTCTCTGTTTAGGTCTCCCTTGCCTGAGGGTTTCCAGTTGGGTTAGATCTGTGGGAAGCACAAGCCTAATATCAAAGGGGAGGAGACAGAGAAGATGGGTGTTTGTTCCCCTGCTCCCTGCTGGGCTACCAATTGGCCATAGTGACGTCCCTGTATTGAAGACCACGGCCACTACCCAGCTGTCTTCTCTCTTGCCCATTTGTAATTGCTGCTCCCCGTCCCAGACCCTACAGACCCAAGGGTGGTGTGGCTTCCTGCTGTTGCTGACCCTGTGGGGGCCAGTGCATTACTGCTTGTCTTTAATCCACTCCACACGTGTATTAGTAGCCCCTTCATTAAACTAGCTTTCAGTTCCCATGTAAGAGTGCCGTGCCCTTCCTGCTGGATTGCTGACTCACACACTGTACATCTTCCAGTCGGTTCTGAACTTGGATGGGGAGGGAAGTCCTGGTTGCAGGGCTCTTTTGAATACGATACGTTTGTGCTCTCCATTTTACTCAGCTTGCTGCATAGATGTCACCTCTTCTGAGGAAACTTTCCTGACCACCTTCATCAGTCCTTTTCTGCTCACCCTGCTGTGACTTCTCTATAGCATTTGCCATTAACTTTCATCAGTTGTCTTTCCCATCAAAGTATATGCCACATGAGGGTAGGTCTCCCTCTGCTTGATGGTTCTGGCAATTCATCCTTATTGTTCAGGACAATATCCAGAATGTACTGAGCACTTAAGAACTTCCGTTGCCCTCTCTTTCCCCAGATATTATTTACTCCCTTGTAAATTGCCCTCTTTGAGGGGAGCTCCATTAGGCAATGTTTGCTGAAAATCATGACACAGCCTGAGGCCTTACCATGCTCAGGAGCTCCTGGCTGTGCTGGGTAAAGGTCAGTCTTCTGGAACCCCATCTGCATATATATGACTCCCACATGCATAAATAAGGTGAGACCCAGTGCCACCACTTCCTATAAATGCTAAAACTTAATCTCCACAATCCTAATGAAAACCAGTTTTCCATCAGTTCACCTTAAGATTGACTCTCTCCAAAATGATTGTGAATATGGAGGAAAAATTCAAATCCATTCCAGAGACTAAGATGGGAAGTGGAAGTGTTTCCCATGTAGTCACATCTGCTGTCATTGGCTCACTCTCCCTCCCTTCAGACGCATTTATATTTTCATCCATTGTATTATCAGAGCTACCCATTCTGCTTCATTCTCTCCATCTCTGGCCCGACTCCTCCCCTACCTTGGCCTTCCTGGCCCCACCTTTCACTCTTCACAAACACTATTTTCTCTTTGCCTATCATGAACTGTGTGAGGCTAATGATTGGTCTCCTACAATTTATTTTCTTTGTGCCTTTTTCTTGTATTTTCTACACGGTCAGAGAAAGGACACTCAAGTCTGTAATCTGAGAACAACATCCTCAAGGTAAGGCAGGGACACGTCTGGATAACAGCCCTGTGAGTGACCAGAAGCAGTGTCTGTGTATTTATAAGAGTCCCGTGTATTTTCAACCAGCAGGCATCAAGGTCTATAACCACATTTTTCTAGGGGCTGTACTCAGCCCCGTGCCGGCCACACTAAAAAGCTCATAAATAACTTGGATCAGAGGAAATTGGAAAATGATGACTACACAAATACAAGGAGAATTTTTATGTTTTCCAAAACCCAGATGGCATTGACAGTTACTTTCTCCTTGGCCATAAGTCACCGTTCCTCAGAGAGCTGTTAGAACTTTGTGATGGGGTAAGAGAAGTCAGATTTGGGGAAGGGCAAGTCTTACAGCATAGAACAAAGTTGTGCAATTTGCCTTTGCCTTTCCTATATCTCATTTTTAATACTCTTCTTTGTGCCAGCATTTCTCCCCCTGCCCCTTTTGGTTCACTGATGCTAAATCCTGTTGACCTGCAGGAAGTTTTCCTCATGACAGTTCACCCTGGCAGGCCTGGGTAGCATCCAAAAGTATCACAAGCTTCAAAGTGAGGTCTTTTTCCCAACCTCCAGCAATGCACTACTTTCCTGTCTGGTATTGACTAAACAGATGATCAGAAGAATCCCCAGTGTGTTTGGAGTGACTGGTGGGTGCCCTGCATCAGCATGTAGGGGTAATGATTTAACAAGTGACCCTAGTAGGGAACTTGGATGTCTCAGTTGGTTAAGCATCTGACTATTGATTTTAGTTCAGGTCATAATCTCAGGCTTGTGGGATCAAGTCCCACATCAGGCTTGAAGTTCACTGGGGAGCCTGATTCAGATTCTCTCACTTTCCCCTGCCCCTCCTCTTGGTCATGTGCTGGCTCTTTCTCTCTCTCTCTCTCTCTAAAATAAGTAAGTAAATCTTAAAAAAAAAAAAAAAAGAAAAGAAAAGAAAAAGAAAGTGAACCTAGTAAAACAAATACATTTCTAATTCATATTTCAGGCATCTAGAAGGAGTAAAATTTATACTTTAGGAAGAGGAGAATTTTATTTATTTATTCTCTGATTTTCATTAGAGAGTTTATGTGACATCATGAAGGCAGGCACCTTCCCTCTTTCCTCCAAGCCTGACTTGCTGCTGGGTTGGGCAATGTTATTGTCTATGTAAAAAATCACGAACAGTCTCAATGGATGAAATTTCTGATTTGTTGGAGGCTAAATAAGAAATATTTTCATCCAAGTGCATAAATCAGTCATTTTGAAGACAAACCAGTAGATACAGCTCTTGAGCACCTAGACTGATCATTGTTTTCTTTCCCCCACCAAATGCCCCATGCTAACTATGTCATCGCAAACACTCTTCCAATGGCTGGAAATAACAGAACCATTTTATCATGTAGATGCAAATATTTAAATATTTTGAAAATCGCATTAGAGCAGTCCTTTGATTAGATTTTTTTTCCCTTATAGATATAGGAACTCCATGAACATTTGAAATATTAATGTGTTTGTCGTCTGCATTTTTCCTCATCTGTTATTTTTGTTTTGCTGTCATGTCTAGTATCTTTGACCACAAAAAAGTTTTAATTATTTTAAGTCCAATATGTTTTTCTTTTTTCTACTAGTTTCTTGGCTCTCTGTCAAAAATAGTTTTAATCCATCTGGATATTACCTCTATAATGACCCTCTTTCTATTAAAATTTGGAATTATTTAAATTTTTAAGTATTTCTGTGAGGTTTTTCTTTTCTAACTGGTAAAGTTTGCCTCTTTCAGTAGCCCTACTAGGCCAAAAGTATACTGAAAATTAATGAACAAATAAAGAAATGAATGAAGTCATGAATGAAAGAATTTTAGGGGATTGATAAAGATGTATGGACTAAAACTAGGACACTGGCATTTATCTGTGACCATTTTTAAGACACTCAGTGCAAAGTTTGATAGTCTTCTCTGTGAAAAACACTACACTTTCCTTGTTTCAGAAAAAAAAATCAAAAAGCAAGGATTAACCTCAGTCAAAATTATTTCTTTAAATTTTGAAACAAAATGGGTGCAATCATGTGTGACTAAGTCTGAACGATATTTTCAGGATTAAAAATATTCATTAATAATGGTAAAAGAACTTCCTTGCATAAGAATGAACTAGTGCCCGTTCCTGAGATGTGGAGCCTGCCTCCCCTAACATGCCTCAGTGCATCTGTTTATAGTCTGATGCTGCTCTAAGCTGGGATGAGACTATGCTTTCCAAGCCCCCACATTCTCGAGTCACATTCAAAACTAGACACTGTCTTTAAAGATGGATTAAAAAAATAAATTAATCATAGACACCAGATCCATTAGTAAAATTACATACCGACAGAATGGGTTATAACTGGCTAACCATAAAAAGGCTTTCAGTCTCCCAGCCCCATAGGCCTGTGAAGGTGTTTGGAATTCCACCATTAAAATCCAGTACTTTTGGGTTCAAGAATTGAAATCCTTTTAAATTCTCTTGGGAGATATCACATATTACACCATAATCATTTAATAAAAATAATGATGCTGGCTCACATTTATGGAGGCTTTAAAATGTGCAAGAAACTCTTTTAAGCATTAGTAATATCTCCTTTAATCCTTATGATAGCCCAGTGAGGTAGGTATTACTGTCATTCTACTTTACAGAGAAGGAAAAAGGAATTTCCTCCTTGTGGCTAAAGGACTGCCTGATGTCACAGCTGGTGCGTGATGGAGCAAGGATTCAGTCCTGACGTGTTACTCTACTTCCTTGCCTATGTTGGCATATCCAGTAAGTCATCAGTGGGCACAGTGTAGTAGCCACTCTCATCCTGCTCTTGCCAATGAACATGAGGCAACTGTGTGAGCTGGGACTGAAGAGAGGGCACAGCCAGGAGATGGAGGCTGGATAGAAGACTCTGGGCATTTCTAGGTCCAGAAAGGGAAGAGAAGGGTATACCGCACATGGGTTTTCCAGTCTGCACAGGTTTATTCCAACACAACCTTACTGGGCCCATCAGAATTTCCAGATGGTGCAGGTCAGCTGCATCAGTCTCCTGCACATACCATTCTCCATCTCCTTAAATACTCAGGATTCCCTCTGGAGCCCTTCGCTTTGTCCCAGGGAGACACGGATGCTTTTCAGTGGGAAACTATACTTTTCCTTCTCCGTTTTCCTTCTGTAATTTGGGTCATGGTGACCATCTTAGAGCCTTTCCTGCCTGGGAAGTATTCTAGGGTACACAACTCTGCTCAGGCAAAAAGATGGCCTTTATTAATTTATCAAAATGCAAGTGACTTAAGACCTTGAGAACCACTAAGAGACTGGAATGCAGCCAACTGGGTATAGCTATTTTGTCCTCAAAAATTTTAGAAAAATAGCTGAACAAACACAACATGACAAAACAAACAAGCAAACAAAAACTTTGGGGAAAAATAGTTAATGAAGGTCCTTTGTAAAGCATTTTCCCCATGTCTCTTTCTTCCTTGTCTCCTCTAGGAATAAAGAGAATCCAAGGCTTGGGTGGGGGTAGGGGGTGTCTGCAGAGATAAGACCAGTGTCTCTTCTCCAGCTTAGACCTGTGCAAGACCCATACACCTGTTCTTGGTCCCAGTACAGGTGGGCAAATGGTCTCTCCAGAGAGTATAGCGCTTATGGTCACACAAGTCAGGATTTGTCCTCAAGAGTCACACTTAAAATGCCATTTATTTTGGTTAGGGCTGGGGGAGCAGGAATTCTCAGGTTTTCTATGGGCTTGGCCAGTTTACAGTAAAAAGTATTGGTAGGAGTAGGAAGTCATCCTAAGAAATTTCTTGATGGGGCAGAAAGGATCTTTTATAATTGATTGTTGGTTGGGAACAGGCATTATATCAAAGGAAACCTTTGACCTGACTGGGATAGGGTGCGGAAACTGAGCATCAGAGAGCCCTGTGTGCTCAAACCTCCTCACTGAGGGGCGAATCCAAAGATCCCACCCAGGCTGGGTCCTGAAAGCAAAGTTCATGTCACTTACTACTACTTAGTAGGGTATGTGGAACTGATGTCTCATTGCTTCTTTTCAGGTATGGAGTATTATAGAAACATAAGGAAAGAATAAGCCTATGACTTGACCTGGGCAGTCTTCGCATCTACACTAAGACCCAGATTAGCTGGCATTTAAAAGAGTCTCCTATAGTCACATGCATTTTTTCTGTTTGCACGGAGAAACAGAAGCTTTAAATGGCTCGTTAAAATAGCACAGAGCTTCAGGGGCCCTGAACAGCTTCCACTAAACAACAATTTGATGGGTTAAGGGTAAATGAATCTGCAATGTATAGATTATATTGCCTCTAACAAAGATGCAAGTTTACAGAAGTTCACTGGGCAGTGATGTTTTGGGGCATCCCCAAGCTCTGGGCGCTTAAAAGATTAATCAGGATATTTTGAAATAAAAAGCCTATCTGAGTGTCTGCGGCAGCCATGGAAAGCATTTCTTTTGTTTTGGAAAGTCTTGGATGGGAAGACCGGAGTCTGTTTATTATATTTTGCTATTTGCTGCATCTATCCAATGACCCAAAGGTTCCATTTCATGCAGTTTAATCTCAGACCAAATGCCGTTAACTATCTGAGAATGACTTCTTCTGATTTTTCCACAGTTTCCAATTGAAGCTATAATAGCTCCTTATTCCAAGTCTCTGACCAGGTACTGTGAGAAATCACCACGCTTCACTGTAGGAGAGAGAATCGAGGAAAGGGCCAAAGCAGTGACATTGGAAGCTCCTATCAATGAAAAGAGATGATAAAAATGAACAGTGGTGGGAAGCAGCATAAAGTACATTAAAAACAAAACACACACACAAAAAAACCAGTGGTCATTGCAATTCAATAGCCAGGCCCACAGGAAAAAAGAATAACAAAAAGCTTATCCTCTGCATTCAGTGAGTTTGTTTATGGCTTTGAAGATGACTGCTCCCTTAGAGTATTCCAACCCATAACAAAGCCTGAATTCAGGAAAACGTGTATGTGTGCTGGGCTTTACAGTAAAGGAACTGACTTTTATTTTAGGAAAATGAAATCACCGTTCCTAAGATAAAGGAAGGTTTTTATGATTCCTATTTGCTTTGAGTGACTTTAATACCACGTTAGGAAATATGTGAAATTTAAAACAAACAAAGAAACAAAAAATAACAGAGGGTCAGTGGATTTTTTTGAAAAGGAATTTCTGTTTTTTTAAGCAATTATAAGATCACAGTTTCCAAGAAAGGAAAACCAAGGACCCAGTTTCAGTATGAGCAAAGTAATAGATAATTTGATACAGTCCTATGTACAAAACGAAAGATGGGTGGTACTCTTGGATACTGGCTCCTACATGGGGGATCATCCATCATCAGCATCCATCCACACAGGGATAAACAGGGTGGGGTGGGGGCGCTGGACCTCCTTGCTCATGACTTGTCCTAAACAGTTAACTTGATACTCAGGATCAGCCATGGAGGCTTGTTTTCCCAAAGCTGCCAACCCCCCCCCCCCACCCTTTTTTGTGGCATAGATGTGGTGAGACTCTGCTTTAGGAGTAGGAGTACGATCTGGTTGTCCCCCTCCTCTACCCTCCCACCAGTTATTCAAGTTGTCCTCCAATGGTCAGCTTGAATTCTTACAATTAGGATTCTACCCATAAAAGGATTCAACTGCCTATTTAGGGATACAGTGTCTTCTCTCCTGTGTCTCGGTGACCTTCAAACAGAAAGCATAGGTAGCTGAATGGATTCCTTCCCTTACTCACATCTGACAGGCTCATCTGTGGTTACCTCAGGTGGAGAGGAGTCCTACATCTTGCTTCTGGCTACATCCAGGGAGATTTCAGCCAATGCAATTCTTTTATTGCCACAAACCTTCTTAGTATTTTGAAGCTCCATAAGTGTTCATGGATAAAACTAAAATTTAAAAATGCTAGATTTTCTTGCCAATCATAAGCATTTTATTTCAGATATTGTGAAGTATTATTTTGAGAAGAGGTCAAAGACTGCCAGTGGGGTGAATGTTGAAACTCCAGCTGGGCCTTCCTAGTTCGGGGCCTTCTGTGCCAGTTCTTCTGTGGAAACTGCTTCGTGATGTGGAGTACAGACTGTACAGGGGACCCTGGTTTCTGATCCCAGTAGAACTGGTGAATCCCAGTGTTGGAAATTCCCTGGTGGGCAGAACTGTAAGCTGTGTTCTACAAGGCATCCAGGAATCAGCTATAATTCTAATTCTTTGGAGGCACTTCCTGAAAGTAAAAGGAAGTCTTGTCATGGCTTGATTTCTCTGATCTCAAGAGACCAGGATCTCTGCTTCTCTCTGGAAGTTGACTATTCAGTGGACCATGGACTCTCTTCTCATTGTGTAACTAACTACCTATGTGAAGGGAAAGTGGATGTGTGTCAAGTTCATTTGTCTTTCAGGAGTCAGAACAACATATTTAAGGTCTGACTTTTAAGCCTTGGGTGACTATTTGCAAAGACAGAATCAAAGCCTCTGCCAAGATTCTGCTAGCTGTCCTTCAGCCTACACTGCCCACTGTATGGCATAGAGCATGGCTGGTGCCTACCCAAAGCCACCAAGTGTCTTATATGAGTAAGAGCCTCAGAAACCTTGTTTGGGGGAGTCTCCAAAGCCTCTTCCCCTGTTTGTGGGCTCCAAAGTTCATTTAACGTCATTTCTGGCCATTCTTTTTGCCTGTTCTTTGGGTGTTTGAGTTGTTACAAAGTCTACACAGTTCAACTGTTGTTGGTCTCGGGAGATATCTGCATTGTTGTACATTCTACTCAGCCCCAAATGTTACACTGGAACTCAACAAGTGAATAATAACCAGAAAGAAAAAGCTCCATTTGGTGTTTCTTACCGTGATGGGAATCCCAAACTGCATCACCTCTGAGATGTAGGAATTCACACTAACCTTTAATTGGGTTGAGGGTTCAAAATCCCTTATATAATTTCCTGTTTACAAACATTTTTACAAATCTCTGAGGCAATAGACATACGTGTTAGATTTTTAGTTGTTCCTCAAGTCTCTGTTTTTACTTGTATTACTACAGAACGCTAATGTGTTTGCAAAGGCTGGCTCTCCCAGTGGTCCCTGTAGAGACAACATTCTGTAATGCAGCATTTCTGAACCCATTTGAGGGGGTTGGGTAAGTTATCACAATCATATGCAGAGACTTTTCAAACTTCATTTCTTGTCCCAATTCTCTTTCCCCTTGCTTGTAGTAGAAAATAGATTAGTCAGATATTGGGAAGTTCAGATCGCCAGCACAGTGGGTCAGTTGAGGGTAGGGGAAAGGGAGAGAGAAGAAAATTAGGGTGGTGCTCAGGTGTCCAATTTGGGTGCTATATAAAACATAATACCATTGACCAAAACATGGAAAGTAGGGAAGAAGCCAGCTCAGGGCACATGCCTGGCAGGGTTTGGTATTGTCCATCTGAAGAATATCTAGGCACATCTGCCTGTTAGCCAGTCTGTTGACTTTCTCATGCTTGAACTGATATTTTCAGCCGGGACTAGTCTCATTCAGCTAGTAATCACTGAAATTTCCATCTCCTGATTCAGAATCTGTGCTTCTGGCACCATTTCTGCTCCTAACTGCCACTACACAACTCTGAACAGTGCTGGCACTCTGGGGCTATGACCTTTTGAAACGCACTTCAAAGGACAATTCAATCTGCAAATGATCAAGTGATGAGGATGCTGACCAGGTCAAGGCCAAGGGCAGAACTCATTGTCAGGCCACTAGAGATCTATCTTCAGGTTAATGTCGATCTGTTGATTAGCTGCCCTTATGTGTGGTCATCTAGCTAGCTACAAGCCAGTTCATACTTACACAAAATAATATTAGGGCAGCCAAAGATGGAGCTGAAATCCAGGTACTGTGATTTTAGGGCATCCCCCTGTTGATACACCTGTCTAGTATCTATGTCAAAAACCCTATCAAAGGACAGTATTTGGGGCTGAAATAGTATTCTTCTGGCAAAGACAGAAACGACAGGAAAGTTGGGAGAGGTGTGGGAGGGTCTGAAGCTGAAGTCAAGCGTGATAATACATGTGGCTGCTGCTCTGAGAACAGGAGAAGCAGTAAGTTCCATGAGACACCCTTCTAGGAACTGAACACAAGTATATTGGGGCTGTAAATCGACTGGCAGTGAGCAAGGGAGTTCACGCTGAGTCCACTGGAAGGTCACTGGAGAGTGAAAGTCTCATTTCCCCAGACTCCTAATCAGTGTCAGTCAAACCACTCTGGGATTGAACTTTGTTGTGCAAGAAGTGCTGTGAGGTTGCCTGTGGAAAGAAGAGGCTTGTTCTCAGCACCTGCCCTCCAGCCAACGGGAGGGCCACTACTACCTGACATGTAGGGAGTATGCGTGCATGAATGCCTGGAACAAACGTTACTAGCACCTCTCTAATGGGGAAGGGGTTAATGGAAATGCCTGCAAAAAGAGAGGACACTTGCAATGGGAAATGGGTGCCAAGTGAAGATTCACTTAAGGGTAGATATTGGAGAAATGAAAGATGAAACAAAGTGTGTTTTCTTACATTTATTGACTAGTTAAGTTTCATTAAATTCCTCAGTCCTTCCGCATTCACAGATATTTCAAATGTGGTTCACAAAAATGCAGCATAAAAAAGGAAAAAAATCAAACGGCAGAAACAAGGTCCCCAGGATTCTAGTCCCATTTACTTCCTCCCTTGAGTAAGTCACTAAAGTTCTTTGAACCCTAGTTCCCTCATTTGTCAATAGGTAACATAGGTCCCACCACGCTTATATAAAAATGAGTGCTAGCAGGATCCAGCAGCTCATTTGATTGGGAGTGCCACACAAAGCTTGAAGTATGTATGGTTCCAAAATAGTAGACCAGCTTTCTAAGCTGCCTGGAATTCCCCAATTCCCAGTGAATATACAGTTCCTGTTTTTAGATCCATAAGCACTGAATGTTACCATCTATTTTCTCACTGAGGATCTAGCAAAAACTTCTGTGTCCCAGTGGACCATCTAAAAGCATCTTAGTAACTCCTCTTCTTGCTTTTGCCTGCTATCTGCACGAGGCCATGCATGTACTAGACATTCAGAAAACATTTGTTGATGTCTCCTGGTGTCTTGAACTGAGGAAAGTCCATGGATTTTATAATACTTTTAAACCTCTCCACCATTCATGGGAGAATTGGAGAGTAACAGTGTCCTGTGTGTGTGTGTGTGTGTGTGTGTGTGTGTGCCCGCACGTGTGTGTGAGAGAGAGAGAGAGAGAGAGAGGCAGAGAGACAGAGAGAGACTGAGAGGTTTATTATTCATTATAGAAGTCCCTTGTCCTTTGCTTTTCTTCTAATTTGGAAACATTTAGTATCTGCTCTTGTCGAGAGCCCTTGGTTAAAGTAGGGATGGAAAAGAATGTAAAAGGACCAGTCACAGAGTTATTCATACTAAAGGGAAAATAACTGGAACCTATGAGTACTGATGAAATCTCAGAACTGGTCCAGTATGTAAGACAAGTAGGTTAAACAAACACATTAAAAAACAACAACAACAAATAAGCAAATAAATCAGACTGTGGTGTATCTTCCTTTAGACGCCATCTTCTGACACTGTGCTGTGCAGTAGAGCGGCAATAAGCCCCAAGAGGCTGCTGACCCCACAGAATGAGGCAGGTACACAATGAGATTGCTGTTATGTGTAAGTATAAAAAGAACACTGGGTTTTGAAGACTGCGTGAAAGAAGAATGTCATGTATTTCACTGATATCTTAATTACATGTTGACATTAAAATATTTTAGATATGTTGGGATAAAATACATTCAATTAATTTTACTAGTATTTTTGTGCTTTTTGTTCTTTACTTTTTAAAAGTAACTATGAGAAAATTTAAAATTAGGTATGTGGCTGCCATTATATTCCTCTTGAGCAGAACAGATCTAAAACATCCCAGATATGACAAAGCTTTGATTGTACAAATGCCCTTAATAAGTAAGTCTTCTTACAAGTGAGATACAGAGGTCAGAGATACAGCCCCAATTCACCAGCTGCTTTAAAAACATTGCAGACATATCTGGGGGAATAGAGACTAAGGATAGTTTAGTTGTAAGAAGAAACTATGTAAAATTACCAAAAGAGCCATTTCAAAAAGCCACTTTGTCATGAGATATGGCATGATGTGGGACACTTTTACATATTGGGTGAAATTTTAAATTTTATATAAAAAAAGTAAGTGTTCCTGCCTTGGAGAATTGAATGACTCTTTTTTTCTTTTTAATAATAGAACTTAAAATTATACTTTAAATTGCATCATTATTTTTGCTTTATAAAATAGGACTGGTAAGATGAACAGCTATTTTAATTGCATTCTGCTCCAGTGAAATCCAGGACTTAAAAATATATACTTTTTAAAAGCTATAGCTCTAGCATTTTTATTGGTCTGACTAGTGAAAAATGATGTTTTTGCTTTTTGCAGGAATATCGTGGGCAGAGCAATAATGATCAATCCCTGATGAATATAACAGTGGCTCCAGGCCATCACTGGGGAACGGCAAGAGCCTCATTTTTATAACTATGTTTAAACACAATATAGAGGATTTTGTTTGTTTGTCGGCTTTTTATAGAAATCACTCCAGTAAGCCTAATGAAAAACTGAGGTCGATTCATCAAATGTATATATCAGACTGAAGGTCAGGATTCTATGGTTCTTGTTTTCTGTGCAACTGTATAAGCAAACTCCCCTGTCTCCTAGTTCAACAATATTTCCTAAGCATCTCCCTGCCTGTCTTGTATTAGATAGAAGAACAGAAAGACCAATAAGGTATGGACTTCCAATTTTAAGAATAGTGGATTTCTATTTTAAAACAACTTTAAGGTATCTTAAAGAACATGTCTAATTTTACCAACTTTTTTTTTTTTTTTTTTTTTTTTTACATGAGGTAGAACGGAGATTCAGAGTGTTAAATGACTTATGCAGGGTCACAGAAGCTGTTTTGGGAAAAACCAGTGCTAGAAGCCATGTATTCTGGTATTTTGATTCCTAATCTAACCAATCTAATTCTTTTGTATTGCAAAATGTTGCTTTAGTTTAGACAACTTCTACAAAGACCAGATTCTTTTTTTTTTCCCCTATCCCTGGTTCTTCTGATGCATATCACTTACTTTTTTCCAAGAAATGCCTCGTTGCAGTGAAGGCAATAATTGTATTTGGAGGATTACTCAAAACAGAACAAACCCAAGCAGAGAGCGGCCCTGGGCCCTCTCCATAGATCACAGCTTATGGCAGCTCCCCTGGGGAACAGAGAAGCGCTTGGACCAGCTTTAAGTTTAAGTGCATGTCACCATGATGTACGGTGTCTTTGGTGTCCGTATATCATGGAGTGGAAGGGGTGTCGCCTATGGACGGAGAGCATCCATTCTCCTCTCCTGACACTGTGCCTTTTCCCCAAACAAGACATATCTGTGCGATTATAATCTTATCCAGGCTGGCTTGCTTCCTCCAGAGCTCATCTGCAGTGAAGGGGAGAGTCAGTCCACATTTTGTAGAGAGTAGTTTTGGGGGGGCATTCTTTGAGAAACAATGAAAGAGAATAGAATTGAGAAAATATGAAGTTCTAACCACGTTTTCAGCTTTCTGTTAACATCTCAAAGGGCCTAATTCCTGCGTGCAGACAAATATATAAGAGCAAGTTCTCAAAAGTCATCCTTTTCTTGATTTACCTTTGATTAACCACTTCCTGGCTGGGTAACTGAAAAGTTACCAACATTTCTTTGCTTTAGTTTTCTTACTGCAAGAATAGGGAATATATAAAAATACGGCTTATGTCATGGAATTAGTGTGAAGAATAAGTGGGTAAATACAATGAAACCCTTAGTCTAGAACCCAGTGATTACATCATCTTCAATATCACGTAATTGTTGTCATTAGCGTCTTTTTCCCCTAGGACGTGGTAAAGTTATAAACTTAGAGAATTATTCTTTTAATAATCAAAGATCTTCTCAAGCAAAAGGTACCTCAGGACTCACCTTTCCATATTAACTAGAGAACAGAAAGTAAAGCTCAGAAGGTGACAACCTAAGAGTAAGATCTTAGTAAGAGTAAGACTGAGATCCACTCAGTCTTTTTCCCCCTCTCATCCATCCATCCATCCATCCATCCATTTTTTTCCCCACCTATCTATTCATTCACCAACTGTCTTACTGTCTTGGAGTTTGGTAGTATAACTGAATGTGCTTGAGGATTTCTTATTTCCTTGGCCTAATAATAGATCCGCTTCTTCCTCGCTGTCAAGGCTAAGGGAAGATGTGAAGTTGGCTTGTACCCAAAGGCGGAGATTCTTCACCACTCCTCTCTGATTTGACCCAATGCGAGACTTTCCAAGGACGAGCTGTCACTCTGTCTGAGCAGTGTGACAAATATTTCCTACCTGACCCTAGACCTCCTTTTCTTACATGATGTTCTAAATCACCATATTTAGGATTTCTATACCACTCTGAATTTAACAGTACTCTTGATGTATGTTGGTCTTCTCTGCCTAGTAATCCCAAATTTGGAATACCTGTGTTTCCCAGTTTTTGTTTAATCCAGTGACTATCACAGGCTGAGAATGCAGTAGAGAATTACTCAGTGGTATGTGAATAGATTGAACGTTGAAATCAGAAGTTTGGAAAATCAGAGGAGTCTACAGATTCTTTATCTTAAGTCCAATTTATATGGTCTAATTATCATCTTTAGTACCATAATCACCACAACAGCCTCTCTTCCTTGCATGCGAAAGTGGCATTTGTGATTTTTTTCTTTGTGATTTTTTTCCCCTTGTGCCTTTTGATTGCTTCATCACTTCTTGATGACTTCATTCACCTGCAAACATTCTGAATAGCAAATACAGCACATAGACCTATGTACTACCACATATAGTAAAATGCCAACTGTTTACGACAGGATAGACTCAAAGGAGTGAAACAACAATTACTGATGCTGTAAAGTCACCCAAACAATCCTTGCAACTACTTTATTATTTTGTAAAGGACAAAACAAATAAACAACATGGCTCCTCTCAATAGGCCGATGCTGAAAAGAGCATTGACGTTTGTTTTCTGAATGATGTTTGACTGTGAGTGCTCAATAATTAGAAATATTTAATGCAGGCAAACATCAGCAAGTTAAAATTGTTTTCTGCTTAAGTCTTGTCATTTGCCAGAAAGGAAATGATATGTTAGACATGTTGCACTCTTTCTCAGTATGATAGCAACTAAAGTGGCTTAAAATTGGATTCATTTATAAAGCTGGACACTATTAATATCATTCCCTGCATGATGGTAATTCATTTTACTCTGCTTTGTCTCAGAAGCAGTAGGGGCTCCATTCCTTATATTCAGTTTGCAATCCTAATTAAGTATTCATTATAGAATACATATTTTTTCATTTAGGATTGAATATCAAACATTTATGTGGTGTATTACACTTGTTTACTATTAGGTCATTGTGGTCAATGTAGTGAGGTATTGTACATCTAGTAGTTATGTGTCTTCAACCTGTAAATTAAGGTTGGAAGGAACTCAGCTGGAGCAAAAGCTTGTCTCCCCCAGTGTTCTTATTTTCACTGGCATTGCACCAAATAAGCTGAAAACCTGGCTAAATGTAGCTATTCTGGTTCTCCCATTGAGAATAAAAAGATGTTCCATGGATTCAGTGTAAAGTTGACATGGCACGAACAGAAATTTCATATGAGATTCTGTTGAACCATGATCCTGCAAACTTTTACTATTGACAGTTGAAAGGGCTAGACATCAAGAAAGGAAAAGAGCATGGATTGGCTTAATCAAATAAAAATGGGCCAAATAAAATATAACTAGAACATCAGGAGATGTCATCTGATGAGATGTTAAATTATGCTCGTATGTTGAAAGATAATTGTTCTGTTCTAACAAGAAGTGGGTTTACAACCCTAATAGTTGAATCCTTCATACTTGACTTTATAAGCAATGGCATATACATATATATATTAGTACATATTTTGCATTTACATTATGTTCTCTCTTTGGGAGTTCAAACAATCAGAATTTGCTTTATTCAAAATCACAGTCTTTCAAAGGTTGAGTTTAAAACTCACAAGCAAGGAGCACCTGGGTGACACAGTTTGTTAAGTGCCTGACTCTTGGTTCTGACTCAGGTCCTGATCTCAGGATTGTAGGATTAAGCCCCACTGTGGGCTCAGAGTCTACTTAAGACTCTATCTCCCTCTGCCCCTCCCTGCCATTAGTTTTCTCTCTCTCTCTTTCTTTCCCTCTCAGTTAAATAAATAAATCTTTAAAAATAAATAAATAAATAAATAAACAAAAACAACCATAGTAATAAATAAATTATAAAATTGGGATCACTCAAAAACTCTTGAATCTCGGGGCACATGAGTGACTCTGTTGGTTAAATGTTCAGCTCTTGGTTTCAGCTCAGGTCATGATCTCAGGATCCTGAAATCAAGCCCAATGTGGGGCTCCATGCTTAGCATGGAGTCTACTTGAGATTCTTTCCCCCTCCCTCTCGTCCCCCTTTGCTGCTCCTCCTACTTGTGCACTCTTTCTAAAGTAAATAAATAAATAAAATCTTTTAAAAAAAAATCTGTGAGTCTCCTTTGGACTTGTGCAAAAATGATCCAAGTGAAACCATGATGGGAATTTGAACCCATAACACTTCTCAATTTGTTGTCAGTATTTCCTGAGTGTCGATTATGATCAAAGTCTTTTGTTTGTAGTTGCAAATGAAGAAGGAGGAGGAACAGGAAGAGAAGAAGAAGTAATAATTATTAGTTGCTAATCACAATCATATTGGACAAGCAAGCTATAAACATAGCTTAATTAAATAGTAATTGAAGATTCTGTATACAATGGCACAGGGCAAGGTATGTTCCATTGGTAAGAACAATGGCTAGTACAGTTTATAGGAAGGAGAGATTGTATTTATCATGAACGAACTAAGGCAGCTGCTTAGAAAAGGGAGCTCTTTATCTGGGCCTTGAAGGATTGTTTGAAATGAGAGCAAATGCATTACGGTAAGAGAGGTAAGTATGAAGAAAGGAAGGGAAGTAAGATAATGCAGGGATTGTTGGAGCACCAAATCTAGATTGACTTGCTAGCAGCAAAGGGCATAGAAGAGTAAAAGGGAAGATGGATTGGTTGGATTGTAGAAGGTGTGAATAGCATGCTAAGAATTTAAGAGTTTATCCTCTAGGAAATGAAAAGAAACTGAGAGTTTTGCAACCAGAATTAAAGTGTTATATTCAAAAGACTTAGCTTGCTGCAGATTTAATTAATTTGATAAGGAAGAGACTGAAGGAAAGAAGATGGGGACTGTTGCTGTAGCACTGAACAGGACAGTGAGAGCCTAAAGTTAATTTGTGACAGCAACCAAAGAAAAGAATTGCTGTGTGACACGGAAGGAGGAACTCACTGGACTTGGAGACTCAAGGAGTTTTGTTAGGTCAAGACATCAAATGTCCCAAACCGATACTGAGGAAAAACAATAAGGAAATTTTTTTTTATTTGCTTCTTTATTAATTATTGGTTTGTTGACATTTTCTTCATTTGAATTTATCATGGTGCCAATATATAAGGCCAAAATATATTTCCCCACCAAAACTCATTTTCCCATTGACTAATGACTAAGCTTAGTCACTGAAAATTCTTAATATCTCTCTCTCTCTCTCTCTCTTCGTGTGTGTGTGTGTGTGTGTGTGTGTGTGTTTGTGTGTATTTTTTGGTTCTTTGTTGTTGTTGTTGTTTGTTTGTTTGTTTTGGTTTTTTTGCACAGAAAGAAAGAATTCACTATTTACCTATTGTCTGGTCTTTAGAAGAAGTCTGCATCCAAAGAAAGATCAAAACATCAGAGCTATGTTGGTGAGAATTTTCTTTTTCCAACCATGTAACAGAATAAGGTTTCTAGGACTGACAAAGCTTTCTGTAGATGAGATCATCTACTTTCAGGACTTCTAACATTCCTTTCCTCTCTTCAGAATTGAGGGTCTGTATTCAAAGGATTGCAGTATCTTCCATTGAGCCTTTTGATTATTTATGTTTGTTTCCTTCAAGTTTTCTGATCTTCCTCTTGCTTTAAAACATTTTGAAATTTCAGATGAGTAAATGGGCCATTACAGAGGTATCTAATCTGAACAACTGCTTGAACATCACGTATGATGCCATGTAATTCTCTTGGAAAACCTCCTTCTGTGTTGGTCATATAAGAAATGTTCCTGTTTAATTCATGGAAGATCCCCCCAACACTGCCAAAAAAGTCCCTCTGGCACCAGTGACTATCCTGCCCCATTTTTCACCTCTGGAGGTCTTTACACACATCAGCTAAATTCGTTCTCCAGGGCCTCTGTGAAGATGGTGACTTTACAAATTCCTCCTTTGACAAATTTCTCCCTGGGGAGACATTATGGATGTTGATGGGGAAAATGCATCTTGCCAAGATTATAACCTACTCAAAATGTGGAGCCTAAGAGTTTGGAAGCTGAGTGGTGCCTTTTAGGTCTAGAGATTTACTTAAGATTCAACAGCAAATGGTTAGCTAATGTTTACAGCAGGGATGCACAATTAATAAATGCAAAATTTGTGCTTCACTTCTATTTCCAAAGTGAATAGGATGTTTGTCAAAGCAAGAAACTTTGCTTTGATTATAAGCTACAGATAATGAAAATGTGTTTGTGTTTCACAAATACATTTGATTCTAGTGGATTGTATTTCCCATCAGGGAATCAGGTTCAGCAAATATTTTCACATGCTAACTCCTTAATATAGGCAGAAGGTTTTAGTTGACTAGAAATACAATAAGCTTAGAGAATAGAGGTTTGCACAGAAACTAAGTAATAGAGTTTATAATTGTTCTTCACTAGAATTTATAAGGACTAGCATTGGGTTGCTAACTGTAAAATAAGCATACCATCTACTTTTTTTTTTTTTTTAGTGGGGGGAACCTCATGAAAACATCATCTCCATTTTTTCTTAATCTTCTTAACAAATCAAAGATAATTATTCCAAACATATCATCCCTTTATGAGGAAAATGGAGGACCCATAATGAAACATTTTACCAAAACATATTAATTGCAAGAAGGAAATAGACATCTGGAGGGGGGGTGGATTTAGAAGGAGAAGACTGAACATGATTTAAAGAACTGAGTCACTATAATGGGATTCTAGCTAGGAATCCAGGCACAGAGGAGTTAAGGAGGTTTTCCAAGGAGGCTGTTACTCAGCCTCTTGGAGCATATCTTTCTACAGAGTCAAGAAGAAATAGGCTACCCGAACTAGCAAGATATATTTTACTCTTGATCAAGGGAGTGAGATGAATTTCCTAGGGTTAGATTCCTAAAATATCATACTTACATATACCACAGAGAGAGAGGGTCTGCCTGGGATAGAACTGAATTAAGAATGAGGGCTATCTCTCTCAACAAAGGCAAAATGCACTGCAGACAAAACAGCATTAGTGGTCACAGTCTTAACACTGAAAATTCTCACATCATGAAGACCATAATTAAAGCAAAAAAAGAAGAAATGCCATTGTGTATTTTAATTCTTGAATGGTTTCTCAAATTTTTCCTGGAACTAGTTTGTTTTAGAGGAAGGAGTAACCTGGAGAACAAAATGTCTGTCTCAAAGAAGAAAGAGTTGAGGGGATGATGCTGGATGATAAACAGGGGTTATGGATATGACTGAGCTTAACTCTAAGAACTGCTTCTCTTCTGGTGTCTTTGCTGTTGCCTGTTTGTTTTCTTGAGGCTGTTAGCAGAAGTGCAACAGATTTCACCTGTTAGGAAATTTCAGCTCAACTTTGCATTTTGACCAAGGACACTTATCTAAGACTTTGATTTTAAAATTCTCAAAAAGAAAAATAAAAGAATCAAAAAATACAGAGAAACTGATGAAGTTCTAGAACCTAGGTGAGGTTCGGTGGGCTGAGGTCCGGAGCCGATGACCAAGAGAGAATTCTTGAGACATCTTTGGTGCAAAATGGTGGTTTATTAAAGCATTGGGACAGGACCCATGGGCAGGAAGAGCTGCTGCCCCGGGTTGTGAGGGATGGCAGGTTACCTACTCTGCGGCTGGGGGAAGGTGAGGGAAAGGGAGGTTTGAAAGGAGTTTTCATATGCTAAAGGAGGCCTACAAGGTGCGGGGATACCTGAGGTCTCCCAGCTTGGTTAATGTTGTCTTTTGGCAAGCCATTAACATCAAGATAGTTGGGAGATCCCTGTCTTGCAGGATTGTGATCTCTGCAAGTTAACTATTTGTTTCTCATTTATGGCCGTCAGGGGTGTCTGAGGGATGCTGCACATATTACTGAGGGGAGCAGATGGAGAGGGGGTGCAAGGTGCCAGCTTTTGCTTTGTCCTCAGTCAGCCTCCTGCTCCCTCATCAAAACAAGCTGTTAGTCCACTTGCTTTTCAGATATGGGGCTTTCTCAGGGCCTGAAAATCACACCTCGTAACTGAATTACAATCACCTAATTTCCTTCACGATTGCAGTCAGTGATGTGTTGGGACAGGAACAATCTCTGTTAATCCCTGACTTTCCTTGACATTCCATGGGTGCCAGGGATGTTTGCTTACAAGCCCTCGGTATTATTATTTATATATCCTCTAAACCATGGTCTGAAAGGTTGAATGACTTGGTTTTCTGTCACTTTTACTTTTTACCTCAAAGACAGTTCTTCCTTAATCTGTGTCTTTTTCTTGAATTTTTCCCCCAATATTGATTTATTCACTATTTCTACTTATTCTCTCAACTTTTCTCTTTTCTAAATTCCCATATTCCATGGATGGATGCCATCAGTTCATGGATTTAGTTCCCATGACTTTTTAAAGACTTTCCCCAAATTCCCTTTATTATGACTTTAATCCAATGGGGAATGAAGAGTGTGGTTCATTGCAGGTACCTAACAAATAATTGTTCCCAAAGTTAATCATCCTAGAACTCATCTGGGCTCTAAAGAAGGAGACAGTGGTGCCTGCCACTGAGGGAGCCTGATACTATTAGTCTAAAAACATTCTTAGAATTTGCTACTGATAGTTTAATTCTTTCTCCACTCACCAAGCCAAGTGATATTCTGAAAATATTAAAAAAAAATAATAAGGACAGTTTAGTAGAATCTCTTTCCCCTGTTGGTATGCTGGAAGCATGAGACCCTGAAATGATAGCATCTTGTGGTGTTTCTTAGAGTCAGTATCTGGGGGAGAAACCACCCAGGTTCAGAAAGGCCTCCAACCCTGCATTTACCTGTGAAGTAAATGAGAAATAAGCTTTGATTGTGTTAAATTTGTGCTGGTTTCTTAGCACAGAAAAGCCTAGCCCCACTTCACTAATATGGATCTTAACATATATGGCTGGGAACTGGGAAGTACTCTTCAACATGAGCTGTGTTTATGTACAGATAAATAGATCTGTTTATGCCCATGTCTGTGTGTGCTTACATGCCACATACCAATGCTTTGACCTCTTCCCACCGTTTCAGTGTCTTCATCTTTAAGATGATGGTGGGGTTAGATGTTCCTTTGCCTTGAAATTTCTCTGGGATATTGCTTGATGCTTATCCAGAAACAATCTTGCATTTATTCAGGTCTTAACATTTTCTGAAGTCTTTTTAACCCAAGAACAAAGCTCAGGGCTTGGACAGACTCTGATTTTAAGTTCATCCAAACCATCTCTTTGTTGCCTTTGCCCCCTTTAAGAAAATTCCAGATGAAAGCATAAATCTGCCACATGAACTGATTTGCTGCACAGCAAGATAATTCTTTTAAGTAGTTTCTATTATAGGAAAATTAATTTCAAGGCACTTCATACAGTTCTAGTAAAATCCTTCCGCTCCACGGGGGTCCATGAACAACATTAACTGTGCAGCATTTGCTGGGTATGCCTCGTTATGACTTGGTGCAGTGAAGGATGTTTTAAAATTTTTTTTAAGTTGGGTTGTTTGAAAATGCATTATGTTTTTTTTTTTTATCCCTGCATGAACATTTAAAGAAAGCTAGAATTTGAGATATTTTTAACAAGGACAAAGTATTTTTTCCTAACTTATTAAGGAAACAGAAATTATTTCTCCCAATAAAACTTTGTAGCTTATTTGTTTTTATTTAGGTATCATTTTGTTTGTGTGATACAACATGGATTCATTTGAGGAGGTTATCAAAAACAAATATAGAACCCCATGTGCCAGTAAACACTCTTAAAGTTTGAATGGTTAACGAAGAAGACATCAGACAGCTCTCATTTGTCCAACTTCATTCTCACAGGTATTCTGAAGAGAACTCCATGCAGTGTGTGCATGTAAGTTTTCCTCTCAGCGTTTGTTCCCCGGAGAGCCTGAGAGACATGTGACATGCTAAATCATGTGACATTCCAAGTGTTTTATGAATTGGTTTCATTATATCTACTTTCTGCTCTAACAAAGTTTTTTTTTTTTTTTTTTTTTTTTTTTTTAAGATTTTTAAAGCTTGTCTGATAGAGAGAGTACAAGCAGGGGGAACAGCAGGGAGAGGGAGAAGAAGACTCCCCCCTGAGCAGAGAGCCCAAAGCAGGGCTCAATCCCAGGACCCTGAGATCATGACCTGAGCTGAAGGCAGACATCCAGCCAACCAAGCCACCCAGGTGCCCTTCTAGCAAACTTCATAACTCACTCTCATACAAATACTTTCAGCTCCTCCTCTTCTCATCCTTCTTCCTTTGTTCACAATATTCCCTCTGCTTCAAACATCTTTCTGTGACTCCTCCTGTAGCTCATAAGAACTGCATGTCCATAGATCAAGGACCAATTTATATGCTATATTTTATGTCTCCTATCTCAGATGAACTTCTCGTCCTATCAGCTCCTAGTGATCTCTCCTTCCTGTGAACTGTGTTAGAAATGGTATTGGTGTTATTTCACTTTATCTTAATCTGCACTATGGCGTAGACTGTAAGCTCCTTGCAGCAGACTGAGATTTTTCTTCTTTTCCTCTCCCACGACAACATTCACAGTGCTGAGATCATAGTGATCTTTCAATATATGGTTTACTTGTTTGTTTCCGTAGGGCTTATTAAACATTGCTATAGCTCATGAGTGCTATATTCTCATTAAATGATCAGAGACAGGTATTTTCAGTTTTCGGGGAGAGGTGATTAATGGGTGTATGTGAACAAAAGATACCTTCCTCTATTTTAAATTATTTATATTAACAAGTTATGTATTTATATTCTACAAACTAGTTGATAATATACAGCAAATACTGCAGTAATTTTTACACAACTGATGGTGTTAGACATTCAACAACAGTCCTCAGTTTTGAGGAATCTCCCAGTGTAGATACAAAATCTCAGGTGGTCTTTCCACAGGCCCTGGTGGCTGGAGGACATGAGATTCAGCACCTCAAAAGATTTCCTTAACACCAAATCTAAATCCCTATTGGGTACATTGATTTACTTAGTTATAGAGCATGAGGTAGTAATAATTTGATTAAAAATTTAGCATGTTGCAAAATGCTTCTTTAGTCCTTTTTCATGTGATTTAGTTGGGCAAAAATCAGAAAAGATCTTCTCTCTTGTTTTCCATTGCTCAGCAGTCAATAAGAAACCAAAGTAAGGGCACAGGAGTATCATTGTTACTGGAAAAACTCCTCGTGTTTCAAATATACTCCATTTACCATTCCATCTGGAACCTAGAAAGCATCGGTTAGTTTCAGCCAATGACTGTTCTTTTCTTTATGGCCAAGATTTCCTCATCTCACCCAGCATTTTTTTACTGCCAGCTCTTCCCTCCCATTGACTAGTGCCAGCAACGATACTTCAAGTCCTCTTTAGATATAACACATCTTGGTTCTATTTGAACATACTGTCTCTAACTCTTGGGCCCTTCTGATCTGGGAAACATTTTAAATAGTACTGGCTACTGCAAAAATCTCAATAATCCTTACTAAAGTAATGAATGTTAGTAGATTGATTGATTAATATAAAAAGTTGAGAAATAAATTTTGTGGCTAAGTCATAGATACCAACCTTCAGCATAACTTGGAGACATTCACTAGCAACAGATTTTCTTTGTGTTCAGAGTGGAACCAGTAATTATGACATGGTGATCAAACTTCATTTGCTCTACAGCGGATTCTAAGAGTGGCCTTAGGTTGCCTTGTTTTCAGGACTTGGAATACAGATTGGCTCATTTAGACAACTATCTCTATGCACCAACTGGATGTATGATTTTTTTACCAGTTGGTTATACTTCACTTGACGAGGCTTCTGATTTCTCTGTTACAGAAATGCCTACTTTACATTGTTTATAAGAACTTTTTCAAGTCTATGTTTTATTGTTTTTTATCTGTGGACTCAAGAGGAGGGACATCATGTGATCCAAATAGGACACAGTTACTAGCCTATTAATTTGCATAGGTGTATTATCCCTGTCCCACTCCCATGCTTTGTCTTTTTCATCCCAACTAATTGAGCCACACAAAAAGAAATGTCTCTTCCTGTTTGTAGAATTGATTTCTGATTAGGTTTTTCAGTTGAATTTACCATGTGTAAATGTATGTCTTTCAGACCTGTATAGTTTGTTGAATGGAGATAATCTGATATTCTTTGCAGGTCTTTTAGGAAGAGGCCATGCTTGTAAGTCCCCTCTTTCCACCTCTATTCATTTACCCTTTCTAAGAAAAAGGATATAAGGCTTTTAAATGATCAGCTTACATCAGCCTGAATGTCCTATCCTAGCAAGGCAGGGAGATTCCCAAATCAGGCAGCCTGACACAGAAACAATAAAACACCAGAAAAGACAAGTAGAAACTTCTCTTTAGTTCTTAGTTAATCTTGTGGGATTTTTCTCATACTTGTTTTCCTTCTTTCTGTGGGACATGGGTTAAAAGTTATAAATAAAAAGGATAATTCATTATTTATATTGCATATATAATCTAATGAGGTATACTTTGTTTTTTTTTTTACCATAATTTTTAAAAGAGGAAAGCAGTAATAAAGGTTAGAATTGTCAGAACTTTTATTTTCATCATCCAAGGTTCAATTCCAGATCACAGATACTTTAAGGAAGCAAACATGATTAAAGCAAAGAGCAATGGACTAGGAGTCGTAACACAAGAAACCTAGTTTTAGGGGTCATCAATCAAATATGTCTAGGGCAAACCAGTCCATGTTTCTTCTTTCAGCTTCAAATTCCCTAACTGTGTGAAGAGGGCTTTGGGTCCCGAACTCTTTACAGCTTGTACCCAGCCGTAATTGTGATCTCACCCCAATTCTGCAGATTGATATGATGATGAATGGTCAGCAGCATTGCTGAGTTGGTGGTCCTCAACTTTGATGGCCCTAGCCTGGATTAAGGGAAGTATGTGATATTCAGTCATTCTACCGGAGATGAATCTCAGGCACCATGTTCCTTTTCACTGTGTTGTCTTCCTTTTTACCTTCTGAGTATAATAAGAAAGAAAAATATAGATATAATTTTATAGGAACTCTAGGTATAAGAAAGATGGTAGGGGCACTTGTACAAGGGTGTCTTTCTGTACTTTGGGATGGGGTTCTTCTTTTGGGGCCCCTGGTAGTACTCCATGCTTACATGCTCATGGGATGCCTCTGATGTGAGTGTAGTTACACTAACAGTTCTGGTCTTCTGTGACTATCCCAAATCTGGGGCGGGGGGGATTGAAAAAGTCAACTAGTAATCACACTGTTCTTAAAATCCTTGATGTTTGTAGTTGGGTCCATCAAAAAAATGGGGTGTTTACCAATTGGAGACACCTCTCTCCCATTCCACATGCTACCACTGAAGTTAGATAATTCCCATCCCATTTCAGGTTTGATGAAGAAATCAAAGAGCGCTGAAAGGGTATGGGGAGAGAGAACCCTGTCCACAGCTTTAGGAAGCCCTGAGAAGCACTGTGGAGGGAGGACAGTTATCCACTATACCACAGCCTTAGTTCCTAATGCCCTACCCCTCCAGGCCATTTTTGATATTTATAAACCTGTCACACCTCTACTGCCCATCAAGCTGTCTCTAATTATTCAGGGTCATGCTTTCAGACAATGTGTTACATTTTAGATCTTTCTCTTTCTCTTCTCGTACATCCAAAAAAGCCCCACTGCTTTCTGGCATATTCAGAAATGTGCGTTGATATGACTCATTCACAGCACAATGATAGCAGCTAAATGAATTTTTCTGCATAAGATTTCTTTCTCCCTTCTTCCCTTTTTTCCTCCTTCACCCCCCCCTTTCCTGTTTTTCCTCCTTATAATATGAATTTGGAAAGAATTTCCTTCCTTTATCTTTCTTTTTTCCTTCTCTTCTGCAAACATACATTCGCTCTCTTACGAGCAAAGTGCTATGAGGGACTGGTCACTGTGACAGCAAAATGGGAAGATCCTGAGCTTCACCTTTGAGGAAAAGGCAGTCTAGTGGAGAGGTAGAGGTGGCGCATGGCATCTGTATGACAGCACCAGGTGATAAGACCTACAGTGGCAGCCAGGAAGAAGCAGATCTAAGCTACATGAGAAGTCAAGGGAGGGTTTGCAGAAGTGACACTTGGACCAACAGCAGGGTTTTGCCATGTGAACAAATTGAAGAAAGGGTCCCCAAAGGAAGAAATGTCATTTTCAGAAAAGCAAGAGGAAAAATGTCATGATCTTGTGGAAGAGGTGGTTCCTATTGCTAGAGCAAAATGATTGGTGGTATGAGAGCCGAAAATGGGATTGAAGAACTATAGAGTAGATAATTCAGATAGATTTCTGTTTGAACAGGCCCTTCCAATAGGTTATCACAAATGGGAGAGCAGAAAACCCTTTTAACAGAGTATTCAAGTCAGGGACCCCATTGCTTTTCTAATCACCTCACACCAGTGACTGCCACAGAAGTCCAAAAAAACAAAAAAATACCAATTGTGATATGAGGATACTCCTGATTATCTTATTGAGCCAGAATCCTTGACTCCATCTAACACAAACTGGACCTAGACTGACTACTATAAGCCAACTCATTCTACTTTAGGAAATATAGAATTTCTGTGTTTGTGTGTATGTCCGTGTTATGAAATATGTCATTGTTACAAAAATATTTATGTAATGATATATGTATGCATAAAAAAAGATAACGTAATGAACATCCATATGGCCAGTACTGATATGCTTTAACACAATACTATTATTTAGAGACGATTTTTAACTTCTTTATTTGAGTGTAGTTGAAACACAATGCTACATTAATTTCAGGTGTACAACATAGTGATTCAACAAGTTTGTACATTATGTTATGCTTACCACAAGTGTAGCTACCATCTGTCACCATACAACACTATTACAATATCATTGACTATATTCCTTATGCTCTGCCTTTTATTTAGGGAAAATTGTTTCTAAACCATCTTTCACAAAGGGGTCATTAATGGGAACAGAGGTCCAGATGAGAAACAGTCACTTTGCTGACCCTCTATGCATCCAGAGTACCTCATCAGGACTGGAAATCAGTGACTTGGCTGCAGTAATCATCCATTCAACCAACATGCATACAGTGAAAGTCTGGTAGCATGCCCAGTATTGGGTTCTCTAGGGTGAACAGGACATTTAGAAACCCAAACTGGTGGAATCCATGGGTAAAATTTCTGTGATAATGTGCTCTTGTAAAAACTATTCAAGTGTTTTGCTTTCTCCTAGATTTTTTATTACTCTCAGTCAAATAATATTCTGTTAGGTTTGAGCATACACAAACACTATAAACATACATCTTTAAGACAATGAAATTCTATCTCATTCTTCTTGCCAAGATGCTTGAACAAGGAAAGAGTTTATTCTATAATATGAATTTGGTAAGTTTCCCTGCTCAGTGGGGAGTCTGCTTCTCTCTCTCTCTGCCCACCCCTCCTCCTGCTCCCCTGCTTGTGTTCTCTCTCTCTCTCTCTGTGGGTGTCTCAAATAAATAAATAAAACCTTTAAAAGAAAAAAAAATAACACCATGTTGACTTTATCTTAGTATCAGATAGGATACTAATAACCACTTAAACATTCCCCCTTCATAAGGACATAGCACTATCAAAAGCACTAAGAAAAAGAAAAGTTTTTTCTAAGTATTATTTAGCAGTGGAACCATTTCATCAGGAGAAAAGTATAAGTGAAAACCAAGTTTTTAAGGTAAACAAAGGCTTGATTGCTTTAGTTGAGGTAGAAAAATGAGTCAGGAACCTCAGTAGGTCACCCAACATTCCAGTAGCTTAGGAAGTATGTCAGGACTTGATTAAATCTAAGTTAAAAGGACTATATTAGCCCTCTTGCTATTCCATTTGTGTTCAGCTGTACCTATAGACAAATCTTGCGTTTTTTAAATGAAATCTTGCATTTATTTAATAAAAATAACTTCTTATGGATCTTTTAAATCCAGAACTATAAATCCATGTCTTTGCTGTGTGATGTCTTCATTCTGAATGAAATTAATTTCAAATGAATTTCTAATGGAGAAAATAGTTTTAAGGATTGGAGACAAGTTTTTAGGACATGGTATTTGGAAGAGGGGTTGTATGGTACTATGAAATCACATCATATGGGTGACTACATCTCCTCCCCTCATTTAGCACATACTGGAAATTAGAAAATGAGAGGACACTGGGAAACCAAATAAAATTTAAGGAAAGAAGGATGAGCAAGAGGGTTAGCGAATAAAAGGAAAATAAAATTGCAATTTAAGATTGGCAATCCTGTCCTTAAACTTTTCTTTAACACCTGGATAGGGAGGAAGTCTCCTCATTATTTTGTCTCCCGCCTGGTTGCCTACCCCAAGGCGATTGGAATGAAGCAGATTCTGACAAGTTAGAGGTGAGAGGCTCATTCCCCAGATCCAACACACTGAGACACGAATGAGATATTCAGTTCCCCAGACAGTCTTCTGAATCCAACAGCACACTGTATAAGGAACACAGAACATTCCCCTTACTCACTCCTTACCAAACTTTAGCCAGTTTATTGGCATATCTATCAGAGGTTATTTGATAACCTATCTTCCATTCCAGAGCCGTGAGTCCATAAAATCAGACCTCCCTGTGTACTTTATGAAGCCAAATGGGGTGGCAACTACCCTAATGGGTAAGATTCCAAATGTGACTCCAAGACAGCCTTTCCATTAATAGAGTGAGAGCATAGGTATTATTTTCCCCAGCTTGAAGAGATAACTCCAGTAGCATTTCATAAAGCTTGTCAACCTGAGGTTCATACCCCATTTCCTAATTCTAGTTCTTGGTGGGAACACTGTGACGATTACCTCACATAGGAATGCGGGTAGATACATAAAAAGCTCACATGATTGTAGAATGGCTGCTTTGTCATCTTTAGATACAAAGAGCATGGTACTGTGAGTCTCTATATCTAAAGGTGTATGTGTGATCTTGTAATGGTGTGTACCCCTCACATTCCTCTGCGGACATTTACTGTGTTTCCCATGGTGTTGTGTTGCAATTTGTGATAATGGGGGCAATGGTAGCAATTGTGCAGGGATGAGCATGTGACCTTCAGGGCTGAGAGAGCCAGCACTGTGGAACTCATTGTTAGAATAGAGGTCTCTGACCTGGGCAGAAAAGTCTGACATGAAATGTCAACCAGTTATCAGAGTAGACGGACTACAAAACAAAATTTTGCTTGTGTGGCCCATTTGCATAAAGGGTTAGCACAGACACAGCTTTAGAAAAAAATTATTTAAGTTCCCAGAGACAGGAAAAAAAATCTGTAAGACAACAAATTTCTCCATCAAAGAATGTTTGATATAAATTTTTTCTGACTCTACATGTGGAATGCTGCCCATGCCCAAATCCTCCTGAGAATGACTAAGAGAGAGAAGATGTTAGCTACAAACTTTTCCATCTTAAATGAACAGCTTCCTTTGGAACTGGATTGCTGTTATTAATGACGATGATTTTCGTTTACAACACAATGTTTGACTGTAATTATTTCCCGGTATGAATTGCTTACTCACTTCTTCTCCCCAATTAGTTGACCTATTGCTTCCTACATATTTCTTTTGTTACTTCAATATTCTGGATAAATAGCTTGCTTGTGGACAGAACTATTCTTCAGCAGTTCTGATAGATTTTTTTCCCCTTCTCTTATAAACTACTCAATAAAATTCAGGAACATAAAAAGGGCACCAGAGGTGATTAACTGTGTTATTTTCTCAAACTCTGTTTGATTGGCTAGTGGCTTACATTAAGACAAAAACTCTTGTACCAGCTTAACAAACAGTAAGCTTGAGAGACTTGTTGTTTTGAGAGACTGGCTAATGCCATGCTCAGGTGCTCAATAAGTAATCTATTAGTGGGAAGAGAGTGAAGGTACACACTTTGTACTCTCCCTGGGTAATTATTGGCCCATTCCTCAAAAGTAGAGGAAAAAATGTTTTGGAGTCCCCTTCTCTACCTTCTACATGCATGCCCATTTAGAGCAAGAATAGAGGAAGAGATGTCCATGTCCAGTCAACAAAGCTACAGAACATTAGTTATTAATGAGTCTCCAATGACACACCTGTTGTTTGCTCACTCTTTGCCAGTCACTGTGTAAATCCCTGAAGAAAAATACAAAATCCTCTCTCAAGAGGAGATACTTAGAAGTAGGATGAGTGTTTCAGATTTAAAGTGCTAAGGTAATTTAGAAGGGGACAAGGCAACAAAAATGGAAGTCTTCCTGGAGGAGAGAGTTTAGGAAAGATGGTTGGAATTTAGTTACACAAAGAGGGAAAGGCAGGGCAAGTGAAGCTGGCGGGAAAGCACAAGTAAATCTGTACCCCCTACTTCTTACTGATGGCACTGCCATAGTTAAATCATATCTCCATTCACTTTTCCTTGTTCTTACTTCAAGTCCTCCTTGTGCTGGGTGAGTGAACAGGGTTCTATTTGCTGAATTCATTCTGTATAATAATAAAATAATCTTGATCCTTAATGTGAATTAAAAAAAAAAGAAATTGATTTTTAGCTTCAGAAATCTCGATTAATTGAGAACACTTGCAACTGCCTGGCAGCCTGAGATGTAACAAACCCTCAGGCAAAAATATGCAGGGATATTGGAAGGTGGCATTGCCTCTATTCCTCCATCTGAGGGCATTGTCTTTCTCCTGACTCACCCACCCAATTCTACCACTTATCAAAATAAACTAATGCTTTATTGAATTGTGTATTAAGAGAGAAAGAGAAAATAAAAACTCAAAGAGCCAGAGATAAGTCAGAGTACAACTGAAACCCTGAGTCCTAGAGTATGAACCAACACATCATGGAAAATAAACAATAAAGGGACAAATTAAAAAACAAAAAACAAAAAACAAAAAAAAACACATAAACCATGGAGTAGACCATCAAATTATCACTATCATTTTGTTTTTTTTGTTTTTTTTTTTGATCATAGTTATTGGTGAAAATAGAACCCCTGTTGGAAAGAAGATAGAGCACAGCTTTGTATCTGTCAGATCGTAGTGCACAGAAACTCTCCTATACTTGCTACTATTTACTCATGTATCTGTGCTATCATTCATTCAAGAGAATTTTATTGATATTTACTATGCATCAGATAATGTGCCAGAGATACTTAGAATATGAAAATAAATCTGACAGAGTCACTGTGTAGTAAAGAGGCTATAACCACAATGCATTGTTGAAGATCTATGAAAGTAGTAGGTAGGAGGGTACAGAGCAAGCATAAAGAGATTATACAGATTATTATGGCTTATAGGAGGTTGATGACAGTATTGGTCATAGAAACTTTAGGATGGTCAAATGGGTAGAGTTTCAACACAAAGGAGGCAGATAGGAGAAAAAGACTGCAAAATACATCTCACATAAAAATGTATCATGGGCAGAGGCAAAGAAACCTGAAACACAAGTGTAGTGGGAAAACTGTAAGTGGTCAGAATAGTTGAACTCCGTGATATGCTCAAACTTACAAAATCAAGTAGAGACAGATAATTAAAAACGGTTAATATCACACTAAAAAAGCCAGTTGTTTTCAAACCATTTCAGGTAGTGGAACGTTTTCTCTTTCTTTAGTCAATACAATTATTTGATGAGTTTTAGTGAAGAAAAGAGATAATAGGAAAAATGCAGGGCTTAGGCTGGAGCACTGAAAGTACAAGACCCTATCTTACCCAACCTTATTTTCCCTGTCTCATGGTTGTTTTAGGTGCATTAGGATTTTTTAAAAAGATTTTATTTATTTATTTATTTATTTATTTGACAGAGAGAGACACATCAAGAGAAGGAACACAAGCAGGGGGTGTATGAGAGGGAGAAGCAGGCTTCCTGCTGAGCAGGGAGCCCAATGCTAGGCTCGATCCCGGGACCCTGGGATCATGATCTGTGCAGAAGGCAGACTTTTTAACGACTGAACTACCCAGGTGTCCCTGCATTAGGTTTTTTTTAAATGATACATTTACATTAATTTATGTATCTGTCTATCTTTCTGTATATCCATCCATCTTTCTACTATCTTGTTTTTAAAGGTCTTATTTTTAAACAGTAATAATTTTCTAATAATAATACTTAAACTTGGGAACTTCTCCTTTTGTGTAGATGAAGTAACACACTGAATTTAGCTTTAATACATGAAACAAACTCAAAACCAAATTACATGCAACAACAATTTTCAAGGCATTGGACATTTGGCAATGAAGAATGGTGATCCCTGGTAGATTGGAAACAAATCCCCTACAATCGTCCTACCTAATTGCTTTGAGAGAGTTTTCCAATCACAATACCAGGGGAAGGGAAATGAGGCAGATCACAGAATTGTGCAGACCGAGTTGGGAATCTAAGGAGGCCAAGGTAGCTAAATTTCATAAAACAGAGTACTTAAAAGGACACAGATGAGCAGAGAGAGAATCTTGGAGATCTGAGAAGAATTGACCTCAATATTCAGCTAAGTACTGATCAGCAAATGCATGTGGAGAAACTACCTGAGAAAGGGGGAAAATATCATCCAAAAGAATCAGTGAGCCTAGCACTAACACAGGGCAAAGAATAGTCTATTTCTAATAGTTAGATTGGAAAAATGTATAACTCAATGGGCATTAAGGAAAATACTCATAAAGATCATGTCTTAGTAGTAGGAAATAATTAACTCTATATAGAACACTACTCTAGACCCACTGAACAAATTATAGAAGCAAGACCTGAAAGAATCAAACTATTTTTGAGTAACATAGTTGCATCCCAAATCAAAAGTTTAAGTATATTTTTAGGAATACATGTATGTCCAGAATTTAGCAAGGTAAAAGTCACAATGTCAGGCAGCCAAACAAAAATACATAGGCATGCAAAGAAACAAGAATATTGATTACAGGATGAGAACAATCAATCAACTGAAATCAGCTCAGACTGACACAAATGTAATAACTAGGAAACAAGGGCATTAAGAGAGCTATGTTCAAAGGTTAATTAAAGACATGAATGATATTACAAAATGTTCCAAATTAAACTTCTAGAGATGAAAACTTCATATCTGGGATAAAAAATGCTTCGAATGGGTCCTATACATTACAGAAGAAACAATTAGTTAACTTGAAGACATAGCAAGGATAACTATCCAAAATAATTCATAAAAAATAATTTTCTTTTTAAAAATTTTTAAAGACTTTATTTATTCATTTGAGAGAGAGAGAGAGAAACAAAGAGAGCACAAGCAGGGGGAGAGGCAGAGGGAGAGGATGAAGCAGACTCCTTGCTGAGCTGGAATTATGACACAGGGCTCAATCCCAGGACCTGGAGATCATGACCCATTCCAAAGGCAGACATTTAACCATCTGAGCCACAGAGGCACCCCTAAATTTTTTTTTAAATGTAGACAACTTATTATAGGTCTCATAGAAGTCCTCAAAGGGGGTCACCTGGGTGGCTCAGTGAGTTAAGCCTCTGCCTTTGGCCCAGGTCATTATCTCAGGGTCCTGGGATCAAGCCCCACGTAGGGCTCTCTGCTCTGCAGGGAGCCTGCTTCTCCCTCTCTCTCTGCCTACTTGTGATCTATCTCTCTCTCTCTGTCAAATAAATAAATAAAATCTTTAAATAAAAAAAAAAGGAAGTCCTCAAATGAGAGGAGAAATAGAAGGAACAGGGGGAAAAAAAAGGTTTTATAAAAATAATAATAAAAATTTTCCAGAGCTGATAGAAATTATAAGCCTACAGATCTTAACAAACTTAACAAATATCAAGCAAAAGAAACTGAAGAAAACTACACCAAATTATATCATAACCAAATTGCTCAAAATCAGAGATGAAGATAAAATCTTTACCCAGAGAAAGAAGACACGTTATGTATGAAATAAAAAGATAAGATGACGTGTGTGTGTGTGTGTGTGTGTGTATGTATATATATGGCAACATTATATGCATGATCTTTTTACAAAGATGCAAAGGCAGTTCAGTGGAAAAAGTACAGTCTTTTCAACAAATGTTGCTAGAACAACTGGAAATCCATTTACAAAACAATGACTTAACTTGACATCTCTCGCCCTATGCAAAAATTAATTCAAAATAGATTTAAATATAAAGCCTAGGATTATTAAACTTCTAGTTTAAAAAAAAAGAGAGGAAGTCTTTGTGACTTAGGGCTAGGTAAATTTTTTTAGATAGGACACCAAAGCGTGAACCATAAAAGAACAAACTGACAAATTGGACTTGATTAAAATTAGAACCCAGTCTTCAAAACACACTGTTAAAGGAATAAAAAGACAAGCCACAGATAAGGAATAAATATTTGCAAATCCTATTTCTAAGAAAGCAGTTGTATTCAGAAATCTCAAAATTCAATAATAATTTAAAAAAAAACTCAATTAGAAATGCTCAAAAGGTTTGAACAGAGTTCGACTGAGTGATGGCAGATAAACACATGAAAAGAGGCTCAACATCATTCATCACAAGAGAAATGCAAACTGAAGCTGCAGTATGGTAACACTATACACTTATGGATTGACTAGAATTAAAAAGGCTGAACATATCTAGTTTTAGTAAAGATGTGAAGGAAGGAAAATTCTCTAATACTAATAGTGGGAATGTAAAATGGCAGAACCATATTAGAAAATAGTTTGGCAGATTCTTAAAAAGTTAAGCATATATTGATTATATGACTCCACCGTTCTACTTACGTAAGAAAAGGAAATGCTTACACACTAACTTGTATACCACATTTGTACGTAAATATTCGTAACAGTTTCATTTAAAATAGCTAAAACCTGGAAACCACCCAAATATTCTTCAACAGATAACTGGGTAAACAATTTGTAAAGGACATAGAATACTGCTCAGCAATAAAAATGAACGAACTAAAAATGAATAAGCACACAACATGAAAGAATCATGAAATAATTATACTAAGTGAAATAAGCCAGACAAAAAATAAGAGTACATGCTATGTGATTCCATTTATAGATAACTCTAGAAAATGCCAACTAATCTATACTAACAGAAAGCAGATTAGTGGTTACCTGTGAAGGTGTGTGAAGGGAAAGACAGGAGGAAGGAATTGCCAAGGAGCACAAGGAAATCTTTGGAAATGTTAATTATGTTCGTTGCTCTGATTGGGTTGATGGTTTCAGGGGTGTGTATGTCAAAATTAATCAAATTGTGCTCTTTAGACATGGGAAGTTTATTTTCCATTAATTTAAAGATTTTTAAATTTATTTTTGTGAGAAAGAGAGAGCACAGCTGGGGGAGAGGGAGAGAGAGAGCAGACTCCCAGCTGAGCAGGGAACCCCATGAGGGTCTCAATTCCAGGATGCTGGGATCATGACCTGAGCCTAAGGCAGGTGCTTAATGACTGAGCCACCTAGGTGCTGCCTTCTGTTAATTTTAAAAAAAGCTGTTAATACTTTAATGTTGTGTTGTGCTTAATTATTGAAAAGTACTTTTATACATACTGTGCCATCTAATCATTCCATGAAACTTCGGTTATTCTAAATGCTATCACAGCTTGCAAGTGACAGAAGTACACACATCATCATCTCCATTGTGTCTCCATTAATTTCTAGTCCTGTTTAGAACCGAAGTACACTCAGAAAAACCAGTTCCATGAGCTGGTGTTACTAGTGATTTCTCACATTCATGTTCATGTACAGTTTAGAGAGATTGACTAGCTACATAAAATGAACTCCAAGTGACCCAGGCTACCAGACTTTCACAGGTTTTTGTCTTGATTGCTGCTGCACATTTTCACTGCATTTGCATGATGCCAAGTGTTATTAACAGAAATGACATCTGATTTGAGTTTCCTGAGTCCTTCCTAGGTCTTTAAACTTATAGCACTTATCACTGCTTCTTATTCAACAATTCATTTTCTGTTTCCCCCAACATCTTTCATAGTGCCTCTTTTATGGTTGTGCAACTCCTTTTGCTTGTTTGTTTGTTTTTTGATGTCCTATATCATCAGTTTGGTTTTATATTCCTTGAAGATAGGAACAGTGGATATGTTCCAGTGGACCCCAATGCTTTTTGTTTTTTGTTTTTTTTTTTTTACTTTTAGTAGGTGGGCAAATAATTTTTGTTGATGTGGACACTGCTTTTTCTAGTATCTCTCCAGGTATTCCATAGCCTTGAACGTTCCCTTGCCTCATTCTCACCCACGAATTCCCAAGCTGAGTCTTTCTTACTTTTCATTCAAAATAATATTTTCAGTTATGGGTTAATTTTTGTCTCATATTTCATTTTTTTAATTTAAGAATTATAAAGTATTCTACTTTAATTCCAGTATGTTAACATACAGTATTATATTAGTTTTAGGTGTACAATGTAGTGATTCGGTAGTTCTATACATTATTCAGTGCTCACCATAAGTGTACTCTTTAAACCCCTTCACCTATTTCACCCACCCCCGCCCCCAGTAACCATCAGTCTGTTCTCTATAGTTAAGAGTCTGTTTCTTGGGGAGCCTGGGTGGCTCAGTCATTAAATGTCTGTCTTCGGCTTAGGTCATGATCCCAGGGTCTTGGGGCCGAGCTCTGCATCTGGTTCCCTGCTCAGCGGGGAGTCTGCTTCTCCCTCTCCCCTCCCCCCTGCTTGTGTTCCCTCTATCTCTGTGTCTCTCTCTGTCAAATAAATAAATAAAATCTTTTAAAAAAAGAGAGAGAGTCTGTTTCTTGATTTGTCTGTCTGTCTTAAAAACAAACAAAAAAGTTAAAAAAAAATAAAACAAAAACTAGGGAGAGATGAAACAATTTCCTAGAGTAAGGCTAAACTGATATCTATTAGAAAGGGAGAAAAAGGAACTTATATATTAGCCAATTCTAAGTGTAACAAGTAAAATAAAAATTGTTTGTAGAAGTTAATATGAGAAAGAAGAAACCTGGAAATTGTTGGCCGCACAGAGTTTTGTTTTGTTTTGTTTTTTGCTTGCCTGCTAAAAACGTTTTTGTTCAGGTTATGTTTTCAAATGAGTAGTTGGTAGCCTGAATAATAACACAAACTAATGAAAAGGATTGGTTTACTAATCAAGGTGGTCAACTTGGGGTAAGGGTCAAGAGGGGCTAACATAGCCCCTTCCTCTCAACATTAAATCCTAAGCCAGCAGAAGGAAGAGTTCCTGTCAATCTTCCTACTCCTTCATTAACCCTTGCACACTTAGGAACTGTGCTCCCATGCTCAAGTCTCTTAGCTCAAGTCCTTTAGAGAAAGCTCTATGAAGGGAACAACACAGATTTATCATTTATGAATTATTCATCGTTATCATTATTAGCTCTCATAATTCCAGCCACGCTGCTCATGTGGCTCTGTCTTTTTGCTTAAGTCATATAAAACTCAGCTGACAAAACATTAGCAGGCATACCATGGGGGATTGCTGGGGCCTGGTTTGGCTGATTATAGTTGCCTCCAATTGTACTTCCAGTGATTTTGTGTACACATACTTTGTTTGCAATTTTCAAACACAAAGTTTCCAAAAAACTATAGTGTATCAAAGCAATAGCTTGGAGCCAATGAGTGTTCTCACTCGAAGAATGTGGTATCTGAGCAGGACCAGCTTCTCGAGTACCAATAACAAGCACTGTTCATCCATAGCCTGCAGTGTGGCGGGCACAGTGATATGGGTGGCTAATGTATAATAGTATAATAGGCCATTCTTATGACCTCTCAGGCAGTCAGAGATATGTGGTATAAAATCATCTCCCCTAATGATATCCTAAATGTCACTAATACTGACCCATTGTTTGAATTTTGGGCAAAACTTATAAAAATGCAAATATCTAAGTAAGAGTTTATATCCCAGCCCCTGGCCCCTTACGATAAGCCTGCTCATCAGATTATTCTCTCCAAGCCAACTGGAAAGAGAATGGATTTAGAGCACAGCCTTTCTGCTTGGGGAGAGAAGTTGGCAATCAAGGGATCCAGAATTGCTGGCCTGGTAGCAAGTCTGGCAAGTCTGATGCCGGCCGCTTGCTACTCTGTGTGTCTGTCCCCTGGAATCCCACTGAGATTCCTGTAGATTTTGAGACTGAACTTTCAGGCTACAGGGAGAAGCAAGTTTCTCCACAGTAGTGTAAGTTTCACCTTACGGTTATCTGTTTCTCTATCGTCAATACATGCCAGAACTCTCGGAAGAACCATTTCCAGGAAACTATTAATTGAAGGGAAAAATGTTTCTCAGGCCCTTTATTTTGGAAGACAGGAAAGAAGGTGATGCCTACTTATAGAGCTTCATGTCTGTTTTATCCTATTCAACTACAAAAAAAAAACCCTTATAAATGAAATTTTACTGAACTCTTTCTATGTCTGAGTATAGGAGAGGAAACAGCTGTCCTGACCTTCTTATGGTCCCCGGCTAAATCTGAAAATTAAGGTGAAAAAACAGATTAACAAGAGAGAAGTTTTACATGATATAGAAACCATCATAAGGGAATGAAGACTCAAAGGAACAGTTAGACTTGAGCATTTTGTGCTGGGTTTGATGAAGAGTGGGCAGTTGTGGAGCAATATGGTAGGGTAAAGAGGATGAGCTAAGTGTAGAGAACTGGGGGCAAGTTAGCAAATCCTGTTTGTTAGGACTCTTCTTGGTGTCCCACTGTTTTCAGAGCTAAGGATGCCCCCTTCCTCTATGTATAGGGAGGACACCTCTCACATGAAGGTTTTATATTTTAGGGAAGAAAAGCAACCGGGGTCAGGGCTGAGGGACACTGGGGAGGTGAGAGTGACCTTCCTGCTTCTGCTATTTTCTCAAACCCTTTCAGTTTCAATATGCCAACATACCATATTTTGGGGTAGCATATTCTGAAACTCATCAGAAGAAGCAGAGACTCAAGAAAGCGTGTCTTGATTGATTCATTCATTCATTTGACAAATATTTATTGTTCTCTTACTATATAGGCACTATTGTGCGTGCTACAGAAACACTGGTGGACAGAGAGAGAGAGAGAAAGAGAGAGAGAGAGAGAGAGAATCCTCTGCCTTAAGGAGTTTACACATCATGGGGGAAGTCATCAATTATAGTCAGTGGCTTTGCTTTAAACCCAGTTCTGTCATATTTCCTCGTTATATATGGTTATCAATCACTGAAGGATAAAGAAGTTAATTTATTAGAAATGCTCATAAATACTAAGGCAGTATGAGGAAAAACTATATGCACCTGCTTTCTCTAACTCTGTAGGTCTTTCAGTTTGGGCTTTGGAGATGTTCTGGATATTCAGGCTAACTTGCAACGCTCAAACGAAGGGGGCTGTAAGGTCAAAACACAGGTGTTGAGATGTTGCAAGTCCTGCAGTTTCTTGAAATAATGCAGGGACTCTGCTTTGGGAGGGTATGGTGTCCCCATCTGAATGGATGCCCCAGGATTGTACTTCTTTGCGGTCCATTTGTGGCAGGGACTGCATTTTCCTTTACTTCTGAGCAGCAGCATTGTCTGGCTGAACGGCTACCATGCCAGGGAAAGGAAAGACTATGTCCCGCCATGCTGTAAAGCCAGCCTGAGTGTCTCCAAAAGCCCAGATTTCCTCTGAATGGGGGGTGAAGCAGAACAAAGATTGCCAGCGAATCAGGGTGAGGTTGGAGTCTTGTCTTTAAATATTGGTAAACCTGCTGGCAGGACTTACAGACACAGGAGTGCTCATACACTCTCACACACCTACACACACACGTGCACACACAACCCCAGGTGGAGTGGGGAATTAGTCAGCAGAGGCCTGACAAAGTGCTTCCTACACATGCTGTTCTGTCAGGCGGCACAGCTTCTCGGGCTTCAGAGGTAATTACATGGATTTTCTGTCTTGTACTTGCAAAAACACAGCCCAGCACTGCACTGCCGCGGCTGGCTCGTCGCTGACAACGCCTTTGGCTCTGGCAGGCGGCAGGCTGCGGGAGAATGTTTACATGCTCTCTTCTAAGAATTCCAACCCTGAGAAGACACAGGAGGCGCCAGTGGAAAGAAGAGGGGCGAGGGTTTACATAAGGGTGAGAAGGGTGTAGAGAGGTTTCCCTTGGATAACCAAGCAAAACTGTCCCGTCGGCAGCAGGCGGGGGTGGGCAAGATGGAGAAATTGCTCCAGAGAAGTCTACGATAACACTTGTATTAATGAGTTTTATTATCTTTCCCTTCATCCATCAGCAAAATTACTTGGCCGGTCATATCCATTTTGCTTTCAATTGATCCATCCATCAATCAAAGTTGTCAGACCCTGCATGCCCCAAATTCTAGTCTGGGCAATCTGTGTTTACCTGGGGTGGGGATAAGGCACAAACCACAGTCCCTGCACACACGGAGCTTACATGGGAGGTGAGAAAATGATGTACTTATTTTAGGAGAACTAAAAGGAGAAGGCAGTTGGTGATTTGTGCCTAATTTGGGGTATGGAACACGGACCCTGATATCAAGCCTTTACCCTACAACTTGGAGATGTTTCCTCTTCTAGTCTTTATCTTAATGGGGATTATAATGAGCAAGACATGGGATCCAGAAACAGGAATAAATAAGTGAGAAAATGTGCTTGGGTACTTCACCCTATTAAGAGCAAAAAAGGACAGGGGATAGATCAGAACAAGGAGAAAAACATCCAAGAGATTTGTTGTGTACCTGAGAGATGCCCAGTATAATGCTGAGGAGCAGGGCCTGAGCAAGAAGTGTCATAACCAGTATACGGTATTTCTTGAGCAAGGCCTCTGCATGTTGCATGGGGGTCTGTTCGAGGTGAGATGTCTAAGCTATAGGAATAGAAAACCCCAGATCTGAAGTAGGCTTATATTCAGGCTGCGGAAATAACCCTGGCTGTTATGCCAACGAAGGTAATCATTATCAGTATTGACCATGCATGGGTTTCTGAATTTCCTATTCCTATTGATTAAGTTTGGTTGTTTCTGTATATTTGCACTGATACCTGGAATGCTGACTCGGACCCTGTGGGGACCTTGGAGTTGTTAGTAGCATATAGCATTGCAAATAGACCTAGACTAAAAGATGTATTTAGACTTTGCTACTAATTGACTCTGTGGCCTTGAACAAGTCACTTCACTTTCCTGAACTTCTTTTACATCCTCAAATCCTTTGGGCATTATTATGCCCATTCCAGTAGTCCACCATGGTGGGTGGTTTCCTCCAACCTAACAACCTATCAGTCTCCAGCATTTCTATGCTCATGCGCCTTTCTGGCTCTTAACTCAAACTGTTCTTCTCTAATGCTTCCCACAGTCTATCAAAACCTGGGTTTGTTTCTAGGCCTGACTCAGGCCACCACCTACATGCAAGCTCACCATCTTTGTCTTTCTGTGTTTCTCTTCTTCCTCTGAACCCCAGAACAATGCATTAGAGCAAAGTGGTCAAGCTCTAGAGGCTGCATTGACTTTATTTATTTATTACTTACAAATATGTTTTTCTTCTGTGCTTCCAAGAGGTATATGGCATATTAAGGTGCTCAATAGAGATTAAAATAATAATGACAAAATTATTGTTGATATTTTTTGATGCATCTCTCAGAGGGCTGGACATAATGGGGGAAAAGCAGTCAGATTCAGATTGGGAGATATTTGTGGTCTATACAAAACAATAATAATAAAATAAAATAAAATAAAATAAAGCAAAAGACACAAGTCAATAGGGGATATTTGTTAAATGACTTCCCCAACCCGAGCTAAAAAATTCAGACGCTTTTCATTACGTTTCTCTGATAATTATCTTTCTCCTTAGGGGTTTCAAAGTCAGCTGTTTGATTAAATGCATTAAAAAAATATCATTGAGGGATGCCTGGGTGGCTCAGTTGGTTAAGCCGCTGCCTTTGGCTCAGGTCATGATCCCAGAATCCTGGGATCGAGTCCCACATCGGGCTCCTTGCTAAGCAGGGAGCCTGCTTCTCTCGATGCCTCTGCCTGCCACTCTGCCTGCTTGTGTGTACTCTCTCTCTGACAAATAAATAAATAAAATCTTTAAAAAAAATCATTGAATCCTAAAGGTTAATCAAAAGATTTCTTTTCTATCTTTTGACAGTCTGTCTATCTGTCTGTTCATCTATTCCTCCATTCATCCGTGCTTGAAAATTAATGCATAGAACATCGGGTACTGCATTCATTTATCAAATATGGTGCATGGTTGCCTAATAAAACAGGTGCTGTTTTACTCCCATTATAGAATTGAAGTTCAAGGAAATCAGGTTACTGGTTCAAAATCATATGGGTGGCAGGTGAGGCTAAATTCAAATATGAATCTATCTGATTTCAGTCTCTTTCCATCACTCAACCTTCATAAATAAATTTAATATATCCATAAAGCAGAGTTAAATAATTCCTGAAATGCACAAAAATGTTGGTTGGAGAATTAGTGAGTTAGGGTTTGGAAAAGTGAATTGGAGTGGACAGAATGCCTTCGGTGATTTGGAAAGAACTTAGCAAAAGTTAAATTTAGGCATTCTATGCTACCTAAAACAGCTTCATCAGTGGGCCATTTGTGTAATATAGGGATGTCTTTAATACATTTAAAGCATATAAGACAGTCTCTCAAGTTAAAACAAGAAAAGAAGCTGCAGAAACTTTCAAATGGACAGAGCACATGCAAAGGTTCACAGAGAGGAAATCATTTCCTGTGCATGCTACAGTCACTCTTCCAACTCACTAGGGTCCCATTGGTAGTACTGAAGAAGTAACCTGAAATAGGCTATGCTAGTAACTGACTCTTCTACAGAAAAATTATTCATAGGTATGCTTATTGTTTGCAATAGCAGTGTTCTAAGAACTTGTGGCATTTCAGACTCTCTCTTTCTCTTCCTTCCTGTTCATAAGAATTTCTGTGTATGCTTAGTAGCTAGAAAACATGTATCTCTTCTCTTTCTTAAAACTCCTTTGAAATAGAAACTCGGGAATAAAAAAAAATAAGCTCACAAAAAAATGAAGAAAATTAAATGGGAGAAAACATGAGACGAGAACTGTTAACAAAATTTCTGAATAAACAGATGGTTAATAACTGATTCAATAGGTTGAAGACTGATAAAACCTGCTTCCTTGGATAGAGAAGAAACATAGAAAGAAATAAGATTCACTCTGCAAAGCCCAGTTAGAAACTGGGGGTACCAGATACTTTTGAGGCTGAGGTTTCAGGTTAGGTTTGAAAATTGAATAGATTTTTTGAAATTCATAAAATGAACAGTTAGAAACCAAGTTTTAGTTTCAAAGTCCATGCTGTCAAGAAAATTCCTCCTCCTCCATCCTCTTGAGAGATGAAGCATAATAATACACTTGACTCAGAGACAGCACCAAAGCTAAAGGATGCCATCCTGAAAATGGGAGTTTTTAAAAAATCTGAATATAGAGTGGAGTTTCCCATTGCACAGCTCTCTTCCCCTAACAAGCTTTCCACATTATGAAAGCCAGAATTATGGCCCCCAGACAGAAGACTGGGATATTATTCTACAAAGGAAACCTCCAACCCAAGAGAAAGGATCTACAGATATTAACAAAGACAAAGAGAAGGGGAAAGCTAGCTTCCCATCATACCATATTGTGACGAGGTGCACCATTCAGCAATCCCAACCTATGCCACAGAGAGTTTCTAGTCACTTTATTTGGGCCTCACCCTTAAGTATAAATAATACCCAGGGTTCACCACTTCCTTGTTTTATTTTGTTAAGTTTTTACATGAAAGGCGAGGACACAGAAAGCAAACAACATGACAAACTAAATAAAATAGAGACAAAGTTGGAGTCAGAAGAAAATTTTAAGAACACTACAACTGAATGCTTCAGGGAGCATCATTTATTCATTCTTCCATTCATTCATTTGTTCAGTAAATATTCATGAAGCAGGACTGTAAAGCATCTATGTCAGTCACTGACCCAGGTACTTGGGATATGTGGATGAACAGCCCTTTGCCTTTTTGGACCTTTTATTTGGTGGAGAGAAAATATTTTACCCATGAAAACAAGAAGAGGATATTATAGACAGGAGTATTTAGAATATAATCAATCCATTTTAAAACTGCATTTTGAAATGCATAATAAAATTAAAAGTGAGTAGAAGAGTTGGAATTGAAGTTAAGAAAATCTCTTAGACACTTGAAGAAAATTATAGAGAGAGAGAAAATAAGGAAGAAAATATAAGATGATTAAGATTCAAAGCAGAAGGCCCAGTATTCAATGAGAATACAGAAAGAGAGGAGAGAGAAAATGAATAGTGGCAGGAAGAAGGGCTTATCAAAGTTATAATAAAATAAAATGTCCTAGGACATAGGTTTTCTTTTCTATGGAATCACTTGCAGTGGCTGAAGATCACCACAGTTTCTCTGCCTTCTAGCCTTGTACTTGCTGGTTTCTTGGCCTAGAACCTACTTTTACCCTTCCTAACTGGCATCTGTGTACTTGTCAAGACCAAGGCAAGTGTCACCTCCCCAGGAAGCCTTCTCTCTCCCTTTGTCTCACCATCCCTGATGATGGCAGGTGCTCCTCCTTACGCTCTCATAACAGACGTGTTGCTCTCTTTCATAGATAAGCAAGCCCACTTGATGTCAGTATATTTTTCTTCCTCTTCCCCATATGTGTGATCTTCTGGAAGGGAGGAGTCATATCTTACTCATTGATATATTCTCAGTCCTGAGCGAAACACTTCTGTTCCTAATACTTTCTTATTTAATCTTCAAAACGATCTTAAGAAAGGAGGCGCTTTTTATCTTTAACATATGAAGAGCACGAGGCTCAGAGAGAATAAATAACTTGCAGATCATACCTTTTGTAAGTGGAAGGGCCACATTCAAAGCCAGACATTTAGGAACCTAAAGTTTTCCCACACGGTGCTGGGACACACTGGATGCTAGAGTAATGATACTCTACCAAAGCGGCCTGGGGGGTGGGAGACTTCAGGCCTTGTTCTAATTTGATCAGCCAGCTATATGATCTTCAGCAAATTACTGTTTCCCTTTTACAGGTCTCCTTCCCAGATCTGACAGCCACATTTCTCCGGCGCAGGCGCCCGTATCTTGTCAGTGGCATGCTCCTTCAGGGAATGGCTGCAGAAGCTTTGTGGAGCAGCCAAAGGACACAGGTATGAGGTGAGGTTTTCATTGCAACCTGCTGTGTGTTTGGAGATGGATTTTCCTAAATGTGGACTTCATGCTTACATTCTTCCAGATGATTCATACTTTACCTCTCTCTGCACCTGCTTCCTAGCCTGCCACACACTGAAATTGCACGAAGATAATGTTATGTTCATGTATATTACTTCTTGACAGTTTGGGTGAAAAAAAAAGACTGATTTAGTATTATTAAAGTCATTTAAATTACATATCCATCCTAAACATTACACAGTATAAGTGGGGACAATCAATATTAGAAAATGGCAAGAAACAAAATTAGTGAGGCAAGATGTTTTATTTGAAAACTTTTAACAAAGAATGTCTAATAGGTGGGGACTGGAAAAAATTAAGTCTTGTTTTGACAGTATTTATTTAATAGGGAGAAATATGTTGGAGAATATAGAAAAGACATTTTTTTAAAGACAAAGGAAATTTGACACTATACAGTTTAAAAAGATTTATTTTGTTAAAAGATAGAATTCTCTCTGTATTATAGCTGTACATCCTATTACTTCCATTTGATACTGAAAAATGGAAAAAGATAACTCATATCTAAAGAAACATTGATTCCAGTACATTTTCAATTCAAATAAACAGTCTTCACTCAACAATGAAATTCATATAAAAAGAAGTGCATTTTTTCTTTTCCTCCTTTTATTTATATATCCACAATCAGACAAGCCATAACACTATCTAAACAACTGTATGTATTAACAAACAAACATAGATCAATAGCTATAATTTGACACACATGCACCATTCTCTATGAAAACATCAATAGTCTAAAAGCTGAGTGGGCATAGCTGGAAAAAATATGCTTCACAGACACAATGTTGGCAGAAGATTAAATAACCAGATGTCAGGGAGAAAAAAAAATTCAATGAAAGTGAATGTGTATTGGAAATGTACAGGTATTCTGTAGAACTAAACTGTTCAGGATTAATAATAAGAAAATTATCTTCTACTTGCAGTCATTCAATTACTGTGTGTGCAAATATTTTGGATTGGCTGCTTCCTATTCAAATATATTATTATCTACCTAAGGAGTCCTGTTGGGAGTCAAGGCAGAACTAGGATATGAGTTGCACAATGCAGTCCAATCTGAAAACAATATCTTAAGTTGCTATAGAGCCTTTCATAAGCGAAACCACAGATGACTTGTGTCATTCAAATCTACAGCACTGTGATGGAGCAATGAAAAGGGAATATATAACTTAGTAATGGGCTCAGGCAGCTGAGAGAAGCCAAGTTTATGTAGAGCATTTGATTGAAAATAGATGAAATTCAAGAGTGTGTCAACTCAGCCAGCACCTACACAAACCAAAAAGCAAATAAGCCATTTGCCATTTTATTATAAGGCAATATGGATGTGGATAGGGCAGTTCACCAGGGACAGGGGCCATACAACATTTTTATCATTTTCCAATGTTATTATATAAAATAATTCATTGTAATTACATGCAGTGGAAGACAATGTGTCTCTTAAGGCTAATATTTTTTAAGGGGTGACTCTTGGCTTCATAGCATACTCAAATGGTCAGGAATGATCATGGCCAGAGAAAACATCAATTTATCACAGAAAACTTGTAATTCATTTCTTAAAAATTGCTATAATGCAGGTCTACAAGCATTGTCTCACGAACATCCATAGTTCTATAATTCCTGAAATTGCTTAAAGAATACAATCTCATTGTTTCTGTAATCTTCACACATATAGGAAAGGAATACAATATGTTAAACCAATTCACTTGCTTACATAAATGTTATATGTCAGATTCTGTCTAGAAAATAAGAGAATAAAAAGAGGAAATGTACTGTGGGATGGGGTTTAATATTGGATGAAATTACATAGGTAGAAGAAGATACAGAATGGAGAGGATATCTTCCCAGAATAAAACAACCAAGAGAAAAACAAAACCTGTCATTTAGAAACAGAGATATTAAAATAAATATGAAGACTTCTGATCAGAACATGGAAAAAGGAGCGGATGTATCAGGAATGTATCAGGCAAGAGGCAAAGCAAAAGTTTCAAAGTGAGTCACAGATTTAAGAGTAGAGATCAAGACAAAAACAGAAGACTGAGGCTATTGGGATAGGCATGATGTAAAAGGGGAATATGAAGACTAGACTACATTTTACCCTAATATGCATTTTCATTTTTTTCTAAAGAAAAATATCATGAACAAAAGATTGATAGATATAAGTGGATAGATGATGATGATAGATGACAGATGACAGATAGATAGCCAGATAGATATTTTTAAACATAAATCAGTAAGAAAAGTATACAAATAAAATAAATAGACAAAGGACAGGTTCAGATACCTAACTATCCAATAAGCATATGTAACAATACTCAACCTCATTAGTAAACAAGGAAATACTAAATAAACTATACTAATTTGGAATCCATCAAATTGGTTAATTTTTTTTTTTTTTAAGTAGGCACCACACCCAGCATGGAGCCCAGTATGGGACTCAGACTCATAACCATGAGATCAAGATCTGACCGAGATCAAGTGCTGTATGTTCTACTAACTGAGCCACTCAGGCGCCCCAGTTAATGTTAACACACTAAAGATGACATACCACTGTAACAAGCCTGTGATGATACAGGCACTTTTTCCATTGGTGTGATGCTTTAGGACTTTTTAGGAGAAGTCTTAGAATTTTGCATTCCTATTAACAATTTCAAGAACTTTATTCTATATAGATAATTATGGGATTATGCAAATATTCAATCATATGTATTTATTTTAACATATACACATAAACATAGCCTAACACATAAGCCATTCACACATATTCATCAGAATGGTTCAGAGAAGCTTCACCTGAGATTTAAGTCTTTTCCCAGGGAATTGGTGAAGTGACATCTGCTCCTGATCATCTTCTTCACAGGGTTTTGAGGACATTGAGGGATAGAAATTGGAGAGTGTGGTCTCATGGGCCAGGCTGGAGTGCTGAGAGAAAGTAGTCTATAAAGACATGTCAAGACATTGATTTGAAGAAGGATCTTGTGAGACCCTGACTTGACACAACATTGTTCTGCATCCCTAGAGACAAAGTCCAGTCAACATTTAGAATGAATGTGAGGACTGCATATAACCTACTGGTGCTTTTACAGAGCTTAAAGTTCTAGAAATGTTGAGAGATCCAGTAAAAAGGTAGCCCCAGAAAGGGGGACTGTGTTGAGAGTGGAAGTCTGTCAGCGGTGGCAACACTAAGGCATTACCCCCTGAGGGCATTAAGAACATATACCACCTGAAATGAAATCATGAAAGAACTTTCTGTCTGGACATGTGTGATACATCTGGGGATCCAGGGACAACTGGGGAGACTTGAAGGTAATGGTGGTAAAAGACATTGCCAAAAAGATTGTCAAAATCAGCAAAGAAATTCTCTCACAGCAACTCCAAAGAAGGAACACAACCAAATACCATATAACTCCTAAACTGAGGCCAGGAAAGAAATGGAAGATTCTGGAATAAAGTAGAAGTAGTAACTTTCAGAATTCTCATGAATGTCATTAATTATGGAGCACACTGACTATATGCTAAGCTTTTCCCTTTCTTAACTGACATGTTGTAGCAGTAGCTCCTAGGGAAATTAGGAAGCATGAATGATAGAGCTGTGTCCCTGGTGGAAATGAGTGCTTTGGCTCCAAACATTCAGTGGGAGTAACTACTCAGTCTATGGAAATGGTGAGCTCCTTCTAACCAGGTGAAGTGAATCTTCCTATAGGATAGGTAAGGCCAGTCAGAAATAGCATCTCAAAGGCAGAGGAGGAATTGAATCAGGAATGCTGGTAAACTTACTGAACGCAGCTGCCTAGAATGAAGCCAGGGTTGAATAAAATCTCGGTAAAGATTTTTAGCTAGTTTACTCCGCTAATATTTACATTTTTTCCCAGCTATGGGAACCAGGTATTGGTGCTCTGAAGAACATACTAACACTAATTTTGTCGGAGCTCATGCCAAACCCATTACGTCCTCAACGTGTATAAAAGATAGGTAAGAAAATAAATGCCCCAATTTCAAATTATAGCTCAGAGAGGAAAGCAGGAAGGTTTCAGATCTTATGGGAGGCAGTAAGAAGTCCCTCCCCCCAACACATACACACAGGCACATACATACATATGTATGAGAGGAAACAAAGTCTAGACATGCTGCCCAAGTAAGAGGCTATAAAAGAACAGAGGCAGAAGAAAAGGGAGCCTGGGGAATTAAGAAGTAATATAATGAGATGAATATGCATTTTAAAAGTTCAAATTAAGGGCTCCTGGGGGGCTCAGTGGGTTAAGCCTCTGCCTTCGGCTCGGGTCATGATCTCAGGGTCCTGGGATTGAGCCCCGCATCAGACACTCTGCTCAGTGGGGAGCCTGCTTCCCGGCCTCCCAGCCCTGCCTTGCCTCTCTGCCTACTTGTGTTCTCTCTCTCTGTGTCAAATAAATAAATAAAATCTTTAAAAAAAAATAAAAGTTCAAATTACAGACATGAAAAGAAAGATTGAGAAACCCCCAATGATGACAAGTAAGAAAAACAAAACACAAGGAGATTAAAGCAAAGTGAGAGGGAGTACTTGATACACAGGTAAGAAAGGTGAGGATATTGTGTATCCTTGAAGTAGGGGACTCAACAAAATGACAAAAGACACTTGGAGATAGTAGCAAATCAGTTCCCCAGCATAAGAAATAAAGAAATCTTTAAATCAAAATATGCATTGAGTTGTAGGAAGAGTTAAAATGGAGTATTCAACACTGAAAACTACCTTGAGTTAATAATTATTGAAATTCAAGGATAAAGGTAAAAATATTTGAGCTATTCAGAGAAGAGAAGAAAGAGGCAGGCTAGGAAGGCAGTGTTGGGCTGGTCTGACACAGCTCCACAGTCACACATTTGAGACAAGAAGCCCGTGAAACAGCTCTTCCAACTTGTGAAAGAAAGAAAGCAATATTAGATGCCAAGATCTGGTTTCAGAAGAAAGCAACAGGCAGCTTTTCAAACATGAAGGAATTCAGGGAGCTTAAAGCTCATGAGAGCCCTTCTTGAAAACAAAAATGACGATAGCAATAATGAAATGTCTTCATTAGTAATCTGAACAAGAGACACATCAAGACAAATATTTCAGTGTGTATAGTACCTGTGATTTTTAAAAAGTATCTTGGTTTCATTAAAGCCACTTAAATATAGAAATACTACTAGGAGTTTTTTAAATTAATTTTTTGTCAAAAATGGAAGGTAATTACTCTGAATTTTAATAAATATAAAATAATCGAAATTAAAATATACATAAACATGGAAAGGAGGTGAAAGGAGGTGTGATAAATGAGCTGTTAGCGCCCTTTTCTTTGTCGGCATGGAGCAAGTCTCTACCATAAACTGAAACATGGAATTTAAAAATCTCTGTTTTTCTTAACCTTAACAGCATCTTTTAGAAAAATAGTATCTTTTCATCAAAGATTTAAAAAAAAAATCCAGCAATGCTTGCAGTTCAATTGTACATTTTTTACTTCTGCTAAGTTCATGAAAAATAAGATTCAATCCTTTTCATTGAAAAAAATTGTAGGTATTAGGTGTGCCAGGGTGGCTCAGTAGGTTAAGTGTCTGCCTTCAGCTCAGGTCTTGATCTCAGGATCCTGGGTTTGAGCCCTGTGTGGGGCTCCTTGTTCAGTGGGGAGTCTGCTTCTCCCTCTCCTCCTGACCCTCCCCCCAACTAGTGTGCATGCACACATGCTCTCTCTAGCTCTTTCAAATAAATCTTTATTTTTATCTTTATTAATAAAATTATTATCTTTATCTTTATCTTTATTAATAATTGTTTAAAATTGTAGGTATTATTGAGGACCCATATTAATGAAGCCAGTACTGTTTCATCCATTCTCTGTCTCTGTTTCTGTCTCTCTTGCCACCTCCCTCCCTCACTGACTCCCTGCCTTCCTCCCTCCATCATTGTAGATATTAGGTGGATACTTTTAAGACAGTTAATGTTATTTCTTTTAATTTCTCATTTTTGTATTATTTGACATTGACAGTATGTATGTATTTATATGTATATGTATGCATGACATGTGTTTATATGTGTATTATCAAATAAAAAACAAATTTGCCTAGGAATATAGTCAATAATATCATATTATCATTGTATGGTAACAGATGGTGACTATGCTTATCATGATCAGCATGGAGTAATGTATAGAATTGTCAAATCACTATGTTGTACACCTGAAGCTAACGTAACATTGTATGTCAACTGTAATTAAAAAAAAAACCAAAAACTGGACTTAGGAAGGAGAGACTTCATTCAAAATGATTACTGGTTGGGGGAGGGAGACCAATATGGGTGGAGACAATTGCAATGCAGAGAGCTCTGATCCTGAGACATGATTGTGTCTCAAGGTTAGGCCAAAATAGGTTTTCTTTTTTACAGAGGCATAAACTTGGTTTCAAGCTTTACTACAAAGCTATGATCACCAAGACAGCATGGTACTGGCACAAAAACAGACACACAGACCAGTGGAACAGAGTAGAGAGCCCAGATATGGACCCTCTACTCTATGATCAAATAATCTTTGACAAAGCAGGAAAAAATACACAGTGGAAAAAAGACAGTCTCTTCAATAAATGGTGCTGGGAAAATTGGACAGCTATATACAGAAGAATGAAACTCAACCATTCTCTTACACCATACACAAAGATAAACTCCAAATGGATAAAAGACCTCAACGTGAGGTAGGAATCTATCAGAATCCTAGAGGAACATAGGTAATACGGGCCTATAGTAACCTCTTTGACATCAGCCACAGCAACTTCTTTCAAGATATGTCTCCAAAGGCAAAGGAGACAAAAGCGAAAATGAACTGTTGGGACTTCATCAAGATCAAAAGTTTCTGCAACACAAAGGAAACAGTCAACAAAACAAAGAGGCAACCCACAGGATGGGAAAAGATATTCGCAAATGACACTATAGACAAAGGACTGATATCCAAGATCTATAAAGAAATCCTCAAACTCAACACACACAAAACAGATAATCATGTCAAAAAATGGTCAGAAGACATGAACAGACACTTCTCCAAAGAAGACATACAAATGGTTCACAGACACGTGAAACAATGTTCATCATCATTAGCCATCAGGGAGATTCAAATCAAAACTACATTGAGATGCCACCTTATACCAGTTAGAATGGCCAAAATTAACAAGACAGTAAACAACAAGTGTTGGAGAGGATGTGGAGAAAGGGGAACCTTCTTACACTCTTGGTGGGAATGCAAGTTGGTGGGAATGCAGCCACTTTGGAAAACAGTGTGGAGATCCCTTAAGAAATTAAAAATAGAGTTACCCTATGACCCTGAAATTGCTCTACTGGGTATTTACCCCAAAGATACAGATGTAATGAAAAGAAGGGCCATCTGTACCCCAGTGTTCATAGCAGCAATGGCCACAGTTGCCAAACTGTGGAAAGAACTGAGATGCCCTTCAACAGATGAATGGATAAAGAAGATATCATCCATATATACAATGGAATATTATGTCTCCATTAGAAAGGATGAATACCCAACTTTTGTATCAACATGGATGGGACTGGAAGAGATTATGCTGAGTGAAAGTCAGTCAGGCAGAGAGAATCAATTATCATATGGTTTCACTTACTTGTGGAGCATAAGGAATAACACGGAGCACACTGGGAGAAGGAGAGGAGGATTTGGGGGAAGTAAGAGGGGGAGATGAAGTATGAGAGACTGTGGACTCTGAGAAACAAACTGAGGGTTTTGTGGGGGAGGTTGGGTGAGCCTGGTGGTGGGTATTTTCGAAGGCACGTATTGCATGGGGCATTGGGTGTGATGCATAAGCAATGAATTTTGGAACACTGAAGAAAAATAAAATTTAAAAAAAAAGAGTCATAAATAGGGTAGAAAGAACTGGATGTGAGTCAGTGGCTTGATTGGGCAGTGGATTAGAGAATGTTTTACCTTGAGAACAGCTTATCTCAAGAGATGCTGCATGTGTTGCTCAGTGTGAGGGGGTGGTTAGAGTTCAAGAGACTGGGGGAAGGAGAAAATCTTAACCAAAGTTTGGAAAACATGCAGTGTGTTCAGAATGATCAGTGGGTACAAGCAGTTCAGCTAAATCTTTTATGAGGCAAAGAATGGGAATTTAGAAGGTCTGTATCTCTCCTAGTCATAGGTAAGCGAGTGAGCCCATCCATGAGTCTTATCAGGTCTTGTAAGGAAGGGTGACACTTTGTAAGCCATTTTTCTGAAATACAAAAGGATGAGGGTATTTCTTGACCTTTCCTCTTTTCCTGGATCACAGAGCTCAGGTAAAATGCAATGTTGTCTATGGGGTGTGTGTGTATGTGTGTGTGTGGTGGGGGTAGATGTATATTACTTGTGTGTGTATGTGTGTGTGTGTGTATACTTGTTATATATATATAAAATTTTAGACTAGGAAAGTATAGAATATAAAATTTTAGACTAGAAAAGTATTGACTATGAGCTACTTTAAAACAGTCAGTATGAGAATAAGTCAAAACCAGATAATCAGTCATTAAACCAAAGCAGACTCATTTGTTTGGGGGCACATTTTGAGTATTGTAATACTCAGTCACCAGTCTCACAGGTGGATTTCAAAGGACTTGATACACACATTGCTTCAATATTTCTGACTTCGTTGTGAAAATAAAACTAAAAGTGTTGCAACATGAAGTTCTTAGTGTCCAAAACATGGGCTCTGACAGAGCTGGGGAGTAGAGCCCCCCCACCCCACTGTTTCTAGGTAGTTCATCTCAGGAGTTGAATGCACATAGAAGTTTACCATCCTGCTCCATAGTGAAGAATGAAATATTTTCATTTCCTCGTTCAGTCTTTCAGTCTTTGAAGAAATACTTATGACAACCTCCTTTCCCTTGTGTCCAGTGGAGAGTATAAAAGGAGATACATTATATGCTGATTCCTCTAGGGCTTTTTTTACCTCTTCTATGAATATAAGCTCCTCCTGTGTGTTAATGATCTAAATAATAATACAAGAAAATCAACAAAAATGTCAGAAGGTAGTACAGGACCACTATGTATGTAGAAAATATGTACTATAAGGTTAGAGTAATAAAGAGAAGTGTGCAGTGTGAGCCATGCCAGCATGGATTCTGTACCATTTACCTAGAAGAAATTCACATGTAACTCTAAACTGGTGGGGGGTAGAGCAAAAATCATGGTAAATGTAATAGTTAATGGATCTGTCTTCTGGATAAGAAGGGATTTCAGACTATGATGTGTCTTGGTTCATACTTTTGCTGATGTTACAGTGCCATTTCCTTTCTTTGACTCACACATGCATTCATGACTATCCATAGCTGGAGGCAACAGCATGCCCATTCATCTCAGCCAGCTCTTCTCTTTCTCCTACCTCAAAGGGCCCAGGATAGACTCATTATCAAGTGGTTGCCACAGACATTTTATCATAGTATGGCCCTGCCAATTCCTGCCTGGTTCTAGAATGAAATAGCCATCATATTCATTGTGCAACTATCTTCATTTCAAGGAAAGCTGAAGCTGTTATTCTTTACTTTGTCATTTGGCTGAGTCTTCATGCCTTTTACCTTGGCGTTCCAACTAATCCATTCTTCACCTTCATGGTAAGACCTCTTACTTTCATTTACTGATACAACTATGTGCATGTTCACTAGGCAAATTGGAGTTAACTGCAAATAGAAATACATAGCTTCTAGAAGGTCAAATAAAGGCTCTCTAACTTAATCAATATCTAATTAAACATATCTCCTTACACTTGTTACTCATTTATATAGGATTTTATATCAACCAAACTATTTATAGTCGAGCTTTTTTCTTCTTTCCAACATTGTCTCATGGGTAATTAATCCAAAGCACAGAGAGGTATGATGATTGAGCTCAAGTCACACAGCAATAAAATAAAAAAAATTACAAAATTAAAAAATAATAATAAATAAATAATCACCTGTGTGTCATCCATCTTTCCAACAAATCTCTCTTTCTGCTTTTACATTTTTACTGCTCCTGTCTTGACCCCAGAATGTCTCTGCCCTGCCAGCCTATGAACATACCAGGTTTCCTCAATTTTAAAAACATCATTGATACTTACATGCTGAACAAATTTAAATATAGCTTTTTTGAAGCTAACAGGGGATAGAAATATATTTACTAAGATAAATGTACACTTTTATTAGCCATGCACTATTGATTTGATTTGATCAATGTTAAATGTTGAAAACCCAATACAAAAATCGAAAAGTATGGTATATCTTCATCCCCCTAACTACCAATCTTTCAAGGCCAAGTTCAAATGTTAGCATATCCAGAAAGCATTTCCTGTTTGCCTTACCTGGAGAGGACTGTTCCCTCCCTAAAAATCCAATCATACTTGTTTGTTCATTCCTTGTATGACATTTAAGTGTACAGCTTACCTGGCAGGCTGTGCTCTTCTCATAGGAACTTCAGCATAGAATATGTTAGAATTTCTTGCATTCCCCAACCACTTTTATGTGAATGCAATAGGTAGGTACTCAATAAATAATTTCTTGCTTGTCTACCTAGAACCAAAATGACAGATGAATTCTGTCAGTGAAGTAAAAAACAATTACACAATGTCATAGATCTTTTCTACTGATGGGATTTTTTGAATGTTGTCAAGGTTTGGTCATACCAAAGCTTTTTTAATTGGCTGCTGTTTATTATGTTCTCCCAAGACTTTTGGATTCTCACAGGTAAGCAGGAATTGCGAGGTTAGAGCTAGCTCTAAGCAGATTCCTCTTCATCAGACAGTCTTCATTTCAGATGGCCTCACCGTCCTCTAATCCTAAGGGGTAGTGGGCAGAGGGAAAGCTTTGGATCCTCTACAGCAGTCACACAAGGGTAGTGAAGACAGACAAGTGAAGGTTCATAGTCCTGGTTCCCAGTCTATTAGTTACATGGGGAAAAAAGTGCTTGGCACATCCTTTAGGGGCTCATGTTGCTTTAGCCCCACAAGTGGTCCATACCACTGACTTCCCAAGTGTTCATACCTGGTTTTAACAGTTTTGTTGTCTTTTTTTTTTCCTTATCTACTAGTAGCCATATCTACTAGTATCCTCTTCTTACAGATGTTATTGTACCTTTCCCTAGCATCATCCTTTCACATACAAAGGCTTAGTGGAAACAAGAAAATCGGGCTTTTTAAGTAAGAGTACATCGAAGACCTCTAAGAGGATTCTGAGGCTTGAGGGAGAGATCTTTGGGCCTCTCCCCAAAGAGTAGTAGTGCATTTAGATGATGAAGTTTTTGTCACCTAGTATTTGCTTTCCCCTTTCTTTCTGATACTTTTTACCCCACATCAGCCTAATCCCTACCACCAAAGTATTCCTACTATACCTAATACTCTTGGCATCTCTGGTGAGTTTGTTGTTTACTAATCTAAATGGGCATCTTCCACTAAGTATATCAGTCTGATTTGGTTTAATCACCGTGGTTTGTGTTTGTTAGAGATTTTTATCCCTTTTCATGAATCGTTATGTCCCTGCCCTGTGTCTCAGCCCTTTTGCACCCCTAGCTAGATGATATGGTAAACATATTCTTGCAAACAATACTGATTTGTTATTGCAATAACACATGCAATGTATTGTGGAAGGTCTTCAGTGTGTTCATATAAGGATAGAGTTCAGACTGAATCATTTTGGTTAAGGAGTTAATCCTCTTTGCCCTTTAGTTCCCACCTCACCAGCAGCCCATGGGCCTGTCCTGTTATGAATGTAATAGAAGGAGAACTACAGATCAAGCATAATGTAGGTGAGCCAGCAGAGAAGCTGTTAACTTCATGCAATAGTGTGTGCACAGTCTTTATATGTAGAGAGGAAAACAAGTTTGTTACTTTTTGGCAAGTCTTTAAAAGAGTTATTTATAAAGTTACAGATTTATTTTACCCTATCAATTAATCATTGCCTTCTTCTCTCTTGGAACCATAGGTGTCCACTCTGCATTCCTTCAGCATAAAATGATACACATACATTCCTGATTGGCTTTTTTTAAAGTGAATCATGATTTCTGATATTTGTACATTTAGTGTTTCATAGGTCTTACTTTCATTTGTATTCATTAACTCATGGAATTTTTAAAGCTGAAAGGAATCTATAGACCATTTGGTTCAATGTCCTTCTTCTGCAAACCAGGAGAACATACATATTAAGTGGTTATTTTAAGATCACCTACTAATAAAATAACCACATCAGGATGAAAACTAGGGATAAAGTGCTGGGTTCTGTAAATTACTGGATGTCATTTTCTTTTGAAGTATGTTTTTCTTAAGCAGTTGCCTTTAATGATTCCATATGTAACATTACCTCAAGTATTTGAATAACTTTCTGCTTCTTATCCTTCTAAAATTTACAGGTTATTGCAAATATTAATGGAAAAGAATTCCAAACTTGGGTACCAACTTTTTCGAAGCAAAATGATCTACATATTCATGCTGGCTTTGATAGCCTGGCATATCTCCAGCACACAGTAAACAGACAGATAGAGAAGACCTTTATTCCAGATGCTGCATTTAGCAGGGTGGTATCTAATACATTAGAGATGTTTTCCCAAGTTCCTTCCTGTTAAAAGAATTCATAATGATACCAAGGTCAGTGCAAGCTGAAGCTATTTGTTCTGTAGGTACCAGACATGCAAGGTAAACCTCCTAGGAGACTATTACAAGCCATCAACAAAACACCCGCTAAGGATGTAAATTTTCATTCTCTCTGTAAATCTTCAGCTTACATCTCTCATGGCAACCTCTGCCCATTCATACCCAACACTTCCTGACTCAGTCCTTGCATGGGACTTGAGCAAAGAGCATTAACTATATAATTTACAAAGCTGTTTAGGACTCAGATCCACCTAGGAATTTCTGCAAAGCTAGAAAATAAATGTTTCCTCCATTAAACAAGGGATGCCAGACTTAAGGGTTCTTTTCGATCCAAAGGTTCAAAGTAAAGGATATCCTAGTAATTGGAGTATGTGTACTTAAAGTTGCTATCCGTTCTCCCTGAGATTAATTTTTATGTCCTTATAAATTGGAGAGAAGTAAGTTCATTTGATAAACCTCATGCAATATACCCTTTCTCCAGAGTTTGATCCTCCAGAGCCTTTCCTACTATAAACGTTTTAAAATCAAATGTAACCATTGAGAATTCAGTAAGCATCTGACAATGCATGTGGCAGTATTGGGAATGAAAATATATGCATATCTTCCATAAATACCATAAATATGTAGCCTATATATGATTTAAGTGTATAATGTATGTATGATGGCATTTTCTATCCAGTCATCTATTTACATGAGACCATATACATGACACTAAGTTATCTGTGGGCTCTGAGAGGAGAGCCAGGAAGGTTTCAACAGTGGTGAGGGTGGCCTAGTATCCAGTCCATGACCAGCCTTTTGCAGAAAACAGGCCAGCTATAATTAACCATAAGTAGTAGGTAAAATAATTGTTTTCATGAGCCATGTGAGACCAGAGGGACTCCGGGTGACACAGTGTAGCATCAAGTTGCTGTTCTAGGCTATGCTGCCCCCGGGTTTGTGGTGTGATGACTACAGAATGAGCAGTAAGTGAACTGCCACACTGTTGGGGGCAAACATGTGCTCCAGGCAGGAACAAGGTAGGTAAAGGCAGCCCTGCTAAGTCTCCATCCCCAACTGGGGGGCAAGCACATGCATGCATAAGTCGCAAGGGAAGAGATTTGAAAGGGTAGCTTGTGACTATATTTGAATCATCCCTGGGGACCCCTCAAAATGACTGGGGAACATTTTGACAATGGTGGGCCATGTATCTATGATCTAATTCATAATCCATTGGCAGTGCAAGAGTACTGGATGAATTGTTTCCAATTATTTCAGTCCTCATCCTCCCTTCCCCTGACTAATGCATAGAATTTACATCACTAGTGATATTTGACACAGTCTGAGATCCCTCCCAATTGTTCCCTGCAAATGAAATTTTACCCTTAAACCATCCTTTAAGTTGTGATTTTTAGTTTTGTTTTAAAATAGGAAAATCAGGGGCACCTAGGTGGCTCAGTCGGTTAAGTGTCTGACCCTTGGGTTCGGCTCAGGTCATGATCTCAGGATTGTTGGATCGAGCCCCACGTGGGGCTCCACGCTCAGTGCAAAGTCGGCTTGAGATTCTTTCCTCCTCTTTTTCCCTCCTCCTCTGCTCCCCCCTCCAAACAAATAAAATCTTAAAAAAAATTAAAAAATAAAAAACAAAATAGGTAACTCAGTTACATATACAAGTTCAAATGGTATCAAAAGGTAAATAGTGAAAGGTAATCCTTTCTTTCTTCCCCTTTACCTCCTCAGAGGTATCTACTATCACCAGTTTCTTATGTATCCTTCCAGAGAAGTTCTGTGAATATCATAAGCTTTACAGCCTCTCTTAAGAGCACCAATCATATGTCATATTCCTTAAGTACAGCCTGAACACATATACGGTGTATTGATTAATTGAAAAGATAGATTATTTCAGTGTTTGTCAGAATTCTAGAATCCCGAAGATGGATGAAAATGCACAGGGAGACTCTCAGGGAATACACAGTGATACCCATTAATACACAGTTCTCGTGCTACTGAGTGTAAAGAGTTAACACTGCTGGAGAATTTAAGATAAATTATGCTATGGAGAGTAACAGACCCTGAAAAAGGAAGCTGAGCTCTGGCATTTTACACCTTGCAAAGACAAATGCTTTGCAATGTGTATTAAAAGCACTCTTTGCGATCAAAAGATTTGGCAAGTCACCCAGAATTCTTAACTTTCCCACCACGGCAGAAATCTCATTATGTATAACCTTTTAAATGGGACCAGAGAAACATTTTCAACTTGATTCTCATTGAACACAACCTCTACCTGGAAGTACAGTCCAAATGGAGACAAAATGTATATTATTTTTACATTGGATATGTACTGCCAAAAGCACTGTTCCATTGTCCCCTTTTATTTAAGAGCCAAGTAGCTCGCTGTCTCTCTCTCCCCCGACCCATCACAAGTATGCAGTTGTATATGCGCGCACGCACACACACATACACACACAGATCTAGAGGTTCTTTATACACTAGTTGAGCAATTGTTCTTCCAAGCTTGACTCCACCATTCAGTCTAACTACAGTGGATGTGGTAAATTTCATTTCTTATCTCCCATGGGCTTAAAGCGTGTTACTTAAAAACATACAAGACTAGCCCTAAGATATTTTGCAGTGATCTTGCATTGATTTGCAAGATTTTTTTTTGTGATTGTTTGTGAATTTATACTGTCTACCATCCTAGATTATCTCATATGCTTATACTAATTTGTAAATAGGCCAGTACTTATGTTCTAATGTTGAGCTACCATTGCATTCTTCTACTGTAATAGTCTTGCAAACTGCTGCCAGCTACTTTGTCCAGGCCTTTTTCTAGGAGCTGTACATGTAATATTCAAATAATCACCACAAAAGTCCCATGAGAGCTATGGTTATGACCATTTTACACATGACGAAACCAAGAATCAAAAAAGATAAGACCACTCGATAGGATGTAGTACATGTGTTAGGATTTTCACTCAATTCTAACTCCTAGAAAGAAAACGAACTGATGAAGTCAAACCTTTACTGCAGAGAAAGTGCTATATGTGAGTATATCGCTTTACACACAAAGACGTGTGCACATGCTGTTTCATTTGATATATGTAGCACTAGTCTTCCTCACACCTTAAAATTTTGTACTAATTCACCATAAACAGATAATTAGATGTTTTTACTTGTTTGTTGTTTTCTTAGGTAGCCATTTGAGGTAGTAAGTAAACAAAGGATTAAAAGTTTCCTGAATTGGTTGATTTTAGAATTATTTAATCCCTTCAACAAATATTTATTCAGTATATACCATTTACTAGGCAGTTAATATGGGAAGTGCTAGAGATTCAGTGATTAAAAAAAAGAAAGAAAGAAAGAAAAAAGAAAAAGCTACAGTCATCATAAAGCTTATGGGCAGGACTCGGTCAGGAATTTGCAAACATCTACAAACGGCAGGATAAATATTTTTGGCTTTGTGGACCATATGGCTTCTGCCACAACTACTCAACTCTGCCCTTGTAGTACAAAAGCAGTCTTAAACAATGTGGGAAGGAATGAGCATGGCTGGGTTCCAATAAAAAGGTACTCATGAACATTGAATTTAATTTCATGTATGTTCATGTGTCATAAAACATTATTTTCCTTTTGATTTTTTTCAGATATTTTAAAATGTGAAAAGCAAGGGTACTTTCTCAACGTGATAAAGTCCATTTATGAAAAACTCATAGCTAGCATCATTCTCAATGGTGAAAGAGGGAAAGATTTTCCACTAAGAGCAAGACAGTGATGCTCATTTTGCCACTGCTGTTCAACATTGTACTGAAAGTTCTAGCCAGAAGAATTGGGCAACTTAAAGAAATACAGGGTATCCAAATTGGAATGGAAGAGGTAAAACTATCTCTATTCCCAGATGCCATGATTCTATATATAGAAAATCCCAAAGAATACACAGAAAGCTACATATTCAGGAGTTTCAGGGTACAAGATGAACACACTCAAACCAGTAATGTTGCTATACATATTAACACTAGGAATGAAACTTAAGGAAATAATTTCATTTATAGTAGCATTCAAAAGAATAAAATACCTAAAGATAAATTTAACCAGGAGGGCGAAAGACCTTTGCAATGGAAACTGCTGACAGAAAGTAAAGACTAAATCAATGGAAAGAGATCCTGTATTCATGGATTGGAAGTCTTAATAGTAAGATGTCAAAACTACTCAAAGTGATCTATAGATTTGAAAAAATCCCTATCAAAATTCCAATGGCCTTTTTTTTTTTTTCCAGAATTGGAAAATCCAGTTCTCAAATTCATACAGAACTGCAAGTGGCCCTGAATTGCCAAAACATTATTGAAAAAGAAGAAACAAATCACACTTTCCTGTTTCAAAACTTACCACAGGCCATAGTAATCAGAACAGTGTGGTGCTAGCAGTAGGATAGATATGTAGACCAGACCAGTGGAGGGGGAATGAGAGTTTAGAAATAAACCCATATATCTATGGCCAATTGCCCCAACAGCTCAACAACAAAATGATAGACAACCTAGCTAAAAACTTGAAGAGGCAAAGGCCTTCTTTATACAAAAAAGATATACAGAGAGCCAACAATCACATGGAAAAAATGCCAACATCATTAGTCATTTGGGTAATGCAAAACAAAACCATAGTGAAGTTCCCTTCACACCTACTGAGAAGGTTATAATATATTTTTTAATAAATCCCCCAAATTGGAGAGTATGTAGAGAAATGAGAACTGTTGTACTTTGCTGATGGGAACAGAAGATGGTTCAGCTACTGTAGAAAACGATTTGGCAGTTCCTCAAAAAGTTAAATATAGAATTACTGTTTGAGCCCATAATTCTAGTCCTAGGCATGTGCATGAAAGAATTAAAAACAGATACTCAAACAAATTCATTTGTATGCATGTTTATAATAACACTACTCACAACAGCTAGAAGGTGAAAGTAGCTCAAATATCCATGAATAGTTGAATGGGTAAATAAATGACGATAAATAAATAAATAAATAAATAAATGTGATATTTATTTATTTATTTATGCATCTATATTATATTTTATTTTAACTATATATTTTATATAAATATAAAAATTATATAAACATAAATAATATTCCAGTGTGTGTATGTGTGTGTATACATATGTATGTATATGTGTATGTATACACACACACGCACACACACACACATACATACAGAGTGATAATTGTAAATGCACTGAAATGTACCAGATCACCTGGCCTTCCTGGGAAGAGGGGTCAGCTCTCAGGCAGTGCTTTAATTTTTTCATTGATTGATAAGCTTTTAGTATATGATAATCACAGTACAGGTATGTAATTAAATCACAGGCTTTCAAAATTGAAAAGCATGTTATAGATTATTGGGTTTAAAACTTTATTCCGCCGTACCTTTAGGTAGGGGTAGAGTATGTTGGCTGTGCATCAGCTGTGTTGGAAAAGAGGAAAGGAGGCAGAGGAGAAAAAGAAAAAAGGAAAGGAAAGGAGGCCAGACAGTGAGACCCTAGGTAGTTTACACTCATTTACCTAGATAAGATCATCTCCTTTGCCCTAGGTTATGGAGGGCATCCTTGCTGAAATCCGGTAAAGAATGGGTTCCTTGTCAAGGAGAAAAAAGAAGTTTAAATATATCCATGAGTATGAATGTATGTATGTGTGTTCACTTTAAATATATACACATGATTATTACAATTATCTCAACTTATAGGTGGGTACAAAAACGTAGTATGGGCCACTGGGTTTCAGCCTCTGCTATTATGCTCAATTGTGACATATTGAAACTCTTATTCCAGGCAAAAGTATTTGGTCTGGGTTGGGCCTAAGCATGGTTATTTTCCACACATTTGTCAAGCGATTTTCATATGCAGTCTTGGGTACAGAGTCCTGGTAAAGGCCAGGGCACTCTCAGGAATGTGAATGGACAAGGTTTAGGAAGGTGTCCCAAAGCCCAGGAACACTGAGCTAACCTTCAAAGTCTAGGAAATCACAGAGAGAACAGGAAAGAAAGAAGAGAGAATCTGAACAAAGTCTTTTGAACAAAGGAACGGGTCTGGCAACATATAAGGTTCCTTTGAAGGATGAAGTCAGTGGGTCTGACCAAAGGAGAGCAATAGCATTGGGAAGAAACACAGGTTGTTTAAAGGTAAATAGGGGAGGTATTTTTTAAACTGCATTTTGAGAACACAGCCATAATACAACTGTCTTCAAAGGCCTGTACTATGAAATGCTTGTGGAACAACTCTTCTGCCATTGGAACCTCTGATATCCATTTTCTTACAATGTTTTTGACAGAGCCAGGAACCTGTAGATGACTTTCCTCCAGTCCTGTGGTGATTTAGGATCTTGGAATAAACACAGGACTTTAGTTTCCTATCCAGCGCTTTTCACGGGCATGACATTCATTTTGAGATCTAAAAAGAAAAACAAAATAATAGGAGCTATAAATTAAATTGCCCAGAAAACCAGCTTGAAAGGAGCATAGAACTGATAAATATGTTAAGGTATAAATATTATTTTTTTGCTTTCAAATTAAGTGAAGATTACAAATTTTTTCAGTAATTCCTAAAATTAGATTAATTATGTTTTTTTTTTTTCTGTGTCATGGATTTTAGTAATCTAAGGAGCTTCCACAGAATGAAGATGAAAGAATATATGATTTGGCATTAAAAAAATCACTCTTGGGGTACCTGGGTAGCTCAGTCAGTTGTGTCTGACCCTTGACCTCACTGTTGTGAGTTTGACTCCCACACTGGGTTCTGCACTGGGTGTGGAGCCAACTTAAAAAAAAAAACAAAGTTCACTCTTACGTTTTTGAGTGCACTTACTGATTCTCTGTCTAAGTGAGAGACCCTGGAGCCTTTAAGATATTTCTATCATAATGGATAGGGAGAAGATCTTACTCATGACTACTTTCAAAAAAGTTTAACAGATACCATACTCAGGATGGAGCTACACAGAATTAACATTTTTTGTTACTTTTACTTTAGGCTGAGATTTTATCATTTCATTGTCTAAGTAAATGCATTTGAGAGTTCAGAAATAAACCCACATATCTAAAGCAATTTCCTCAACAACAAAGTGATAAGTTTTGATTACAGTTTGTATTTTTAAGCGAAATAGAAGATCCGGTTTAGTTGCTGATGACATCTCAGATATATGGTGTATGGAAATAAAATTAGGAGAGGTGTCTTTGGTATTTAAAAAGTGTGGATAATGATTATAACTATGCATGTTTCTTTGAAAATTTTCATATATAAATTGTTAAATTACAAAAATGAAATACTGACTCTTCTTACATGTGATCCTTTTTGGAAATGGGGGAACTGCTTAATGGCAACTCAATGATCCTTTCAAATCTGAGAATCTACCTACTGAATTTTCTAATAATGAATGCTCCTGAGAAATTTTGTGCTAGTCACAGAATAATGGAATCATGGGAAATGTACCATAGAAGATATTCATGGACACCATGAGAACCACAGGAAGTATATGCCACAAAACTCCCTTCTTCAGTGCTCACTCATTCACCCATCCACTCATTCCTTATGAATACTTTTTAACCAATCCTCCATCAAAAGCATTCTTCTATGCCCCCAGGGGGTACAAAGATTGCAAGACACATTGGCTCTCCTTGAGTTCTATAGCCTTCTGGAAGCCTGATTTTGCTCATTTAGTTTTCACATCACACTATTCAAGCCTTGTTGACATGAATTACTAGAGCTTAAGGGTGGTAAGATTAACTAGAGCAGAACAGGATTTGAGTCTAAAGGAAATGGGGTACTAGGAAACCAATTGGAGTAGAAACTCCTACATAGGGTCAATACAGTGGGATCCATCAGAAAGAATTAACCAAGAATTCCCACATCCTAGAACTCGCACATCCTATCTGTATCTAACTAGCAATATCTTTGGTACTGCTTAGATTTTGACTTTTGGTTTGTTGCTCTAAAACTGTTTCTTATTGGGGACCACATTTTTCTAGAACCTGGGATAGAATGAGTCCTAAAACTTTTGGCTAAACAAATAGGTCATTGCAAAGGTTGATGTGTTGGTAGAATATCAGGTGACAGAGGAGAGGGCTTTGCAATGTTACCTTTGTGCTGTGGCTGAGTAACTTAACCCTGTATGGCCCAAGTTGGAATTTAGTTTAACTAAATGTTCTCTAAAATTGCAAGTACTTTATCCAGCAAAGATAGAAAAAAGTAGGAAAGGCCAACTCTTTATCACTAGCCCAAACATGGTCACAGGGTAGATGTTAAATTAATATAAAAGTATCAGATTAATTATGTAAGGTGTACAAACAGAATTTTCCAGTTCTGGCCCCCAGATCCAATCAAAGTTTTCTGAACTCCTTAAACAACAAAATACCACTATTTGTCGATCAAATTCTAGTAAGTAAAAAAAAAAAAAAATGGCTTTGAATATTTTAGAAATATTTGAAAGAGCAAAGACAAACTTTCTGATTTGAGGCATAGTTACATTTGAATGTAATTAACCAGGAGTCCCACTTCTTGGACATTCTAATTATTTGCATTTCAATTTATATAGGTAGTTTACGCTCAACTATGCCCTGACAAAAAGGGAATATTTGGTTACTGTGAGAGAAGGCTAAGTGGTTGATAGAGATATGACTCAGTGTCCTAACTGCATAAGCACATTCTTCAGTACAGAGTAGTGTGTCTCCTCTTTGCCAAGGCAGACAAAGCATATGGGTAGGTGCTCAATTCTCTATTTCATCAGGTATTTAAAACAAAACAAAACAAAACAACTGGGAACATTTTTCATTTACAGCAATGAGACTCCCCAAGAGGTTTCATGAATATTTGCACTGGTTGGGAATGTATTTCCAGAGACCATCCAATGTGCCTCTCTCCATGCAGCAGCAGTCCATTCTGCTTCAGGATCACAGAAGAAAACCCCCTCTTCTCCTGGCCTGGGGTTTAGAGGCACCAGAGCAGACAGACACAGGAACCAGGCCTGTTCCCTTGCATCAGATTGGAAGTGTTGCCAGTCCCCCTTCATCTTTCACTCTGAGGGCATAGAGGGCAGTTTTGCACTTGAGCCTGAAGAAAATTCAGTTGGTATAACCTCCCTCTATTTCTCTCTCCTAGTGCTTTGCTCAAGACCTCCAACACTCCGCAAATTGGAAGAACAAGAAGTGTAAAGGTGTCAGCTTATTGAACACCTAATGAAAGAGAAATGTAAACAAACAAATAAAACCTTTTGTAACCATCCCAAGAAGTGAAGAAGGAAACAGAAGCTACAGGCATTCCTACAAATGGTAAGAGCAAAGCCAGGTGAAGGTCACTCCTCAGATCTTACTTTTGCTTTAAAAGCAGTGTTTAATTGTTAGTCACGATGCACTGTGGGCAGAACAATTAGTTGTATCTATATTAGATCTAAGCTGTAATTATTTGTTACATTAATCATGACTAGAGTGAGAATTTAATTAGTCACGAACATTAAGTGAATTTTTCTGAAGCAGGGAAAAAATGTTTTCTGTTGTTTGGTGCATCTGATTAAAGAGAGGGCACCACAGCTGGATGGTGAGCGGGAAGGGGCAGAACCTCTAAGCTTTACTATCTGTGAACTAAGAAATCTGAATCCAGGTGATGTCATGTCAGTACATTTGTGTTTTGCATCCCAATGGCAAATCTGTGGGCAGGTTCCTCAACACACGTAAGGGAAGATCATGGACACTGAATGTCATCTAGTAGTTCAGAAGGGCCATCAGATGTCAATTTTACCCAATTCTTCTTTGTTTCCCTTATGTATACTATATCTCTGTTTTCATGATGGCAAAGATGTTACCAGAAAAATCCAAAGACATGGGGAAGGCAATGCCCAGGGAGAAGTTCACATTGAGTTAGATTAGTATTTATCTCTGTGTAGTGTTTTGAAAGGAGCAAAGAAACATTTGGCATTCATCTAATCACACGCAGCTAACATCCAGTGCCTCAAAGCTCTGCAGTCTGTACTCTTTTCAGATTAGAAATATAAAGATTTTGGGGGTACTTGGGGGAGGAAACAAAGCGTAAATGTGGAGGCTGAGATAGTCTGGGCCACAATATTTGATAATATGACACATTTAATGAGTCACCTACGTAGAGCTGTTATCGCCCCAAACAGCTCTACCCTGCTGATTCGAGGGAAAACTTTTAGACAAACTCAGCGTTCTTTTGCTCATTACACTGACCTGTCAGAAATGACAACTTGGCCCGGTCTGGTTATTCCATGCTGACAAGGTACCATTCAGGCTTTGCGGCAATAATGTCAGCTTTTAAAGGTGCAATGTACTTAAGGAAGCTCATTTCTATGATTTGGCCAAAAAGAGCCATTTTCCTTGTCAGTGGTGAGGGATGCCTTAGTTTTCTTTAAATTAGGAGTCGTTTTCATGGAGATTGTTCCTAGGAAAACCTGCAGAAAGGAGAGATGCTATTTTTTGAAAGGTTTAAAATAATTTAGCCTACTGAGCAATGGTGTGATTACCTGGTGTGTTGAAGACAGCCAGGGACGCTTTGCTCTGTCCAAAGCATACTTCAAAACTACCAATAATGCAACAAATAAAACTTCAATTTGGTCATGAACAGTATGCGCCATCCCCTGCAAGCAAAGAACAGTGAGTTGGAAAGTTTTTTCTATGCAGTTTGGGACCACAATATGCAGAGTCTGGGGTGAGGCCAGAGTAACAATATGACAAGGAGCTATAGCTGATCCAGAAGCAAATTTTTCCTTACCTTTGCCTGGAAAGGAGGGACACAGGGAATACTAAGATTAGCACTGGGTTTCATAATGGAGTCAGTGGAAATATAAAGATAACTAGTGATGAGCTAGTAAATGTGGACAGAGGACAGGAAACACAGAAGTAAACTAACACTTTCTTCTTTGACTTTTCCCATCAATACAGTATTGTAGTTGAGTCCCCTCAATGCCATATTCTTGGCAGGACTGGAATTACATTTTCATGTTTAAATCTGAGTTGTCTATACTCTATTATTTTAACATAGTACTTCCAAAATAAGATAGGTTAGATAGATAGATGAAGGATGGATGGGTGGATGGGTGTATGGATAGACAAATAAAATTGGTTTTATATAAATTATGAGGATGCCTAAGCTATGTTCACTAAGGCTAGTGGTTTCAAATCAAATTCTACTAGACTCATGGGATTCTGCTCCCTGTCTCAAGCTCCCTGGGACATTCTAGGACTGACTATTGACAATATCTAATCAACTCCTGTAGCAAGCTACACTAAGAGCTCATAGAAGATTATGGAAGCACAGTGTTTTTGTAATTTTTTTTCTAATTATTTTTTAAAACATTTACTCTCTATTTTAACATAAGAGCCCTTTGGGTGGGCTTTAGATTAGATTCATATCATATTCAGACTCTAAATTTCTGAGTATTGCCTGCCAACTGTTTCCAATGAATGTTAACCCAAAACTGTTTGATTGCCCATCCTTTCTTCTATTTTTTTTTTCTTATGTTAAGGAACTGGAATCTTTCTAAGATAGTCAAGACCAAAATATAGGAGTCAAAATTTCTACAAATACATATCTTGAGGTTAAATTACCTGGATAACTGAAGCTAGATTTAATCTGAAAAATAAGGTGTTATGATTAATTGTACTTCTAAAAATTATCATCTGGACTTAAGTCATCCATTGACCAGTAGATTTTTATTAAGCAATTAGGACACTTGTGCTATAGTAAATGCATCTTTTCCTCAAAGACCTTATAATTGAGCATACTGAAACAGTAAATCTAGGGGATAACACAATATTTGTTTTTTGTTTGTTTGTTTTAGAGAGAGAGCGAGCGCGCGCCAGGGTGGGGCATAGAGGGAGAGAGAGAATTTTAAGCAGGCTCCACGTTGGGCTCACTCTTACAACCCTGAGATCATGACTGAGCCAAAATCAAGAGAAGGAGCTTAACCAACTGAGCCACCAGACACCCCATTTTTTTGATAACATATTAATATTTGAAGAATATGTGTCTATATATAAACTTCGATGAACCAGAGGTGGTTAAAAACAAGAACAAAAACAACCTAGGTAAAGGTAGTGGTGTTAGTGACTGCCCTAGAAAGCCAAGTAGATCTGTGCACAGATACTCAGGAAGTTATTACAAGAAAGAGTTTTTATGAGAAAAAAACTCAGGCAAAAATATGTTTGAGGAGAGAGTGAACTTTGGTAAAGAGGTCTACTGCAGTTGTGAAATAGATCATAATGAAAGGAAAATTTGGAACCTCACCGTAGGGAGCCTTGAATGACAGGGAAAGGAGGTTAGCGGAGCTATTTCCCTGTACTTACTCTCTGTATACCTTCTCCTATATGGGCGAGAGTAATGAGAGTTTATGCTTAATTATTTTTAACAACTTGCCACTGCAAATTTATAATTCTTATGGCCCAACACACAGTAGCAACTTTCATTTTGTGTATTTGTTTCTGTTTAATTTCATTCATTTCAGTTCAGTCTTTTTTATTCAATACTGCTAAATGTAATGGAAGTGTAGTGGAAGGTGCAGCAGTGAGGCTGAAATAAATTTTATGTTTTCTGTTCACTGGGAGCTCACAGTGTAGTTACCCTGGGAAACTTGGTCTCTATTAGTGTTTTCTTAGAGAACTATCCTCAGATGCACAAGTCAGGCAAGCAGTATCAAGAAACCAACTTGTGGGGGCACCTGGGTGGCTCAGCTGGCTGGGCATCTGCCTTTGGCTCAGGTCATGATCTCAGGATCCTGGGATCAAGCCCCACATTGGACTCCCTGCTCTGTGGGGAGTCTGGTTCTCCCTTTTCCTTTGCCTGCAGTTCCCCCTGCTCTTGCTCTCTCTCTCTCTATCTCAAATAGATGGATACAAATCTTCAAAAAAAAAAAAAAAAAAAAAGAAAGAAAGAAAGAAAAGGAAAGAAAGAAACCAACTTCTGATTTCCAAAAGATATTCCCCCTGCTTTGTGAAGGATCATGAGATTAATACTACTTGTTAGTTCTACCATTAATTATACCAATGCTTCTTTATATGTGTGCAGGGATGTATGGATGAGAATTTTCACATATTTAATTCTGTTGTGCCTATTTGTGTGGCCTGTGGAGAGATGGTCACTGTCATCTCGAGGCCTTGGTCTTCTGGTTCCTAACTGCTTCTTGAGCCACATGTCTGTGTCATGCATGTTTCACGGGTATGAAAAAGAGTGTTTCGATAGTTCATGAGAGAGTTTAGGGTTTCAGATCAGAGTGTATCCCCTTTATGAATCATGCATTTAACTTATTCGGCACACTTCCACATTCTTTCTCTCATTTGATGCTCATAAGTTTATTTTTGTCATAAAGTATATTTACATATTATTCATATTTACAATTCTTCTCTCATCAAATGAAACCAACAAAACTTCCATGGGCATTGCATATCAATTTCTTATAACCCAATACTGTCAAAATCATTGCTTGCCCTCACCTATCTCCCCTCTTGTTTTGCAATAATAGTTCAACATTCTGGTTCCTTCCTCTCTTTCTCAAGTCTCTGTGTCAGTGATTCTCAGATCGTCTGTCCCAAGATGGAGCTGCTTCCTCTTCTCTTTTAGTGAGAAATGTAAAGCTTTTCTTCCTGCCAGTAACCTGACCACTTGCTTATTTTTTTAAATAAATTTTTGATGGCTGATTTTAAGCTTAAAAATAGAAAAGGACCGCTCAGAGACTAGGTATGCAATTATCTTCCAATGGACAGGCACAATTTTTTCTGACACAGAACTTCCCTTAGCTGGATATGGTAGCTCCGCTTTCTTCAATTTCTTCCGCTTCCTTCAACCCTTAAAGAACTTTATATTTTTCAGTATTTTTTTCTCCTGGGGGTGGGGAATGGGCATGTCCATTCTACCAGGGTCAGAGGAAATCCTAGATACTATCCTTTTCCATCTTCAGGTTAAGAACAAAAATATTAACTATTAAATAACTGAATCTTATGCTTTATCCTTTTTCTCCCATAGGTGGTTCGTACGATGTTTTCTAAATTTATCCTAGTGTTCCATACCTATGAAATGTTCCGTTTATGACCTGTACTAAACCTAATGGTGGAAATCATAATATGCGTTTTTTTAAAAAAGCTAAATTCCGTTCTTACCACACACAGTGATATTATATAATATCCCTATATGGTTTTCTTCTTATGCTTTATTCTTTAAGTTTCATTTCTCAATTTCTCTTTACAACTTTATATTTGAAAATGTATCCCAGAAGTTCTCATTTACCACACATACTATTTTACCTGAAGTCCTACATTTCCCCTGAAAGGCTACTGTATTCTCTCCTCACCTTTCTTCTCTCCTTTCTTCTTCCTATTCCTTTTCTTTCTCTTTTCCATGCCCCCCTCTTTTCTATTTAATTTTTCCATATGGATTTCTGCCCATTCACCGCTGCTTTTTACTTTCTTCATCAGTCCATCATTATTACATGGTAGTGTCTTTTCCTCTATGCCCGTAATTCTCAGCTGGGAGCAGTTTTGCCCCCAAATGGCATTTGGCAATGTCAAGACATTCATGGTTGTCACAGCTAGGAGTAGGGAGTGCTACTGGAGTTTCATGCATAAAGATCAGGAAGACCCCACAATGAAGAATTACCTGGTTCAAAATGTCAGTAGTGCCAAGATTGAGAAATGCAACTTACTACCACTGCCATTCTAATGTCTTACGTAGGAACCACCACTGGTTCTAGCTAATGCCACACTGTTCTTTTTTAAATATCTTGCTGTAATTTTCTCAAATGTAGAATCTCTGTGATGAGAGAGTCTACTACACATAAAGCAAAAGTTCCCATGAAATGTTCAGGTTGGCATAAAGATTTTATTTTTACATATCGTGTCTGCTCTTACGAACCTATCCAGGTGTACGGTTTTCTAACAGGGATCAGACCCCTTGTTGGTATGGGTTATAAAGGAGGGCCGGCCACACTGTAAAATAAATGTGCCAAGTAAAATGGAAAAGTTTAGAAATTTTGTGCTTAGCCCTGATGCACTCTCCTTGCCCCCTGAATTGTGAGAGCTCACATACTGGTATTATTTGGGGATAAACCTGTCTGTCTCTCTGACGGTAAGAATGCTGAGATCTCATTTATCTTTTGATCTTCTAGCTCTGTGCCCAGCATAGGACTTTATAACAATAATTGTTTTTAATTTTTAAAAAAAATTTTTAGGGGGCGCCTGGGTGGCTCAGTGGGTTAAAGCCTCTGCCTTCAGCTCGGGTCATGATCCCAGGGTCTTGGGATCGAGCCCCACGTCAGGCTCTCTGCTCAGCAGGGAGCCTGCTTCCTCCTCTCTCTCTCTGCCTGCTTCTCTGCCTACTTGTGATTTCTGTCTGTCAAGTAAATAAATAAAAAAAATCTTTAAAAAATTTTTATTAACATATAATGTATTATTTGTTTCAGGGGTACGGGCCTGTGATTCATCAGTCTTGCACAATTCACAGTGCTCACCATAGCACATACCCTCCCCAATGTCCATTACCCAGCCATCCCATCCCTCTCACCACCCTCCACTCCAGCAATCCTCAGTTACAACAATAATTCTGATAAATATGTTTTTAATTAACATACCATGGTCACCTTTGGCTCATTCTTCTTTTGACCTAATCTCTTTCCTAACTGACTACTGATTATAGTATGAAACATTTCACACCTGACACACCATATATTTAAAAGGTTTAATGAGAAAATTATCTAGCCAAATAAAAGCTTGTCTTTTCCATATAAATATCCACATCACTTCCCTCTTTTATTGTCTTCCATGATTTATCTTGAGACCCAATTGAAATTTTCCACCTCTTTTTGACTTACCGCTGGGCCTTCTCAGCATTTCCAGAATTGTTATCAGTATTTGTTGTCTCCAATTTCTAACATTCTCTTCACTATAAAATATAATTGTTAATCTATTTATTTTGATGTCCTGGTTATTCCATTTTTTTCCCCACATGCAGCTGCAAAGACACTTCAAAATCTTTCTCTATGTTCTTTCAAAGATTTTTACAATGCCCTTAAATCAACGATGCTTTCCCTTCATCAACAACATAATATTTGATTTTTGAGGGCGATTTTTAAATTTCTCAGATAGGTTTTCAATATGAGTCCATAATTTTATCCTTTTCCATATAGTCTTTATTCCTACTATAAATAAATAATTTTAGCAGTATTTTAACCTGGCAATTTCTTACCTCAAATCCAAAAATCTTTTGTTTTTCCATGGTTGCATTCTCTAAGTTTTTCAGATAGTGGCTTTGCCTTGTCTTTATTTCCTTTCTTTAAAAAAATTCTTGACCCTATCTACACAAATTTCCTCATTTTTTTTCTATCCCCACACCCCACCTAGGCTTTTTCTATGTTCTCTATGTAGTAATTCCAAAGCTTGGAATATTTACTGTATCCAGTAAAATCTCTGTTTTAATCCCTCACCTTTGCAAGTTTGTTTCAAATTCAACACAAACTTATTTAAGCATCTTTTCAAATTCTTAAAAATTAACAATAGATATTATAAAATGCCAAGGCTTCATTTTCTATTACAAAATACAGATGTTGTTGCTTTTCAATTCAAAAATCATTCCTGTCTTTTTTTCCTCCTTAATGTCAGTGTCTATCATGGTACTGAAAATGCCAAATGCTTGCTGTTTCAATCTCCCTGGAAGCTAAGGCTGCTTCAAAAGTCATTTCTAGCCCAAGAGAGATATGAGGGAGTCATCTGAGAAGTTTCTGGGAAATATCATCTTCTCTAGCAAGAGGGAGATTGTGGGGAAATCCTTCTCATTGTCACTCTTCTGATTCTGGACATCATCTTGTGAAGAAATGAAGCTTGGGACTAATGCTCCCTTGGCTTCTGGGAGATTTTGTTGCTACTTGAGACCAGCAGAATAAATTGGTGTGAAAAACTGGTCCTTGGCGGCATCATTAAGCCTCGGAACCAGTAATGTATGATGAGAGCTATAATGCTAGTAATAATGGCAGACATTGTTGGAGGGTTTACTGAATGCCAAGCGTTTTATACTCTTTACATGTATCATCAAATCGTCTACACAACCCTAAGTGTTTTTAAGAGCTATTTCCCCTTTTTCCTCTGAAGAAAGCAAAGAACAAAGGGGATATGTGGCTTGCCCATAGTCACACAGCTCATCAGTGGCACAGCTAGAATTGGAGTGCTGAGAAGCTGGCTCCATCGTTTATATTCTTACCATTAAGTTAGACTTTCTCATCTACCCAGAGGTCACCTGCTCCAGACCTCATGGTATACGAGATCATTGTGCCTGAGCTGTATCAGGCACTGTTGCCTAACTTTCTCCTCCTTCTTTGTGAAAGCTCCCGAACACTGTCATTCTTCGGTCTATTGCAGATATCAGTTGTCCTGGCTCTCTCACATTAATTGATTGATTGATTGATTGATTGGTAATCCTATCCCCCTTATGTAGATTGCATAAGGGAGCCATCTTAAATCCTGTATTCCTACCTCATCCTGCCATGTCTGCTGCCTGCTACTCACTCACTTCTCTCCTCTTCCTCTTTCTGGTTCCTGGTTTCATCTAGTTGAGGACAGCTGTTTTTACTCTCCTTGTCCCTGCAGCGTATTCATTTCTATGAATATTTCCCCTTATTTCTTCATCCTTAAAGTTCAGACCAACTGCCTCCCCGAGAGGAAAGAAGAAGGGAACACCTGCTCCATCGCCAGCTCTCTCCAGGTTCTTACATTTGTTTGTCTCCAGCTTATCTGCTTTCTCTCTTCTTTTACTTCTCAAATTTATCCTCATTACCCTCCCTCTTATTTTCTGAAACACTCATCAGCTGTTTTTAGTAGCATGTCATTACTGAACAGTGAGGTCCTGAAATGCAGGGGACTATCTTATTTACTTACTTTTTTGTTATTTAGGAGAAAGAGTTTTGCCTCCCTAGAGGCCACCACAGAACCCAACACCTGCTAGCAGCTCAAAAATGCCCATTAAAGAAAGGAACACGTAAGTGAATATGTTAACGAGACTTCGAGAAATTTTCCAGCATTAATTAGAGCAGATGCTACTATCAACTCCATGGCTCTTTTTTCCCTCTCTTCAGGAGTCCTAGAGTCTGTCTGTTGTCCTTCGTCCTTTTATTATTTCATTTTCTTGTGCAGTTTGGATAGATGTGTCCTTTTTGTCCCCAGAAGCTATCCAGAGTTCCCTTTACAAATGGTACTTATTTTCTGGACCTAAAACCTTTTACCTGATTGTACCTTTTACTTAAATGATTTCCTGAGCTTCATCAGTAGCTGATCTTTCGATGTCCTCTGTGCAGCTATAACTCATCTCAGTTCTTAAACGGAAAGTACCCATAGGCACTGCTTCATCCTCAAGTGAGTGAACAGGGTCTTTAGCCTTGGCCTGTTCAGTGGAATCATCACAAAGTTCTCGAAATGGTATTGGTCCTTTTTACTTCTGACACTGTCTCTATAATAAATTCCATTTATCTTCTCATCTAATGCTCATATCAAATTTCTTGCGTCCTGGATTTTGAATTACAGCAAATATGTCCCTTGGTATATCCAATAGAATTAATAATCAGGGTCCCCATGATGTGAGCCCTTGCCAGGCCTCTGTTCTCATCTCTGGGGTCACTGTTGCCCGCAAATCTTCCCATGAAATTATTCCTCTCACTGCTGGAGATGTACACATATGTTGATCCCTTCTTCCTCTTCCTTTCCTATAGGAATGCTCACAAAGCCTGTTTTTTCTCTTTCCAAGCTACCATGTTTTTCTTCTTCCTATTCCCTGTCCACTTTTCTCTCTTATCCCAGTTATTTGTTTCCTTCTGCTTGTTTTTTCCCCCACTATTATCAATAGCTTTGCTATGTAATGATAATTATTTATGTTGTCTCTGCTGTTGGTTAAACACCTACCTATAAGTCAGGTACTCTACCTGGTATGCCTTTGTGTGTTTGTGTACATGCATGTGTCTGTGTATTTTTTAAATACTCATAACAGCTAAATGAATTTTTTAAAGGAGAAAACTGAGACTTTGTTTCTAAGTGAGTGGCTCCAGATCACATATGATGATAATTGGTATTAATGATAGCTAATGCAATTTACTTACACTTTTGGTAAATGAGGAGCTATAGAATCTATGTGAATATATACATCTCATTTCATGCTTATATGTATCTCATATGTATGTATCTCATAACTGCCCAATGAGATATGTTATTTTACCCTTTTTTAAAATGAGAAACTGAGATTTGGTGAGATTAAGAAGGTTGACTGTAGTCACATAGATAGTAAATTGCAGATGAGAGACTGAATATTTGTAATTATTTTCAGAACTTACTTATGTTATCTGGCTCTTGATCTTAACCTTAGCCAAGCCTTCACATTGCTAATATTCCTACAATATAGCCAAGTAGAGACACAAACACAAGTCAGGACCCCCTTCCATGTGTGATATGTCTTCACTCTCAAGCATTTTGCTCCTGCTGTGGCTGATTTTATAGTTTTAGTGTGTGTGTGTGTGTGTGTGTGTGTGCGCGTGCGTGTGTGTGCATTTTGTTTCTTTCTCCATTATTTCTTCCTGGCATATGCTCATATGGCACCCTCTCATATAAGATCTATTCTGTTCCATTTTCATTAGCTTTACCTCCACACCCTTCCTATGCCTCAGCATCTTTTCTAGGATGCATTGCTCACTCACATAAACATAGTACATTAGTTTTTGACCACATAGCTATTTGGTAGTCCAGACAAAGCCTTGCCACAATGACTGCTGAGAATTCAAAGGCCCGGTGAGTGTTCATGACTTGCTCAAGGTTGCATTGTGAGTTAATGGCATAGGCTAGTTTAGAAGTAGGTTTTATGCTTCCCATTCTGGGTTTGACTCTTTGCTCTCATGTTCTACTGTACCATATTGCCCATGGCTATGAATTCATCTCAAGAGTTGGCTCTCCTGGGGCACCTGGGTGGCTCAGTGAGTTAAGCCTCTGCCTTTAGCTCAGGTCATGATCTCAGGGTCCTGGGATGGAGCCCCACCTGCTCAGCAGGGAGCCTGCTTCCCTCTCTCTCTCTGCCTGCCTACTTGTGATCTCTCTCTCTCTCTCTTTCTCTCTCTGTGTGTCAAATAAATAAATTAAATCTTAAAAAAAAAAAAAAAGAGTTGGGTCTCCTATGTAATTCTGAGTTGCTTCAATTATTTTTCCCCAAATGGATTAAAACTGCTTTTTCCTTCCGCTCCCCTTCACCCATAATATAGTCAATGATATTGTAATAGTGTTGTATGGTGACAGATGGTAGCTACACTTGTGGTGAGGACAGCATAATGTGTAGATATATTGAATCACTGTGTTGCACATGAGACTAATGTAACATTGTGTGTCAACTATACTCAAAAATAATTTTAAAAAATCCCTGCTTTTCCCAAGATAACCAGTGACAAACTTGCTGATAAATGCTAGGATCATTCCTCAACTTTTATTTTAGTTAGCATTTGCTTCTCTTTCTTTACAACCCTCTTTTCACTTGTCTTCAGAGTCCCTATGCTCCCTTAGCTCCTCTTCTCCACCTCGCTGGCTGTCCGTCTTCAGTGTCCTTTGGAGACTGCACTTTCTTACTCATGGTTCTGTTCTCTTCTCTTCCTATTTTACCGGGTTACCAGGTTTCACTGACCACCATGTCTTCGGTGACTATGTATTGAGTAGATGTGCTGTCTATCTAGTTCAGATAACTTTCCCAAGATTCAGACCCATGCAGTTTATAGATTACTGAGAATAACTTGGATGTTCTCTGGGAAACTCACGTTTGACCTATGCAAAAATGAACTGATAATTTCCCTAAAAATCACATTTCTTATCTTTGTGAATGGAGTGTCATCCTTCTATGTGCCCTACTCATTAACTTTGATCTTATCCTTAATCCTTTCATACTATTACCTTCATATCTAATCAATTATGGAGTCTTATTGCAAACATCTGCTAGTTGTCTCCCAACTCTATCACTTCTCTCTATCCTCATCACGGCTACCATAATTTAGGTCTACTACTTGAAGAGTCCAATTCCTAAACAAAAAAGTTGTGTGTGATTTTTCCAGCCTGTCCATAATTGTAAAGGCTTTCCTTGTAAACCTATGGGAGAAAGCTGCCCTTTCCATAGCAGACCTGGTATGTGGCTGAGGCAGTTGCAGTCAAAGACCCTCTGACTAGTCATACTCTTTGCTTAGACATGTTTTTCAAAGCACTTCTGTTTTCTCAATTTTTTTTTCTTGTAGCTAACATTCACACTTTATATCTCAGTTTAGATACCATTCCTTCAGAAAACCTTTCTCTAAATCCCCAGTCTTAACTCAGAATCCCCTTCAGTACTCCCCACATTTTTTGGTATTTCTCCCACATTACCACCTGTTACTGATTATTGTGATTGTCTTATATGTTCATAGCCCCCATTCAATGGTAGGTTGCATGAGATCAGGGCACATTTATCAGGTTATGGTATGTTCCCAGTGCCCAGCATAATCCTGGCAAGATAAATACATGTAGAAAGTATACTGAACACTGGACAAATGCAAAAAAAAAAAAATATGATCACATGGAGTCCAGGAGATTTAGTTTCTAGCCAAAGCTTAAGGATACAGACTATAGGCATCCACTTCCATCTCATGCCTCCTTCTACCCATTTTGAGTCTGAAAGTCAGATATGCAAACATTGAGTTTGCTTTTTCTTGGATTTCTGAAAATTGAAGAAATTCCAGTCAACTCCCTAGGTGAACCTTGAACTAATAGGGTCTGAATGGTACTATAATTACACAGTAGTGTCTGTTTTCTTAGAAGAGACTGCAGTGGTATCTTGCCCGCTTCTCACTCACTTGCTCTGGGGTTGGTGGGCTGCAGGTTGTCAGATGGTACTTTATGGATTTTATGTGCTTCTTCACAAATTGCAACAACAAAATTCCAAATGATACACATTGGAGAAGCCAGAGTGCAGTAATAAAATTTGACATATTCAATTGTCAAAGCAGTCCGGGAAGTGAAGTGATAGGAACAAAAGTTTGCAGAGAGGAAAATAGGTCTGGAAGTAGCATGAAAGTTTCCATATGGTTTATATTTTCATTACTAGAAGAGGCAAGTGTCTGTGTTTGAGAACTTATTTATAATCTATATGGAGTCTCCCCTCTACTTAGTACAGCTTTCACTCTATCAGCTCCTAAATCATTTCCAAGATGAACTTAGCATTATATTATAAATCATTTGAAATTGTTGCTTACTGACTTTTTTTTAAGTGTATACTGCTGAAATAGGAAAAATCTGGGTACAGAATGCATATTCTTAAATCAAATTTTGAGTCTGGAATTTCATCTAAAACATCCATTGTCATAATACATGGGGTAAGGCCTTTCACCTGGACATTTGGAATACCATGCTTTCTGTGCCTTCTGTACCCTAACTTATTTCTACTGGATAATACTGGATGCAACACTGTCCCATAGGCAGAGCCTGGAATGCTTTTCTGGGGATCCCAAAGTTAGAACTGTATATGGCTAGTGGATAAACATCGGTGTTACCCTTTCATGTTGGCTGCTCCCAGTAAACTTAAGTTTCTTCACATTGCCTTCTCAGCCATGAAGTATCTCCTAAATGGGTTTGAGTGTGTGATATTTCTCTTAGATTTTATCTTAATAATTAGGATTTGCATAATTAAAACATATGATGAGGCCTTAACAATACTTAGTCCTCTCTCCCTATATTATAGATAGGAAACTTAAATCCAGGGAGGAGAGATTATTTATTGAGAATCACAAAATTTTGGTGGTGGTTTTCTCAACGTGGTTGGAGGAGCTCTTTCTCCAGGTAATAAAATCCATCCTCATTTCTTGAACAGTTGGATAATTTTTCTCTTAAAGAAAAAAAAAATATTTTTGAGTTCTCCAAAGTCTTTTGAATTGGTGCCTGTCAGAGTGATATAAGAAAAAGATGAAAATATAAAAAAAGTCACAAAGATACAATCATCACACCTATCTGGGTTTCTTTCTGTCTACTAGGAGTCCTGGTTATAACATGGTATAGCAGTGGTGATAATATTCAGCTCGGACATAGAAGAGGATAGCATCAAAGTTTATAATAATAAGGCCACTAGTCAAAAACAATGAAAACTTTTGGAATCAATCTACCTCTTTTTACCTATCTATCCATCCATCCGTCAGGCTACCTATCTTTCTATACCTTTAATGCATTTATGAGCTAGCAAGCAAGTAAGGAAGTCTTTGAAGTGATGAGAGATAACCAGCCACAAATTCAAGAAACCAGAAGAATATCAAGCCCCTTATATAATGAGAAATCCCCTGCTAGACAATGTCTTATAAAAACTATAGACACAAAGACAAAGGAGAAGATTTGAGGGAGAGAGAGAATAATTACCTTTGTAGATGAGCAAGAATTCCTGTTCCCTACAAGGTCCTTCTAGCTGGACCAAGAATCAAACTGAAATGAGGCAGATTAATAGGGGAAAATCAAATTTAACTTTGTATGTATGGGGAATCCACACAGACATGGAAATTCCAAAGGCAGTCAGGCAAAATGAAGTATATATGTCATCCTAAACTAAGGAGATGGGCGTACGGGTCTGGGACTTCAGAGGGATAAAATGCAATTCACAAGTAATAAGAAGAAGAACAGATGTTTGGTAATTAGATGTTTGCCCTGCCATGTAGATGGGGGCACTCAGAGATAATTTATCTCTGCCAATAACACTTATTCTGGGCAAGATCCCCAATTTAGAATCTTCTTTTGTTTCTCTTGATCCCACAGGATCTCTATTGCCTTCAGCTCTAAATAATCTTTTTGCCCAAATGGTCCACCTTGGGATGACCCACCCTTGGCAGCTATACCTTCAAAGGAGCGAAAATGACAAGTGACTTCTTACTACAATAGAAGTCAGAAAAAAAAAGAGTAGGAGGTACTGAGAGAACATTACTTTCACATCTGACAAATGAAAGATTTGAACAGAGGAAGTTTGAGTTCAAAGCATACACTTTCAACCACAGTGCTATTATGCCTTTATTTCAGCCAGAGTCAACCAAATATTAAGCTGACTGGTGAAGGGAAAGATGACCACTGTCATCACTGGTTCTGAGATGTTAACACTGAATTTATCCTCTTTTCTACAAAACTGACATTCTCCCACCTTCAGTATTTCTGCCTGTGACATTTTCCTTCTCTGTTTCCCTTCATTTTGGCTTTTGAGTATCCGTTTACTTTTTCCTCTTTTTCACCATCTTCTTTATTTATCTTAAGACTTATTAGCAATTCTTTCTCCTTAACATCAGAGATGATATCTCTGTTCTTCATGTCAACAATTACATTCCAGAATCACTTTTATGATCTCATCTCTGGAAAAAACAAATCCCAGGTAGCATATTTTATATTTCTTAGGGTCCCCACTACCTGTTCTTCAAATACTTAATCTAATCATTTAACTTGCGGTATAAGATAAAAATATTTATACAGGGGCGCCTGGGTGGCTCAGTGGGTTAAGCCTCTGCCTTTGGCTCAGGTCATGATCTCAGGGTCCTGGGATCAAGCCCTGCATCCGGCTTTCTGCTCAGCGGGGAGCCTGCTTCTCCCCTCCTCTCTGCCTGCCTCTCTGCCTACTTGGGATCTCTGTTAAATAAATAAATAAAATCTTCTTTTAAAAAAAAGTATTTATACAGTTTTTGGGAGGGCTACAAATGCTTTTAAGTATGTTATCTAATCTGATCCTCATCATGACCCTGTGAACTAGATGGTATCTTTATTCCCATTTTGTAGGTGAAAATTCTGAATTAGTAGAGTTAAATGATCACCCCAATTCATACAATCATTGAATTTAAACTGAAACCTAAATCACTTGAAAATTCCATACACGTTTTAATCTACCACTGAAGCTCCTCCTATTGTACCTGATTTATGTTCAAGTACTTGGTTTTCTATGAGACAGTTACTGTATGAAGCCTGAGAATGATCCCAGGAGGTCACTGTGAAGTTTGATGGCTGTTCCAGAGATTTAGAAATGGAACTAGTAAAGGTATTGCTGCTTTGGCTCTCCCCCTCCTGAGTTATAAACGCAACAGGCTGATTATTATAATGATACTTCATACCAATAAGAACTGAAGTAGGACAATGAAATCATGATACTTAGCACTTATATAGCACTATTCATCTTCCGAGCTCTTTACAAACAGTAATTAATTAGAGGAGGGCAACAGAGAGTTCAGCTTATCTGGTGATGCACATGAAATAAACCAACTCCTTCAGAATTAAGATCCAGGAAAAGTGCCTTCTTGAGATCCAGACTGGAATGGGGAGCAGGAAGTGGGGTGGTGGTCGTGAAGGGTGAAAAGACATTTTAGAAAACCAAAACCTCTCTTCCTTCTGAGTTATCAGTATCATCAGCCTTTGAAAACAGGCTGCTGCCATTTGAATTATAAGGGAATTTCAAATAGGGCTGGAAATGGAAGCTAGTGGAGTGAAAGGAAAGACCAAATAAGAAAACAAAACTGTATGCTGAGAATTCCACCATAAGCAGATAGTTCTTAACAGTAAAAAAAAAGGGGGGGGCACCTAGGTGGCTTAGTTGGGTAAGTGTCTGCCTTTGGCTCAGGTCAAGATCTCAGGGTCCTATGTCTGGCTCCCTGCTCGTGCATAGCAGGGAGTCTGCTTCTCCCTCCCTTTCTCACCCTCCACACTGGTGCATGCTCTCTCTTCCTCAAATAAATAAAATCTCAAAAAGGAAAAAAGGTACAAAGTACAAAAATAATAATTTGATTCACAAAGGAGGAAAATGTGCAGCTCATCCCACCTTTGTTTTACCTGAAGTTTCTTCCTTGAATATGTTGCTCATCAGAGTGTGTCGTGGTGGCTGAATGGGCTGCTGATTACTCTTTTTTTTAAAGATTTATTTATTTAATTATTTATTTTGAGGTGGGGGGCATGTGTACATGAATGGGGGGAGGGGAAGAGGGAGAGAATACAAGCAGACTCCCCACTGAGCACCGAGCTGGAATGGGGCTCCATTCTGTGACCCATGAGATCATGAACTGAGCTGAAACCAAGAGTCAAATGATTACCCAACAGAACCACTCAGGTGCCCCAGACTATTCTTAAGAATAGGTATGGGTGAAAGAGAGGACAAAGAAGTAAATAATAATAATAAAAGTAAGGGGTGCCTGGAGGCTTATTTGGTTAGGGGACTGCCTTTGGGTCAGGTCATGATCCTGGACTCCCAGGATCCAGTCCTGCATCAGGCTCTCTGCTCAGCAATTTGTCTGCATCTCCCTCTGACCCTCCCCCATCTGGTCCTCTATCTCTCATTCTCTCTCTCTCTCAAATAAATAAATAAAAAATCTTTTAAAAAATAATAAAAGTAAATAAATAAATAAAATAAAACTGAGCTTTGAAGTTCCTCCCTTCTTTTTGCTTCAGACTCTGTTTCAAGAAGCAGCCACAAGGTCAGGTTACTGGTGCTGTGTCTTCAGGATTACCAAACGGTACTCATTCCCCATTATGCTATAGGGAAATGTGAAAAATTGATACGACTGGAACCATTTAAAAATAAAGCTGGAGTGGCTAATGCAGAGAAAGTGCCTTACTTGCCTTTGTTTGAACTGGGCCAAAATCTTTGGACTGAGCAAAATGGCCGTTGTTTTAAGGAATCACTCAAGAAGTTGACAGAAGAATACACATCCTGATCACAAGAACGATAGCTGTGGACTTTCTGAAGATAGCATCAATAGTCAATCAATTTTGAAAAATTAAAAAAAAAAATAAAATACACGACACTTGAAAATTCCATATAGCCCATTGATTCTGAAGGGTAGCAGAATTTCCCACCCCAAAATATGCCTCTCTGTAAGGGTTTTCTTGAGCTGGCTATAAAGAAACAGCAAACATAAGGGAAGCTTTGAAAACAGCTGAGTAGAAGTTACCCTTTTCTCTGGAATATTTACATTTATAATGGAAATGTCCACTTGTAAGGGTATTTTCTGTATCAGAAAGAGAACCATGACTGAATCTGTAGAAAATCTTATCAGTGAAGAAGGCAATGACAACTCTGCATAACAACTTTAGCCTTGTTTACTGTGCTTTTCCTGGTAACCTCCCATAACTGGCCTCCTCCTTCCAACCAACATCTTTATTATGTTTTTAGCTTAAGAGGGTATTTAAGGTGTGGCTTGGACATATCAAAGAGTTACTCAGTTTTCTTGGGTATCTGCCATGCAAAGGGGATATACGTGTTACTGAACTTCACTTTGTTGTTCTCCTGGTAATTGGTCTTTTTTAATATGGAGGGAAGAGGAGCTCCTTAGCCAAGAACCTAGAAATGTAGAGGGAAAATTATTTTTCTTTCCCTACAATTCTCAGAGAATCCTGCTATTGACTTTTGTTGCCTCTTAAAATATGTATAGAAGCAATTGATAAACTAGTATATTTAGGACATGAATGTTGTTAGTATTTTCATGTATGTTAATGAGTAAGAAGAAAGTGAAACAAAAAAATTATATGTTCAAATTTCACTTATTCATTAATGGTGTCAGTAACTTCTTTGATGAATTGAATGACAGAATAACAATGGAAGCCTTTTTTTTTTTTTTTTTTTTTTAGTTTTGGGTGCTAGTTACAGACATGGCATACTACACTTTGAAATTTATTCTGCACTCTTAACATTTTCTCAAATTAGTTTTTTACTGCATGCAATCACAAAATAAAGCCCTATTTTTAGTATTTGCCAATGTCTTTCACCGTGACCAATTTGAAGCTTCTGATATGACATCCCTGAATACAGAGTTGGGAAGAGATGCACCTTAGCATATTGTTATGATGTATTTATAACAAATACATATAATAGATATCAATAATCTCAAAAGCATAGATAATTGTGAAATGTAGTAAAATATTTAGAAAATTATGAGTTTGTGAATTTACTACCATGGTTTAAAATATAGTTGATTTAAGTTAAATTTTAATAATGGTTGTGCTTAACAATGACATAGTAGGTTCACAAATTTCTAAAGATGTAAAAGTTGGCTATCAAGAGTCAGTATGGGTTGATTTCTTCACACCATTGGTGATGAGACAGGTCTTTAAAACTTGGAGATAACTACTGAACAGCTCACACAAGGATGACAGGAAGAATATTCCTTTGGTAGAAAAAAAATATGTGCAAAGAAGGAAAGACAAATAGAGTATGGAACCTATGGGCAGCAAAAAATTATGGGGCCTATTATATGATACTTACTAGCACCAAGATGGTTTAGTGACATTTGATATATGGAAGATGTTCTTTCATGAATATTTGGATTTTAAGGATAATAGTAATTTTTAAAAAGTTATACCTATAATATACAAAATACATGATGACAAATAACACTATGATATAAGATTCAAGCCTACATTGATTTTTTTGCAAAGAAGAGCATGGCCACTTCAACTACATGACTCATTTTAACACAATCTGAAATGGAGACTATCTTCTATTTATATCTGGGGAGGGTACAGATTTTAGATGTGTTGATTTTACTGCTTTTACTCTAGTGAACGGGTGGGTAGGGAATCACACATGATGTAGTTACATGGTACAGTAACTGGTATTCTAAGTCTGATAGAGAGGATCAATAGTGCTCCTGAGGGAAGGACTCTAACTGAAAATCCAGAAGAAAAATCTCCTACAGATAAATGGTGATGCCAGAGAACAGTAGGAACTGTAGGGTGGGGAAAGGAAGGGAAGACATAATGATTCATGCTAGTGATTTCATTCTTTGTAATCGTATGTAGTTTCAAAAATTGGGGGTAATTGAAAGTTTTGCAAAAGTTTGAAAAACACACATATGCATACACATGTTTAAATATTTAAATGCTATATACATATCCACAGTATACTAAAATTTATATTAAGAAAATTCCATTGATTGACTACCTAAACCCTATTCCAAATATTGGTCTTCCTTTTTTTTTTCCTTCCACTTTTGATGTTAAAATGCTTTCACAGACTCTCTTGAAGATGGCAGTGGCTCTGTGACCCAGTTCGGTCCATAGGCATAAACAGATGCCTGTTAGAAAAAGAGGCATCTGGAAAGCATTTTTCTGATAAAAAGGGACAGATGGAGCTTGTATGGACTTTCCTTTTACCTTCTTTCTCCTGTCAATACAAACTTGATGCCTGGACACTAAAGACAATAATGTTATAATAATGGGTAATGAATATAAGAGAAATGTCAAGGTAAAACCAACTGACCATGAGTTACCAAACAAGTACCAACAACCACCTCCTTCTCAATTTTCTATAGTGTGAGATAAACAAATCAACATCATTTGGGCCACTATGAATAGAGATTTCTGTTCTTTGAGGATAATCCAGATATCAGTAGAGCACTATTCCTTTCTCTAACAATTAGAATTTAGGGTTAAACCATATGATAGATGACAGATTAATCAGCTATTGATGGTTTATAGCACATATCAGCATTAACTTCTTTGCTAACTCTTCCCTCTATGGGTTTTTTTAACCCAGATTATTTGTTGTAAGTAGAAGGAAAAAAAAATACTTAGATTAGCTCCCATGGAAAAGAGACTTTCTGAGTCAACCAGTCTATCATTGAACCCAGAATAGGGAAGTTCAACCAGAATTCACTAAGGTTTGGAGCCAAGAAGCTTCTTTCGCCATGCCTCATCGTCATCCATTTCTGCTTCTCTCTAAATGCCTGCTTCATTTCTCTTTCTCTCTTTCTGCAAACTTTCTTTCATCTGCCTCTTAATTCACTTCAATTAAAACACAACAAACCGAATAGATGAAAAAGTGGATATCTTATGTGCCACCTTAATATCAAAGCCAAATATTATAACGTTAGCTTATAAATAGATTCCTCAGTGTCTTAGTTTGCTAGGGCCACCATTACAAAATACCACAGACTGGGTGGCATAAATAACAGACAAAAATTTTTCTCACAGTTCTAAAGGTTGGAAGTCCAAGATCAACATTTAAGTAAGGTTTTTTATTTGTTTGTTTGTTTGTTTTTTGTTTTTTCCCTGAAGACTCTCTCCTTAGTTTGTAAATGGTTGCCTTCTCTCTGTGTCCTCACACGGTCTTTCCTTTGGGCACACATATTCCTGATACCTATTTTTATGTCCAAATTTTCTTGTCTTTATAAAGACAACAGTTACATTGGATCAGAGCTCACCCTAACAGACTCATTTTAATTTAGTCACCTCTTAAAAGGCCATATCTCTAAATAGAGTCACATTCTAAAATACTGGGATTAGAGTTTCAACATGTAAATTCTAGGAGAACACAATTCAGCTCATAACACCCAGTTTTAGCTATGTCTTCTTCTGGCTGACTGGCCCACTTTGTGACTTAGGTTGGAAGGGATGTAGATAATAGACAGCAAAGAAGGGAAAACAAGAAAGCATTCAGGTAACAATTAGCAACAATTTCACCCATACTTCCTTCCATATAAAAATTGCTACTCCAGGCAGAGGGGTAAATCAAGTTATTAATTAGTTGGTTAGATGGGAAGATGGATAAGTTCAGCTGGCACATTCAAGATTATATTAACTGTTCAATATATGACATGGACAGTAAGTACTGTAGCATTTTAGGGGAGGAAATGATTTTGTTCAGCCAAATTTATAGGTAATTTATTAGGGGTATCTTATAGAGAAAGATCCTAGAATGGGGTTGACCTAGAAGAATGATTATTAACTCAGCAAGTGGCTAAGAAGGAGAAGGCTCTTGAGAGGTCTGGAAAAGCATCAGTGAAGGCAAGAGACAAAAAGAAAGAATGGCTTCTTCCAGGAATTGCAAGTATATTTTTAACACCAGGGGATCTGTGCAGAGAGGAGTGACAACCAGGTTGGCAAGATAGCATGGGATAACATTGTTGGGACTTTAGATATCATTGTAACGTGTGTCTGCTCCTGAGGCCTTCCTTGCAGGAGTTAAGCTGAACAGTTTTCTGTTGGAATTTTATGATGTCTCCGAGTTGGCCATCTAAGCTCTCCTCCTGAATTAATACAGGGTTTGGGGTGACCTGGAAGGTCAACTCTTAAGATAATTAGTACCAAAGAGCTGCACTCTTGCCATGCTGCCATTTCAGCCTTCTCACAATCTAGCAATTTTTCATGATAAATTGAATCTAATAACATATTTTTTGCAGCCAAGATACATGGTGGATCATTGTCTTGTCACTTTGATAAAATGTTTGGGTTTTTTTCTTCCTGTCCAGACTTCATGATAAAGCAGGTGAAAAATCTACAGTTATGTCAAACCAAACACAAATATAACAATTTCCTGAAACATGGACCTGAAAAAAAATCATTAATTCTCTGAGAAAAATAATCCACAGATACTACCTGTGTTTTATAATTTAAAATTCATTCAGTTTGTATAATTTAGTTTTTAGGGTTCCTTAAAGATGGACGACTGGAGTTGTGAAAAGATGTAAATGAGAGGCAACACTCTCTATGCATGGTGTCTATTCAAGTGTGTTAAATGAACACTTCTGATATTTTCAACCTAAATCTATACCCTATATAAGTATAGGCTTCCTGTGGTCCCACAGAAAGGTTTGTAAAGCGAAGTGGATCACAACTTAGGGTTTGCAATTAAACAAATGGGGTAAGTCCTGGCTCTGTCAATTGACTCATGTAATCAGGATTTAGTCATCTGGCCTTACCACACCCAGTTTCTGCATTTGTATGTGTAAAATGCAGAATCTAATGGTGCTGAGAATATGAAGTAAACATAATGCATCAAAAGAGCACGGCACAGTACCTGACACATAGTAAGTGCTCACAAATTTACATATTTATAAAATGTCTCAGGATTCAAGACACCCAGTTTAAAATGGACATTAACTTTTTTAAAAATTTATTGTACATAATGAGAAATTTTCATTTTTCCCTCAGAACATGAATACTTTGAAATCATTAAAAAACCAAACCAAACCAAACAAAAACAAAAACAAAACCCACAAAAACATAAAAACCAAAACTCTCGATGACGCCACTTGGGCTGCGCCGCCTGCCAGCGCACCATTTCCGGTGTGGCATTTCCGGCTCCCAACGACTCAGGCGGGGAGGCGGTAGCTGACGCTTGTGCGGCCTCGGGCCTCTCTCCTGCACACTATGAGCGGGCTGTCCTGTCAGCCCGCGCTCCGAGTGTAGTTGTGTCAGTCTGTTAATAGGTCTTCTGAATCAGTAAGGCCGTTGTGCCTCCTGGGGTGCGTTTTGGACTGGCGTCTTTCTCATTTTCTTAGGCTCCTCTCCGCTGGCAGCTGTAGCCGCGAAGGTGGGCCTGCAGGCTGGGCTGTTTGGGTCCAGGTCTTGGCATCCTGGTGTTTTTGCGCGGATTTTACCACGTGTGCATTGCCGAATATGCATGCAGCGGCTAGCGAGGACACTCCTCCGATGCCATTCCAGACTTTAATGCTGAGCTCCCACTTCAGCTCCCGGGAAAGGAATCCCAGATGCCAGAAACCTGCTTTAAGACAAGGAGCAGAAACTATAGGTAAGCGCTAAGGAATTCTGCAGTTTGCATCTGTTTGACAGAACAATAGCCAGATTTTGTGGGTCCATCCTAGAGATGTTAACTGAGCTTACAAATGAAGTAATTAGGGCAGGGTCTCTTTTTTTATCTCCTGACCCTGACTAAAGCTCCCGATGTTTTTCTATATGGCAATGTATCATGGAAGAGTAGCAATGTTAATCGTATGAGAAAGTGGGAGATTATTCTGTGGGGAAAATGTTGCTATCTTTTTAGAGTCGAGCGTTTCTTTCAAATAGTCATCATTGACGATTTGTTCTTGTGGCAGATGGAAGGATGCAGTATGTCAGATTTATATTACTAAGTAATTTATTTTTAAAATATCTAAGTATTTTGTCCCCTACACTCCTAACTCTGTGTTCTAGTGGAAGACCTTGCAATCAAATATCAGTGTGGGCACATTTGTAATACTTTTTGTGTTATTAACAGCAACCAGGAAATTTTAAAACCTCAGAGGAAGTTTTCAAAATGTAAACACTTTCTTTGTTCATCACTCCTTGACCAGCTCTGCTCTGGTTCACCAGTAGATTGGCCAGTATTTAATTTGAGTTATTCTGTCTTTTGTAGATCTAGATGTTCTGTGTATCATGCCTTAAGGACTGAACATTTGGCTGCTTTCTAAGGAGAAATGTAGATAAGTGGTTATTACTTAGAGTTTATAACCCCCATGTTGGCATCTATGATGTCATCTTGCTGAACATTACAAGACTAAGGCCGGATCCCTAGAGGACTGGACTGCCTTCATTTGATTCTATTTCCTACCTTGCAAAAAGTGACATATTCAAAAGAAGTTAAAATGTCAAAAATCTAAAACAAAAAATTAAAACAACAACAATAACAACAACACAAAACGAAGCAAAAATACCCCAAATTAAAACAAAAACCACCAAAAAACTTTTTTATTGTAAAATAAAACACAGATACAAAACAAAATATAACAAACCCTCAAAATGTCACTTAGTGTACTGTTATAAAGTAAACCCTTCTCTGGTAAGAATTACAATCTTGCCCACTACCCCAGAAATACCTGCCATGTGTGTGTTTCCAACTTCAGTGCCCTCACTCCTTCATGCTTGACATTTATAGTAATATTTTCCTTGCATTGTTCATAGTTTTACAACCCAAATGTCCACTAGCAGACACTGTAGTTTGTCTTCCACATTAAAAAAAATTTTTAGTAGTTTTTTAAAAATTTTTTATTTATTTTTTAAAGATTATTTATTTATTTATTTATTTGCCAGAGAGAGAGAGGGATCACAAGTAGGCAGAAAGGCAGGCAGAGAGAGAGAGAGAGGAGGAAGCAGGCTCCCTGCCCAGCAGAGAGAGCCTGACACAGGACTCGATCCCAGGACCCCGAGATCATGACCTGGCAGAGGCTTAACCCACTGAGCCACCCAGGTGCCCTTTAGTAGTTTTTTTTAAAATAGTTTCTTGTTTTATATTAATTTCCCCACTATCCCTTTCATTTGCTGAATAACCGGGATCATAGCCCTGTAGTTTCCCCAGTTAAAATATCACCAATTACACACAAATGGTGCAGTTCAAACAAGTTCAGAGTTCTCTATAGTTGGTGCACATTGGCAGCTAGATTCAGATATTAGGTCAGAGAATAATTCAATCCCTTTAGCTAAACTGTGGGCAGTGCTTGGCAAGACTATATGAAGTACATGATGTTTGGTTGTCTGTTTTTGTGATGTTATCAACCATTGATGATTAATTCTAATAATTAGTTATTAAATAAGGGTTGAAAAAATGGTAATATAATTTAATCATGTATGTTTTGTTTATAAGTTGTGATACTTCTATATAGAGGCAAGTCCTATATTAATTGGTTACTCAGTGTTGCAAGATTATAGAGGAAATACAGGGGAGCAGGTTGATTATTTCCTGTTGTTTACCAGTTTCTAAGACAATGATTGCTTTCTTATCATATGAAGTTGACCAATTTTTAAAATATAAGTATGAAATCATGGATTTAAAAATATTTGATGGATTTTATCCCACTGAGGGTGTTGTAATTATTGGAATATACATTGTACTCTATTTGGCCAGTTCAGCCTCTTCAGGTGGTATCTGGGTCCTTTTGATGTGACCTTTGTAGTGTTTGATGGTTTATTTAATATTTAGTATTACAGGGAGTATAAAACTCATCTGGTACATTTGCTACCCCAGACTAGGAATCAGCTATTTTAGCAATCCCTGATAATTTCTTTTAGTGAGAAATGTTATTTCAAGACCACAATATGGACACTATGGGTGTTCATTTCTAATAGAGTGATAAACATGGACACATACACAAAATATAAAATAAACTGCATTATGGATTCATATCAATATTTGGAATTAAAATTTCAGATTACAGAACTCATTATAAAATATCTGTCTCCATTTTCCACTCAGGGAAGAAAGGATTCTTCCTCACAAGGAATTCTGCTTCTCAATGACAGAGGAATTAGAATTAATATGTTTCAGAATTACTGTTTTTTTGTGTGACATATTCCAGACACAACAGTCTCAGAATAGCAATAGTAACACCACCAATATTATTACAGGAGCCGTTAAAATTATTTTTGAATATGCACTCTTCATTCTCATTTTTTTCTAATAGTTACACTTTATCCTATCAGAATTTATAGCCATTAGACCTCTGCTCTCTCCCTCTTAGACAATAATTACTCTTAGTTCTACAAACCCATGTCAGTCTCTCTAGTTATTTTGGTTGTCTAACACTCATTCTTCTGTAGATTCCTTAGAATGTGCTCATGGGGGCAATATATCTTTTGTTCCTGCATGCTGATAATGGTGCCTTTTATTTTTGAGAGTCAGTTTTTCCAGGTATAAAATCTTTGGCTCATGCTTTATTTTCTCATGACTTAAATATGTCATTTTATTTTCTTGTGGAATAAATAATTATTGCAAAATATGCTAATAATAATCTGTTTATTTTCCTTATAAATTGCATGTTCTTTTTTTTCCTAGATGCCCCCACTTATTTATTCATATATTTAACTTAAAATATAGTACTTCTAGTAGAATGTTTTGGTGTCTAGGTTGATATAATTAGATACATGGTATACTCTTTTAATATGTGATTTCAAATATGTACCTATATACACATAGATATTAGTATTTTGTTCCCTTTATTATATTTTCTCAGCTAGTGTTTCCTATTATGGTTGAATATTGAACAGTGTGAGGTTAGGAGCCCTCTACACAGTTGAAAATCCAAGTACAACTTTTGACTCCTCAAAAACTTTACTTACCATCTACTGTTGACTGGAGCCTTGCTGATAACATAAGCAGTTGTTTAACACATATTTTGAATGTTATACATGTTGCATGTTTTATCCTTACTATAAGTTAGGTTAAAGAAAAGAACCTGAGAAAATCACAAGAGAAAATAGTTAAAACATTGTACTGTATCGAAAAGAAATCTGCTTATAAGTGGACCCACACAGTTTGAACCCATAATATTCAAGTAGCTGTATGTGCTCAGTCTTCTTTCTCAGTATTAGAGAGTATTCACTTGACTACTTTTTATCACATCTTCATTTAAAAAAATTAATTTTACTGCACAGTAGGATGAGCTGGAACATATGTGTAGATCCCTTTAATAGCCACCACAATCAGTATTTAGGTACTGGATGCTGTGATGTCACCGAATACCTTTGTGCTGCCACTTTGTAGGTAAACACTCTCCCTAACCCCAGTCCCTGGCTACCCTGATCTGTTCTCATCAATTTTCCCCCAGAATGTGATTCGATGAAATCATACAGCATGCAACTCACTAATACTGGTTTCCTTCATTCAGTATAATGCCTTTGAGATCCTTTCAAGGTCTAGGCATTCTTGCGTGTGTGCCTGTGTGTGTGTGTGTGTGTGTGTGAGTGTATATGTGTGTATATATGAGTAGATTACAGGAGTTTTTCTATAATGATGATCATGTCATCTGTGAAGAAGGACATTTTTTGTCTCCATATCTAATCTGTCATCTTTTTTTTTTCTTTTTCTTTCCATATTGCCCTGGATAGGCTTTCCATGGAAATTAGAATAGGAATGGTTCAAGTTGACATCTTTACTTTGACCTCAGTCTTTTACCTCTAAGTCTGAGGTAATGTTAGGTATAGATTTTTTTAGGTGATACCATTTGTTTAGTTAGGAAGTTCCCTTCCATCCTAGTTGGGAGTTTTTGTCATGGTTTGATGTTGAATTTTATAAATTGCTTCACTTAATATAATCATCTAGTTTTTCCTCGTTAGTCCTTTCTTGTGTTGGATTTCACCTATTGATTTTTTTTTTTTTTTCACCTACTGATTTTTTGAATGTTGGTTCGGACTCATATTCATAAGATAAAACCCAATTGATTGAAGGGTATTATTATTTTATATATCACTGGGTGTAATTTACTAATTTTTTGAGAATTTGTATATGTATACTCATGGGGGATAGTGGTCTACAGCATCAAAAAAAATTTTTTTTATAATCTATAGCTTATTCCTGATGGCCTTGTGTATGTTTAGAGATAAATCCTTATGGGTACCACTCAGAAGGGAACCCAGGTCATTAAAGCACTTTGAGGTATTACAGTATTGAAATTTCTATTCTTCCCAGTCCTCCAGATACTTCCAGCAGCCTGGGATCACCTTTTTCAGTCAATTGGCCAGAGAGATGGGCTTACAGTTTCCCTTCCTACAACTGCGTTTGCAGTAAGACTCAAGAATCATTGCATTGCATGGTAGTTCTTAAGGACCAAAGTCAGTCAAAGCTTTTTTTAAAAGTTACAGTACAAAACAAATGACAAAGATAAATGCAGAGTGGCTGGTGGTTGTACAAAATCACTCATTTTACTGATGTGGAAAAGAGTAAGGAAGGGAAGATTAATTCAAAGCCACTTTGGTTAAGACTATTTGGCCAAGGCTGAATTAAACTCTCTTAGACTTGCTTCTCCAAGTGTCTACTTCCTTAGACCACTGCACATAAGTCTTCAGTCATCTTTTAGTCATACACAATTTATAGGACAAGTCTAAGTTTTCAGGAATAATACAAACAGCATGAAATAGAAAACCATCAAATTTTCGTATTCCTTATTTTCTGCATGTATGACAAGAATGTTTCAAGAGATAGTCTATCAAAACCATTAGAGGCTCCTTAAGTGTGTTGTGCATCCATGCTAATTATAGAGCTTATCATACCCCCCAGTAAATGTGTAATGTAGCAATCATTTTTATTAAAATACTCCTTTCTCTGTCTCTCTCTCTGTCCTTTTCTCTCGCTCTCTCTCTTTTGTGAGAGCTAGAGATTTTAGAAAGCATAAACACTTAATCCTGAATCTTGCTAGAGCAAAAAATAAGAGACATGGGATTCTGGGAGTGCTTTAAGGCTTGTCGGCATAAACACTGAAATGGCATGGGAAAACTGTTAAAAGAGTAGGGTTTCACTCTTGAATCTGATTTTTTTTTTTTTTTTTGGTCACTCTGGTCAAGTCATTTTATCGAAACTGTTTCACTATCTTTTAACTAGAGATAACAATCCATGTAAAAACATACCTTTTGGTATAAAACAATGGATATAAATAACTCTTCAGATAAGTATAAAAGACATTTGGAATTTATGTGGAAATGATTAAGGATTAAATTACAGTGATTATTCACAATAGCAACAACAAAAGAAGGACAGATTAAACTTGATTTGCCTATAGTGACCAGTTCATTCAACCTTGAGCCTTGTTTCTAGGTATGCTCTCACACTATCCACCTAGTGACTGTGTGTATATATATGTGTGTGTGTGTGTGTGTGTGTGTGTGTGTATGTGTGTATATATATATATATACACACATACACACAGATAGATAGATAGATATATCCACTTAATGACTCTATATATCTACTATTTTCCAGAAGGAGAACTATGTCTCCCATACAATTTACTGACAGTAGATCTCTATGTAAGAATGAAAGGAATCATGTATAAGGTAAGGTAAAGGAGAATGCTCATTCATACTAACTTTTTTCTTTGGAATGCCTGCCCTTTTTCATTATCAAATTTCTGTTCCTCCTTCAAAATAGATCTCATATTCCACCCATTTTTTAAGAAATCCAAGTTCATTGTTTCAGTTTGACTGCTTCTATGGACTCCTCAGGTAAATATCCTATTGTTTATAATATCACTTGCTGAAAATTAAGTCAGTTGTCTTTCATTTTTTAGACCCTACCCATATTGCAAACATGTAGCATTTTTAATTCTCAGTGACTCAGCACATAGCCCTCTTCCTGGTTTGGAAGTCCCTCCATCTCTCTGTGTACTTGGAAAATTTCTGTTTATCTCTTGTCTTCTGTGTTTCTGTGAATCCTCCTCAGACTTATCTCAGCCAACTGTGTGACTTTATCCTCCTGCCATTAGTAATATTCCTCAATTATATGTTCCTTCAGCACAGGAAATAAGCCTTTTCATCATATTCGTGCCTTTAGCTTATTAAATATGCCTTTACAATGAACAGTTCATTTTATGAGACCAGTGCTCTAACCCCTTAGCTATGGAGCCAAACAGTTCATTTTAAAGCTGATGCCACATAGCAGGTAATGAGTGTGTATATTTAATTGCTTTATTGGAAATAACTGATGTATAATAAACTGTACATATTTAAAGTATATACATCAGTGAATTCTGATGTATGTATACTCCTGTGAAACCATAACAACAATCCAGATCATCACCATATTCATCAAATAAATATTTGTCTAATGAAAAATATGGTTTAGCCTTAAAAGCTGGTAACATTTATTCCTACGTAAAACCAAATTCAGAAATAAATATGCTGAGTATATACGCCATGCCAGTCACTGCAGATTGAGGGTATGCAAACATAAATACTGGCTACCTGTGCTTTTAAGAGACTTAGTCTCTGGTTCTGATTCTAGAGTAGAAATGAATTTTTATATTCTCCAAATATTGTCCATTGCCTGTCAAATCTTCTCTGTGTATGCGGTTTAGAACAGATGGAAGGCTATCCTCAGAAGCAGTTCATAGAATGAAGGCCTGGAGATCACAGAGACCCTGAAGAGTGAGAATGAAGAGTAGCAGGAGGTTTGCACATGAATGCAGTCATTGTCAGGTGACAGAAATGAGGCCAGGAGTAGAACCAAGGTTAGAGCTAAAGTCAGGATGAAGTAATATGTGGAAGATGGATCAATAATGGAAAAATTAGAATATTGGAAGAACCAAAAGAATAGAATAAAAAAAAAAGATGTATAGAATGGAATTGATTGAAAAACTTGTGAAATTAAGTCCACAAATACTGGTCAAGAGATAGTATGCACTTTTTATATATAGACTTCCATACATTTCCTTGGGTAGAAAAGATTCCATGAGGCTTCATAGAAGCATCTAAGTGGTTCGGATGCCCCCACATTTATAGTTAGCTGATTATGATTCTATTAGAATGTATCCAGACTTTCAACTTAAAATTCAGTGCAACCCAGAACACATATAGAACTTTATACTCTACGCCTCCATTCAACTGGTTGGTCTCCTCCAACTCTATTTACCTATCTGAGCTCCATGATATTTTAATTGCATTCTCAAATTGCTCTCTCATAATGTTCTCCCTGTTCTGGTTACATTTCTTACTGTTTATTTCTTAATGCTCTCCTAGTTATTATTTAAAGCATAACACTGGTCTGAACCCTCTGTTGATGCCTTCTACAAACTATCTAACCATCATTTTCCTCTGTCTTCTTTCTGTCTACACCTAGCACTGAGTATTTGGACCATACATCTTGTCTCTTCATTTTCACCATTTCATTCCAAAGGCTGTTTATTCCGAACTGTCTTGCATTGTTTTCTTGGATTCGTGTGTATTAATTTCCTTCTACAACAGGATTTATGAGCACCTAAAGTACAGAAAAAACATCTCAGCAGTTCTCACATAATAATAAGACTAGGTGTTTATGGAGTCCTTGTTAATTACAGATATTTGCAGTCTCCTATTCTTCTACACCTGGGTTGATAATAGGTTAGTGATGGGCTTCAAGGTTTCTCATGGCTTCCCAACAAGGAATTCTTTCCCTCCTGAGAGAGGTGAATCATTGAAAGCAGTGGGCAAGGAACGTAAGTTTAAAGCAAGGTGGATGGACCTTGAGTGAAAACAGGAAGATTTAGGATATCTGTAGAAAGACAAGTCAGCATTATATAGAGACGAATTAATACTTTGGGATTAAACTGTCTGTGAAGGATAGAAGCATGGCAGACTAAAAATAGGCACGGAGTAATTCAGAAGCTAATCAGCCTCTGTCACAGATAAAATTAATAAGTAAAAAAGTTTTAACAAGACATTAGCCGTCTGAACAGCCCAGAAGGCCTGGGGAGGGAGATGAGAATATTATGGCTGCAGCATTAACATCACTGTTATTAGGTTGGTGATGATTAACAGGACGTGGTCCCACAGGGAGCAAGGTGAGCATTCGTAGGACAGCACTATGTCAGGAGATGATGGTCTCAAATTGGATAGCAAAGGTGAACTGTCTTTCAGGAGGAACATCAGGCCCAAGGACACAAAAATGAGGCTGGACCAGCCTGGGCAGTAGTTAGAGTTATACCAGGAAGAAAATACAAGTGATGTAAAATTAAAGTTAGGGATAAATTTATGATAAATAGCCACACCTGTTAGTCTTTGCTTTCCATTCCATTCGTATTTTGGGAATATTGAGTCAATGTTTCTTTTGGGTCCACTCCATTCAGATTTTATGATAATGAATGAATAGAATCTGTGAAGCAGAAAACCTAGGGCTTTCATAACTCCTTAACCCAGGTAACCACAGGAATGTTTTCTGTCATTTGTTATCAGGAGAAATTGATTAAAAACTCCTTACATTTAGAGTCTAGTGTTAGGTACCATGGAAAGTGAAAGCCTTAAGCCTAGCTTTCAGAGGAGCTGACAGTGTAGGAGAAGAGGAAGCACTGCAGATGAAAAGCACTGATAAATAAATATATAACCAGTGACAGCCAAATGGAACTGTAATGGTACAGTCTTTTGGAACGAATATGTGTATATCTAAAGTGGGATGATATGTTGTGTGGAAAACTTTTGCATAGGTGAGGATTTTGAATTATCAAGGGAGGATATATAATTTGGTGGGAAGGGAATGGTAAATTCAAAGACTGGATAAAAGACTGAAAGTTCAGAGGAAATATGCTTAAAAATTTAAGATTTTATTTATTTATTTAATATTTTGTTTATTTATTTAAGATTTTATTTAATTATTTGGCAGAGAGAGAGATCACAGTAGGCAGAGAGGCAGGCAGAGAGAAAGGGGGAGCCACTGAGCAGGGAGCCTGACACGGGGCTTGATCCCAGGACCTTGAGACCATGACCCACGCTGAAGGCAGAGGCTTAACCCACTGAACACCCAGGTGCTCCAAACTGTGTATGTATTTAATCAGACATTGCCTTGTGCTTTGTAAAGTTGAATGTATGCTCTTAGAAACAAAATACTTTATTATATCAGGTTTCCATAACTTGTCTTAAAAAGTCTTTCTGATGTAATATCTATTTTACCATGAGAATAAACCCTCTAAACTTACAGAAAGATTTTTTAATACAAGTTATAGAAACCTATTTAAAATGGACTTAAAGTATAAGGAATAGTACATTCTTACATAACACATTTAGGAAGTGGAGAATCTTACGATCTCATGAAGTCAGGACTCCAGCTCTGCTTCTCTGATTCAGCAATACCCCAATTCCGTGCATTCACTTAAGTCTTCTTTCATGCTTTCAAAGCTGCTGCCAAGAGCACATACTATAAGAGAGAACATTGCTTCCCAGTTATCTCTTAAGATAAAGGAAATATATCCTTAGAAGTACCCAGAAACTTTAGTTTTTAGAGAGTAAGTGGTTCACATGTCCATTTCTATACCAAAAAATACCATAGAGTATAACGTTACTATGCTGTACTTCGACAAATAGGAGTCTACTCCCGGAGCTGAGGTGAGATCAACAACTCCTCAATCAACATGAGTAATAGTGGGAAAAGGAAAAGATTCCCAAATGTCTTCAGGTTTCTGATAGGAAGCATGAATGATGGAAAGTGTACTGGTGGGCAGTCAACTGTGACCATTACAATATCTGGAGTCAACGATCAGATTCCATCAAATAGATTCCTATTTTAGTTTCTTATTGGGAGAAAGAACACTGAATAAGAAGTAAGGAGACCTTGAGCTCTAACCTCGTAATAAACTAAAGAATTGTGTTTTATCTGTGCCTTACATTTTTAATTATGTACTTATATATTTACATTTAAGAGAGAGCTTATGAAAGAGCAAATGTGTATGAGCAGGGGTGGGGAGGGGCAGAGAGAGAGGAAGAAGCAGACTCCGCACTGAGTAGGGAGCCCAACATGGGGCTAGATCCCAGGATCCTGAGATCGTGATGCAAGCCTAAGGCAGACACTTAACTGAGCCACCTAGGCACCCTTATTTCTCATCTTTTAAACAGGAATAATTTTGGTAGCAGATAAGTCTTTGGGTAGTTATGAAGGTGAAGTTGATAAAGTGTGAGGAGCACTTTAAAGTCAGTTCATTCTGTGAGCTTTGGTCTTACTTCCTCTTTGTGCTCTTTCATTCCTATGTGCTTTTAGAATGCCTGGATGGTCTTTCAGACAGTGAGGAAATTGATTGCAATTATACTTATCTGCTTTTGTCCTTTACTTGCCATCTTTTTACATAAACTTTTGGTGTCTAAATCACTCTATCTTCATTGGGTGATTGTTGTTCCTGGAAAACAGCAGTATGTTTTTGTAACCATGTAAACATCTTTTTTTGTGTGACATTTACAGTTGTTTACATGTGTTACTCTGTCAAAGCAACAAAGAAAATACTGAGGATGAAAGAAATACAGGCACCTCAATAGTGAATAAACAAATAATCCAATTAAAAATGGGCAGAAGACATGAACAGACATTTCTCCAAAGAAGACATACAGATGGCCACATGAAAAGGTGCTCAATATCACTCACTGTCAGGGAAATGCAAATCAAAACTATGATGAGATACTACCTCACACCTGTCAAAGTGACTAAAATAAAAAACACAAGAAAAAGAAATGTTGGTGAGGATGTGGAGAAAAAGGAACCCTTGTGCAGTTTGTTGGGAATGCAAGCTGGTGCAGCTACTATGGAAAGCAGTATGGAGGTTCGTCATAAAGGAATAAAACTATCCTGTGATCCAGTAATCCCACAACTGGGTATTTACCCCCAAAATACAAAAACGCTAACTCAGAGGGATACATGCACCTCTGTTTGTTGAAACATTATTTATCATAGCCATATTATTGAAGCAACCCAAGTGTCCGTTAAGAGATGAATGGATAAAGAAGATATGATATATATGTACAATGGAATGTTATTCAGCCATAAAAAAGAATGAAATCTTGCCATTTGCAACAACATGGAGCTAGAGAGTATATGCCTAAGTGAAGTAAGTCAGAAAAAGAGAAATACCATATGATTTCACTTACATGTAGAATTTAAGAAACAAAACAAATAAGCAAAGGAAAAAGATAGAGATCAAGAAACAGACTCTTAAATATAGAGCATAAACTGATGAATTACCAGAGGGCAGGTGGGTGGGGGGATGGGTGAAATAAGTGATGGGGGATTAAAGAACGAGCACTGAGTGATATATGGAATTGTCGAATCACTTTATTGTACACTTGAAACTAAAGCACTGTATTTTTACTGAAATTAAAAAAAACAAAACCAAAAATAACTTAAAAAACAAATGAGCCCCAGGAGCTTTCATTATTTATTTTACTCTTGGAAAATTTACCATCGTAGGATTTGCTGGTATAGGGCAGTCAAATGGGCTTCTAAAGGGTCTGGTTTTCTAAACCCCAATAGAAGAGAAAATAGCCAACTTTGCATCTTCAAACAAGAAAAATGTTTTATTTAGATATTTATAGGACGTACAGAGATAACCCATGCTAAGTAGAACAGGTACATGTGCTACGGGATGATATTTGTATCCTGGGTTTTAACTCTCCTGTTATAATTTCAGCATATTTACATATTTACATAATTTTAGATTCTTAGTTTAGTGCTGTCCTCCATCTACACCTATAGAAACATATTCAGTCTCTTGATAAAATACTCAAAAATATGAGGAAAGGATTGAATTTTCCACGTGATGGAAAAATGAAATTGCATTATGTGGCCTTTTTGGCAATTCTACTCTACTTTTGTGTTTGATTGTTTTGAGTTTCTTATAGCCGGTTTGGAACAATTTAATATTCCTAAGAGAATATATTTTGGGACAGTTTCACTCATTTTATGCTTACTTCAGTATGCCAGATTCACCTTTCCAGGAAAGGTGAATATTATCCTCTATAAAATATACCTGAAGAAATAGGTTGCAGATTGGACTTTGTACAACTTTGGAAAGGTAACACATATAATCTATCCTTTGCAGAGGGACAGGATATAATAAATGACTGTAACTTCTGATCTTGAATACAGGATCTTGATATAGAGAGTTTGTGTCTGTTGAGGTAGGGATCTCTTCTTTGCATCAGTGTATTATTTGAGTAATTGAGATTGTTGATAAACAGCAAGCAATTGTTTAATTAAGCCTTATTTCAGGTATAAAAGAAAAAAAATGATACCCAAATAATGGTTCTTTTAAAAAGTATTGATGATGCCTAGAGGGAAAAAAAAAGCAAATTAAGTAAAATTAATAATTAAGAGAACTACTTGACACTAAATGTAAACTGATAAAGGGTGGATTAAGCTGTTCCCTTCTCAAGTGATTTTGTTTTGCATCCCATGGACAGAGGATGCTTTAAAGATATGAATAAAGGAGACCTCTCCATTTAAATAAGCACTTTCAGTTTCTTTGGGAATTGAATACTTACTCCAATAATTCTAGATCATTCAAGACATTTCCAGAACTTCTTATTGTACCTTTCCACTATAGCCAATTTATAAACTAGAAAGTAACTAGTACATATGTGGGTATCATTAAATTATAAACATATTCCCCATATGTATTTTGTCCAGTATATGCAAATGAAATTCTTTTCTTTTTCCCTGAAGTTTTACACCAGATTTAGGATATGTTTAGCTGCAGGAGAGTTTTTCTTATTAAAAATTCAAGTATCCTCACTTTAAAGATTGTTTTTAACCTTATTTTGGTTCAGGCTTTTACAAAAATATTCACACAAAATTGCCACCCATACTAAATCATAATGTGATAAAAATTAATAATGAGATTAAACCTACTAGTTGAGTGTCTATGTCTTTTTTTTTTTTTTTTTTAAGAATCATGGTTAATTTTGAACATTTGCTTAGTCCACATTATTTGTGAAGCAACCCTTTTAGCCTATAATCATATTCGGCCAAGGGACAAGATTAGAACTATGTATTATTTCAACTCTGACATATAAAGAGCTTTGAAGTCATCCTTACAACAAGAAAAAAGCTGAACAAACCAGAAATCAATGACTTTTCTTGGATGCATTCAACCCAAAGAGAATTGAGTTTGCAAGGCAAACTGCCACACCCAAACCTGAAGAGACAGGTAGATACAGAGAAATAGTTGAGATCACCTTACCTCAGTGCAGAAACCACAGGGGGCATGAGCTGGTAGGAACACTTAAAAGGTAATTTTGAGGAATTGCTGGAAGCTCAATGTATAAATAGCTTTAGAGTGAAACTCCTGGAGGCTGTAGTTACAAGGACTCACACTTTTGTGGGTTTTACCTCCAAGTATCTCATTTTATTCCTTATCCAATGCTTTTTCTTAATGGCACTATCTGAAGAGGCAGACAACATAGAAAACAAATGGGTAATATATGCAGAGAGATTGAAACAGAAAGAAAAGGAAACGCTGAAAATCAATAATACTGCAACAGAAATAAAGAATACCTTTGGTGGGCTCATCATCAGTAGCCTTGGTATGGTTAAGTAAAGAATTAAAGAACTTAAAGCTATGTCAATAGAAACCTCCCAAACTGAAAAGAATTTAAGAAAAAATAATTAAAAAGACAGAATAGACTGTACAACTGTCAAAAAATTTCAAAAGTGTAGTATCAGTAAAACTATTATACCAGGAGAAATACTTGAAGCAATAACTGCTGTGAACTTTCTAAAATTAATGACAGAAACCAAATTACAAAATCATTATATTCATAGACCATCAAGCAAGATAAATACCAAAAATGTACACTTAGGCATGTAATACTCAAACCGTAGAAGATCAAAGACAGAGAAAATATTGAAAGAGGGTACAGGGAAAAATCACCTTATCTATAGGGGAAAAAAGAATAAAATTTACAGAGGATTTCTTCTCAGAAATTATGCAAACAAGAAGAGAATGGAATAAAATATTGAAAGTGCTAAAAAAAAAAAACCCAAAAAACAACAAAAACCTAGATTTCTGTATCCAAAAAGTATCCTTCAAAAGTGAAGGAAAAATAAAGATTTTCACAGACAAACAAAAACCAAAGGGATTAATTGCTAGCAGACATGCTTTATAAGAAATACTAAAAAGATCTCCAGAGATAGGAAAATTATATAAATGAGACAGTGGGACTTATATTTAAGAAAGAAAGAAAAAGCATTGGATAAGGAATAAAATCTTTTTATTTTTAAAAAATCTTTAGTTTTTCTACCATCTAATTAACATATCTATCACTTTACGTATTTTTTATGTGTGAGAACATTTAAGTTTACTCCCTTAAAAAATGCTTGTTTAAAATAATAGTATGAATGTACTTTATTATTACAGTCTGAGGATAAATGAAATAAATGACAATTATTTTATAAAAGATAGGAGTTCTTTATTCTGAAGTACCAGCACTACCCATGAGAAGTATAGTATTATTTGAAAGTAGACTTAGATCGATTGCAAATGTATATTTCAAAGTACAGGGCAGCCACTTAAAAAAAATTTATATAAAATAAGCACAACTGATAAGAGGGGAGAGAAAAAAATATCTATATATATGTATTCATATAAATTTCTCAAAACCAGAAAAGGAAAAAAAAGAAGAGAAAAAAAAAAAACGCCTCAAACAAATAAGTGCAGTGAAGAGAAGTAGTTATAAGCTTGGTAGATTTAAATTCAAATATATCATGTCAACAACCACTTTCATTGTGAATAGGCTAAATCCGTCAATTAAAATTAGAGACTGAGTGGACTGAAGAAAGAAGATCTAACTATATGTTGTCTATAAGAAACTCACTTTGTCTATAAAGACACATATTTACTGTCTAAGCAAAAAAGCTCAAAAGTATAGAAGTGTAAAAAGTATAGAAGTCAAAACATTCTCCAGAACAAGAGAAATGGTCAGAGTTAGCAATAGGCATTACAAATAGATAAGAGTCACGTGTCCAAGAATATACAGTAATCCTTAATATGTATGCATGTAATAACATAACTGCATAGTCATGAGGCAAAATTGATATTACTATAAGGAAGAATAAACAAACCTACTACTTTAGCTGGAGATTTCTGTACTTCTCTTTTAGTAATTGACAAGCAAGAAGAAAATTGGTAAGGATATAATTTTAAGGTAAGGTAAGGTAAGGATATAATTTTAAGATAAGGTAAGGTAATTTTAATAAACAATTAAAACAAATTTTAGTAAAATTAGTAAGGATATAAACAGCACTGTTAGTCATCTTATCTAATTGACATTTAAGAATACTCCATACAACAACAGCAATACATTATTTTCAAACTCACGTGGAACATTCACCAATAGAGAGCACATCCTGTGCCATAAAACATACCTTAACTTTAAAAGAATAGATTATGTTCTTAGACCCCAAAGGAAGTAAACTAGAAATCAGTAACAGAAGCATGTCTGGGAAGTTCCAAAATATTTGAAGGTTGAACAACACAATTCTAAACAACCCACATGGATAAAGGAGTCTCTGGAGAAATTACATAGTATTTTGAACTAAATAAAAATACAACTTACAGAAATGTATGGAATTTGGAGGAAACAGTGCTTAGAAGGAAATTGATAACATTAAGTACACACATTAGGACATAAAAAAGATTCAAATTCAATAGTCTAAGATTGTTCTACCTTAGGAATCTAGAAAAAGAAGAACAACTTAAGCTTATAGCAAGCAGAAGAAAAATAAAGTGAAGCAGAAAACAACAAAATTAAAATCAGGAATACAGTACAGGAAATCAGTGAAACCAAAGGTTGATTGATTGGAAAGAAAAAACATTTAGTTAAATTCCAGTCAGACTATCAAAATTTTAAAAAGAGAGAAGTCACAAATTAGTAATAAAAGAAATGAAAGAAGCATTGTCAAAACTGTTGTCCTGGGTAAAAAGGATGATGAAGTAATATTAGAAACAACCTTAATCCCCACAAATTTGATGGCTTATATGAAATGGACCCACTCTTTGTAAGGCACAAGCTACCAAAACTTAAGGAGAAATTGATAATCTGAGTAATCTCATATCTATTAGAGATATTGAATCAGTAATTAGGAACATTCCAAATAAGAAAACATCATGCCTAGATAGTTTCACTATTGAATTCTAACAAATACTTAAGGGAAAAAACAATACCTTAGTAACAATCTCTTCCAGAAAACAGAAGCAAAGAGAACGCTTCCTATCTCATTCTGTAAGGTCAACATTACCCAACACCAAAGCCAGAAAATGACATTACAAGGAAAAGAAACTACAGACCATTATTTCTTAAAAATCTAAATGCAGAAATCCTTAATATTGGAAATTAAATTCAGTAATGTATTAAAACTATATAACACACAAGTTGGTTTTATTCTAGGTGTGGACACCATTTGAATTAATCCACCACATCAATATGCTAAAGCAGAAAATTCAGATATATGTATGAATTAATACAACAAAGAGCCTTTGGTAATAGATTAGACCTGAGACATCTGTATGAACTCATGTTTATATAGTTGGTTACATATAGATACATTGTATATGCACGGGTTTGTATATACAAATATATTTTCTTGCTCTTTCAGATGAAAGGGCCTAGAAGCAACAATACCCTATTAGAAATGTGCACACCTAATGTCCAGATCTTGGTTTCTAATACCATTCCCTGCTAAAAAGAACTAGGGCTCTGTAGAAAATGGTTGATTCTAGGAATGGGACAGCAAGTATGTAAGATGAGCCTGGAGCATCTTGTAGCACAATAAAAAAAGGAAGCAGGGAAAAAAATGGCATTATCTCTAAGGGATACAGGACCAAATTGAAAGAGCTCCCAGTAGCCTACATGAAAAAAATTTGAGGAACAAAATGAAGTACTATTGTATTGTAACTCAAAGTATAATGTATATATACTCAAAGTAGAAAATAAATATCTACAGTTCATAATTATATAAATAAATGATTAAATAAATGCATAAATTATTAATAGAGGAGATGATATAAATCTCCCTTGCAGAAGAATTCCAAATAATTTATGTAGATCCTATGCCCTAAATGAAAGGAGCATAAATCCTCGCTCCTTAAGTGTGCGATGTGCATAATGACTTTTTTCCAAAGAGTAAAGTATGGAAAGGTAGGAAAAAAACAACTACATCAGCCTTGTGATGAAAATCAGTATTGGCAGTTATAACTAACAACTGGCAGTTGTATGTATGTATATATATACAGTGTGATGAAAATGGCACTTCTGTGTCTTACAAAAGCTCATAATCTCAATCTAATTATAAGAAAAACATCAGAAAATGCCAAAATGAGGAGCCTTTTACAAAATAATTAGCTGTTACTCCTCAAAAATATCAAAGTCATGAAAACATAGAAAGTCTAAGAAACTATCCACAGCCAAGAGGATCCTAAAGAAGCATGCATAAATGTATGCCTGGAAAAGGAAAAGATTTTAGGTAAAAAATAAGAAATTCTGAAAAAATGTATGGATTTCAGATAATATATTGATATTGGGTGATTAACTGTAGCAAATGTATCTTGCTAATGTACCAATAATCTTTCCTGCTGTTACTACTCTTCATTCACGCCTTTGTTTCTGTAGGGTCTTACAGGCCCTAAAGAAGTTGTCCATACCTGTTTGTTGTTTATTAGCTGTGATACAGGGATATCACTTGTTCATCAAGCCCCAGGTAGGAGGACATACAAGATTATCCACCTATGATGCCATATGATTATGTTGAGCATAAAACATAAAGGGAGAGGAAATGTTCTGTTCACTATGTCTTTCAAGCTTAAATCTACATTATAGTAAATGACCTACATAAAAGGAGAAACTCCACTGGTACCCTTAGGAAAAGTTCTTAATACCTCGTTCCTCTTGTCTTTAAGTACCTGAGAAGAGTCTACTTCCTAGATGCTATGTATATCTTATCTACAGATTTGTCTCAAGGTTGTCCCAATATACAGTGATTATGGGTTTCTTGTGACACAGACAATTATTGTCATCTGTCTAAATAAGCCCAAATCTCCCTGAGAAACTGAACCATTGACTGAAAGCTGTGTTAACAATTAATGAAATTGCCTGGCTTTTTCTCAGCTTGCTATTCTTCAGCTCCCAGCCTCCCCAACTACAAACCTTTCTTCAGAGCACTTTCCTATATATGTTCAATTTTGCGCTCAGTGGTTTCACTGCTGAAACAGGCCTATGACCTTAATTATACTCATATTCACAACAGTGAGGTTGTTGTAGAAACACCAGTGGGAAGACGTATAGTAATCTAGTGTATAGTTCACAAATCTTACATTGCTACCCCATCCTCTTTCTGCTGAAAAGTTTCACTGCTTTGAGTAAATGAGCAAATATCCTGTCATCTGAATGTGAGCCTCTAAGTGGTGGGAAAGTCGCAGATTTATCTCAACCTTAGGAGATTTGGAGAACTTTGGTAGAAGAGGAAAATACCCTAACTCTCTTATTTATGAGTGCCTTTGAACTTAAAATGAGTCTCATTTGCATACATCTAGATAATCCATATTTTTAAGGAATTTTCAAAGCAAGGCAGGGAAATGTAGCCTTGAAAATAATATAAAATATCTGTATTGCAAGATATTATAAATATTAGTAGAATACAATGAGACATTTGTTAGGGGCTGAGGAACCAGAAAATTGCAAGCATTTAAGAGAAACATCTCTTATTTTAAATTCACTTGCAGTTCCTGGTAACTGAAAGCTGCTAAAGGAAAAGAGAAAATAACAGGAGCAACAAAATCCCTCATAAGTTTAATAGCTGCCCACTGATTATGAATGTGAAGAGGACCTCTCCAAACACAAAGCCGAAATGTAGAGGAATCCTCTTTTATTAAAGCCCCTGACCTCCTGCCCATTAATGGGCAGCCTCTGAATACCACGTATGTGGCAATGCTTTGTAATTTATTTTGTAGAATTTTATTTCCACTTTCTGGAATCAAGTCTTTGTCCTAGCCCCAATTATGTTTACATTGTTTGTTTGTTTGTTTCTTAATCCCGATTTCCTTTAGTCAGAATTTTGCTGTTTTTCAGAAAAAAACAAACTTTTAAAAATATGATAGACAACACAAGATTGAATGACTTTCTTCCCGGAAGCACTGTCTACTCATTTCTCTTCCTTCCTGGAGGAGCCTCGGTTCTCAGATGTTAAAAGAGCAAATGTATTTTACAGTGGCACTAAGCTGAGGTCAGAGTTTATTTTTGAAATTACTTTGTGACTGCCGCTGCATTTACAAAGGAACCTAGTTGAGTGTGCAGAGAAGATGGAGGGTCATATTCAATAAATCTGGAAACTTAGTACCCATGATACCTGTTTCTAAAGACATATAATTGAAATTAGTATTTAGTTGGTTCATACATAGACCATGTTTTGCTAAAACATGGCCTGTGTATCTATAGGTAAGGATGAACAGCAGACTTGAGAAAAAGTACCTAGAGACTCACATTCTAGCTAAGAGTTATACACACAAAAATCAATGCTACCTATATGTCTTTTATCTGTGGATTATCTGACTCCATCATCTAAAATGTAGGCTCCCTCTGGGCAGGGACTGGGTACGTTCACCAGAACAATGCATGAAACATTACAAATGTTCAAACATTATGTTGAAGGAATAATGGCAAGAAACCTGAGTGCATATATATATATGTGTGTGTATGTGTATATATATATATATACACACATGTATATATATATACACATATACATATATATGTATATGTATATGTGTATATATATATATACACACACACATAAACACACACACACATATATATCTTGTCAGAGGACAAAATATATATGTATTATGGACTGGATTTTGTCCCCCCTAAAATTTGTATGAAGTCCTAACATCTAATATCTTGAAATGTGACAGTTTCGGAGATTAGGCCTTAAAAGAAAGGTAATTAAAGGGCACCTGGGTGGTTCATTGATTAAGTGGCTGACTCTTGATGTTGGCTCAAGTCATGATCTCAGGGTCTTGGAATTGATCCTGTCTTCAGCTGCCATGCTCAGTGTGGGGTCTACTTGAGGATTCTCTCTCTCCCTCTCTCACTGCTCCTTGCCCCGCTAGCATGCACATGTGTGCACTCTCTTTCTCTAAAATAAATAAAAAAGTAAAGTTAAATGAGATCATAAAGGTGAAGCCCTATTCCGATCTGACTGATATCCTAAGAAGAGGAGATTAGGATACAACCATGTACATACACAGGAAAGAGAAAGTGGTCATCTGCAACCCAAGGAGGGAGGTCTCCGGAGAAACCATACCTGCTGGCACCTTAATCTTAGACTTCAAGCCTCCAGAACAATAGAAAAACAATTTTCTGTTGTTTAATACACCCAGCCTATAGTATTTTTTTCAATGGCAGCCTTAGCAAATGAATACAATACTTAAGATGGCATTACTAGATAAAATATAGGGTGTCTAATTAAGTCTGAATTTTAGGTAGTGTTTTTTAAGTATGATGTTCCATGCAGTATTTGGGACATTCTTGTTCTACAAACAAAACAAAACAAAACAAAGAACTTTATATTAAATTCAAATTTAACTGGGTATCCTGTATTTTATTTGTTCAGTCTGGCAACCCAAACTTATGAAAGATGGAGAAGTTTTTACAGAGGAAGTGCCATTTGAATTGGATTGCAAAAGATAAAACATTATTTTGGTGGGGGTGGAAGAGGCCAGAGAAGTCAATGTGAGCAGGCCCCAATTGAAATTTTCACTATTTGCTTACTGTGTTTATACTGTAGCAGTTATCACAACCCATAGCCATTTAACTATTCAGAAATGACAATTTAATTAAAAATGGAAGATCTAACTGCCATTGATTACTCAGTGGTTTCTAAACCTGAGAGATTTTTAAAAATATATCAATTTTTAGGACTCACCCAGACTAATGGGTCACTAATTTAAGATGACTAAAAGCAGGTAATCAGTTCAGTGTAAAAATATCCTAAACCCATAAACCAAACTGGGCAGGCCAGGATCTGTTCCATGAACACTTTCTCTACAAGTGAACCTGAAACTTTCATAAATCCTCTTCTGAAGGGAAGGCTATACTATAATGGCCCCCTAGGAATCATCTCTGCATCTCTATATTATACAATATTGCATCATAAACTCTAACATTTTCTGAACAGGCTGAATTTGTATTTGTGTGTGTGTGTGTTTGTGTGTGTGTATAAATATGGTCACATGTTTCCCCATAACCTAACGTTAAAATAATCACATAACACTGTCTATTTTGTTAGAGAGATTAAAATAAATAAAGAATGAATTTTATTTATAAATTTAAAGCTTGTTCTTTGGTGGTGGAGGAACACTTCAGTCTTGATAATTAATGCCACATGCTATTGATGCAGACCACTATTCAAAATAAATATTATGCAATGCAGTGTCTGTTCAACTACTGCTTGCAGAATTTACTGAGTTTGGGAGACTATTTTTTAACTTATATATTAAAATTCAGGGAGGTCAGTTAGTGAAAAGGAAAATGCCACTAACTGCTCTTGTTGGAAGATAAAGTAATTGGCCAGCAGTGATGAATATATAAATATCTATGTCTATTTTTCAAAGACACTGGGCTGATTCAGGGAAAAATTATGACTCCAAATCATGGAGGATAAGTAACAGCAGGAGTCACAAAATGAGACCAGGAAGAAGGGAATTAGGAAAGAAATCAAGTTGAGTGTAAGAGTTAAAGGGAGTCCACATGGTCAGAAACAAATACAAAGACTGGACACTTCAGGGCCATTTATATTGGCCTGAAACTATCACTTAGACATACATTCTCTGGAACCAGACTCTTTGCAGGTGGCAGCTTAGTCTTATATGGGAGTATGGAGGAAATTTGTTTCTGTTTGCCCAATTCCCTTTCCCCCTTCCTCTTGAGAAGAACTATATTTACTGTCTTTGAAAGAGACTTCTTGCTCCAGATGAAACTGCTAGAGCTTCTGATCACAGTTTCATGCTACTTTGGCCAAAAAATGAGTGGAGGAACTAGGCAAGTCAGAATAGACCATCTCTTTGGCCATATAGTAGCTCAGGGATGGCAAAGGATATATGCCAGGTCAATCAGACATCTCCTAGGAATCTTTCATACAGTCCCTGGGAGAAGGAAGTTACTTTCCCTTGAATGGCAAGCTGTAAGGCTGTGACCTCAGAATGGTCAGTGACTGTGTTCCCTGTAATATGCAGAGCACAAATGATTGAGGCCAACACACCTACAGAATATGGAAAGATAAGTATATATAGTCTGTATCATTCTCCCTCTCCCTCTGTCTGTGTCTTTCTCACAGTTGCTCACACACACACACACACACACACACACACACACACACACACATATACTTATACAGAACAATTGGTGAGCCTTATTTGGTTGACCTTGCTGCTGGCTCTCCTTCCATTGTGTGTGGGTGAGTGCATATGTGGTTTGGTAAATGGGCTAGCTAATTCCCCTTCTTGCTTGATGGGTTTCTGTTTGTTTCTGTCACTAATAACCAGAAAAGCCTTAACTGATTCTGAACATTACCTTTACTTTTTGTGGCCATTAATTTATTTAAACTTTGCCACATGACATTCTAGTTGATTTAAAATTATTACAAGGAAGGAGAAGCTTCATGTTTATCTTGATGCTGTCCTTCTGTATTTGGAATCATTTTTCCTTGAGCTTCTACCTTTAGCTCTAGTAAAACAGAACATAATGTTGCAGGGTTCAGATGAGGAATGGATATTCAATGAACTGCAGATTGTTCTTTCTAAAACATTACCATGCACTACTGGGCCTGTCTGTTTGTGGTCTCTTAAGGATGCTTGGAATATTTCTATATTTGGATCATTGCTCAAGCTCCAGTTACTACTCTGAAATTTACTCTTTCCTCCTCTCTCGACTGAATTCTTCCTGGCTTTCAGCACTTTCTTAAGGCTCTCATAACAAGGAATTCTTTGACTCAAGTCATTTCTGGTTACTTAGCTTTGAAGGATATTATGTCCTTATATATCTTCAATTAGTTGAACATACAACATTTTTCATAAACTGAGGAAAGGCTAAATTGTCTTTAGAACTAGCTTCTAACTTTTTTTTTCCCACGGAGATTAATGTGCACTTGAAATATACGTGAAGATTTCATGGAGGAGGAATAATCCTCATGGACTATAGAAGACAGTAATCCAACATGATTAGAAGCTCTGACTTCTTGATTCTCTTTTGGAACGACAGAAGCAGTTGAAGTGGAAGGTGAGAGATGGAGTGAGGGAAAATACGAATTTATTTATAACCACTGCCTATATTCTACAAGAATTATAGGATGCCATACCTCCTTTGGTCTTAGCTTCTCATGAGTTTGATCCCTGGATGAAATGCTGCCTTTTAATCTTTAATTTGATTTAACTTTTTAAAGGATTTCTGCCTTTTGGGAATGCAATTAGACTTTCCAGGACATCTGTCTGTCAAGAAGGATAATGGCATTTTCAGTGCACATTCACCGAACAGGAATTCTTAATCTAAGGCAGCACCTTAGGGGTTCCCTGGAAACAACAGAAAGTCATGCTCATCTGGGCCTGGTAATTTAAGAGAAGTGGCCATCCAGCTGCAGTAGGAAGCAGCTTCTCACACAGAAGTCAGCAATTATCTCTTAGCCCAGGTGACAGATGGTAGGAAAGCATTCTCTCCTAGACCCAGGAGCTTGGCTTCTACATCTGTGAAGACATTTCTCATCAGGCTTCCTTGCATATTCATAATTTCACAGGCTTCAGTGTTTTTGAGAGGACCAGATCTGTTCTGCCTCTGTCGGGCTTTGCTCCTCCCTTATTCCATGCCTCTTCAATGTCCTTCCCCCAAGTTCCAGTTAAATCAAACAAATAGAATAGAATGAAACATATACATACACATATACACATATATACACACATATGTGTGTGTGTGTGTGTGTGTGTGTGTATACACACACATCTATACTTACACTTAATTTTAGAGGAATAATCTAATAAAGAAAATGCTGTAAATTTACAAAAAACAAAACAAGCATATAATTAAGCAGTCAAACACAACTTTCACTTACCTGGCCTCTGGATATAGAGATGTAATACTCCATTTGTATTATTTTCACACTGGTCTTTCTCACTAAATTCTTAAGTTCCTTGAAGCCATGGACTTTTTTTTTTATTAACATGGTCATTCCGAACAGCCATTTAATATATGCTTGCCAAATAAATGGATAAATTAACCAATTAATAGATTAATTGGTTAGGAATATAGTACTGCCATGCTCCAAAGGGACAGAGTCTCATGGTTGAAAGAAAAGGGAGTGTTTTTATTAGGACCCCCACATCCTTGAAAGTAGAAGATAATGTTGAGACAAATTCTGTGTTATTTCAGTGGAAACAATTCATTAGAGCCAGAGATATCTGTTACCCCAGCCCAAATATTTGCCTGCATCCCAGGTTCTATTCTGACTCAAGGCCTAGAGAAGTTTTTTCCACTTGTCAGCACCTGTTCCCATCCACCCCTTTGCAAGCTCCTAATCTCACAGCATTTTATCTTAACTCCAAGATTTTTGCTACTTAGTTGGGAGTCCTGTTTGGAATTATCTGAACTTAACCCCCTATCCAAGGCTACATTTTTACTTTGTTTGTATATTAAAACTGCCTTGTGACAATGAATTTCTAAGACCTTGGCTGTATAGTTGAACCCACAATCTTTGACTACTGCATATAATATAACAGGAAGTCTTATACACATACACTGTATTACATCAATATTATTTTTTAGGGGATGCATGAAAATTAAATATAATTCTATTTTTTAAATATATTCTTTCTGCTAGCAAAGATTTGTCTATAAAATAACATATGAGTTCCATGTGACAGTATCAGTTTTAGTAGAAGCCTCTTGACATCAAAAGACTGAAGTGACTTGGGAGTTTGGCATTTATGTACAGCATCACAGGGATACACAGCTTGTCATAACTCAGAAGATTCATGTTTGGCAGGTTTATGATGGACGTAATTTTGAGGTACATAGAACACTAGTGCTTTATTTGCATTTCCTTTTTGGTTAAACTTACTGTCTTTTTTTCCCCCAAAATATTTGAAATACTTATCAATGAGGGGGGAAACAAAAAAACTTAATATATTATCCAAAACCTCATGAAACATGTTGTTGGTACCTAAGTAGTGGACCTTCATGAAGTATTGTATACCCAGCCCCTTTGGCTTAATGGAAATATGACGATAAATTACTGATATTTGGTAGTTTCTATCCCCTGAATTGTTTTGTCTGGTGTATGAGAGATCGTGCCCTGTTCTATTACATACTAACATAATAAATTATTGTTTCAATGCTACATCCACTATGTGTCTTTTGAAGACAACATGACATTTAGGCATTTATAAGTAGTTACCAATGTCAGTGACTTGGCTAACCCTGCAATAGATGGGTGGATACCATAAAGCAAAGCTAAGTTGGTAAGTTCCCAGGCAGTGATGAATTTATCTTAAATTGCTCCCCCTCCAGCAGCTGGCAAGTGTGTCTTGCTATAGATTGTAAGAAGCATCCTGAGTTTAAAAAAAAGTGTTACAGTGTAAAAAATAAAAGCTGAAGTAGGTGTCATAGATTCAAAGAAATGATAGATCAAGGAAATGTTCACATTATTAATATTAACCTAAGTATCTCCAAATCCTCCTAGTCTATGCCTATTAATTGGGAAATTTTGGTATGTATAACAAGATACCAAATCTGTCCCTCAGAATTGCCTCAGTTATTTCTGGGAACACCTATGCATATCTTATGCTCAGAAATTCAATTACTCATATACTTCTTCTCCCATAATTGCCTATGGCTTTCTTTCTAGCTGTTCCATTAAGCATAGCTGCGTCAACCACTGGGCCCGTGGTTCAGTGCCACAGTTACTACTACACTTCACAGCTCCTCAAGGGAATGAAGCGAGAACCCACCTTGTCTTTGTATCTCCAGTCTTGAGTATCAAAAACCCTATTATTAATATAGTTATTTCAGTTTTTATCTGCCTGTGACTTATCTCTCTGTAAGAATTGAGATGTAGTCCCAAGGATTGGACCAGGAATATAGACAAAATGTTTTCCTCTGTTCTTAAATCTAACAACAACCTGGATCTCAGATTCTTTTACCAGAAGGAAGTGGTCTTCTACTCTGTGCCCTCCCTCCCCATATCACTTCATATAGTTAGATGCCTGGGGCAGGACATTCTGGTGCTCCAGGTTCATCAACAGACTAGATGATCGTTATGTGTGAATATTTATTATACCTACCTGGTACAGCTGCTTAGGACTTCCAACACAGTGTGAAAAATTCCTACAAGCCAATCAACATACTGAAACACAAATTCAAGAAACACAATTTTGGTGAGTATCATGAAGGTAAAAAATGTTGTGCTTTGGGAGACAGTAATAAGAGAAATTTGCTTCATATGGAATTAGGGTAGTAATCAAAAGCAAAAGCAAGGGTGAGAAAGTGATCTTCATGCAGAGACCCATGAGCTGAGTAGGAGTCAGGCAGATAGAGGAACAAGGTTTGTTTTAGGTGGAGATCATCTGAGGAAAATGCTCTGGGCTGGAAATGAATGTGGCATTTTCAAGAAGTGAAAGACTCTGTGGCTAGAGTTTTTGGAGCAAAGGTGAGGGTGATAGCAATTTAGGTTAAAGAAGCATTTTTGATCTTGAAGGCCATATTCTATGTATTCTAATTTGTGTGGACAATATTGAACACATTCTGCTTGATCAGATTTACTCTAAAAAGGATAATCCTCAGAAAGTTGGCGAGGCTTTTGTCAAGATTTTTTATTTGTGTGTCTTCTCTCTTTTCTGCTTCTGAGTACTCAAGTCTCAGAAAGGTAATTTTATGAATGAGACCCAGAAGACACAAAAGATAATCTAGAATAAGCTCACTTTGTGAACCCAGAGTAAACCATGCAGTCTTTGACTGGAAGCTTCTTAAGTGAATGTGCATTCAAGTTTGATTTGGTCTCAGACTTTTTCTTTGAAATCATGAATATGTTATTGATAAGTGTGAGCATGCCTTTGAATATCCTAAAAGAGAGCAACATGAACAAACACAATATTATATTTTATGTGTCATATGTACTTGAGGGATAAGGAACTAGTAAAGTAACTAGATGAATTATTTCAGGAGGGCTTCAAATGATCTAGTCTGGACTGACCTGACTTGGGTGGTAGATACTGCACAGCCAGCTGATCAGTGAGTCTGAGTGTTAAGTTTCAATTGAACTCCCAGCTTTTGGGATACATATTGTAAGCTACTAGGAGAATATGTGAGAACTGCCTGACTTCGGTATGTCAAGGCTAATGTGCACTTAATCAGAGAAGGACCTTGTGCCTCCAGACATCCATTTGCCACGTGAGGTATCAACCTTTCAGTGCTCATCCCTCAGTGACCCCACCTGTGAACTCAGTGTCCTCATCTTTCTGACTTTATAAAATTCTAAGGCAAGGATCCCATTCATACCTTGAACCCTAATTTTTTTTTTTAAATTTACTTCTTTCTTATTATCATGGCATAAATCTAACTACTTCATAGTTTATTAGCCTTTACTAACACTTTTTTTTAAGGAAAGCTCATCTTGAGTCAAGATATAAAGAAATACAAATACCTAGGTATAATATAGTATTTTTTTTTTCATTGAACTTCAGTGGTTTCTAATAACTTTTCAACTTAACCTTGATTTTCTTTCCAATGCTAAGGAGAAAAACACCTTCAACTACTTTTTCATGAGGACAATTATTCAGGATCTCTTAGTAACATGCTGCTGTAAGAAGAACATGAAGAGAGTTAAATAGGCACTCACACTGACCTTGAGTAGTTTATGATCTAAGTAGAACATTATGATGCAGAAATATATCTTCAGGGAACGCATTAGAGACCTTACATTACTTATGTGTTTAAATTATGTGCAAGCAAAAAGGTAAGGGAATTTAATTCACTGATGAAGAAGGGAAGAACTTCAGTTTGAGGGAAAGTATCAAAGATTAGCTATGAGCTTGGGAAGACTATTTGAAGTATAAACTGCTTTAGAAGTATGTTTCTAGAAAGAAAAGCATTTCAGTGAATTGGAACTAGAAATTTCAAGCAGGAGGATTTATCTTAGGAGAACTCTTGGTGGCAGATATCAGATATGTGAATGATGTTGTCTGAATATATTTGCCTATAAAACAGGTTGGATGATAAAGTATGCATGTTTTAATTGTTAATAGAAAATAAGTAATGGACTTGAAGTACATGTTACAGAATATATAGAAAATGGATCAATGTAGAAAATAGGGAGGGGCCATTAAGCAATACAATAAAAGTGTATTTGGAGAGATTTATTGGAATGTGTAAATTTGGGTCAGGTGATAGAGAACCATAGATACTAAGAATAGGTCAGCATAACTGTCTTATTTTTAAGTAAAAAATCTGGAAAGGGGAGGATGTCATGTGAGCTATTTCCTTTTTCTGGTCCATAAGCCAATCTGCCTATAAGCCCTCCTTATCTTCAACTTCCTTTCTGTCCTCAGTGCTCCCCTTTCCCTTCCATGTAGTGTGCTTTTTTCATGTTGATTTAACATTCCCATGTTCTGGATTACAGAACATAACCTGGCTTGTATCTTGTTTCTAATACTGTTGTAATTCAGCCAGTGACAATCATAAACTAATACCCTATAGATTCGCCCAAATCGCACTGGGTGAAAGAGCTAAGGGCAAGCCTCTGTTTTCACACTAATTTGTTTAGTTCTATTCAGAGGAAGATTCCTTGTGATTTGTTTCTGAAATTCCTACAGCTTACCCAGATCACCTAAACCTAAAGAACAAACATACATTCAAATGCAATTTCCAGTTTTTCACATTACATAAATTATGTTTCTCTTTTGAAGCTCAGATCAACCCTTCCTCTTATATAAAGCTTCATTTGAGTATTTTATCTGACAACCATAAATCCCTCCTCTGAATTCCTGAGTTTATTCTGCTCAAAACTTTGAGTTATATTCTGCTCAACAAATAGGTTGCTTGGGCCTTTAGAGGGGTTACTCAGCCTTAATCTTTTCTATCTGTTCCTTAACTGTGGCTTACACATGAGAAGGATATCGTTAATATGTTAATAGTAAGACTTCATTCAGATTCATGAGCTCTCTATCCCAGTTTTTAGTAATTAGAATCATCTTGACATGGGTCCTGAACCACAACAATCTATGGATAAAGTACTGTTCACATCTTTGCTCCAACCCACTGCCATTTAGGAAAATCACACCAAATTTTCTGCCTTGTGCAATAAACTGACAACTTCTGCAACTTCTTCCCTGTTTCACTCATTCAAGTAAAAAAGAAAGACTAAGAAATGAAATTCTTTGAACTGCCTCCAAGAAAAATCCCACTTAAATCCTCCATATTATTAACCAAACTCCAAACCTGGAAGGCTTAGTTTTGCTTTGAAACTTCAAATCCACATGTTCCTGAATAGTTTGAGCTTGACAAGTCATATCTTCTACCATTTCTCATTTTTGGCAACTTCTGATCCTGTTGAGGTTGTAGGGAATATTATGGGAGCAGGACTGAGGAAGGAGATGGGGTGAGTGCTGTGTGTGTTGGGGAGGAGTTTGAGATTTGAATTTGAGATTTCTCAAATACTCTACAAGTTCAGATTTCCCTTAGAAAGAAAATGAATGAATGGTTGAACAGGGAAAATGATTGGTGTGCTCTACCAAAAATAAAGCTGTTACTAATATTTTATCAACTTGCTCTTAACTGGGGCTGTTTTATTCCCCTTATGGAACATCTTTAGAAAATGGGCAGCCCCCAACCAGTTTTCACCTCCAATCATTGCATTTTAGGCTCTCTTCCCCATAACATGGCACTGAATGTGTCATTATTCTAATGTGGGCGATAATACATCTATATTATTTAAACCTAATAAAGGAGTTAAAAGGAAATACAAGTAAGAATGCAAAGCTTTCTGGAGAAAATAAGAGCAAAATTATATTATTTTTGTTTATGAAATAATCTGTACTGTTGATTCCATTAAAAGCAAATTTAAGCCAACATTTAAAATGTTGGCTTATGCTATAATATTATCTTCCTACCTCTACCATCTCCTCTCAGAATTTTGAAGAAGAGTAAAGGTGCCATTTACAGAAATGAAAATGAACATTGTGCCTATCTTCCCCTTCAACCTACATATGGAGAAAGAGGCAGAATCGCTCTGAAGGTTTACTCATGACAGGAGAAGAGACATATCAGTTTGATGACAAAGTAATTTCAAGAAATTAACTTTGGTTAATTTATCTGACCTTGCTTTAAGAGGTACAGCTGTGCTGAGTCCACAGAGAGCTGCAGCCAAGCAATGCCTTGACTACTGACTCTAGCAAATGCAGTGGTTTACTGTGGTTGTTCTTTTTCCTATACATAGGATGATGCTTCCCCCTTTCCTACTTTTCGTACAACATAGGTATGTTGTTTGCCTGGAAATATCTATTTTTCCCTTTTTCCTTTGCTAGCAGGAAAACTAAATGACTAGAACGAATTCAACCATGGACTTTTCCAGCCACTGAACTCATAATAGTTTACTAGTATAAGTGTCATGCACTGGTGTGAATACTTTAAGGAATAAATATTGAAATATTAAAAGTGGAATGACCTCTACTATATAACCTCATCTTCTGTCAAGAGTTGTTACACCATATTACTGAGCAAGGCCTACATAGGGCCTTTCCTTGTTTTATCACCTTCTGTGGAAAGAATTTTTCCCTCCAATGGTAATCACTGACCATAGTTTCTAATCACCTTTATTCTTATTACCATTCTAAATCCCTTTGTTGATATTTTATATTGTTAACATTTAATTATCTATTTAGCAGCCTTCGCTAAGAGCTGACTATATGCTAAGCACTGGGAAGGACCCTAGAAATAAAATGATGGGCAAAATCCAATCTTATTCCTACCTGCATGGTGCTTGCAGTTAAGTTTGGAAGAAAGAAATAATTTAATCACACAAACTGTATCTGAATTTAGTGTTTCAACAAATGCATGGTATAATCAAAATACTACATTTCATCAACGCATAATGTGTTTTGAAAGATGAAGTGATAATTAAACTGAGAACTGATAGGAAGAGTAAATGATATCTATGGAATTCAGGTGAGGGTGGAAGAGAAGTACAAAATGTTTCAGGCAGAGTAGGATAGCTAAATTTTTCAAATAAAAATATAGGATGTACTTCTGCTTTGGTAAAGATATGGTAGACATAACTTTCCCTATTCTTCCTGCTAAACACAGCTAAAACCCTTGATCATTACATATAAAACAAATATAAGGAGACTTTGAAAGGTAAAGAGAAGAAGACAGACTGGATAGGGACCTTACGACCCGAAGAACAATGTGGTGGTGAGTTCCTTGGGCTTTTTTTTTAATCTAATATATTCTATATTTAGGGCTAAACAATGAGAAATCTGGGAAATGACAATAGCACAAACAAAAAATGCCTCAAGAAAAGCCTACTCTCTCTAGCCAAAAGATCAGGGAGGGGACAATAGGAAGGGATAAAATCCTTAGAAAGTGATTGCTCTTCTGTAGCCAAACACTGCAGAAATATTTGTGGTTCCATTCCCACTCATTCTAGTGAGAGAAAACTGAGTGGGAGCCTAGACCTCTACTTGACTTCTTATTAAGAGGGGCTGTAATGAGGTACCTTAACATCTTTACCAAGGTAGTATTAGGGATGGCCAAATATGGATCTGGGATTTCCATCTCTGATGACTGGTAATAAGCTCACATGTTATCAGTAGAAATGATGTGGGAACCCTGGGGCTTTACCCCAACCCACCAGTAACAAAGCACACCTCCTACTGAGGTTGTGTCAGGTGTGAGGTCTATTAGAGAGTCAGGGCTTCCACCACATCATCTACCACTATAAAGACCACTCCCCACTACGGTGTCAGTAGAGATCATGTAGGAAGTAAAAATTACCATCCCTATCCAGCAGTAATAAGGAGGCAATCCTTCCCTCCTCCATGTACATTTGATAGCAATGAAGAGAGAGTGGGAAATTTGGACTTCTGTCTGTATCTGGAAGTAATAAGGCTCTTCTTCTCTTGCTGGTACAGTGTCACAGGAAGTCAGCTAAAACAACAACAACAAAAATTTTAAATATCCTGAGTCTCATAAAAAAAAGAATGACCAAGTTTCATTTGAAAATTATTGTCATACTAAGAACCAGGAAGATCTCAAAGTGAATGAAAAAAAGATAATCAATAGATGCAAACACATAAGAAGATGGAGTTAGAGTTACCTAAAAAGATTTTTAAAGAGCTATAATAAAAAGGGTTTAATAAGTAATTATGAACACATTTGAAACAAATGGAAAAATGGAACACCTCAGTAAAAAATGATTCATCAAAAAAATAGAAAATATGAGGAAAAATCAAATAGAAATTTTAGAATTAGATACAACAACTGATGTGTAATGCTCAGTAAATGGACAGGGATTTTAGATTTGACTATGATAACTGTTGTGTATGCTCAGTGAATGGGCTTAACAGCAAAACACAGAAGATGGGGGCAAAAATAACAAGCTGGAAGATAAACAATAAAAATGGAATGACAAAGAAACCCATGCCAAGATATGTCATTATTAAACTGAAAACTAAGGGGGAGGGACTTGAAAGCACCCGGATAAAAATGACACCTTACCCATGAGTAAAAACAATTGGAATGGTTGCATTTCTTTTATCAGGGAACCAAGAAACCAAGAAGGAACTGTCTACCCTGGATACTCTATCCAGGAAAATGTCCTTCAGGAATGAAGGGAAATTCAAGATAAATGAAGGAAAACCAAGAAAACCGATTGTAGTAGACATACCCTAAGAGAATAAAGGAAGTTCTCTAGGGGCACCTGGGTAGCTCAGTGGGTTAAAGCCTCTGCCTTCGGCTCAGGTCATGATTCCAGGGTCCTGGGATTGAGCCTCGAATTGGGCTCTCTGCTTAGCAGGGAGCCTGCTTCCTCCTCTCTCTCTCTCTGCTTGCCTCTCTGCCTACTTGTGGTCTCTGTCTGTCAAATAAATAAAAATCTTAAAAAAAAAAAAAAAAGGAAGTTCTCTAGAGAAGAAACAAAAGAAGGAGCACTTGAACCTTTGGGATGAAGAAGGATCATGATAAGGAAATATGTGGGTGAATGCAATAAGCTTTCTTTCTCCTCTTGAGTTTTCTGAATTGTGTTTGATAGTTGAAGCAAACAACAACAAAAACAATGCTGAATGCTATAGATGTTCTGAATGTATGTGGAGGAAATATTTAAGGCTATAAAAACAGTGAAAGATAAGGAGGGATAAATGGGGTAATATTTCTGTTCTCTATCAAACTGGGAAAATAACACCAAAAGACTATAAGTTACATTTATGTAATTTAATATCTAGAGCAAACCTAAGACTGACTCAAAGAGATACGCTCAAAATCACTACAAAGTGGAATTTAGATGTTTAAGTAACTTACAGAAAATGCAGGACAAAAGAAATCAGACAACAGTAAACAGAGGACAAATGCAAAAATATAATGTCAGACTGCATAAAATTATATTAAATGTAAATGAATTAAATACATTAAGTAAAAGGTAGAGATTGGCAGAGTCAATTAAAAATATCCAACTGTATGCTGTCTACACAAAAATCACTTCAAATATGATGATATAGGCAGATTAAAAATAGAAGAATGGACAAAGATATAAAATAGAGAGTTTAGTTAAAAAAGCAGAAGTGGCTATTTTCCTATCAGATAAAACAGAATTTGGAGCAAGTAAATTATCCAGAGAGAGAGCAACATCATATAATGATAAAAGTTCGGTCTAGGAAGAAAATGTAGCAATTCTAACTTTGTATGCACCAAACAACAGAGATGCCAAATATGTGAAAGAGAAACTGATACAACTAGAAAAAGAAATAGACATACTGATAATTTTACTTAGAGATCTCAACAATTCTTTCTGAGCAAGTGATAAAATGACTAGACAGAAAATGAATAAGGATATAAAAGAACTCAACATTAGCATTAACCACAGGATCTATTTGACATTTATAGACTATGCAACAACAGCAGAATACATATTCAAGTGTCCATGGAATATATATCAAGACAGAGTATATCTTGGGTCACAAAACAAACCTCAAAAAAGGTTAAAAATATGTTTTCTGATTACAGTGGAATCAAAGTGGAAATTAATAAGAGGAAGATAACTAGAAAATCTCCAAACACTCATAAACAACATAGCCTGTTGGTCACAGAAGTCTCAGGGGAAATTAAAAAAAAAATGAATTGAATGAAAATGAAAGTACCTATTCAAATTTGTAGAATATAACCAAAGCATTCCTGTGAGGAAAATTTATAGGGCTAAATGCATACATTGGGAAAGAGGGAAAGTAGCCAATCAATAACTTAAGCACCCAGTTCAGGAATTTAGAAAAAGAAGAACAAACACAAAGCAAGGAAAATAAATAATAAATGTAAGGGTTAAAGTTTATGAAAACAAAAATAATACAGAAAACCAATGAAATGCTTGTTTAAAAAAAAAAAATCTATAAAATTGACACCTCTAGCAAGACTGACAAAGAACAAAGAGAAGGTACAAATTACCGGTGTTGGAATGGACTGATGTATCATTACTGATTCTGCAGACATCAGGAAGATAAAAGGGAAAACTACAAACAACTCTACATATTTACATTAGGCAACTTAAACAAGGAGACATTTACTTTGAAAAACAAACTACCACAACTCATCCAATATGTAATAGATCACTTGAATGACCCTATGCCTACTATTGAATTTGACTTCATAATTTTACAAGTTCCCAAAAAGAACTCCCCTGCCCCATATGGTTTCACTGGAGAATTCTACCAAATGTGTAAGGATGAAATGATAGGAACTTTCTAGTATCTCTTTCAGAAAATAGGAGAAGGAGCACTTCCTAAATCAGTCTATGAGGCTAGCATTACTCTGACACAAAAACTGGATAATGATATTGGAGAAAACTATAGACCGGTATCTCTCATGAACATGGATGCAAAAATCCTCAAAAGCGTACTAGCAAATTAAACCCAACAGTGTGTAAAAATAATTATCCACCATGACCAGGTGGAATTTATACCATGGATACAAGGCTGGTTCAGTGTTCAAAAATAAATAAATGTAATCCACAGTTTTGACAGGCTAAAGAAAAATATTCATGGTCATATCAATTGATGCATGAAAAACATTTGACAATGTTCAACATCCATTTTTGATAAAAATTCACTAAAGACTAGGAATGGAGAGGAATTTCCATAGGTTGATAAAGAATATTTACAGGTTATTATAGATAACATTATAATTACAGGTAAAATATTGAAAACTTCCTACAATCAGAAATAAGGCAAGTATATCTACTCTTACTATTCTTATTTAACTTAATGCTGGAAGCTTTAGGCAGCGAAATAAGGAAAACAAATATGTAAAAAAAAAAAAGACAAAAGAAGGAATAAAACTGTCCATATTTACATACACCATATTATATAGAAAATGTTAAGGATTTTTAAAAACATCAAGGAAAAGAAGGGGCTGCCTGGGTGGCTCAGTCAGTTGAGTGTCTGATTTCAGCTCAGGTCATGATCTCAGGGTTGTGGGATTGAGCCTCGTGTTTGGCTCCACACTCAGCCAAGTCTCCTTGTCCCTCTCCTCCTCCTTCTCCCCCTGCTGTCTCTATCTGTCTCTGTCCCTCACATTAAAAAAAAAAAAAAAATCTTTAAAAGATATAAATAAATAAATAAATATATATATATATATATATATATAAAATTTAAAAAAAGAAAGCAACAGAAAAAAAAAGACAATCCTAGAATTATTAAAATGAGTTCAACAAGGTCACAGGATATAGGAAGCATACAAAAATCAACTATATTTCTAGGCAGAAATATAAATTTCTGCCTCCAGAAACAAAAATTAGAAATTTAATGCCATTTCTAATTATTCAAAAATGAATTTCTTGTGGTGCCTGGGTGGCTCAGTGAGTTGAGTGTCCAGCTCTTGACTTTTGGCTCAAGTGGTGATCTCAGGGTCCTGAGATTGAGTCCTATACTGAGCTCCATCCTCAGCAGGGAGTCTGCTTGGGTTTCTCTCCCTCTCCTCTCTGTTCCTCCTTCTGCTTGCTGTTTCTGAAATAAATCATTAAATCTTTAAAAATATGAATTTCCCAATATAAATCTAACAAAATGTGTACAGAACTCTTATGTTGAAAATCATACAGTGTTGATGTAATGAATCAAAGATCCAAATAAATAGGGAGACATGCTGTGTTCATGGATTGGAAGACTCAACATAGTAAAGATTTCAGATCTTCTCAAATAGATATAAAGGTTTAACAAAATAGCTATCAAACCTCTAGCAAGATTTTTTCTTTTTGTAAATATACATAAGATTAGTCTAATTTTCCCATGGAATGGCCGAGAAACTAGTTAGTTATTCAATTAACAGAATAGTTAAAGATTTTTGATAAAGAAGTATGAAGTAGGAGGAATAAATTTACTCAAGTATGAGAATTACATAGCTACAGTAATCAATAGTGTGTGATATTATTGAAGCAAAAAACATAGCAAAGCAGTCAAATAAAGGAAAAATGGTATGGAGAAATTAGATATCCATATGCAAAAAATTAGTAAACCTTAATCTAGGTTTTATGCTAAATTGTAGAACTATTAAAATTTAGAAAAAATAAGAAAGCATCTCCAGGATCTAGTGATAGGCAAAGAATTCTTAGACTTGACACTAAAAGCATGAACCATAAAAAAATGAGAAATTTGAGTTCATCAAAATTGAAATCCTTTTAATTAGGGTCTTTCACAGAACAAAGGGTCTTAATTAATAAGATAAAAAGATGGGATTGTAGATTGGAGAAAATATTTGTAAACCAAATAATCTGTCAAAGAACTAGTATCTGGAATATATAAAGACCCCTCAAAATTCAACAGTGAATAAATACTCCAATCATAAAATGGGCAGATAAACAGGTATTTCATCAAAGAGGGCTTGAAGATGGCAAATGAACACATGAAAAGAATTTCAGCAACATTGTCATAGGGAAGTGCAAATGAAGACTCCCATGAGATAACACAACATACCTGTCAGAATGGCAACAATAAATTAAAAAAAAATTGTGTCAATACCAAATGCTGGAGAATATGCAGAGACACTTGGTCATTCATATATTCACTGATGAGAATGCAAAATGGTACAGCTGCTCTGATAAACAATCTGATAGTTTCTAAAAAAAAAAAAAAAAAACAACGAACAAAAAAAAAAAACCCTGACTATTATAAGCCAAAGCAAGTACAGTTGCACTCATGAAAATTTATCTCAGAGAGAAATTAATATTTCCATACAAAAACTCATGCACAAATATTTATAATACCTTTTTTTGTAATGGCCTAAAAGTGAAAAGAACTCAATGTCCTTCAAGGAAAGAATGGTTAAACAGTGATACATACATATTATGGAGTACTATTCAGTGATGAAAAGTGACGTGATACTCTTACACACAGCAACCTGAATGAATCTTCTAAGGATTATGCTGTGTGAAAAAAGCCATTTGCAAAAAATTACATGTTGTATTATTCCATTTATTTAACATTCACGAAATGACATAATAATAGAAGAACAAGTGATTGGTTGTTACGAATTAAGGAGAGTTGGGGTGGAAGGAAAGTTGGTCTGACTATAGGAAGGAAACAAATGGATGTGTGTGGTGATGCAAATATTCTGTATCTTGATTTCATAGTTAATATCCTGGTTGTGATATTATAATAATTTTGCAGGATGTTATCGTTAGAGGAAACTGAGTAAAAAGCACGAGTTCTTGCTGTATCATTTCTTATATTTTCCATTGTACCTAAAGTTATCTCAAAATGTCTAATTAAAAATACAGGGTTTCCAATTGAATCTGAAAGTTTTATGGGACATACTTTTATTATTTTTTATTTTTACAAGATTTTTATTTCTTTGAGAGAGAGGGTGACAGAGAAAGAGAATGAGCATGGAGAGTGGCAGAGAGAGGGGGAGAAGCAGACTCCCCACTGAGCAGGGAGCCCGATGTGGGGCTCAATTCCAGGACCCTAGGATCATGACCTGAGCTGAAGGCAGACACTTAACTGACTGTGCCACCCAGGTGCCCCAGGACATACTTTTAATAAAAGTAATTATTGTTTATCTGAAATTCAGATTTAACTAGGAACTCTGTATTTTTTCTGGCATCCTTAGGGCAGAAGAAATCTATGCAGTGTTTGAGTGGCATGGAGACCATGGTATTTTTTTTTTTAAGATTTTATTGATTTGTTTGACAGAGAGAGAGATCATAGGTGGGCAGAGGCAGGCAGAGAGATGGGGGAGAGCAGGCTCCCTGCTGAGTAGAGAGCTCGATGCGGGCCTCGATCCCAGGACCCTGGGATCATGACCTGGACCGAAGGCAGAGGCTTAACCCATTGAGCCACCCAGGTGCCCAAGAGACCATGGTATGTTAAGTGAAAATGTGGATATGTCCAGGATACAACAGACAAATAGGATGTGTTTAGCTGAGTTGTTTAGTCTCACCTAAACACAACGTCTTTGTTGAGACTGGAGTATGTGAGGCAGACCACATACCTAATAAATACTCCTTTTGTGAAAATTTTTTGCAGAAAAGGGGAATACCTATGTATGCTTATGTAAAAGCAGCATTTCTTTTCAAATTATTATATATATTTATATCATAATGTGTATGTTGTATATATTTATATATTCTATACATTTATATTATAGTATGTATAATTTAATTTTAATATTAAATTATTTCATGTATAGACTTCTTGGTCTTCCTCTTCTCTTTCTGTCATTTTTGATCTTGCTTTCTTTCTAATTCTCTAAAGCACCATTCTGTGTGCCAGCAAAGCTTAGAATTGAAGTAAATGCTGGATTTAAAAAAATAATAATTTCTGTTTTATTCAGCTTCTTCCTTATGAATTATATATTCCTGCTTTAATATTCCAAGACTTTTCTCTTTTCCCAATTATTTGTAAACACCCCTTTCAGAACTTTAGCTTGACCCTAAGCATTCTGGAAGAGGAGTCATCTAAACATTTTCTAGCTGTTTGCACAGAGGTCCCTCCTGATCGCAAACCTATCCCCGTGGTCTGGGGATTCTAGAGAGGGTATCCTTTAGGGTTGCCAGCTCCTTGAAAGCCCCACAGAAATGGCTTTTATTTTGATAAATGGAGCAGGTTCTGCTTACTGGACAGAACACTAAGGCACGTGTGGGAATGCAGAGGCATCTTCAGCTGCTATTCATGTTGGAAGTTGCTGGAGTGTTCCTGCCCTCCCAGAAGTGCAAAGCACAAAATGTCATGTAGACATCATCAAGAATGAGACCTTGGTTTATCAGTTATCTTTGCCGTTCCCGAGTCTTCTGGGTATTGTGTGCATTGGGTATCTCTCCTATCTATTCAGCTGCGCCTTCCCTTTGTAAGAGCAACTTTCTTTTCTCTGAGCTATTGCTTGCCTAAAATTTTCATAATAAACTTGAATCAAAATGAACAATCTGCAAAGAATATAGAATGATAGTGCATTGTACCTTCTCATATGTGAGTAACACAAATAAGTGGGTGATAACATAGTGTACATTTTTATAAAGCTGTACAAAGGAGCCTCATAGAACTTTTGAAGTAGGGGACCAGTAAGAGTTGTGAACAATTTGTGCTGTTCTGTACCAATAGCTATTTTGGAAAATTTGTAGTGGGATGACCAAAAGTCTTTGTCTGTAGCGCATGTCCACAAATAAAGTGAAGAGAAACGTGTTCCTCCCTTCACTTTTGCCACCTGGCCACAAGGAACAAATCTTCTATCCTTATTATCTCTTGGTATTGACCTTTTGGAGTATATTTTTTTAAAATATTTTATTTATTTATTTGACAGAGATCACAAGTAGGCAGAGAGGCAGGCAGAGAGAGAGGAGGAAGCAGGCTCCCCACTGAGCAGAGGGCCCGATGCGGGGCTCCATCCCAGGACCCTGGGATCATGACCTGAGCCGAAGGCAGAGGCTTTAACCCCCTGAGCCACCCAGGCGCCCCTGGAGTATATTTTTAACTGAGTTGGAAAGGCTTTACCTAGGAATAGCAATTTTTTTAAATCAGCCTAAAACTTCTGCATTAATTTATTATCTAGCAGGCAGAAGGCATCGATGGTAAAGAACTCGATGAACGAAAATTGGGTACAATTCTGAAAATTGGTCAGGAGAGCCAGTGCATTGCCAAAAACAGTGAGGGTGGTGTCTGATACTGGGATTGGCACATGGTATAGGTACTCAGTGAACATTTGCTGAGTGAAGGAGTCAGAAAAGAGGATAGCTCTGAAGATACACCTTACCCAGTTTATGATTTTGCTGCCACCAAGCTTACATGAAATTATAAATGCTTGTAGCTGAAAACAATGTCTTGCAGCATCTGTAACTTCTAGATTCCCCTATACCTTTCTAGTGCTCTGAGGTATGTCCAACACCTCATTATTTTATATCTGCATGACTTGATAATTTCCTAGAAATTTCCGTGATTCCATTGTTCCATTTTTTTTTTCCCTTTTTGAACTATCAACTCTGGAGCTGACTTTCACAAAACTCAACTTTTAACTTCTCATACAATTTCACATAAATAACAATGATTCCTCATTTCCTATAAGAAAGAGTCTTTAGGATATTTATGCCCATAAATATCTGACTCAGACTACACTACAAACCAATCAATTATTCACACACTGCTTCTAAAGAAATATTAATGATCTGTTCACATGCCCAAATTTGCCTTTCCCATCACTGTTAAAAATCCTACACTTTCTATAAATTTCATCTCTCACTCATCTCTCTTGTTCATTAGCTGTTTTCTACTTCCAGTTCTCAGTACTTGCTGATCACTTTCCTTTAGAACTTCTGTAGTATTTGTAGTTAGTTGCACTGCTGATGTGGCAGATTTCACAATTTCTCTTCCACTGCCATGTATCTTTAAAATTCTGAATTATGGTGCCCCAACTAGATTATAAGCACCTGCCATGGGGACTCTGCTTCATATATATATATATATATATATATATATATATATATATATATATATGTGTGTGTGTGTGTGTGTGTGTGTGTGTGTGTATTTATTTATTTATTTTAACTTTGACCTTCAGCATAATTTTGTTCATTTAATGGGGTCCCAAGAAAATGTTTTCTTTTCTTACCCCTGCCCCCTTTATATCTTGTGATTCAGTAAGACACATTCCCAGAAACATCATTGCAAATGCATAGCCCACTGGTGGCAAGAAAATGATTTTATCTTTGGATGTGCTGACAGGTGGTCAGCTCTCTGGACCTGCCACATCTGTTACCAGCTGATAGTCAGGAATCCCATTTCTTGTGCCTGCCTGAGCTTTAGGGACATGGAAGAAGAGGTACCAGCTCAGAGACGCCTAAGACTCCATGTGCCGAATCATATCTTAAGTGTTGCAGTGAGCAACAGGGCTCAGCAGGGGGATTTTGTTCCCAACTGAAAGCTTGACAGCAAAGAAATCCTTCATGCTTGCGCATGCGATGCAGACCAGTGAAGCCTCAGTCGAGGTATTTATTTTCCCCTTGGAAGCCACTGCCGTTAGATTGAATAATGTAGGAGTGTCTCAGTGGTCTCCATACTGATAGGAAAGTATGCTGTTGTCTGTATTCTGTAGCGGAAAATAAGAAAAGGGTATGGGAAAGACATGGCTAAAAACTCTGGATTTTTTTTTTTTTTTTTTTTTGGTTAGCAAAGTTTTAGGCTTTTACATGAATTGTGTAATATTTTATCATAGTGCTGATATATTCAGTAGACCAATATAAGCCCTAAACAATGTATTATGTAGAGCTATATGCTAGACAGTAGGGATGGGGGAAGATCCAGAGGGGATAAATACCTTCTACATTTAAAACAAGCAAACAAAAAATGCCTGTCAATACACATAGAGACATATGAGACAAATTTTATAGAGAACTGAAATGGGAACCCACAGTTCTATGCTTTAGAATCAAGAGTCTAAATTATGTTCTCACTTGAACTTACTGAGCGGCCTTAGAAGAACCAGTGACCTTCACTGAGCCTTAGTTTCCTTAGTTCTGAAACAGAAATGATACTAACCTCCTTGGCAAACACATAAGGTTGATATAATTTTATAGAAGAATAGTTTGAGAACTGTTAAAAGTAATATGAAGATAAGATGTTATATTTGCTGCTATTATACTAAGAGGGAGGGGTCTAAGCTAGGGGTTGTCCAAGCTGGGAAGTGTTAGAAATGAAAGGTTTTTTGAAGCAACAATATTTAGGAAGAATTTCTGAAGATGCCAGTGGTTACTGTGTCTGTAAAGAGGAGGAAGAAATACTTTAAGCTCTAATTCCCATCACAGAATTGTCCTGAAATGGTACATTTAGCCAAGGTTATGGTGATGATTCTTAGGTATCAGGAAACAATCAACAAATATCTTTATTTGGTTTCACTTTAGTGCTTTGTGCTAAGGATCATAATGATGGAACCAAGCATCATTTGGCCTCAAGGAGTTTACAGAAAGAAGGAAATCGTTACCCTAAATAAGACCGTTGATCTAAGTTTGACCAGAGGGGTGAAAATTTGAGGATGTGCACATGTGAACTTCACATTTCATCCTACTTCTAATCGAATATCAAATACTTTCCTTTTAATTTTATTTGAATTTAATTAATAGATATAATTATATGTTTAATGTATTATATATATTTATTTATATTTAATAATTTACTTGAATTCATTGTATTCTCATTTTCCTTTTTTTAACCAATAGTCTCAAAGATTAGTCAATGTGAATTTTTCTGATCAATAAATGAACATTATAAGAAACCTTTATCAAATCTGAAATCTGAAACATATTTTTGAGTTTTATAAAATATACTCACAAATACTGCTGCCAGAGTTTGGATCATACCACAGAACAAACTCCTGCATTATGGAGTAGGCAGCAAAAGATCAATATCTGAAATAAATGTGCCCTGAGGTTAAGGAGGTTCTGCCAAAAAAGGGTGTTCTATATTCAGAATCTGAATGGTCTGTTGGAGGGTGTGGACATGTCCAGATAGGTCAGCAGAGTACCAAAATGGACATTCTGGCAGATTTTCCCTAAAATTTAGAGAGTCAAATGGGACAGCAGTTTGGTAAGTGGGTAGAATGTATGTCTATCATTAGGAAACTTGATCAGGCAAGGCAGGCCCAAAAGCTATAAGGGCCAAGGTATCAGGCGGGTCATCGGGACCCAGGCCAGGGAATAAAGTGTAGTGAACTATTTGCCTCTCAGGTTCAAGTCTCATTCTGTGCCTTTTCTTGTACTGTTTTCTCTACTCTCTTTCCACACTGTTGTTTGCCATCTCCCAGGCTGACTCATTGTCCCTTTTCTGTGACCTCATAACATCTTGTAAATGTACTGCTTTATGTTGTCTTTTTCACTTGACTGCATCTCCCTCCTCTGTATCTCAGGACCTAATACAGTGCCTAGCACACAATTTCACTTAATTTTTGAAGAATAAGATGCATGGATTGATGGGTGAATGGGTGGGCAGATGGACAGAGGAAACTAGCTGAAGAGGACTAGAAAATAAACTTGGGCATAAGGGCAAAATTAGAATTAGAATTTAAGGTTAAGCCCATTAATCATCAAAAGTGACATTACACTGACTTTCAAAGTGTTGTGGCAAGGCTCAATAAATGTATCATTTTCAGATCAGGATTGGTCTAAAGGTACAGCTGGCAAGGTTAAGTGAGTTTTCAAGGTCCTAGAGCTGGTAGGTGGCAGAGAAGTATTCAAATGCAAGTCAGTCTAACTCTGCATGGCCATACTTTTCATTTCCCATGCCATGTAATTTTCCTAGGACAGAGGAAGCATAACACTTTCACAATTATTAAGACCAAAAACCTCAAATTATATAAACTTGCAATTTATGATGCCAAAAATCTTCATTTTAAGGAATATTCCTTTTTGAAAATATTAAATAACCATAGTAGTTAAAATAAATCAAATAACCTATATGTCCTCCACTAGATAAATGAGTAAATAAGTTGATACATGCAGACAATGGACTACTATTCAGTGGAGCGATAATGCTAGAAGATTTAGTCAAATATGATAGGACAGTTGGGAACCAAGTTTCTTGCTGTCAGAGAAGTTACAATTATTGAAATGGAGAAGACTTGTATGAAGTCTAGTTACTATACCTGGAAATATCAGTGCAATGTAACGGAGATGAGAGAGAGAGAGAGATGTGTGCACACATGGGTCTGTGTAGGGAAGATGTGTGGGAATTTCCAGGCTTTGTCCACTGAAATGACAGAGAAAAAGCAATAATTCAATAGCATGAGAGCCAATATCTTGGGCTTCTAACTACTATTCTACAACTAAAAGAATCAGGGATCTTTGTAGAAATGCCTGAATCTAGGACTGGGGCAAGGGAATTATAGAAGAAGGCTGAACGATCTTCTGCCACAAAGGGAAGATGTACTCAAAGAATGATAGGGACAAGTGAAAAAGGCAGAGAAGCCAAGTCCAGTGAGCTTCCACTGGGCAATCTGGGGCAATTTCAGTATCAAAATAAATGATGGTAATAAATTATAACCTCATAAGTAGAATAGGTGACCACAAGACTCTTGTGGTATAAATTAATTAATAGAAAGATTGCTGTGGGATGGGGTATTAATATATTTTCAAATAAACTCCCTTCAAAATACTTATTTACAAAAGAAAGATAGTATCTTCATGGTGGAAAGCTTGGCAGACTTTAATTAAGGGGTCAACATGAATATCATCATTATTGGTACAAATTGAAATGATATGGTACCTGATGGGTTGTTAAGAGAACACAGCATCACTTTCTCATTGTCCAGGCAGTGATGCATAACCTCATCTAATCATGATATGAGGAAGCTTCACATATATTCTGATTGAGGAATATACTACACTACAAAATATCTGCCCTATAATCTTCAAATAGTTGAGTTCACAAATGTCAGGGCTAAAGTAAAGAACTATTTCAGACACTGATGGCTAAAGAGACATGAAAACTAATGCAATATGTGATTCTTAACTGGATCTTTTTCTATTAAGGACATTATTAGGACAATTCGTGAAAGTTGAATGAGGTCAGTATGAGATAGTAGCACTGTATCAATGTTAATTCTCTGATTTTAATTGCTGTGTTTTGATTATGTAGGAGAATTTCCTTTTTGTAGGAAATAAATACTGACACATTCAGGGCTGATGTAGCATACGTTTGGCAACCCATTTTGAAATGATTCAGGAAAAAAGTTCTTTGTACTCTACTTGCAAATTTCAGTAAGTTTGAAATTATTAAAAAAATTTTTTTTGAAGCAAATTGCCTTCAGTCTCCAAACCCAGACACATTTAAAACCTTGACAGGTGTGAAAAGTTTATGAGCCATTTAACTGGCTCTGGTCTACATTTCTTAAAGTTTGTATTTTGATCTGGAACTTCATATTAGTACCTGATATTTTAGGATCTAGGGAGAAACTTTATCATGCCTTTACACTCAAATAATAAATCCAAAAGTTAATAAATCCAGACATAACTGGAAATCATTAAGCATTTTAAAACATCAGTTTAGGCTGGATCAGTCACTTGCTGGGCTTTTTTTGCCTGGCAACTATGTATTCAATTGTGAATTAATAGAACAAGGTGAAGAATGTTTACAAAATACTGGGAATGTAGCACTGACTGACCAGTCCTCAGGATGGTATTACTGTTCAGAATGCACAATCTGCTGAGTTTTTATTCACACACACGCGCATGCATTATGCATATACACACACTCACACACATACCTATGAAAATTATATCACGATCAAGATAATGAGCATCTCCATCATCCCCAAAAGTTTCCCCTTTCCCCTTGACAACACTTCCCTTCTACACTTCCCCACCCTTACTCTTCTCTTCTTGGATGCCCATGACCTGAAGGCAAAAATAGGAACTGTATAACTATAGAAGAAGTGGGGGATAAAGTTGGGAAAATTATGAGCAGTTAGCAGGTAAAGTCAACAGTTTTCTTGGTTGGTATGCTTGAGTATGCTGATCTCAAATTAATTTTTCCTCAATTTTTGGGAGGTGTGAGAAATGTAGTGAGGTGGAAAAGATCCATCTAAGTCCTTAATTATAAACCTTGAGTTCCAGATTAACCATTGTCTATAGAGACCAGTGTTCAGAATAGTGTTGTGATTCCCTTTCTTCTACCCATCCTTGTTCAGGAAATTTCACTGGAATAATAGTGATTGAAACAGCAAGATACAGGCATTTCTAGGTAACATCATCAGAACAAACATAAAACCTACACTGTAATTCCTAGTATGTGTTATACAGCTGGAGATCCAGCTGATCATGGAATCAGAGTTCACTGATTTGGCTTTCAAGTTTTCATTTAGGATTATAAAACTTCAACATCAATCAACTGATAGATTATAAAGGAATTACCCATTTACAACACATATTATTGTTATATATTTAAAATTTTTCTTTTGAACAAAAGGTTGCCTTGTCTCATTGAAAAAAATATGATTGTTGTACACACAAATAATAGAATGTATGGGTTCAGAGAGGTTCTTTTCAAGGGGAAGACATCTTTAAATCATTTAAACAAATTTATCTATATGCTGAGACATCTGGAAGGAAACAGCTTGAGAGTCGCTTTGCCCAGAAATCTAGTGTGGACATTGGATATGTGGAATAGGCATTGAAGTCTTAGAACTGCCTTCATGCTTGAAATGGGTCATGTTCTGACATCTTTCTGGTGTATTTTAGCATGGATGGGGAATTATGGAAACCCAGAATATTATAACAGATATCATAGTGCCCAAACTAATATATTATGGTGTTGGCAGAAGAGTTCATGAATTGTTTTATTGTTTACTCCCATCTAGATAAATTTAACTATATGTCACAAATAGTACTTTGCCTTTTCTAATTCTTAACAAGATTGCTTTGCTTTGGGAAAACTCTATTTTAGACTCCTAGGTTTTCCTATCAGATGAAATCTTAGAGATACCAACTCCCAGTTACTCATTTTATAGATGTTCTTTGCCTTGCATTTTGTTAATGGAGTTAAATTGCATGTTTGTTTCTTCCTAATCGTAGTATAGCAGATTATTAAAAGGAGCAGCTTAGGTCAGAGCTTGAAATTTCAGGTGCTCCATAATGTATATTGTTGTCAGCAAGTCCTTTTACTCAACTATAGACCCCACTAGTAAACCAGAAATAGGCACGACCACTTAACTCATGCTCTAACAAAAACCCATCATGCCTATTTATCACACTTTCTTGAGGCACTAAAGAAGACTATTTATAATGGGTGCAATATTCCAACTAGTGGAACAGAAGAGACCTTATAACAACAAAATGCCCAGTAGACCATGCCCCACACATCCCCTTGCTTGCCCGAGATCCTGGACTAAACACACAGCAACAACTCCCATCCATGATCATGGGCTCTCTGCCTGCCCTCTTGCACATACCTCCCTGAAACTCTCCTTATAAAACTCTGGGTGTCCATCTTGTGTGTGGATAGGTCAGTTGTTAAGGCTTGAGCCTGCCACCTCTCCTGGCTCCTGGCACCGGAAATAAATTTCCCCCTTTCTCTTTTCCAAATCCTCATCTCTTGAGTTTTTGGCTTCTCTTGTGATGAGTTTGTCCCAGTTTCTTCAGCAACAGCATTGGCAAAGCCAGCCGGGAAGTATGCTTTTGATTTACCCATCCCCATTGGGATTCCCTGGGATGGAGCAGTTGGCTGCATAGCATACTGGCTGACCTGTTCCTTTCCAGAGTTAGTGGCTATAGCTATGATAGATTGATCAGTAACATTGTCGGGGACCCAGAATGTCCCATCCCTTCTTTGTAGAGCAAGAATTCCTGTCCCCTTCAAGGTCCTTCTAACTGGACTAAAAATGAAATGGACATGGCACAAATTAATAGGAAAAACTCAGATTTAGTAGTGTACATAACAGGAATCCACACAGACACGGAGATTCCAAAGACAGTCAGGCAAACTGAGGTATATACGTCATTCTGAACTAGGAAAAGGGCTAGGGGTCTGGGACTTCAAAGGGAAGGAATGCAATTCACAGGGAATTTTTTTTTTTAAAGTAATGTTTTGTAAACAAATGTTTGCTCTGCCATATAGCTAGGTTACTCAGATCAAATGTATCTCTTATCATAGTCTAATTCTGGAAAGACCCTCCAATTTAGATTCTTCTGTGTAGTTGAGGGACAAAAGTTTCTCTTGAGCCTGCAGGATCTCTCTTGCCTTCAGCTCAAAATAATCCACAGGTCAAAATGCTGCTTCTTGGAGCAGCCTGCCCTCGGCCCGCACAGCATAGTAAAGATTGAAGGAACGACCTAAAGAAGGCTTAGCAATATGCCAGAGAAGTTTACAGAGAGGGTTCATAGTAAAATTCAGCTTGTATTTGGTTTTAAATGCTTTGGGGAAACTTCTCCCCATCCTTGGGTTAATATAGTTCCACATATTTTCACAATTCCTAGTGTAACCAAACAAATGTGAGTTTGCTCCTTGGTGAGTCACAGATAGAAATTACACCAGGTTGAGTTGTCACACAAAGTAAACTTTGTTTGCAGCATATAAGGAGATCACAGGGAATAACTTCCAGAGCTATGACTCTCTAAACAAGTGTGAATGGGTTCCTTTTATTTAGGGTTAGGATGAATGTTTAGGTAGAGAAGCCTTGTCATCATACAGAGAGACAGGCATAAAGTTGGTCATGGGCATTAAGGCAACATGTCTGTACATACATTGTATATTATGTAAATGAGGCTTGTGCTCCTCCTCAGGCAGAGATTTTAGTATTATAATGAGGCAAATGTAACTCTTGGTTATTCCGGAGGTAACTCTGTGGTTCATCTGTACAGGTGAAAATTAGGGGTTCAACTCAACCTGGTCTGCATTGTCTGGGCCACAGGAGCTCTTCCTCTGGGCAGTCATTATTGCTTGAGGGGTAGTTTTGATTTCTGTCATAGGATGTTGTGTCCATAGGGTCTTTTGTGTGAGTTAAGTGATAAACTGGAAAGAAGACCTTAAGGAAAAAGGTGGACTAAAGTCAGTGGGTACAAGCAGGTAAGCAGCAAAAGTCAGGTCTTGAGTTATAGCTGGTCACATTACCATTCAATTTTGAAGAACATTTAGTCCCTCAGTTTGTCTTTCAAAATATTGTGTCCAGGACTGAGCCACAGTGTCCTGGCTATGGTTGGACCTAAAAGGAAAAGGTTGGTGCTGTGAGTCATTATAGTCCATGAGACATCTTGACTCATCTCCAGTTAACAACTCTGTATTCTGCTTAGAAAGGACCTCTTTTTTGTGGTATAATTCTCAAGGTCCAGAGTAACAGTGGTTAGAGGATTTGAAAATGGATTTTTGATAGAAGAGACTAGGGAGTTGTATATATAGAGGTTGTATTTTTTTTTTTTTTTTTTTAGTGAAGTATGTTTCCTAGCTGGTCTGTTGTACATGTGTAGGGGAGCAGAATTTGCCACCCCAAAATATATATCTTTGGCATAAAGGATTATTTTAGGCTGATTATTTTTAAGAAACTGCAAATATTGGATAAGCTCTGAAAACCAAGAAGGTATTCTTTTGTAAGAGATATTTATGTGTATAAGAGAAATCTCTAGTTATAAGGGTGTCTCCTTAGCTATTCCAGAAAGAAGGAAGGGAGTGACTCTGAATCTGCAGAAACCCTCATCAAAGGAAAAGACAACAGCCTAAATCTGCACAACAAATTTTGATCTTATTCACTGTCTTTTATAAGTAACCTCCCTCAACTAGCACTCTGTCCCCAACATCTTGTCTTTAGTTGAATATGATATTTAAGGTGATGGTTTGGCCATTTAATAGAGTGACACAGTTTTCTTAGGATCCTCCCCTGTATGCCATAGGTATACATGTTACTAAACTTCTGTTTAGTTTTCTCCTGTTAATCTGTCTTTTATCACTTTATAAGATTAGCCATAGAATGCTTCAAGGAAAAAAGGAAAAAAAACTTTTTCACACCTACACATGTTTTTATAGATTTATTTCAGCAGCAGAAGAAGGGTTTGTTAATTTGGATAGAAAATTTAAGACAAAGACTTCTAGAGCCTTTCTCATGTTCATTCTAGCCCAGAATGTGTTTATAAATTGATATAATCAGCTTTTACAACTTTGTCCTCCCAGATATCAGCATAAAATGGTTAGGGCCCAAACCTCCAAAGGTATGTCTTTCATTATCAACCCAGAGTGTGGCCATCATGACTGAATTTGTATGAATCTTTCTAGAAACTAAGTGTATTTTCCTTTGCCTGCCCTTCCCTAGGGTTGGAGTTTAGTGCCCCCTGAGTTTTTAACATAGATCTTCCCTTGATTTAACAAAAAAATGACTTCTTTCACATTTCAACAGGTTCCTCTGAGACCTAGCATTGGAGATTTGTTTAGCAAGCCTGTGCTTAATCTTCTGCCCCTTTTCTGATATTTTAGATTTTAATTTTAGATTCTATTCCTTTTCCATTTTTGCTTCCCACCCTTTCTCCCCCACCCTCCCTTTTTTTTGGTCCCTCTCTGTCTCTGTTTCATTCCTTCTAAAGGGCATTGCACATAACAATATAGGAACAGACAGAGTTTTAATTCAGTGTACATTCACCTGCTCATTTCTAGATTAAAGAAGCCCCTTAGGCCTCATACTCACTCAGGCCACTAGAAGTAGGGGACTTGTTTACTACTTTCTGACTCAGGACCATGGAGGGTTAAATTAAATTAGAGTTGGACTCACTTCAAGCCTTGACAACTTCTACACCTATGACCAAATATAATCTGTGATATTAAAAAGCATGCTCTATGGAATCCTGACAAAGATAATTTGAGAAATAAAAATCTTTGACAGTTTTCTCTTTGTCCTTGTGGCTATTTGCAATCTCTAAGACTTGTGAGTGAGTCAGATGGATCCATTGTCTTGTTTTTTAGTAAGTGTGCTCTGAGGTCTTCCCCCTCTCTCACACTTTTCCCCCCCCAGCTTCCATTCGTCATGCATGCTTACTGCGTTCTCCTGGGGAACATTTCTTGTCTTTCTCAGGCATCATGTTTCAGAGGTTCTGAGGGGATGTGTTTTAAAAGATCTTTTTCCCCAACCCCTCATACCAGAAGTTCTGATATTTCCATGGATACATATTTATCATCCTCTCAGCAGTCCATTGTTCTCAGCTAAGAATTTTTGCACTTAAAAACCACTAAGTAACTTTATATGAAAAGCCCAAAAGACTCCACCTCCAAACTACTAGAATTCATACAACAATTCAGTAATGTGGCAGGATACAAAATCAATGTACAGACATCAGTTGCTTTCTTATAAACTAACAATGAAAATATAGAAAGGGAAATGAGAGAATCGATTCCATTTACTATAGCACCAAGAACCATAAGATACCTGGGAATAAATCTAACCAAAGAGGTACAGGATCTATACTCGACGAACTACAGAATACTCATGAAAGAAATTGAAGAAGACACAAAAAGATGGAAAAGCATTCCATGCTCATGGGTCAGAAGAATAAACATTGTTAAAATGTCTATACTGCCTAGAGCAATCTGTACTTTCAATGCCATCCTGATCAAAATTCCACTGGCATTTTTCAAAGAGCTGGAGCAAATAATCCTAAAATTTGTATGGAACCAGAAGAGATGCCGAATTGCTAAGGAAATGTTGAAAAACAAAACTGGAGCATCACGTTGCCTGATTTCAAGCTTTACTACAAAGCTGTGATCACCAAGACAGCATGGTACTGGCACAAAAACAGACACACAGACCAGTGGAACAGAGTAGAGAGCCCAGATATAGACCCTCAACCCTATGGTCAAATAATCTTCGACAAAGCAGGAAAAAATATACAGTGGAAAACAGTTTCTTCAATAAATGGTGCTAGGAAAATTGGACAGCTATGTATAGAAGAATGAAACTCAACCATTCTCTTACACCATACACAAAGATAAACTCAAAATGGAAAAGACCTCAACATGAGGCAGGAATATATCAAAATCCTAGAGGAGAACATAGGCAGTAACCTCTTCGACATCAGCTACAGCAACTTCTTTCAAGACATGTCTCCAAAGGCAAAGGAAACAAAAGCAAAAATGAACTTTTGGGACTTCATCAAGATCAAAAGTTCTGCACAGCAAAGGAAACAGTCAACAAAACAAAGAGGCAACCCATGGAATGGGAGAGGATATTTGCAAATGACAGTACAGACAAAAGGTTGATATCCAGGATCTATAAAGAACTTCTCAAACTCAACACACACAAAAAAGATAATCATATCAAAAAATGGGCAGAATATATGAACAGACACTTCTCCAATGAAGACATACAAATGGCTATCAGACATATGAAAAAAATGTTCATCATCACTAGCCGTCAGGGAGATTCAAATTAAAACCACATTGAGATACCACCTTACACCAGTTAGAATGGCCAAAATTAGCAAGACAGGAAACAACATGTGTTGGAGAGGATGTGGAGAAAGGGGAACCCTCTTACACTGTTGGTGGGAATGCAAGTTGGTGCAGCCACTTTGGAAAACAGTGTGGAGATTCCCTAAGAAATTGAAAATAGAGCTTCCCTATGACCCTGTAATTGCACTACTGGGTATTTACAGATGTAGTGAAAAAAAGGGCCATCTGTACCCCAATGTTCATAACAGAAATGGCCACAGTCGCCAAACTATGGAAAGAACAAGGTGCCCTTCAACGGATGAATGGATAAAGAAGACATGGTCCATATATACAATGGAGTATTATGCCTCCATCAGAAAGGATGAATACCCAACTTTTGTATCAATATGGACGGGACTGGAAGAGATTATGCTGAGTGAAATAAGTCAAGCAGAGAGATTCAGTTATCATATGGTTTCACTTACTTATGGAGCATAAGGAGTAACACAGAGGACATTGGGAGAAGGAGAGGAGAAGTGGTTGGGGGGAAATCGGAGGGGGAGACAAACCATGAGAGACTATGGACTCTGAGAAACAAACAGGGTTTTGGAGGGGTGGGGGGGGTGGCAGGGGTGTTGGGTGAGCCTGGTGGTAGGTATTATGGAGGGCGTGTATTGCATGGAGCATTGGGTGTGGTGCATAAACAGTGAATTCTGGAACACTGAAAAGAAATAAAATAAAATGAAAAAAAATACTAAGATATTAGGAAGTCTTCAAGGAACTATCTTTTGATTATCATGTAGGAGCTTATATTCTTTCTATATATTGCCATGATGAAATAAAAAGTGATTTTAATTTTGTAACTTTTAATCCCTTGACTATTTTTAAGATCTATTTATGAATGAGACTTTGTTATAAGGGGACCCTTTCCATTAATGTAGAAATTTAGAAAGATTTTCAAGAGACTGAGAAAAATTTCCTCATTTCCATGTAAGCAGTGGTAAACATGGCTCAAGTATGATATCATAATTAGGGAGGAATTTCTGAAGAATGTCTATTTTTTCTGTAGTTGTTTATGTGCTTTTGTTCTGTCTTTAGCTAAAAGATAAGTTACCAGACTTCATTCCTAGAAGAAAAGGATAGTTAGACTAGGAGGAGCTTTATAATTAACTGGATTTCACAAGTGATGATGAACCTGAGACCCCAGAGCAGCTCACCCCCACCTTGGTGGCCCACCCCACCAAGGCCACATAGCACTGTAACCACGTCTCCTTTTTCCAGACTCCTGGGCTGCCATCTGTACCACTACTTTTCTGCCCTGGAGAAAGTGGCCTGGTCAGGGAAGAGTGTCACTTTCTTTGTGACTTTAGCTAATTCCCTGCTTCTAGACTACTTTTGTTTTGTAAAGGAAGGTGGAACAAGTAAGCAAAGAGTCACCTCAATATTTCAGAAGCTTATAAAAAGTTTGGGGTCAAGCATAGTTATAAAAATGGATTAACATTTGGGCACTTTCTTATGTAAACCTTTCCTGTTTTTGCAGCCCTTGCCTGCTGATAGTAGCACAAAAGTTGGGTTTTGCTTTGTGGTGGTATTGTTCCAGCCCAGCAAAAGGTCTTATACCTCAAAATTGCACAGACTAGATCTGTGCTTGGCATTTTTCATTGCCAGGAAAACCAGCAAAATAGCAGATCATGCTTGGGAGATGTCACCTGAAGAGAAGAGGCACAATAGATTTCACGTTTTCCATCAAAATTTCCTTGGAAATGAAAGCTGAGTTTTTAGAGGCAGGGACCCAGTTTGTTTTGGGTAACTGTGAGGCTGCTTAGAGTGAAGTAAGACTGAACATATGGCTTGGTACTTACTGCACATTTGGTCATTTCTTTTTAAGTTCCTTTGCTTCAGTCATCTCTCTACAATCCTAACCTACCCCATTCCACTCTGAACAGGTGTATAACAAAGTGAGGGAATGAAGAAAGAGGGCTAGCGGGCAGAATGATGAATGCAGGTTCCGGAAATAGGGCAGAAAGGAGGATCTGAATACTGAGGCAGTAACTGAGGAGGTCACACACTTATGGTTAGAACAAGAGGAGGGATACCACCAAGCAACATCCCCCTAGCACCATTGTGGAGATGAAGCTGATGAGGGTTCTGATTTATCTGCTTCAAAGATTTTACTTATTTTATTTTAGAGAGCACATGTGAGTGGGGTTAAGGGTAGGGGCAGAGGAAGAAAATCTCAAGCAGACTCTGCACTTAGGATTTAGCCTGATATGGGGCTTGATCTCGGGACCCTGAGATCATGACCTGAGCTGAAACCAAGAGTCAGATGCTTAACTGACTGAGCCACCCAGGAACCCCTCTGATTTATCTGCTTTATATCAGAGTACAGGTAGGGCTGAATGACTCATACAGGTAGGGTCAGGCCAGTATATGGGACCAAATTAGATAATGCAGAGTTGATTCAGTTGCTCACAATCATGTGACTTTATCTAGAACACAAGGTCCTTTTTTCATTAGACTGTTTTTCAGGGGAGAAAAAATTTTTTTGTCTACCCTTCTAGGTTCTTTGGCTGGTCTAATAATTAAATTGATGTAAGACAGATTAACAGGGGCTTACATGGGGTTGCTTAGTTGGTTAAGCATCTGCCTTTGGCTCAGGTCATGATCCCAGGGTCCTGGGATCAATACCCACATCAGGCTCCCTCCCTGGAGGAAAGCCTACTTCTTCCTCTTCCCCTACCCCCCACCCATGCTCTCTCTCTCAATTTCTCTCATTCTCTCAAATAAATACAGTCTTTAAAAGGAATTTTAAAAAAGATTAACAGGAGAAAAAAAATTGAATTCCTTATGTGTGGGAGGCCCATAGAAATATGAGCCCCAAGGTCAAGTCAGGCAGGTGAAGATTATATGCCATCCTGAGTTAAGGAATGGGTTAAGAACCTGGGGCTTCAAAGCTGGGGTGGTGGTGGTGGTCATTCACAGGATAATAAGTAAAGTAGGTGTTGGTAATTAGGTGTTCGTCCTGCCATAGAGATAGGTCATTCTGGTAATAGTTCTCTTTCTGGGTCTGGTAACCTATCTAAATTCTTTTAGAGAATTAAAGGAGAGGTAATTTTTTTTTTTTCCTTGAGGCTGTTGGATCTTGATTGTCTTAAACTCAAAATAATCCACATGCCAAAGTGGCATATTTTGAGGTCACATATTCTGATCCTCTTCAGTTTTCATACATTTAAACATCAGTCAATGCATAATAAAATGGGTTTGCTAAAGAAAGGGTTTTAAAATATTTTCTTTAGTATGTTGTATGAAGTGTGTTATATTATGCAATGATGAGGACAGTTGTTTATAATAACTATGCAGGCACAATTGGATATGAACAAAGAAAACTTGGAAAAAATATACATATATCTAAGCAATTTTTATATGCAAGAAAAATACCATTTATTTTGGATTACCTTGCAATCATAATGTCTGTGTAATTAGAGGGACTTGTTAAAAGTGAGAATAGAATAATAAGGGAGACCCAGCCAAGGGAAATTGAAATAAATAATGGATAGTTTATATAACGCGTAGTTCGTGGACAAGCAGCATTGACATAATTTGGGAAATTCTTAGAATCTTTGGCTTTACCTCAGACTCAATGAATAGGAATATGCTTTTTAATAGGATCCCAGATCATGCATATGCACATTAAGGCTTAAGAAGCACTTGTTTAAATGGCCAAATGAATCAGAGAAATGCTGAGATGATAAAGTTATTTTGTCTTTTTAAATAAGAGATTTTATTATGATTCAATTCTAACTGTATTATGCCCCTGAGGTTAGAGACCTATGTACAGATGCACCCTGAATATAGTGTTAAGGGTAGACAGTCCTGCTGGGAGTTGGGGTAGTGATGACATGAGAAAGGGATTGTCTGAAAAGCTTTTTATAGTATCATGATAACAATCACATTATCAATAAAAAATGGATTATAGATAGGTCAATAGAACTAAGCAACTCACAGGCTGAAATGGAGGGGTTCAAGAATGCAGTAGGTGCAGTTGTATGATCGATTTGATTGTTCCGGAGGATCATAGAATTAATATGAAGTTTACAGTGGTTAAATTCAGTCCAGATCACTGTCCTCATCTTTGAAATCCAGACACATGGTGGGGTCTTCACTGGGAAAAGAATGGCCCCAGAAGGTGGCTAAATAGAGCCAAGATCATCAGTTAGTTGTCTAATTCCCAACCATGAAAGCTGTACTCTATGTCCATGGGTTAAGAATAAGTAATATTTGTGATTCAGGCCGACAAAAGATACTATCTAGCTTTGAGATTCAATGTTGAATCTAAAGTTCATGCTGTAAAGTCTGTGGTAGAAAATTTATATGGAGACCAAATTGCTTCTTCCAAAACTAGAGTTTTGAGGTAGAATTTATTACACTAGATATTTACATAGTACAGCCTATGTAGGTCTCAGTGTTTATTCCAAGAAATCTGGAATGGCAAGGTTGTGGGAAACAGAAGAGAGAAGGGAATTAACTCTTCCTGGGGGAAGGGGGAACGCCTGAGTGGCTCAGTCAGTTAAGCATCTGCCTTAGGCTCAGGTCATGATCTCAGAATCTTGGGATTGAGCCCTGCTTTGGGCTACTTGCTGAGCAGGGAGCTTGCTTCTCCCTCTACCTCTGCTACTTCCCCTGCTTGTGTTTTTTTTCTCTCTCTCAAATAAGTAAATAAAATCTTAAAAAACAAAACAAAGCAACAACAACAAAAACTCTTCCTGGGATTGGCAGTAGAGGTTGGTGAGGCTGAGAGTGAAGTGGGAGAAAGAGAATTTATAGAATCATGGGATTAACACTCAGTGATTAACCCTTCTTTTCTTTCTGAGACTATTATGAAGAAAGCATAAGGAAGAGCCTTGCAGTAAAAATGAGACAGCCAAACAAATTGGAAAGGCAGGTGGGCTGTCTTGGGAGAGAGAAAGAGAAGGGAAGCGGGAGAGGGTGAGAGGGGAAGAGAGAGAGTGAGAGGGAGATAGATTTGGTTTTCAAAACTGAGTCATCTCTGACACTTGAGAGCAGAGAGAATATTTAAAAAGTATCTGTGAACCCCTCATGAGAGTTTAAAGAAGCTGAGAACTAAGTCTCTGCTATAATGTCTGGTGAGGAGTCTTCTTAGAATGGACTGAGGGTAGAAGCCAGGCCTTCAAGCAGAAAAGACAAACTGTATGGATCAATCAGCTGCCCCAACGTTCACTCATAAGAAATTACCAGGTACTACATATGCTGAAAGATCAGTGCATATGCATAGGGCTCTTACCAGCAGTACCAACCAGTGTAGCAGTGATCAGAGGTAGATGGCTCTTCCCTTAAAACACCTATCCTTCAATCCAAGAAGAAGGGAAATGAAGGAGTAAGTAAAATTGAGCTGGAAAATTAAAATTTCTACCATTTGCATGGATGGGGCTCAAGAGCAAAGTTAATGTTGATTTTAGAGAAATAAATAAATTTTAATTTTTATACCAATGACTTTTGTTACCATAAATATTGAGCCTGCTATGAGTGTATTTTGGGGATATAAAAGTTATTAAGATTCTGTATTAGTGAGATTTCTCCAGAGAAAGAGAACTGATACAATATGTGAGGAGATTTGATTATAGGAATTGGCTCTTGTAGTTATGGAGGACAAATATCCCACATTTTGCCTTCTACAATCTGGAGAGCCAGGAAATCTGGTAGTAAAGTGCAAAGTCCTGTGAACCAAGAGCTCTACTATTTCAGGGCAGGGAAAAGGGACATCCCAGCTTAAGAAGAGAAAAGAGAATGCCTTTTCTCTGTCTTCTTCTTTTTTTCTCATTTGGGCCCTAGACATACTGAGGGATGTACCACTTTTCAGAACTGGTCTTGAGAGTCTTACGCCCTCATGTAGACAACTCTACATGTTGCAAACTATGTTCCCTATTCTGACCCAGTCCTCTGACCCATATCACCACCATTCTGGGGAGATCACTGCTGGCCTGGCCTCCTCAGTCCAGGATCTAAATTCTGGTTCTCTCAGGGAGATAGCCTTATTGCAAATCAACTTATTCTGCATAAGTTGAGTATCCCCATCCCTCAAAAAGGACCCAGTTACAATTCAAAAATAGAAACCAGTGGCATTGAAGGGAATGTGTCCAGATAATTTACAATTCTTTCATTGACTGTAATGCATTATCTTCTGCTCCTTTAGACCTTCAGTCTCTATGGGGTCTGCAAAGACAATAGGTCTGTATTCCACGGTGACTAAAACGGAGGTTAAAACACAAATTGTAAAGGAACAGAAGGGGTATTTACAGAGAATGAGTAAAAGAAAGAACAAGATGAAGTTGAAGTCATGGGAATTAATTTCATAGGAAGGTTGTTATTGCCCCCTTTAGCAGCTAAAATTCACATACAGGCACATCTTAAGTAATGTGTCGAGCTGTCCGAAAGATAATTTGAATCCTGTCAAGGCAAACAAGAATATGCTCACAAATTCAAGAGCAATATATGTGCAATTTGCACAACATCAATTTCTTTGGTTGTTTTTGGATGGAGCCATCACCATCAATTAAGTTAGTGACTCTTTGATTCAAATTACTTTTTGACATGTAGTCAACTAAATGGCTCACACAAGCATTATTTTCTGCAGGGTTCCCTAGGCAGCCATATAGTAAATGTAAACAGGTGGGAAGGCAGAAAAGCACTGCCGCAGAAACAGCCACCTCCCACTGCAGCAGGGAGAATAATAACATGAAAAATATGGAGACATTATTAGATGGCCTGGAATAAGGCTTCTGAAAGGAGATATTTGCATATTTATTATATTTTGCTACCGATTCAATATTTCTTCACTTGATTTTGTGTCTTAACCTTGCATTGGACTGTCATAATCATGTATCAGAGGTTAAGAAAGGGCCAGGCTGCCTCTTGGACCATAGGAGGATGGCATCCCATGGTATGGACTTGGATTTGGTAGGAGTGTTGATGAAGAAGAATGGTATTATTGACAGATCACTGAAACAGCTTCAGGAGTCAACATGTTTTTAGAGACATTTAGGTTAGAGAGCGTTCTTTCAGAGGATAGTGATATTTAATGTTCAGTGAAGAAATATACAGAGTGGGAGATTGGCCTCCACCATGATTTTCATTATCACAGTCAACATCAGCATTATAATCAAGGCCAGTATCATCCATATTCAGGACAGACCTGGTTGAGGATTCTAAAAGATTGAACAAATTCACAGGTACTAGGAATTACTCAATCCCATGCTTAGCTGCATGACTAAGGGCAGGAATTCATCTATTTTGATCAAAGCACTATTCCCAGAGCCTATAACATATCTGGCACATGACAGGTGAAAAGGTATACCACAAACAAAACTGTTGGATAAATGTATGAAACAATCAAGTAATGAATTAACTTTATATCTGGTGATTGGCATGAAGGAAACCTAAATTCTGGTTATGACTTTGTGTTAACCACCTTTATGACCTTTGGAATCACTTCAGTTCTTTGGGGGCTCTGTTGTATCTCTCTATAAAATGAGATGTAACAAACCTTGACCATTTTGGGCCACTGGAAAGATAATGAGAGAATCCATGATAGAATCCATAGTAGTTAGCTGGATGGTCTGGGAACACCAAACAAAGTAAATCACTGGTTTTGTTTTATCATCACTTTCCACAGACATCGGTACTTAAATAAGAACATTTCTAAAGGGAAGAAGCAGCACAAATCCCTTAGCTGCCTATACCACAGTCCAATTTGACATTTCTTATGCACAAGATAAAATGTTTCATGCTAAGATATACAATTCCAATACCATTGTGTTTACTGGTTTATAAAATTCAGGAGCATAAAATTCCAAGTTTCCCTGGGTTTTTGCCAAGCACAGAATACAGATGGAAAGCTGAACATTAAGCCTGTTATGCCAAACTTAAATTTGGCTATAAATTGCCGGGTAGTTTCAGTTCAAAGAAACATGGCAGTATTATCTTTAAAGCAAATTACTACTGAAAACCAGAAACCAGGGCAGGAGAAAAACTGACAAGGAGGAGAAAAAGTGTTTTCAAAGAAACAAGACAAAGCAGGTTCTATCTTCTGCTAAATCTGAATGCTCACTTATGTTGTCTCATCTTTCCTTTTCTACTAAAGTAACTTATATTCATTCACTCAAAAAAAAAAAAAAAAATATATATATATATAATGGTCCCTAGGCACAAGGCCTATCTATAGGCTTATCTATATGACCTCTAGGTCATAATTAAAAAGGCATACTTACCTCTATTTTTTTTTTAAGATTTTATTTATTTATTTGTCAGAGAGAGAGAGGGAGAGAGAGAGAGCGCGAGCACAGGCAGAGGCAGAGGGAGAAGCAGGCTCCCCGCCAAGCAAGGAGCCCGATGTGGGACTCGATCCCAGGACGCTGGGATCATGACCTGAGCGGAAGGCAGCTGCTTAACCAACTGAGCCACCCAGGCGCCCCATACTTACCTCTTTGTATCAGTTAGGGTTTCTTTGTTGAAAGCAAACAAAAAATGAGGAGGCAACTCAGCTTACTTACACAAAAAGAGAACTTGCTGTTAGGCTACAGGGAAGTTCTGGAATTTGCTTAAAGACTATGAGGAAGCTCCAGATTTTAGAGAGGTTACAGAATGTGCTTAAAACAGTTGGGATCTGGAGGCCTGGTAATAGAAATTGATCTCCATTTGCACCCAGATCCTGCTGTTGGGATGAATATGTCACAAACATGGCCTCCATTTTTGTAGTATTCTTTTTAAGATCTATGGTCATGAGAAAAAGAGACCAACTAAAAGTTTCCATGTCTTTACCCCTTGACTAAATCTGGGCAATGAGCAGGACAGGAATACAGGACCAATAAGAATATTAGCTTTTATAGCAGAAAGGTAACCTTTGGATGGACAGATGTGCTGAGTGTTCACACAAAAGCAGAATGGTAATTCCTTAAAACTAATGTGCTGTCAGTACAAGGGAGGTGCCTAAGCAGTGAATGTACTGTTTGCCCTCACAGATCCTGTGCCTTACTCAAACAGGTAACTCTTAACAACACAGGCAGGGACAGGCATGAGGAAAGCAGATCCAAAACAGTGAAGCCTAGAGAGAGCAGAATGGGATGCTAGAGTTTAGAGAAGAAAGAAAGAAGGTGTCATCGTGAAGGGTGATATTTAACATCAAAAAATTTTAGTCTTGACATTGAAAATCATCTTTGTTTATTCTCATTTTGCTGGTTTTATGAGTTCTGACAATCCGTGAAGATCATTCTACTCACAGTCAGAAGTAGCTCATTCCTAACATGTCAGATGGAAAACAGGACCCTTTTGGCACTGTGTCCTGGACAGCTCTTCCCTTACAGACTGCTTTTAATGAGGTTCTAGAGTGGGGCTGCTGCCCAGTGAGTCTAACATGTTAAAAGGTGCTCTCAGAATTGAGGTACATAAGGTGATGAAAAATGCTCATTTTATTTTAATTTTACTTTATTTTCCCCTAAACTTGAGGACAAATGTTACATACCTTCAGAAAATTTTTAAATTCAGATTTTTATGTTGGACCAATACCCTTTGAGACATGTGAGGTAGAAATAGACTGGAAATGTTGGCCTTTAAAAGCCAGCGAAATCAAATACTACAGGTAAGGAGTAAAGAGGAGTCCCTAATATAAATTCTGATACCACCTAAGATGAACTCAAAGACTTTGAATGTTCAGATTCATTTATTCAACAAATGTGTAGTGACCACCTGCTAAGTGCAGAGCCCATGAAGCAAAGTGAAAAGGTGCAGCTGATAACATCTAGAGTCACTCTGCCTCGGGATAAAGACTTAAGGTGCTGAAGGCATTAATGAAAATAGTAGCAGCTTCTGAGGGGTTGCTGGCCATCAGCAAAGAACATTGGGAATGTCAGATGTCTTGAAGTAAGATTCTTGAGACATGATGATTGGGGATTTTTTTCAGTCTCACTTCAGAGTAAGTGATAAACTGATTGAACCCTTTTTTGTTTGGGGGACTGAGGAAGAGTGGTGTGGATTACAGAATGGCTCCAGAGAAGTGGCAGTATGAGAGGCAGGCCCAGTCTCACATGTAGCAAGGAGGCAGAGAGAGAATCCACATGTAGAAGTTAGAAGTGGGTGAGCAAAGCATGGGAACTGGGGGGCCTGCTCCTGGTAGGTGTGGGAGATGGAAGGAATATGGAGGGGTGAGGAAAAAAGGCATTTCTGAGAAGAGGCAGAAGTGAGAGGGTGAGTTCTGGGTGTTACGAGCAAATAAGATAAAAAATGTTTTTTACATTTTATGGATGAGAAAACCAAGACTCAGAGTTTTATTAAAATGTCTGGGCTCCTAGAGTAAATAAACAGTATTTTCTCATGTGGAGCTATATGGCTTCTTTCTTCACTCTACTATCACATTACATTTTTATTCTCCCCTCATAGATAGCATCTCCTTAAGAGAACCATTTATGGGGCGCCTGGGTGGCTCAGTGGGTTAAAGCCTCGCTTTCGTCTCAGGTCATGATCCCAGGATCCTGTGATCGAGCCCCGCATTGGGCCCCCTGCATGGCGGGGAGCCTGCTTCCCCCTCTCTCTCTCTGCCTGCCTCTCTGCCTACTTGTGATCTCTGTTTGTCAAATAAATAAATAAAAAGATATCTCAAGCCAAGAACTTTGATTATCTTAAAAAAAAAAAAAGAACCGTTTATGTTTTACTCTTATTTATATGTTTAGAGTATAGTATAGTGTTTTGGTTTTTTTCCTAAGGGTTGTTTTCATAATGGTCTAGGAGACCTTTGAGTTTTCTTCCATACTTGCTCTGCTTCTAAAACTTCTGCCCTACAGTTTACCTTTAACCATCTGTAGTCATCTTTAATCTTCTTGGTCTTACACACCACACCTTGTCAGTCCATCATGGGCATTGTCACCGTCTGGTACAATTTATTACCACCATCCTTCTCCTGATTACTGCCAAAGCTTCCAAACTGGTCTTTTGTTGTCTCTGTGTAGTCTAGTCTCATCTCAGCATCAGGAATGACCAAATGAAATATGCCAGATTGTGGCACTGCTCTGCTCAAAACCCTTCAGTGTTTCAAGTCACTTAGATGCAAAGTCCATACACTGGCTTAGAAGGCCTTATTTCACTGACCTCATTCCCAGCTTTTCTTTCTCATCATTAGATGTTTCCTCGTGCTAAAAGGTAAATGCCACCAGGGAAGGAATTTTAGTTTTTTGTTTCTTTTCTTGTTTCCTACTATAATCCAAGTGCCTGGATTACTGCTTGGTACATATTAGGTGATCATGAATTTCAGATGAATGAATGAATGGGTTCTTTCTTTGCAATAAATTAAAATAAATTTCTATTCTCTTCCAAATGATAACTTATGGATTCTGAAGAAGACATCATAGACTTATTGTCTAAGCACTCTGTCTTCTCCTTTATTCTATATTTGAGTTGGTTTTCAGTTATTCTTGTCTGAAGAGTCACTCTAGATTTTCCCATGTCCCCTCTCTGTGTGGCTTTCAAACTAGTACTTCAAGTGTGACATAACCATGTTAGAACTCATCAGAGCTTGGCTGACTGTCTTAAAAAAATCAGTTGTATGCCACAATAATCACCTGGATAAAAATTTGAAATTGTTAACTAATTTTTAATCCATTGTGTATTAATTCTACAAAATTATTATTATAATTTCCTAGAAATAGTTTAATTGTCACCCAAATGCTGACTGGACCCTGTTTGCTGGAAAGGTTTTACCTCTGACTTTGTGAGGAAGATGACCTTATATATAGATACCAATTCACATATATTAGTTCTCTACTCCTCATTGCAATGCTGTATTCATCACTAACATGCTTCAACAATGCAGAAGCTGCATGAGGATCCAGGACAGACTTGCTGGGGTCAGTGTAGATATTTTAAGATTCTGTGGGGTGAGGGCCCTTAGGGAAACCCAGGCACTGTTAGAGGGGCCACTAAGCAGCCAAACCTTTGGACGTGTGACTAATAGGCAGTGAAACTAAAGGGAAGATATATATGGTATACACATGTACACTGATTGATTAGAATCAAATGGATGAGAAAGGGTATAATGTCTAAAAAGCAAATGTATGCAGTCCTAGGCCTCCCCAAAGATGGCATTGATTAAAGTAAATGGTAGGTGTGGAAATGATAAGTGATCATAGACCATTGGCATAAGGCCGTGTACCTGAGATTTAGAGGAGATGAAAAGCCTTTTAGTTTTTCCCCAGCTATGATGGACTAATCAGGGGAGAGGGCATTAATTTAAAAAGAAATGTGAATTGCCTTCATAAAGACAGAACACCCATATGGAATCACTGGGGCACAATACACACATGTTGTGAGAGCAGAGCTGCCTTTACATCTGACTCTTAATAACCATGGAAGGGAGAAGTTATTCTGGACCTTGTTGGGGCTGGAGCTAAACCTTACATGTGATCATTATAAGATTGATTGATCATAATATATTCAGATAGGAAATGTTCCTTAAGGTGTATGTGGGGAAATAGCATCTCAAAAAGTTAATGTGGTTCTTAAGAAGTTTAGTTTTAAGAATGCAAAATATGCCATAAGTGAAGCAAATAGAACATTACCAATGTAGTCATGAAAACCTCCTACTATGAAAACCTAGAATACTGCATCTAATTGGCAGATGTGAGAAGTGCGTGCTAACTATAGTCATCCTAATAGAATCCCAGGATTCAAAACCACACAAACAAAGATGGGAGATGGAGGAGTGTGAACAGTAAGGTGTAGTCTCAGGTACTTGAAAAGTTTAAAGGATGTGGGGGAGCTAGAAATATAAGAAGGATATCTAGCACTTGCAGAAATAAATGGAATGAAATTACTAAAAAAAAAAAATAATTCTCCCATGTATCACACTTCTTGATGTCTTTACACAGTTGAAAATCATGTGATGATGGAATTGGCAATGAACATGATGGATGCGCTCTATGGTTTTAGTGGTAACACAGGTAGATTTTGGTTTATTAACTAAATATGTCATTTGATCCCTTCTGGAGGAATCACATCATGGAAACACAAAATGACTAAATCTCTTGACTATAGTGTTTCATTTTTAAATGGGAAAGAAGGAGAACGACATTAAGACTTTATGTTTAACAGTGAGTCTATGATCTTGCCGTGTCTTATCTCTATCCAAATTACAATTCAGGTACACATCCAAAGCTTTACTTTCTTTGAAAAGCCTTCCCAATATTAACTCTTATGGTTTATATTCCTGAGTTGAGCTCCTTCATATGTGTATACACACACAACACATTCACACATACTAATAAGCATACATATGTCTAACCTTACATGTTTTTCATCCCCATTGTTCACTTTCTGTTCATTTTTCATGCCCCATGTAATAATGCATTCTCATGAGAGCTTCTTTTGATGCTGTTAAAACATAATTCTTTCTGCACAAACCCCCCAGCAGTTTCTCATTTCACTCAGAGGAAAACTCACAGGGACTCACAAGACCCTATTCAATCTTCACACTGATCATTCTGTTCCTTCTTATCCTTTCTGATCTCTGTATCCTACTCTACTTTTGTATTCCTCAAGTGCCCTAGACATGTCCTTGTCTCAGGGTCTCTGCCAGTAACATTCTTCTCACAGATATTTACAAATTTTCCTCTCTCTTTTTTTTTTTTTTTAGTTTTTGCTCAGATGTCACCTTCTCAGTGATAGCATCCCTGACAAACTAATTTAACATAATCTTTTTCCCAACACACCAAACCTGCCTTTGTTGCTTCATCTCTCTCCTTAGCCATTCCCTAACATTTCATATATGTCTCATATATAATTATACTTTATTTTTTGCTTGTTCTCTTTTCTTATCTTCTCCCATCCACTCCCTTCTCCTTTGTATACCACTAGAATGCAACTCCATAATGATGTGCATTTTGTCTACTGTGTTGACTGCTGTATCTCCAGTTCTTAGATGAGTACATATTCATTGAGCTAAATCCACCTCCCTGCTCTCACACACGTACATTATGAGAAGGTGGTATAACCTGCTTTTCAAAGATTAAGAAAGGTAACCTAGAATATAAATAATTGGCCTCAGATCACAAGGGGAAAATTGAGATTGAAGCCAGGGAAGTCTAACGTAGAAATTGTAATTATATGTTTGCTGACATACCTGTTCTAGAATGTTCACAGCAATAATATTTGTAGTAACTCCAAGGTGGACGTTCAAATGCCCATCAATAGTAGAGTGGAAATTTTTACACAATAGAATACTATAACAGTAGTGAGCTTATTTTGAGGAAAAGAAGCCAGAAACAGAGCACATATTGCATGATTCAAATTATATATGTATTTACATGTATAAACAAACAAAGGAAAGAAAAGACAAAGCCGATTTCTGTAATTAGAGGTCAGGATGGCAGTTGGTGATGGTAGAGAACAGAAGGGAACAAGAGATGAGTTTCTGGGGTGCTCCTCATATCCTCTTTTTTTTGTGTGGGTGTGAGTACATGTGTGTTTAGTTTGTAAAAATTCATTGATTTGTGCTCTTATGATATATATGCACAGTATTGTGTATATTTGTGATAGGAAGAATTCTAAGATGTCTCTGAAGATTCTAGACCCTTGTTGTACATGCCATGTAGAATTCTCTCCCTCTGAGTATAAATGGAACCTGTGAATATGATAAGATAATCATTCAGTTGTTTGGGTTAAGATAGGTAAAGATACCTGACAAAGGTGATGGGATAGTTAATCCTATGATTGTGTTTTCTTATATAAGACTCTGTTATATCTGATTGGAGAAAGATTCTTCAGCTGACTTTGAAGAAGTAGCTGCCACACTGTTGAGAGGGCCATGTGCACAGGATCTGAGAGCTGAGAGTGAGCCTTAGCCACTTAGTCAGCAAGAAAATGGGGACCTCAGTCCTATAGCTATAAGTAACTTAATTTTGCCAACAACAAGTAAGTGATAATAGTAGGAGCTCAGGCCTATAGGAGTCAGGTACTAATGCTGGGAAAACAAACATCACTGATCCTTTCTCTCGCACATTGGAATTTTTTGCATAAGATCTTTGTATTAGGATAAAATGAGTCACTTGAATATAAGAATGCAAATGAAGCTGATTCGTGGAGGAAAAAGTAGGGATTTTCCCAATAAGTAAAATTGGGATTTGATGTTAAGACTTACCAAGAAATCTGACTTTATTTTGTATTCCAAATTATTGCATGGAAACACATATAAATTATCGAATTATATTCATTAATATAATACCTCCATGACCCAATAAAATAGTCTAAGAATTCTATCTAGTTGATGAGAGTCAGATTTAAATTTTGAATTAAGAAATGGTGTGGTCCATTACAAGCCTCATGAATCCAGTGACAAATCAATGAGAGCTCATTGCTCATTAATGTGAGCAAGCTAGGCTGTATTCTGTTGTTCAGAATCACAACAATTTAGACTGTGACTTGTAAGACCCTGAACAGAGTATATGGCTAGTTAAAGAGAGAGATGTTCACGTTCTTTCCTGACCTCTCAAACCAAAGTTTTGGGTCTTTATACTTCGTGTTGCGCTATGTTAATTCGCTGCCTGTATAACATTATCTGAGATTTTTGTGCATCTTTTCCTTCCCTTTCCTTTTCTGTTTCTTTTTTTCTTACTTGCTTTTTCTTTTTTCTCTTTTCTCACTGTTTCTCAACACCCCCAGTAGAATGGGGGTGCTGCAAGGGAAGCTCCAAATGCATGGAGTCCTTTACTGTGTCATCCTCTGCCTTACAGATAAGATCTGACACTTTGCTATGTGTGGGATGGACAAAGAAAGGGGTGAATAAATGAATGAACATATGACATATCTCCTCTGCTAACAAGACTTGGGCCTGTTTAGGGGGATAGCAGCTCCACCCAGTGCTGCCCATCTGTTCAGATTCCAGGTGACTGACAAGTCTCCCTGATTGCCTTACCTCAGCCCCCCTGGTGACAGTGATGGAGTTGACAAGATGTCAGCAGAACCTTATTGATTATGCATGATCTCATTAGTAAAACCTCGGCCCAGTGTGACCTAATCCTTGCTGGGAAAGACTGTGATATATGAGGACCAGCACTTTGTCACTTGAGGTTAGGCAAATGGAAAGATCACTTAGTACCCGTGGTACCCAAAGACACATTCCCTCATGCTTTGGGAAAGCAGCTAGGAGAGCAAAGTTCATGGAACTATGTGGGTCAGACAAGTCACTGAGAGCCCATCCTGGCTGTGAAGTTAGTTAGTTAGTTTTGTTTTGTTTGCTAACAGTGCATCTGCTCTGATAGTCCTGGGACACTTGTGCCAGTAAATAGCTAAGTTAGAAATGTGGCAGAGAGAGGCATGCTTGGACCAAACCTGCTGAGTTTCTTGGTCTGAGACTTGTATTCCCTTCAATAGAAGAGGCATGTTCTAACCTGCCCTTTTCCTGCTCTTGTTCTCTGCCCCTCAGAAAAGCAGTCTTTCCACCATGGGCTGGCGAGAGAAATCATTTAACACATGAGAGCTCTGAGGACTATGCAACAGTAGCAGCGTAGGTCTCCCTGAGTGACCAGATCAGGACCACTGCTAGTTACGGTGCCACTATTGAATTACAAAAAGAGAATCCCTCTTCTTCCATATAGAAGTTCTGTAAAAACTTTCTCTAAACTGAAGCAACGTATTGTCTGCCCCATTTGCGCTCTCTTGGGGACCACCTTTGTGCATGGCACAAACTGCAACCTTGGTCTTCTGAGTTCTGAGTTCTGAACATAGTGTGCCTGGCCCAGTCTTATCCTGGAGAACTTAGAGTTACATACAGGCCATCCGGGTGAATGGCTGGACATGCTGAACCACTGTGGACAGTGACTTTGGAAACATAGTATCTTGAAACTGGAATGTTTCATCTGGAAGCAGACACTTGGTGCCATCCCTGCTGTGTGAGGAAAAAAGAGAAAGCAATTGCCTCATTTAAGTTACTAAAAGAGGAATAAGGTAGCCTGAACAAATTCACCTCCAAAGTGCTTGGCTAGACGAAAAAAAAAAAAAAAAAGAAAAAAGAAGAAGTGTATCCAGGAATAGGTGGCTTTCCCACTCTAACCACAACAATTTGATGTTATTAGAGAAAATATTCCCCCCTTGATTCAGTCATCTTCTTTGTTAGTACTCTTCCCTGACTAAGTCAGGGAAGAATCATCACTAAATGCTTGGGTCAGATTATCTGTATGTCAAGTGGAGGGGGTGGGCGGGCATTGGGGCCATTGCTGCTGAGTTAGTGTTCTTGGCCTTTCTGTGTATACCTCAGCAACACCCAGCCTTTAATAAGCATTGTGTTTGATGCCCTTTTTAAAATGATTGAATTATGGCTTTTTATGGCTCTATAAAAGCCTTTATTAATTTGGGGAAGCTGCTGTATCTTCCAGTCCTGTCCATTCCCTGCCGTGAGGGTAAATTATTCATGTGGCTTCCAATTGGCTATGTTGGTTGTATTCTGAAAGAAACAACAAGCAGGACTCTTTGTTTTCATGAAGGTGGGGGGGAATTATAGGGGGAGGCAAGAAGAGTATGGGTATCCTGAGGGACCTCACTCAAAGGGCCTCCTGGGATGAAACGAGGGAGGAGACCTCATAGTAATCAAGGGGATTTTTGGATCAACTTTTCAGTGCAGGGAAAGGGACAGTGGATTTCAACAGTGTGCCCTCTGGAGATGTGTCCACATGTGTATACTCACATATATGTATGTGTGCCAGATTCTCCACTGTGGTTTTCTATTGATGCTTCTAAATTTGAGAATAAAATATTGTTTTTATAGAGCTCTTTGTAACTTATAGTATACTTTCAAACATGCCATCTCATTTCATGTTGAATCCCCTCATAATTGTATGTACAGCTGAAATAACTACTTTACCAGGTTTACGTCATGGATCATAGGGTGTGTCAGGAAAGTGGTATTGCCAAATGCTGTGTAGCTTCTAAGTGGCCACTCTGAAAAGCAAGTAGATCTTTTGGTTCCAAGGCTAGTGCTGTTTCCATGATAGCTTTGCTTTGCTGCCAGTTGAGGAGTTTGTGAAAGGAATGCTGTTCTGAGACCCTTCCCAATGCTATCCCCCACAGATTCTCCCCAAACTCATAAACATGTGCACACACACACACACACACACATGCACAAATGCACTTAGAAGTTAGATTTATCCACTCCATCTCCTTCCACTTCCCCGACAATCCCAAACTCCCAAAAGGTTGTCCCTCCACCATACATGTTATTCTCAGACCCCATAGCCTGCTAATCACGTCCTTTCCATCTATACTGCTATCCCACTTAGGCTGTTCTAGTGATTCCTTCAAGGACCTGCTTGAATGTTATCTCTTCCATGCTTCTAGGTAACCTCATCCCATGTTGTGACCCTTCCTGAATCAGAGGAGGTAGAGTCAAGCAGTGTCAGAAAAACCATGTGCTGGAGTTGACTGAGTCACTTCCCCACCATGAGGATATTATCCCAGAATGGGAATATCAGCATTGTCCAGCCCACTTCCCAAGGATGTTCTTAGGGACAATGAGACTATACTGAGAAAGGACTATAGGAACTTCAAACCATTATGCACATTTTATACAATTATGACCCTTTGCTATGAGAAATAGAAAATAAATAACAGAGAGGCAAGAAATCAAATTTTGTCAGCAAAGACCCTAATAGTTTGGCTGCCTTTGGAAGAATAAAGAGCTGTGCAGGGTTCTAGGCAAGGAGAAGGCTGTGAGTAAAGGAGCAGAGGTGGGAATTATCATGGCTTTTCGCTGAGAGACTGCACTTAATGGGAAGACACAGTGATCAGTTTCAAGAATGTTGGGAAGCTGTAGCTGACTCTCAAGAGAAGCTTCTGAGCACAGGGTTTGAGTAAGAAGCAATGGAACAAGGGTCTAGATAAACTGGAAGAGCCCTTGATCTGCGGACTAGGAGAAATTTTATGGGACTAACATGAAACAGGTAAAACTGGCTTGGTGCTGAGTTGAGCATTGTGCTGATTTAGGGCTCCTCAGATATTCTACCAACCTAGGAAGAGGACTGGTTTTAGATGGCAGCAAAGCTGTATAGATGGGATAATTTTTTAATGTGTAGGCTACGGAATGCCCATGGGGCTAAGCCAGGCCCTCTGTCAGCATAGTTTCATAAAGATCACAATATGAAGAGAGCCATTTTACCTGAGTGTGTTCTTCCTAACCCTCTATGTACACACATATGCACAGGCATAGACACTCGACAGAGAAACTCCACAGAGTGAAAGGAAACCTGGAGATGCGAGAGGTTTGGAGAACACAGGGTCAGTTTAAAAATGACATTTTCAGGGGCACCTGGGTGGCTCAGTGGGTTAAAGCCTCTGCCTTCCACTCAGGTCATGGTCCCACGGTTCTGGGATTGAGCCCCACGTCGGGCTCTCTGCTCGGTGGGGAGCCTGCTTCCCCTTCTCTCTCTGCCTGCCTCTCTGCCTACTTGTGATCTCTGTCTGTCAAATAAATAAACAAAATTAAAAAAAAAAAAAAACCACGACATTTTGAATGCTTACTAGGTGCTAGTTCTAAAAATTTTCAGCCTTATCTCCAGCTACTCTATAGGACAACTACTTTAGAGGGACTGTAGTTTCTTCAACACTGCCAAGCCCTGTATTTTTTCCTTCTGTTTCCATTTGTCTTCTCTCTCTTTCCCAGCTTAGTTCATGGTTATACTTGCTGTTATTTCCTATGTATAACATTTCAATTGGGCTACCCGCTTTTTAACCCCTACCCTTTATGTGACCTGAATACTACTCAAAAGCTACTGCTTTCCTTAGTAATGCTGAGAAGTTGGTCACTCTGTCTCTGCAATCTGCCACTTGTGTGTGACCCATAGCCCTTTCCCAGCATCTAGCTTCATCCTGTGGCAGCAGCCCTGGTTTCACCTGCAGAGATGAAAGGTATGGAACAAACCTCTTCACATTAGAGTATTTGGTACAAAGAACTGTTGTTCAGGGATAATTAACATATTAACAAAACCTAATTTTTTTCTTCCAGTATTCACTGAAGTCTAAATTATGCCAGGCAATAGGGACATAGAAGCATTGCAGAAGCTCGCATTTTCATGGTGTTTAGATTCTAGTGTGAGAAGACAGACAGTAAAATGACAAATACATCAAATCCCAAATGATGGTATTTCTGACATCAGGGCAGAAATCAAGCATTTCTAGCTTGAGTAGAAGTCCTTTTTGTTTGGCTACGGTATTCTTCACAAGGACATAGTTGAGTGAGAAAGTGAATATTGGGCCAGAGACTTCTCTAAGGTTGAGGCCATAAGCTACACTGTCATCTTCTTGATCCTTACTAAGTTCTGCAGGTTACTCATTTATAGATGTGTTTTATGTCAGATTGAGCCGTGAGAGAAGGCTAAGCTTCAGCATAAAATGTGTATGTAGAATCACAGTAACAGTGTTTTTTGAGATCGTGAATTCCAGAATGTCTGTATATAGAACTGGTCAGGTATAGGGTAAAGTTGTCTAGTCAGTGACCGCTTAGAGACTTCCCTATATATCCTTCCCATGTTTCTGAAATTTGGAAAATAACAGGGTGTTTGGCAAGTCACATATTTTGAGTCTGCTTACCAAAATCTTTTTCTAGGTCCTTTTGTGAAGCAGTCATGCAGGGGAACATGGAACTGTAAAGGTCAAGTTGAGACTTAAAGGACAAGGAGGCCATGCTGGCTCTACATGAACACTGAACATCTGCCAACTAAAACCAAAAGAAAATACTTCTTTCTAAAATGATCTAAGTCCTTGGGGGGAAAGAGGATTCATTTAAAGTCATTTTATTCAAAATACTCAATTTTAAAATTAATGGACACTGTGAGATAACACTCTTCAGTCACTCTCTTCGTCCTCCAGAAAGTCTCAGTATAGACACAGCAAAGCCTGTGAGAGCTGTTCTGCAAGTGGAAAAGTCCAGAGCTGGACAAGGTCTGCTGGCAACACCTTTCAGAGGAGACACCAGAAGGAAAGGCACATTGAGAGAGAGCAAAGGACACAACCCCTTTTTCTTTACGCATGGCAAATCAATTCAGTGTCTTTCATTACCACCTGAAAACCGAATGCACATGCGAACAATAAACTTTAATCTGGTTGACAACAGTTTTTTAAAAAAACGCACTGAAAGCAAGTTTCAGCAGCCTGACATACTTTATGACACTTATTAAAAAGACACACTTGTAAGTCAATTAACCTGGCCAATAGTACCTTTTAACTTGTTTTCTAAGAGGAAAGGCAGCAGCAAAAGGGCAAAGTTTCCATCTAGAAGGTTCCAAGTTGATTTCTTTTCCCCTAAAGTAAAGGTGGCTGCCTGAGTTCCAACTAATATATGTAAGTCTGCAGTTCATCCACCTCCAACACCTGAAAAGTTCAAAGGCAATGCTTATGGGTGCCTGTCTTGGTTTTCACATTTTATTCAAAGAAAAATTGAGGCTTTACCTGTGAAGAAATGAGTGTATGGTAAAATACAGGAGTTAAAATAGAAGCATGACTCACATTATTTAGTCATGAAACATTTACCCAGTTTGTACTAGAAATGTTTATATTGGAGGGACGGGAAATCTATGTACTTTTTAAAATTGCTTCTAAAAACATGACCCACCTCTTCCAGCCCCTCGTAGGCAAGTAGTTAAGATCTTTTCTGATTTCTTGTACTTTTTTTGTTTTGTTTCTCATTTCCTTGAACTTTATGACATAAAATATTACAAAAGTACTGTCTAGTCCTTACTTTCTGAAAATGATTATAAGTCCAAATAAAAGATCAATTTGTTATAATTATTTAAATTACATAGCTCTGGTGCCACAAAAATAGTAGCTTCCCAAAAAAAGCTTCTAAGAGTATTTTAGTGGCATACAGTTCTTTGACACAAATTCAAATACACTTTGGCCTTCGGGGAGCACTATCTATCTGTATCTATCTATGTATCCTCTAAATTTTTGCGTGTGCAAAAATGAGAACGGGTTTTAGTACTTTCTTTGCTAGTAGCTTCATGTTCTTGACTTTGGATCTAGTCTTGTCCTTCTCACTAAACCTTAAGGGATTGGGATTGGAAGGGCTCTGGCAGAGGAAATGGTTTATTCCCACACAGATTAAAACAAGAGGAGTATTGGCCTACTTATTTAATAGTTGAGGACTTAAAAAAGATAAGAATGAGTTTAAACAATTTAGCATTTGAAGAGGAATTGGGTCCCACCTCATGGCCCTGTGATCAGAAACAGATGCCAAAATGGACACCAGTTGACCGTAAGGTCATTGAGTCTATAAGCCTGGGCCCCTTGCTACATTTACATTTATCTGAATTGAGGATATAAAACACTTCAGCTGCACTCACATTTTTTTTTCACATAACCTTTGTAAACTGTAATTGAATTCCTACTAACATAAGGTTTTGTGACAAAATCACTTGCCTGGAGGGATGCAGTGTTGTGGACAGTTAACCCTGAGGGGAAGCCTTCATCCAGTAGCCCAATGTTTATATACAGGCCAGCCACGGAACAGGTTTCTCTCCTCTCCCTTCCTCTCAGCAAAATAGAGGAGTTGTTGCTGGGTCAAGCAGTATTTCAGTTACAAGTTATTTTCAGTTTTTAGTGTATAGAAATACATTTTTGTAGACTTCAGGTTATTCTGGAAAGGAAAAAAAAGTGATTTTCAAAATACTGCCTATTGAAATGTATATTTTTAACTAATACTAGGATGACCTCTATTTCTAAGTTGTCTACAGAAGTCCTAAAAAAAAAAGATTGACAAACACAAATAGAAACTTCAGAATGGCAACACTAAAAGCAAAGTTCAACATCAAAGGACAGATTTTGAAAAAAAATGCATGCAACAGTTTTTAGTAGTTTTAAATGATGAATATTTCTAATATGTACAAGCTCACACAAATGAATTATAAAAAGAAAAAACCTCAAGAAATAAAAATTAATATGAAGAGGTATTTCAAAGGAAAAATAAGTACAAATGTGCATTAAGTATATGGCTAAGGTAATTAAAAAAACAAAAATAATAAGATAGCATTTTAAATCTTAGATTGCCAAAAATTAAAAGAATAATAATATTTAATTTCATCAAATAAACACCTTGTGCATTATTGGCAGGGAAGTAAATTGTCAAGCCTTTTTTGAAAGCCATTTATAGTGTCTATAAAATCTTAAATACATGTAAAAATTGGCTGTATAATTGTACTTTCAGATGCCTGTCTTATATAAATGTCTACAGAAATGGGCAAGATTTTTCAACTCCACATTCTCTGAAATAAAGCACTATCAGAGACAACCTATTTGTCCATCAGTATGGGAAGGGAAAGCTGCATGAGAGCACATCCCCAGTGGGTAATGATCTAGAGCTACATAACAGAAGGAAGAGAATTCTATGTGTTATAGTGAAACTAAACTAAACAACTAAACAAGACCGTTTTCTCAACAGTATGCATGATGTGAACTATTTCTTTTGGAAAAAATACAAGTGAATAAACATGTCTGAAAAGCTATGGAAGGTACTCTTATATCTGTCTCTTCAAATATTTAGGGTTGTAAATGGGATTTTCAGCAGGGTGATGAGAGATTAATTTTTCTGTATTGCTTGAATGTTTTCTTGAGCCCATTCTACATTTGTAACTTCAAAAATACTCTTAAACTTTTCTTTTTTCAGGGATATGCAAACTAATGTGAAAAAAATCCAAGTTACTAACTCCACTGTTCTTAAATCCAGATATGTCAATCTAGAACTGCATTTGTAATTCTAGCAATACAAATAAATATCTATTCAATCAACAAACGACAGTGGTCAGGTACCATCCTATAACTCTGTGAGCTTTCTTACCATTTTCCAGCAGACGTTCTGTAGGTCATTCTCTTTTAGATACAAAATACGAATAGGTTAAGGAGTCTGCATGAGAAACTCAGTGAAGTGCTGTGTCCTACACTCTTTAAGGATGGATGAACAAATGTCCGGTGAAAAGAAATTGTAACCCGGGATAAATGTCCCATGAGGTTTTAACAGAAAAACTGACTCAGGAGAGAGTGAAAATTCTGTGATGATGTAATGAAATTTTGCTCAAATATCTGATGTATTTTTACCAAAATATCTGGCGTTTTATTGAATAGTGATAGTGATAAAACATTTGTTTTGCTGACTAACTCAGGCTAAGAAACATGAAAGAACTCTCATAGATAGTAAAAGATAAATGTCTGTGTGCTTTTACAAAAAAAGAGTTTACAAGTACTGCTTCATGATATTACATTAGACACCTTTTCAAGGAGTTGTAAGAAAGTTAAAAAGTTAAGCACCTATTATTGAAGCTGCTGCTTTAAAGACAGAAGCTAAGGAAGTGAAGTTGAAACTATAGAAATACTGGGTAGGATGGCATGATGTTTTGGAATTTTGTTTTTTAAATTTTTTAAAATTTTGTTTTTCAATTTTTTTTTAATTTTGTTTTTTTTAATCTAAAGAATTGATTGTTACCAGAAGAAATGAAAAATGTCCAGAGTTATAGGTAACTTTATACATACCCTACAGAAATCCCTAAATAATGAAATGCCAAGTTCTGGATCAGACAATATACAAACTCTTTCTCCCCCTCAGAATGTTTACTTAAACTCTAGAAGAAAATAAATTGGAGATCTTTACTTTATTATTATTGTTATTTTTTAAGATTTTTTTTATTTATTTGACAGAGAGAGATCACAAGTAGGCAGAGAGGGAGGCAGAGAGAGAGGAGGAAGCAGGCTCCCTGCTGAGCAGAGAGCCAGATGCGGGGCTCGGACCCAGGACCCTGGGATCATGACCCAAGCCGAAAGCAGAGGCTTTAACACACTGAGCCACCAGGCGCCCCGAGATCTTTACTTTAAAATGGAAAGAGTTTTGTTGTCAGTCAGTTCATGCAGCTGCATATATTCAGATCAGAAGGCAAAAATAGTCTATGAGCTGGGGACCCTATTAAAGTAGTTGACTAAATTGAAAAATAAAGTGCTCAATTAGAACTGGATGTCGGGACAGGTTTCAGAAATGCTGCAGCATACAGACTGTTAATAGGACTGAGGCAGGTGTTTTAAAACAGGTTCACTGTTTTAAGGATCCCTGTGTAGCTCACAGCAAGAGGTCATCTTTATTGACATACTTTGTGTTTCTTGCTATAAAGTTTTGGTTTCTCTATTTTTTTAAATTTATTTATTTACCTTTTTTTGCTGTATTGATGAAAGTTGAATTGAGAGCTTTTTACTGATTCTGAGGCTTTTCTCCCTCCATGCCTAGACAGTGTCACCAGTCATTCTCTGATGCAGATGGGTCATGTCTTCCCGCCCCAAAGATGCTGAAACAGCATGTTTTGTGAGATCATGTAATGAGCCAGAGCCAGGTGGTAGGCTTTGAATCACTTTGCAGGGGTAGGGGTGGCTCTCTAGGAAGTCTTTCCAGGAGCAGCAATTTAAAATGCATTAAGAAACGAATTTGTATACATATTTAAATACCTTTGTTTGATTCCCAGCACTAGCAACTTGGCAGATGCTAAATAAGCCTATAGTGACTGGAACCTCTGACCTTTGGGAACAGGAAAATCAGAGACCACACAGTTTCAAAAGCACTTCAGCTAAATTTATTGCTGGAAAAAATAAGTGGTGATGTCATTCAGAACCAAATAGGGCCACTAAAGAAGAATGCTTGGAGCAGGCCTGGAGCAGGTGTAAAGAAAAACGACAGTCCTGATTTTTAACTTCTAAGCTTAGAGAGCCTTTCTCCCTTTAGAAACAAGAAATGGTTCACCAGGTGGATTTTCTAAGCCCTAGTTTAAGGGGGAAAGAACCACAAACAAATAGCACCAAACATTTCTGACAAATGGATGGCTCTGGCGCCTGAGGTACACAGGAAGGGAAGGGAAGGATAAAAATGGACACAAAAGTAGAAAGGGACCCAAAATGAATAATGAAGAATGAAAGCAATCTGAAAAGAACACCTGCTAGACTGACAACAGAAGAGGAACAGGAGAGCAAAGTAAGATAAATGCTCATCTTGGAGATATGTAAGATCAAAGGAAGGGAAGAAGAGGCAGGTATGAGCCAGTGATATAAATGAATTACACAGTAGCAGCCTTGTTTCAACACACACTTGAATCAATGCTATGCAAAGATCTATGATAATAGCCCCACCGTTTGTCGATGCTCAAAATAAGCAAGAATAACCAGAAGGAGTGATGGTAAGGCCTAGAAGTTGGGTCCATCTGTCTTTTTCTTTGCCAGCACTGTGGTTATTATTATTACAGTAAAGCTGTCACTATTCAAAGTCCACAAGCATATGTCATTCTGTATAGCTGAGTTTCCTGATAGATGAAGGTTCACCAATTTAAGGACTGAGTCTTTATCTTAAATCTTTAAACTGAATCTTTTGTTTTAATATGTTACAAGCTACTTCATTGTTATTTATAGTCATCACTTTTCTCTGGTCCCTGGCCAAATTAGACCCAATATAGACCCTAATATGTAGGTCTGTTTAAGATACTTAATAAATTGCTATAGATTCTGTGCCTTTCTGTTCTAGCTTCCATTCAGTGCTGACTCAAGACTCATCTGTTCTCATTTTTATTTTTCTTCCTTTTTCATGGGATTTTTTAGATTTATTTATTTGAGAGAGAGAGAAAATGAGCAGGAGGGGCAGAGGGAGAGGGAGAGAGAATCTCAAGCAGACTTCATGCTGAGTGTGGAGCCCAACATGAGGCTCAATCCCAGGACTGTAAGATAATGACCTGAGCTGAAACCAAAAGTCAAGACACTTAACCAACTGAACCATCTAGGCACCTCTTTTATGGGATTTTTTAAAAAGATTTTTATTTATTTAGAGAGAATGAGAGTGCAAGTAAGGGGAGGGGCAGAGGGAGAGGATGAGAAAAAATCTTAATCTGACTCCCCTGAGTGCGGTGTCTGATACAGGGCTGCATCTCAGGGCCCTGAGATTATGACCTGACCTGAAATCAAGAATTAGATGCTCAACCAACTGAGTCACCCAAGCACCCCTCATTTTTATTTTTCAAATCACTCCACTTCTCCTAAGTCTCTCTGTAGTTTTAATTTCAAGGGCTCTTATTGGCCCTTAATTATATGATAAATTATAATTGTTATTTCTTTGCTAAGCCTTCCCTCTCAGTAGATTGTTGCATCTTTTAGGAGAGAGATCACTAATTCATGGAATTTTGCAAAGAAAAAAGGAATTTAGTGGTCATGTAATAGAACCAGATTGTTTCACAAATGAGGAAAATGGGCTTACGGAGGTGTTTAATTTGCTGAATGCCACACAGCTAATTAGAGGCAGATCAGAAATTAGTATACAGATATCCTGAAAACTTCTCTAGTGGTTATTTTCTACTATAAAATATTACTTGATATCCTGAAACTATTTTACTTTAGAAGAATATAAGAATGATTTTAAGGTGTGGAGATATGTTCATTATCCCAGTTTGTAAGATGAAGACTATATAGTATATGACTCCTTAAATTTGTAATGAATGCATCTAGAGCCTATTTTGAGCCCAATCTGTATTGACCCTTAAGATTTTTCTAGAGGTTTGGATAGGGACACAGTTGCTTTAAAAGGAGTAAGATTTTTTTTAAATTATTATTATTATTTTTTAAGTAGGCTCCACATGCAGAATGGAGCCCAGCACAGGGCTAGAACTTGGGACTCTGGGATCAAGACCTAAGCTAAGATGGAGTCAGATGCTTAACCAACTGAGCCACCTAGACGCCCCTAATAGGAGTGAGGATTTATTTCCATTTGGCAATAAATCTGGTATCTTCATAGTAAAAACTCATTTTAGGAAGAAAAAGATGGGGCCTTTAAGAGAGATACAAGGATTACAAGAGGAGAAATGATCTGCAAATTAATTATTTTACATCTGTCACTCAACTGTTCTCTATTCCAGATTCTACTGACCCATTTCTGAATTATAAGGAGGGGGTAAACAGGGAGATTTAACTAAAGTTCTTCTGAGGCAGGTCTGGCATGTGCTAGGCTACATGAGCAGATTCCTAGCTTAGTGTCCACCACAGTGGTTGTGGGGGCACCAGCTTCTCTGCAAGTGTTGACCATTCAGTTTTGGGCATCAGTGTTCCCAGTGCTGATGTCATGGTATTATCATCATCTACAGGAACATCATTTCCGTTGGTAGAGGCACTGGCATCATTTCCATTGGTAGAGGCATCTCCTTGGTGGCAGATACCTTCACTTTACATCGCTCATTTATCCTCCTGAGATCAACTTTCCTTTATAGGCCAGGTATTTGCAAGATGTTGATGATGACTTCTGCCTCATTATTTTACATGAGGTAGATAGACACAAGTAGACAGTTGCAGGTGGTGCAATGTAGGAACTGGTAATGGATGTACCAGGTGCTGTGGAAACACATAGGAGGCACATCTTATACAGGCTTGGGAGTGGGCTGTACCGGTAGAACACCTCTGTGAAATAACTTAGTTGAAGGTGAAACATTAGGATGGCAGGACAATCCATACGGAAGCCTATTCTAGATGAAGGAAAGAAATGTACACTGATGCAAAAGAAAAGAGAATATAGAATCTTTAGGTAACTTAAGGAAGCTATGTTTGGTTAGCAAATGGACTGTGTGGTAGTGGCATGATGAAATATAAGGTTAGAAGGACAGTCGGGCAAAAAATTTGAGCTCTATGCTCAACAACAACAACAAAATAAAGCCAGGACATTACTAAAAGGCTTTAAGAGATAGGAAGGCATAATTGTGTTTGTGTTTTTAAAAATTAGTATAAATGTCATGTGGATAAAATAGATTGGAAAACTACTGAGGACTATTGTAGTCATTGAGAGATGCCCATTTAGGAAGCCTTAGCTGTGGTTCAGAGCATAAAAAATGGTAATGTGAGGCGCAGTTGTAGTGAAGAGGGTTTGGGGAGATTATATGTATATATTTCATGCATCATATATGTATGTAAGATTGTCTGTTCCATTGGATGCAGGTTGTGAAAGGAAGCTAGGAGTCAAGGAAGATGCTGAAGTTTGAAATCGACCTCTTAGATAAGGCTATTGAGAGGATAAGAGGTGAAATGATAGACTAAGAGAATAAACCAGATAAAGAGGAAAGTAATGTCAAGAGAGTGATTGTAGATAAAGAGCTTAAAATAATCAGAAGTCTTATTGTGAAGAGGTGATCAAAAGTAGAAGAGAAGCTGAGAAGACAGAAGGCTGTGACCTTCATGAAGGTAACAGCCATAGTGTGAGGGGCCAAAATGGGGTGATGGGCAAAATGAAAGGTGCTTGCCCAGAAGATGAGTCACTATCAGAAATTCTCAGCACTACCTGGGAGTGGAATTTAAGAGGATTTGAGTTCTTCTGGTTGTGTATTGAGGCAGGGCCAGAGAAAATTGATACATATTATTATTATTATTTTAGATTTTATTCATTTATTTGACAGAGATCACAAGTAGGCAGAGAGGCAGGCAGGGGGGTGGGGTGGGAAGCAGGCTTCCCCCTGAGCAGAGAGCCTGATGTTGGGCTCGATCCCAGGACCCTGAGATCATGACCTGATCCGAAGGCAGAGGCTTAACCCACTGAGCCACCCAGGTGCCCTGATGTGTATTATTGTAGCCTTATCTTAACCCTCTTCTAGACTGGCCCATAGAACAGTTATCCATAAGTAAATTTTCTGGCACAAGTGATCAATAACTGTTATCTTCTTTCCTCCCTTCCCACTCCTTACCTCACAAAGTTCAAGGCTAAAATTTCAATATGCAGTTAATAGATTGTTTTGATTTATGATTTATTGATTGATTTAGAAACAGAAATGAATCAGTACTTCCATGGCTTGAAAAAATGATGAATTTTCTCAATCTGGTATTTGGGTTGGTTATTTTGTGTCGAAGTTTTTGTATGTGGGTCAAAAAAGTTTTGGTAATTAATTTTAGTCTTTTCTGGGGGTCTCACTTTTTTGGGGTAGGTTAAAAACAGTCTTGGGAAGACAGGGAGAGCTGAATAGATCTTGATTTTTCATTTAGAGATTTTCATGTCAAAGGTATCTTGTCAAATGACAAGGCCATTGAGACAGAAGCCAACTCAAATGTTCTTCCTGCTCCATCTTAAGTAACATGGAGAATTAAAAAAACGATTCAAAACAAATAAAACAAGGAGACAACACTAAGCCCTTTTTAAGATTCTAGGAAGCAAAAAAAAAAAAAATGCTGATACATGTGCATACACCATATACATGTGTATATACATATCCTTCCTGAAATGCATACAAAAAAACTTTGTATAGCACTCCAATCTCAAATGTTCTTTGGAAATTCAGCAAAAAGAGGATCCATTTTCATCTCCAGTCTTTTTTTTTTTTTTTTTAAAGATTTTATTTATTTATTTGACAGACAGAGACCACAAGTAGGCAGAGAGGCAGGCAGAGAGAGAGGAGGAAGCAGGCTCCCCACCGAGCAGAGAGCCCGATGCTGGGCTCGATCCCAGGACCCTGAGATCATGACCTGAGCCGAAGGCAGAGGCTTAACCCACTGAGCCACCCAGGCGCCCCCATCTCCAGTCTTTTTATCAGATTCACTAGAGGTGGGAGTTGAACACAGACATAGACTCTGAGGTGTTGTTCAAAACTTTTTAAAATTTTGTTTTGTTTCCTGTGTCTGGTTTTTTCCCTCTGGGGTCCTCCAGCAAACCCTGCATTGCCACTTTAGGACATTTTTTCCATGTAGAAAAGTTACTGAGGAATAGATGATGGCCTATTAAATTTCTTCATTCCATAAAGAATGGGAATGTCTCCAAAGGCCAGAGGAGGATGATGATAGTGAATATTTTTGATCACTTAATCTGTCAGCCACAGTTCTAGGTGCTTCACATAAATCTTCTCATTTAATCCTCACAACAACATAAATAATTGGTATTATTATTTTATCCATTTTATATATGAAAATCTGAGGCATTGAGCATATAAATCCCTTACCCAAAGTCTTATAACTACAGTGGGTTAGAGCCAGAGTTAGGGCTCAGGTTGTCAGTCCTCTAGAGCCAAAGAGTACTCTCTAATTCACTCTCCTATTAGAACATCTCTAGTTTAAGAAGCCACTAACCTACTTTAGATGTGTCTTTAAGTATGATTTTTTAGAGTGCCACTTATTTCTGGGTGGACTAATGATAGAGATATTCATTGGAAGATTCAGTTGTCAAATTCAAACTCAGTCACTCTAATGGATACCAAGATAGAAGAGTGATTGACTCTAACATCACAGAATTCATAATCTAGCTGTGGAGGCTGCAGAGCTCAGTAGTTAAGAACACAGACTTGATGTAGTACACATACTCTTGAACTCATGGATATATTACCATGAAGCTAAGTTGAGCCCATTCCTTTTTCTTATTAAGTCCATTTTTTAAAAGATTTATTTGTTTTAAGGAGGAGGAGGGAGAGAGAGAATCTCAACCAGACTTTATGCTGAGCACAGAGCTCAATCCCATGAGCCTGAGATCATGCGCTGAAACCAAGAGTTGGACACTTAACCAACTGAGCCACCCAGTCTTATTAAGTAGGTTTTAGAAAAACTAACCCCAAAATGTTGATACAAGATTAGATGAGATCACGTATATAGAACCTTTTGTATACCATCTGGCTTTTATAAACTGTAGCTATTATTAGCTATTATTATTGCTGCTGTTGTATTATTTACACTTCTGAAAATATTAATGGTAGCACAAGGCATTCTATAATAAACAGCAAGCTAGTGGCTTGTACAGTACATGTTCTAGGGATCTGAGCTCTAATCCTCTTTCTTCCGTAAAGTTTTACCCCAGGGAGTACATGGTGCAATTTTAAGAAGCACTTGCAAAGGGTGAGTGGACTGAACACTCTACATTTGAAATGGTTTTTCAAACCTCTGAACTTCCATCTATTTAGTGCCCATACTATCTTGTTCTCTAGGCCTTAGAGTCATTGTGCTTTGTAGCTTATCTTCTGTAGGTAATCTTTTAATACTATTTAACTGTTCACCTATTTAGGCTCAGTCTCCCAAGTGATTTATTCATTCCCAATGGAAAGGACTATAAATTTATATTTGTATATTTTACAGTGTTTAGTACATGGCACTGCATGTTGTAGACACTAAAAATATATTTGTTACTTTTTTTCTATTAATTTGCCTTGATTTTATTTTATAATAGGTCTAGGAGGATTTTCATAGGCAGATAATGCCTTCATTCTTTTATGAATGTAGTTACACAATTCTATCATGTTTTTCCCACTGGAGATTTAGAGGGAGTGAATTATTCTAGAATGGAATGAGCTGGCCTTTAAAAGAGAAATGCACTATTTAACATAGGTGATCACTTACTACTCAAAGAAAAAGAAAAAAACTTAGAAAAACATATTTAAAAATCTTTACTTCTTCTGTAAAATAGTCTAAGATACTATTAAAATTTTTTTGAAGCCCCCGCCCTTTTTTTTTTTGAGATTTGCTTATTTGAGAGAGAGAGCATACATGCAGGGGGAGGGACGGAGGAGGAGAATCTTCAAATAGACTCCCTGCTGAGCAGGGAGCACTAGATCTCAGGACCTATGAGATCATGGCCTGAGCTGAAACCAACAGTCAGATGCTTAACCGACTGAGCCATCCAGCTGCCCCTAATTTTGAAACCTTTTAAAAGCTTCTTATATAAAGTCATTGGTAGGAGTAAGTATCTTACACTTTGTCTACCATTTCACGTTTGAAATTGGCTGTTCTGGGAGAAAAAGCACATCAATATGTTTATATATTGAATGGAAAAATCTTGAGGTTCTGTCTATGTAAGGAAGAAATAATGAAAAAGAAATTAGCCAGCAAGATAACAGTGCATACTGCTCATCTCTCTCAGTTAAGCCAAATAAACTTAATTTTGAAAGTTTTTATTACTAGCATTGTTTTGGAGATAGCAATCATTTAACAAATATTTTTCATGATTAATATCTATAATAACCCTATCAAAGACAGTGAAATAGAGAATGGCAGAGAGTGGATACAGGAGAAATGGAACCTGAGCTGACTTCAGAGTTTACAGGCAAACTGGGAAGGTGACTTTGGGGACAGAGCCATGTATGCTTATGATTGATGAGGAAATAGTGCTAGATTATGCAGGCAGTGGTTTGTTGGAATATCTACTTAGAATAGCTAAGACATAAACTGAACTTCACTTAAATAATTTGTCAACGTGTTTGACTAATTCCTCTACTTGATTTGTCAAAAGAGACTGAAATCAAACAGACCAGATCAAAAAGATTTCTCTATTTCCTATATGGTCCATGGGCAGAGCTTTTACCATTTATTTGCCATTAAAACAGCCTACAACAAATTGAATAGAAAGGAAATTTTAATTCTTTACCCAATTTATCCAAACTATATAGACACTTAGCTTTTCAGAGTAATAGTTTCTTGGTCTATTTCATTAATTCCAAAGGGTGCGGAACTGTTTCAGGATGAACCTGGGGAGAAATGTGCTGCTTATGGAGATTTTCGGTTTTCCTGTAAACAGAATACACAAGAGGGTCCGAACCTAATGGTGACTGGTGATATTACAGACATCCAAATGTCCATGCAACTGAGGGTACTTTGTGGCAAGTGATCTAGTGTCTTTACTACACACAGTCATACTAAGAAGGGTTTAGATATTTTCTGCTCCCTTAGTTAAGGAAAGTTTTCCAAGAGTTAGTGCTTTGAAAGGGAGCAGCATATTCCGTTGTAGAACATGCATCCATGCATGCAAATATATAAAAATAATTTATTAAAAATTACTTTTTGGAGGGCCCAGGTGGTTTAATCTGTTAAGCATGTAACTTTGGTTCAGGTAGTAATCCCCAGGGGTCCTTGGATGAAACTGCCTGTTGGGCTCTGTGCTCAGTAGGAAGTCTTTCTTCTTCTCCTGTGTCCCTCTATCCAGCTTGTGCTCTCTGCATTGCTCTTTCTTGCTGTCTCTGTCTCTCAAATAAATTTTAAAAGATCTTAAAAAATAAAATAAAATTACTCTTTTTTTTTTTTTTTTTTTTTGAGAGAGAGAGTATACTCTGGGCACCAGGCTGGGGAGGGCAGAGGGAGTGGAAGAGAGAGAATCTTAAGCAGGCTCCTTGCCCAGTGCAGAGCCTGAGGTGGGGCTCCATCTTACAACCCTGAGATCATGACCTGAGGTGAAACCAAAAGTCAGATGCTTACCTGACTGAGCCACCTAGGTGCACCCCCCCCCATGTAAGTTTTAATGAGCACTTACCTTATGCTAACTTCAAGATACTAACTCTGGCTCTGGGAATAAATTCTCCGTGCTTGTTTCAGACACAGTAGCATCTTGCTACTTTGCTAGTTAGTATTAGAATTGAAATTTTGGCCAAACTGACCCATACTTTTTCTGTGTTTCTCTTTGTGTTTCTCAGGTTGCTTACAATTAAAGTGAGTAGATTAAAAGGCAATCAAAATACAAATAACAGGGGTGCCTGGGTGGCTTATTGGGTTAAGCCTCTGCCTTCGGCTCAGGTCATGATCTCAGGGTCCTGGGATCGAGCCCAGCATCGGGCTCTGCTCAGCAAGGAGCCTGCTTCCCCCTCTCTGCCTGCTGCTCTGCCTACTTGTGATCTCTCTCTCTCTCTCTGTCAAATAAATAAATAAAATATTTAAAAACAATACAAATAACAATCATGTCACAGCTTATAGTCTTGTTTAAAAGCTAGAGAAGAGTATATAATTTGATGCAGAGGTGCTTAACTAAGTGAGATGAAGGCTTAGATTTTGAAACCCAGATCCTATAATAGGCTAGAATACCAGAAAATGTAATTATTTTTCTCTCTCTTCTCACTTTTTTGGACATGATTAGCAATTGTAGAATTTATCATACATACCATAAGTGCTTGGCCATTAAGTGGATTACTTGTGGAAAAGACAAATGTGAATATAAATTAGGATGGGAGAAGTCAATGGGAATTTGGAAACTGGAATCAGCATTTTATCCTTTCTCCATTGAGATCACATAAAAGTGAGCAAACACATCCTGCTTTCCCCTTTCTCTGCATCCTGTCTTAGCAACATAAATACTAATTGGTTGCTATGGTGATCTCAAGCTTGTAACTAAAACTGAGGTATCTAGGTAACAGTGTCTGAAGGTGAGAATGATGAATGCTTCAACTCTGAAGTTTTGTAGGGAGATGGTGCTGGAGTATAAAACCTGGCAAATGTAGCCTCAGCTCCAAAAGATTGGTAAATTTGTTAATTTTATCCCCATCATTTCTGACTACATCAATTCATCTACCTACAGAGGCTGGATTGCCTTCATATAAGTTGGTCTCTGAAGTTGACAACTTCCATAAACTTGCAGTCAATGAGAAATACCAGTTATGGGCAGAATTTAGCACTTAATACACTTTTTATTTTATTGCTGAAAAGGGTTCAGCAGCACTAAGATGATTTAAGCCATCAATGAGATGCAGTGGAAACAGCCTAGTAAAATCATAGTCAGTCTTTGCCTCTTCTCTGTGACTCATGGGTTTATTAAGAAATCTCATTCTTTAGGGCCCAAAGGATGAACAACATTCCTCCAAGTCAAGATCTCTCTGCTTTAAGCGGTGGCTGCCACCAATCATTCGCATAAGATGTCATGCAACCTTTCCAGGTTTCTGCTTCCTCATTCATGAAGGGGATGATAACTGGGTCCTCCTACTAGGGCTGTTATGGAGATTAGGGATTGAATTATTCTAAAGCATTTTGCAAATACAAGTGTTATATAAATTCTAAATACCAGCCTATGGCTTATTTATTTCATTAGCTCTTCACATTTGAAAGTTATAAAGGACAGCTCAGTAGTTCTAACAGTTCAAAGGAGAACTTGCTTCTGTAAAAAAAAAAAAATATATATATATATATGTGTATATATTTATGTTGTGTATGTGTGTGTGTAAGTATAGGTATACTTATATATCTACCTATTGGTATATTGGATGTAATGTTTGTTGTTTATTTAGTGAGCATCAGGATGTTGAGTAAGACTTTCTATCATCTTAGAATTGGCAAGTAGTTTCAAGAGGACTGACACAATCATCCTGTGACAAGGTTGGAAATTTGTTTAGATCTTGTTTAGAAGCAAAACAAGGTCAGCTACCCCCTTCACACTGCCTCCCCTCTCCTCCCTCAGCCTATGAGAGGAACACACGGGGATCAGTAAGAGAGTGCAGTCATTTTTCTGTTTTTACCTTAAGTCAAGGGAAATGGGGAGGACATACATCTGCCCCAATGAAACTTAGGTATAATGCTCAAAGGCTCAAAGGGAATTGCTTACAGTGGCACATAGCAGGAAGAGAAGACTTCCCTTTCTTTTATCTTGTTGGACATACATTTGAGCTGGGTTGTCTATGGCTGTTTAAACAAGGAAAAATGATTGGATAGGACAGAATGGAGAAAAGAGCCTCACTGAACACTCTCTATCTCTAATCCTACTGTTTGACTTGGCAAAGGTGTATGCATTTACCTTGGCAGAAGTGGATGAATGAAAGTTACTTATATTTAAGCCCTCTTGCCAGTGAAAGAGCTGACCACTGAACAAGGAGGTTACATCATACTGGATCATTCACAGTAGGGATCTCTACAGTGAGGAGTTTTAGTAGAATATCCCAGAGATATAAGAAGAAAACTCCAAATAAAAAGTTAATCCCATTTTTTTAATCAGAATATACATTACAGAACACAAGAAATAAACATACATATATACTGTGATAACTGGGATATATTAAGCAGTGGGACTTCTTAGGTAAAGTAAGGGGTGATCAAAATATCAGTATGGAGTCAGAGTGAAATATGACCTGGAAACTTAACTGAGTTCAGCAAAGAAACAAATGTCACAAATCAGTAAATCAGATATATATTCCTATTACATTGCAATGGATATTTTGAACATGCTTCTAACCCAATTATGTACACTGGCACTCTCATCTCTTAGTATTTAACCAGTTTGATATATCTTTTTTATATCTCTGAGAAATAAAATGGCCAGTGGTCTGCATGTAAATAAAAAAAAATTTGAAAAGTGGTTAATTAAATGCTTAATATATAAGAGATACCGCAGTCAGACCTTTACAGAGATTATGTTATTTAATGCTCACAAAAATCATATGAGATTAATTCTATTGTTCCCATGTCACAGAGGAAGAAACTGAGGCTCTGAAAATTTAAGTGACTAAGATCACAGTGATAGTAAGTATGAGAGGTTTACTTGTTTTGTTATGTAGTTGAATATATCTTTTTGAATTCCACCGCTTAAGAGCAGGTCATTAAAATGAATTCATCATTTTGCTTTTTCCTAAAATATGTGTCTATGGAACTTGTTCACAATGTATGGCTCATCTCATTTCCTTAATTCTGAGGCAACTGATGCTACGGATTAAAATCAAAATAACATATCAAGGCATATTGAGACCATTATGAATTTGTGCTCATGGAACCTCATCTAGGCCTTCAGTGCTTTTGGAAAGTCCTGGGGTTTTTTTGTTTTATTTTTAATAACTTTAATTCTTGGAAATACAACATTTTTTTTTTACCTGATATATAGCATTTAAAGTTCTTTAAAACTTTCTTCCCCTGCAGAACGTGAGAAGATCTGACAAGTCTGTTTGCCAAAAGAGTAACCATTTTGCCATGTGCTGATTTCTGTTTGTATCAGTGTTAGGGATTTTGAGCAGGGTTATGCAGGAGAGATGGATACAAAGCAGTGGGAAAAAGCTATGTAGCACCATTCTTGGATTGGGGTCATTTTGTATACCATATAATGTGTGGGGGTAATCCTAAATCCATAGCTTTAATCTATTATGTACATAAAGATAGAAGATACTCATTTGGTGTTTAATGATTTAAAACAGTTTATTATTAATTGTGGAGCATAAAACAAAAACATGTAATAGAAAATAAAAATTACCTTTATAAGCCTTATTTCTGTATTTAAGCAACATTAGGAGCTATAGAGAGCAAGGGTGGTTATGGTACTTGGTAGTAAATGGGTAGTGGGACTGATAAAGCCACATGGACAAACTTTGTGATTAATACAAGCATTGTATTTCAAGTGATCATAAGTGAATTTCTTCTCTGTCGTGTGTGTGTGTGTGTGTGTGTGTGTGTGTGTATGTTATGTGTCCAAAGATATTTCAAACTCTGAATATCTGTCCCTAGGGATACCCTTTCCTAGGAACAAGGCTTTATGATAGTACTGCTTTTAGTGTTAATAGAGAGGGGAGGCCACATGAGTAGTGAAGGCAGTCTCTAAAGCATTTGAAAAGGGCCTAGTTCTGCGGAATCGCCAACTAGATAAACTGATGATATCCTAAGCATGCCAATTTGAACTGTAACTTTTCTTATTAGAATATATATATCCCAACTGAATAGAAACTATTTCTTTAGGAAACCAAAATAATATCATACCACACTGAAAAAATTGTCTCAAAAATATTTCCAAAGTGCTTCCCCAAAATACAATCAGTAAATACTGGAAAAATTCATTTGGTCACACCAAGTTTAGACAAACTAAGCAGGCTCCTTTACTGCAGGCCTTCTCAGGGCATTTAAAATGCTAATGTGAATTTCAAGTCTTCTAGACAGGCTATGATGCTTTTCAGTGTGCTTCTTGTTCAGTTATTATTCATTCATTCAGCAACTAATGTGGAGTACCCATTACATGCTAGGTGTCACTCTGTGCTTTGGAGTACAGCAGGAAACAGGACAGACAGACTGCCTTATAAAGCCCACTCTAGTGATAAGAAAGATGCCTGACCTACAGAGAAGGAATTGGACAGCTGCTTATCTTTCTGTATTGTTTCAAGCCAAGGAAAATGTTAACTAGAGAAACATTTGTGAGATGAAGAGTGGGATTATCAGCAGGAAGCCAGGCATCTGCCTACCTTTCTCCTTTCTGATAATTAACCATCATCTCTGCACTTTCTCATCTTCTTTGTATTGATCTTTCATCATATAATGGCCACAAATAGCAAAAGGAAGGCTTAATAACAAACATTAAAATGAATAAATAATTACAGCCACTTATCTTCCTCAACCAACTGATTATTTGTTCAGTGACACTATTACATAAAATTAGGTTTACATAATTTAAAAGGACATTGTCATGCCATTTTTATAGCTTTATTCTACTTGTCCTTGCTTTGGATATCCTTTCAGAGCAACATAAAGATATAATTATTGCTGCATATGTAGGGACAGGGGTAATGATTTTACACAGAGAGAGGAATAATTTAAACCCCAAAATACACATCAATTTAGAACATCAGATGCAATTTTTCACTTTAAATTTCAGTGTTTTAACCCATTTTATAACAAGTGTGATATTACCTCTTTAATAAGTCTGATCTTATCACAAAACACCCCATTTTTGTCTACATTTGATGTTACTTTATAATCTATTTTTAGTCATCGTATGGGTATGTTTGATACCCATTGTCTGTACACTTCATCTTTAATGTTACCTATTTTTTTAGTATTGTGAGATTAAAAATTTTTACCATGTTTTTACAGTACACTTTCAAAAAATAATTCTAATGACTGTCCTTCAAAGGATTGTTTGTGTCCCTATAGTAGAGTCTGAATAGACAGAATGCAGCCATGTAGCTCCTATACTCAGCTTGAACTGGCCATGATTACCTGAGCAGGATCAAGAAGAATACTGCTAATCTGGGGACTACTTTTAGAAATACTTGGTAAGGCAAAGTAGGAATCAAATTGTGAAATAACTGCCTTAAGATCTCACAGTTCACTTTTGCAATATGCATATAATAGACTGTGAAAAAGGTATAAACAACTGACATTCAGCATTAAAAATCAGCACATTTATTGAGTACCTACTGTGTGGCAGGCACTTTCACTAAGTCATATGTATTCTCCCTCTGTGTTCTCTCTGTCTTTACTCTCTCCCTCTTTTGGCTAGGCAGCACTGACTGATTTTTTTCATAGTCTATAATCTCATGTAACTCTAGTGTGAATGAAGGCAATCCATTTTAGCTCTCTTAGCCCCAAATTTACATGACATTTCAGCTGGATCTCATAGCTGAGCTTCCTGATTTTCCCAATTCTAAATTCCTGCTAGAAGAATTTGATTGGAAGAACACATACACACACACACACACACACACACACACACACATATATATACATATATGCATATGTATATACATACGTATGTATACATACATATATATATATATATATTTTTTAATTCTGTTCAGAGGCTCCAAGGATGGTGCTATAGATAAACACCTTTATGTAGGTATATTTACTGACCATTGATGATGGCTGGAGAGCTCTGAGGAGGAATTCTCCCAGAAAAGGATGGGAGAATTAACACGTGTCAGCTAAGGTGCTTAAACTGCAAGTAACAGAAAGACTAGTGGCAAATTAGCTATGCCCTTCAGCACACAGCAAAATGGCTTCATCTATTCCAGTCTTTCAAGCTAGAACCAACAAGGAGAGAGATCGTGGTTTTGTTTTTTGTTTTGTTTTGTTTTGTTTAAAAGATCTTATTTAGCCATTTGACAGACAGAGATCACAAGTAGGCAGAAAGGCAGGCAGAGAGAGAGAGGGAGGAAGCAGGCTCCCCGCTGAGCAGAGAGCCTGATGCAGGGCTCAATCCCAGGACCCTGGGATCATGACCTGAGTTGAAGGCAGAGGCTTTAACCCACTGAGCCACCCAGGAGCCCCTGTTTTGTTTTTTAATGTAACTCTTTTTTAGGAGCAAGGACAGCTTTGCCAATTTTCTCTCAGATGTCACTGGATTTTCTCTCATGTGTCATTGACCAGAGGTGGGTCAGAAGAACATATTTAACTTAACCACTGATATGAAAATATCAGTTAAGATGCCAAATATCAAGTCAGTGTATGCTCTTGGGCTGAGAGAGTTTCCATTACCCTTGTCATTTTCGGAAGGGGGTAGATGTAAACAGCAGTAGGATTCTGTTAGAATACATGGGTTAAAGTAAACCTAGTACATTTTAACCATGTTATTCTATTATTAACTTTTCTCTTTCTAAGACTTAACACCAAAATACTACTTGATGAATTCCTCAGGTGCACTGAGAGCCATGGAAAGCTGGCCCAGTAAGAGCCCAAGCTTCATAATATTTAGATAATGATTCATAGTAAATAGATTTATAACTAGATTCATAGTAAACAGTACTTACTGAAAGTGTGTGTGAATTTGTGTATGGATAAGTGCATGTGCTTATTTAACAACCTAGAGACCTTGTGAAGCTCACTTTATCCCTCTTGAAAGACAAAGTCGCCAAATGGGGAGGGAAAGGTCACAGGATTCAACCAGTACCCTTTCTGGAGAAATAAATAAGTACCCTTATTAGGAGAAAAGAATCTTGTAGAAGGATTTTGAAGCTGTGAAGGGGTATGCAAATACAGGGCATTATCATGCCCCTTTCTCATTAACACTCTAAAATCCCTCATGCTACAAAATATCCACAGGAAAAAAATATTTTCATATAAATAAATAAAAATATGTAAAAGAACGGTTTGAATAAAAACTAGATGGCTTGAGATTTGGTCTTATTTTGAAATGAGGTCAGCCTGGTTGGGTTTTGAATTTCAATGGAGAAATTTTGCATGGCTCTCTGAGTTATACAAAGATATTTTAAATGTTGGGAAGAAGAAAGCCCCTCACAGATAGCAGGAATCACACTGGTAGAGTTGAAGGAAGTAGAGAAACAAATGCAAAATGAGGAGAACAAATACATATTTTCTCTCAGTGTGTTCAAAGAGCAAGGAGAATAAAAGAAACAAAGGGAGATGGTCATAGAAGGCAGCTAATATGGCACCTCCAGAGACAGCAGGGCTCCTGTTGAAATATAAGAGAAAGGAGCAGGCATAAGAAGGGTGCTCAGGTGCTCATGGGGTCTCTGTAGAGCAGTAACAAGGACAATATGCTGAGAATCTGATCTCCCGGGGTTTTGTCCTGGCCTGATTTTCATTGACTCTTTTGACTTTTGGGTTTGTCATGGCATAATTAGTAGGACTCAGGTTTTTTCAGTTGTGAACTGAGGGGTTTGGGTGAGGATAGGATGTCTCTCAGAGCAAGCCTGGTTCAAGACAGAGGTTGGGTCAGGAATTATGTGTGCCTCACTCCCGATGCATACCAGAGTTTACCACTGAGGCTTTAACATACATATAATGTGGTCATACCTGCCGAATTGTCTTACAAAAAAAAAACTAGGAAGTCAAGGTCTTTGAAAAGCAAATAGAACATCACCATACCTTAACATAAATGTAAAGTTTATATGTTCGAACTCAATGACAGCTGGAGAGAAATGTATCCTTTTATAACTACCTTATGGGAAAGTGGGTCTTCAAAAATGCCAGGAAGAATATTTGAAGTTGCTAAAGAATGACCCTTACTGAAAGTTGTGGTTCAGTAGGGTTTAGACTAGAGCTCTGAATTTACAAAGATCTCCTCCATGCAGTTCTTCTCTTTTTATTTTATTTTTTTCTCTTTTTATCTTATTTTATTTTTTAAAATATGGGCTTCATGCTTAGCATGGAGCCCAATGCAGAACTTGAACTCAGGACCCTGAGATCAAGACCTGAGCTGAGATCAAGAATTGGACACTTAGCTAACTGAGCCACACAGGTGCCCCTCTCCATTCAATTCTTAAGTGCTCTTCCAATGAAGAGTAAAATACTAAAGGAAAAGAGGATTAATGTGATCCAGTTCTCTAAAAATTTGTCATCATTGACATTATCCATCACTTTGCTCCATAAAGGCACAGTGAAAATTCCTTTAAAATTCCAGACTAGGTTACAAAGCATTCAGTGTAACTTTAGCTATTACCCTATCTACTATACAGAGTTAAATATTACATAGTCAAAAAACATAACACCAGTATTTTAAAGCTGTGTTTCATTGGTGTTAAGATCATGAGTGATTTCAAAAAAAAAAAAAAATTCTTTCATATTTACCTCAGTTTGGGGATTGTCTCAAAGTCAAATTTGACCTCAGTCATGGCAACAATATAGAAAAGTTTGGCTTCATGTTTTGTCTTTCACCTTTTCTTGAGGCTGATTTGTTATTAGGGTATTATTATTTCAAATATACATTTTGCCATATATTTATTTGTTGCCTTAGTGGCTAACATGAGGGAGAAAAGGAAGACAGAAAGGCATAAGAGCAGTGAGGGAAGTGAAAGATGTATTCAAAAGGGGGAGGGAGAAGGAAGATAAGAAGGCAAGAAGAGATAGGCAGACTCATTTGAAGAGAAACTCCTCTGGGCCTGGTGCTGTAGTGGATTTGGAAATACATCTGTTTGGAAGGAGAGGATCAAGTCATTTTTGGCAAAAAGGAAGGGAGCTTCATGAATGAGAACCACAGGATATGGGGTCAGAAGATGTTTCATGTTCTAAGTTATGAAATTATCAACACAGTTTTTCATGATGTTCATTGCATGGGCATGCTCAGATTTCTACAGAGTAACCATTCCAATCCAGAATTGCAATAGCTTTTAATTTCAGATAGAACAGAGTTTAAGAAACACATAGGTTGGTATGACTAGAATAGTTGTCTCCTGGAAATGTACCTTTCATTTGCTGAAATTGTTATGAATTAGGTCTGGGAGCTGCTTATCAACTAAATTTTGTGGAACACCACATCAGTATTGCTTTATTCATTAAAAAAATATATCAGGGAGAGAAAAGTAAAAAATCAGATTACAGGCTATCGTGTAAGTGATGAGTGCAAAACAGACCGATTTGCAAGATGACAGGCTGTGGAAACTTTTCTAACACTTCTCACTTGTGTAGTTTCCCCAAATCAATTTTACATAAAGATATGCAATCTTGTCAGTTAATATTAATGTGCCCGTTTGTGGGTGAGTTGAAATAATATGACACATCTGGGACTGGCCTCATTGACCCCTATGGTAGTGGTGATTCATTAAGTGGTCACTTCTTGAGACAGCAATATCTGCTTGAATAGCTATTAACATTTTGAGACCTTACCTAGGTATTTATTGCTCTTAAATAGAAATCTACTTCGTGGTTAGCCAAAGACAGTTTGTGTGTTTGTGTGTGAAGAGTATAAATGGGGTGACTTGAGCCTAAATAAGTAAGTTTGGAATTATCCAGCTTGTAAAAGAATGTGGGAGAGTCTGAACTGAGGGTAAGGCAAGTTTCATTTGAATTGTTAATGGCATTCTTGTGTAGAGCTTAAAATCTACTCCACACTCACTCTGTTCAACACATTTTGGGCAACACACACCACATTCCAGGTACTATTTTAGGCATTGGTACAACAATGCTGAGAACAAAAGGAAACAATTTCTATTGTCCTAGAGGCAGACAATAAACAGGTGAGACAGTAAATGCATAGAGTGCCTGGGTGTGGGGATGTATTGGGTAAAGGGGCACAGAGTAAGGCAGAGGTGACTTGGGTACTTTAGAAATGGTGGCCAGGTGCGCCTGGGTGGCTCAGTGGGTTAAAGCCTCTGCCTTCAGCTCAGGTCATGATCTCAGGGTCTTGGGATCGAGCCCCGCATCGGGCTGTCTGTTCAGCAGGGAGCCTGCTTCTTCCCTCTCTCTCTGCCTGCCTCTCTGCCTACTGGTGATCTCTCTCTCTATCAAATAAATAAATAAAATATTAAAAAAAAAAAAAAGAAATGGTGGTCAGAGTGGCATCACTGATAGGGGAAATCTGGGAGAGACCTAAGAAAGTGAGGAAATGACTGATGGTGGAAATGAGTGATTCTTCTTTCTGGGGAAGAAAATTCCTGGAGAAAAAGCAGTAAGGGGAAAGAGTGTGTTAGGCTTTTCTTGAGGAAGAGAAAAGTATGCGTGTTTGTGTGTGTGTGTGTGTGTGTGTGTGTGTGTTGGGACTAGAAGGGAGAAAAGATGTGGAAGGAATCTCCTAGGCCCTGGTAGACTAATGTAAGGACCTTGGCATCGTCCCTTAGGCAGTTTTGGGAGGAGAATGGACCAATTGTGAGTTTTGTTTTTGGAGGGCCACTTTTCTGTTGTGTGAAGAACAGCCCTAGGGGGTCAAAGGAAAGACATACACAGAGCAATTAGAGAAAGCATTAAAATAAAATACTGGTATTGGGGAAGGGTGGAGATAGAGAGCGTGGATGGGTTTTGAGTATGTTTCAAGGGTATGCCAAAGGACTTTCTGATAGATTGGGTGTGAGATATGAGATAAAAAGAAGACAAGATAATTGGATAACTCCCAGATTTTTGTCTTTCTTTTTCCTGCCTCAATTGCTAAATAAAGAATCAATAGATCAAAACTTTCTCCTCTTAGACTGATGTGTTAGAATTGGCATAAAGGTAACTTTTCATGTTTTATTTGAGCATTATTTTCCTTGTGGAATATCTTGATGATCTTTTGAATACGTTTCTACCCAACACAGGAATCCTCATTCTCATACTCCTGATAAATGTTCATCTAAGCTTGTCCTTGACTGCAATACCCAGATTTGAAAATTAAATGAAGGAAGTCTAGATCTTACCCATCTTTTAGCCTGTACCTAAACTCATCTCTTTTCCCCTTTTATTTTCACAAATATGAAGAGTTCCTCACCTTTGTGAAGAATTACTTTAGTAGCATTGAGTGTTTGCCATATGTCAGGTAATGTATCTCATTCACAACTCCTAAAAACCTTGGATAGTAGTCCTTATTGTCACCATATTATATAGGAGAAATCCAAGGTTCACAGAGCCTTCCACCATTTAGGGCTTTTAGATTTTGTTTTCTTTAAATCTTATGTATGTGTGAATTATAATATATTCAGAAAGTCATTCAAAAACATGAATAGTTTTATCATAATATGATAGACTTATCACAACGTAAACATCCATGGGCCTGCCCACACAGATCAAGTCAAGAGACGGAAGAGTAAGTGCACATCAGAGCCCCCGTATCCCTTCCAATGACTGTGCCTTTCTTCTTCCGAGGTACCATTAGCCTGATATCACATAGTCACTTACCATTTTAATCACACAATCTTAGACCAGTAAATGCTACAGTTAAGTTCTGTACATTTATGTTTTAATATTTGCATGGATCATACCTTATAACATGAACTCTTCTGTTTCTGGTGTCTCTGCTTCAGCATTATATTTGTGAGGTTCACCCATGTTGTTGAATGTAGCTGTGGTCCATTTATTTTCTGTGTGCCTTATTCCATTGTGTGACTTTATCACCAGATATTTGTCCATTAATCGTTATAAGATGGTTGGGATATTACCCATTTTCAGTTATTGTGAGAATGCTGTTCCAAACATGTTTTATACATGTATTTTGTTGCAGGCATGTACTGATTTCTGCTGGGATTATATCTAGTAGTGGAATCGCCAAGTTACAGTTAATGTACATTTCCAGTTTTACTAAATGATGCCAGAAAGTTTGACAATGGATTTGTACTAATTTACACTTTTCCAGTAGCACTATAGGAGAATTCTATATACACTAGATGTGTTTTTCATTTTAGATATTATGTAAGAACATGGTAATATCTCATTTTTATTTTAACTCTCATTTTCCTGACATTAATGAGGTTCAGTACTTTTTTTATTTCTGTATTCTCTTTTCTGAAATATCAATTTAAATCCCCAGCAACCTTTCTTTTAGATTGTTAGTATTGTTCTTATTGATTTGTAAGATGTATTTTGGATTTTTTAATATATTATAAAATCAAGATCTTCAGTTATCATCTTCCATGCAGCTGCTTGCCTTTTAATCTTTTAATAATGTCTTTTAATCAAATTTATCAATATTTTCCTTCGGGGTAGACCTTTTTTAATCCTGTTAAGTCAGACATTATTTCTTTATTAAGTGTTTGGTAGAATTAAATTATGAAGCCATCTGAATTTTGAGTTTTCTTAAGGTACTGCTTGTGTCCATTTGGGTGTTTTACTTTTCTGTGATTTTTTTTCTATTTCATCTAATTTTTAAAATATACTGGCACAAATGTATTTGTAATATTTTCACTTATGATCATTTTAATATTTTTGGAATCTGTATTGGTATTCTTTGTTATTTCTAATGTTGATTACTGAATCTTTCCCTCTTTTTTTCCTTGATCAGATTCTCAAGATATTTTGGGGTTAATTTTGTCCTACATACACACACACACAGTCTAACTTTTGACTGTCCTGAGAGGCTGTCAGAAGTTTAGCTCTACTTGTCAACCTCTTTTGGTCCTTCCTCCCAGAACTGGAAAATGCCTTTAATGGAAGAGGGGCTCTAAATGCCAGGATCAGTACTCCCCTTTATTCTTTTGGTAATTCTGCCATTTCTTACTCACATCCCACTGCTTTCAAATACACACAACAAACACACACAGTTGAAGTAATCTAGTTATTCTCATGGGAAGCACAATTATTGAGTGCTAATGTTTAATTCCAAATCTGTTATTCCAAAACTTGTTCATTTTCTACCCTCTACCCTACATACTCAACCAATGCCAAGATCAAATCAATATTTATTTTATTTTATTACTTTATTATTTTTGTTATTATTTTATCTCCCAATGTCTTCTTGTGATTCTGTGGGTGATGTAAGTCTTCTTTGGTAGAACCACTCCCAAACCACCAAGCCCTGTCGCACAGACACAGATGCAGAACTGCGCATATAGTAGATAGTAACTCTTACTGAATAGAAATGGATCAACCTTAAAAAGGAGGAAATATTTTTAAGATTTTTTTTTTCTAATTATGCAAGCCATCCAACTGTTTCACAACCTGGGTCTCCAGCAGTCAGCTGATTTTTGTATTGTGTGAACACTGCATGAAAATCCAGAGTCTGAGGAAATCCTCCACCCTGGACATTTGGAAAATTGCTTCTGTCCTAAATCCACAAGCATCCCCCAAAACCGTCAGTCTGAACAACCCCAAATGAATGGAGAATGCAGGTTGGGGAGAGAGCCCCATTCTCCTCTGTGATGTTCTTAGCAAAAGTTGTGTGAATATTATCAGTAAAGAGCAGTCCTAAATGTCCCCCTTTTAATATACAGCTCTCTCTCTCTCTCTTTTCTTTTTTTCCATATTACATTCTTTCTGACTAGGTTTCTAAGCTACAGCTTTGGCTTCTGATGATTATTCATATCATCATTATTCCAGACTAAAAGCCTTTAAGTAAATAACCAAGACTTGAAACATTGTAGAGGATAATTCTTACATAACACAAACTTCATTATATGGTTCTGCCATCCTCCCCTCCTGCCTCCAATCCCTTTTACTCTCATTTTTTTGTCTACTTAGTAACATTATTTCTGTGTACTTTTACACCATGTTCAATATAAATGGTATAATTAGCAGTGGAAAATATTTTGTTGTCTTCCTACATTTATTTATGTTCAAAGGATCATGTAAAGTTCTGCTACATTAAAATTTAATTCGAAAGAAAACAAGTTTTGTTCATTTCTCAATGTAATGCCCATTTCTGTTCAGCTTGTATGAATGATAAAATATTATCAACCCATGTTTTTCTATTTGGTTTCTAGGCATTTGTGTAAACTAGTTAGGAAAAGCAAGTGTTGCTTTGTTAGGCATGTATTCAAAGGAGTATTGTAGAGACATATTTTATTCTGGGCACCCTGTCACCATGTCGACAGGGCCCAATCCATTATTTAGCAGTTAATTTGTTAATCGATTGACCAATTGGTTCAGGGATTTTTTTAATCTTAGATTACAAAAAAAAAAAAAAAAAAGAAAAGAGAAAAAGAAAAAGAAAAAAAGAAAGAAAAGGAGGAAACAGCAACAAAAAAGCCTCCTCTGTAGGGCAAATTTAAGGAAATTGCATCAGAATCGAAAATGTACTGGTGTTTACAGATCTAGATTAAATCTGACACAGATTGGCAAACAATGAAAAAGGTTCTCTTGCTTGGAGCATAAACATTTTGAATCTCACCAGCCCGATGTTAGATCTCAGAAAATAAGTAAACTGAATTGCCCTTCTGGGGTGGTTGTGGAGGCACTAGGAGGGAGGGAGGTGTACCCCTAGGTTTCTGAAAGTCCAGATTTTTCTCACCAAGGTCAGGAAAAGCACAGGATGGTTTCTACTCTTCTAAGTCCTCTTACAGATCTCAGTCCCCTCTTCTTTCTCCCACTCTGTAGCTAGGAAGTAAAAACGAGTGGAGAAATGCACTATGAATATATATAGGCTGATACCAAGAGTGTCCATAGTATCTTAAGAAGGGGGGAGGATTGTAAAATTCACAGTTAAAATTAATTTATATGGGTGATCAGATGATTCTGTATGCAAAGCAATAAATCAATTGATTGTAATTGCCATTAATGAATATTTTAATAGAGAAATATGAGTTAAACCAATTAATTTTTATGTAGCAAGTTCGTTTTTCTCTCTAGGTTAACTTGCATTTATTTTCAACTGTATTTTTTCAAGTATGTATTAGGGATGTGTGTGTCTAAGAGAGAATAGTATTCTTTTCTTATCTCATTTATTTTTCCATCAATTCTTATTGATGCATTGTTCCTTTTACATGCCATTTCTTCCTTGTCTGCTTTGTTATTTGTTAGCTATTTGTAAAATATATTGTTACCTTTTCTCAGGGTCGTGATTTCATATTATGCCAAAGATAAAATTTGAAACCTAACTGCTTGAAAAAGACCACGCATGTTCTATTAGCCCATGGTGCTGGTCCAGATAGTCACCTCTGCACCGGTTTTTTCTTCACCCATTTCTCTCTATAAAGACAAGGGTAAGGTTGCCTGAGTCCCCCTCCACATTCAGACTCCATCCATAATACTACCTATAGGGAATACTGGCAGAAAGCTCTTCCAGAAATACAAGAGTTCAGTACTTGCCGCCTCTCAAATCATGATTTACCCAAGGGAACCTAAATTACTGAGCTTATGCTAAGTGGAAGCACTCATTTACTCATTGTTCCATTGAGTTCTAAATACCCTCAGGGCCAAGAACAGTCCTTTCACCTGCAGTCACACTACTAATCTCCGATAAGAATGGATAAAGAAGATATGGTCCATATATACTATGGAGTATTATGCCTCCATCAGAAAGGATGAATACCCAATTTTTATATTAACATGAACAGGACTGGAGTAGATTATGCTGAGTGAAATAAATAAGCAGAGAGAGACAATTATATGGTTTCGCTTACTTGTGGAGCATAAGGAATAACAGAGGACATAGGGAGATGGAGAGGAGAAGGGAGTTGGGGGAAATTGGAGGGGGAGACAACTAGGAGAGACTGCAGACTCTGAGAAACAAACTGAGGGTTTTGGAGGGGTGGGAGTGGGGGGTTGGGTGAGCCTGGTGGTGGGTATTAAGGGAGGGCACTTAATGCATGGAGCACTGGGTGTGGTGCATAAACAATGAATTCTGAAACATTGAAAAGAAATAAAAAAAAGAAAATTTAAAAAGAAAATTAAAAAAGAAATTAAAAAAATTAAAAAATTAAAATTAAAAAAATTAAAAAATTAAAAAAAATACTTTAGGAAGCATGATCCCTTATGGGAGTGTAGGGCATCCTGTCCAAGAGAAAAGCAAAAAGCATGCTTAGAGTAATCCTTTAAGGGTGATAGGCAAGGCCTTTGTCACTTCAGCCCAAGAATGTTAGCAGCTTCCTCTCCAGAAACATTATTTGCCTTAGCTCTCAAATGGCATTTTAAAAATTGTATTCCTTTGTTCACTCTGTTCCTAATTTCTAACATGCAACTCTTCCCCAACATCAGTTTGACCCCGCTCACTGCTCTCTCTTGTGGGAAGCCTCTCTGAACTGCTTCTCCTTTGCTATAGGCATTTCTAATATTGCCAAAATTATGCTGTAATTTAATTGTTATTGTCTAAGTCTCTTGTCCCCTGTCTTTATCATTTGTCTCACAATACCGAACTTAGGAGCTCTTTGAAGCTAGGGCTCCAGTATTTTATCTGTCTAGCTCCAGCCTCTCTGAATTCCTCGTATGTAGTAGAGAAAAATGTCTGCAGAGAGAAACGATGAAGTTCAGAATTATTTAAGGAATTCCCTTAAATCAGTAAAGAATACATATATTTGCAAATGCCCTGTGACAAAAGTTGCCCTCTTGCAGCAAGTTCAGGACATCCATTTTAAGTCCTGTTCTTTTCTTGGTACTATTCAAATTTCTTTAGTTAACTTACATTTCAGGACCAAGTTGAAATAGCAAAGAAGCAAACAAACAATACTCTATAGATTCTAGAGTCTAGAAGAGTGATGATGAAAGTTTGGCGTGCATCAGAATCTCTTAGAAGGCTTGTTAAATAAAAAAGCACATGTTGCTGGGCCCAGCCCCAGAGATTCTCATTCTGTAACTAGAGGTTCTGGTCTGAGAATTTGCATTTCAGATGATGCAAGAGATGAGGATCCTGTCTGTCCAGGGACTCCTATTGAGAATTTCTGTTCTAGAATACAGTTAGTTGCAGTTTCCAGTTATAGGCAGACATTAGGGTTATGCCTGTTGTACCTCATTGCTAGGCAGAGTCTGGAGATTTTAATTTACTCTTGACACTCTGATTTGGTGGTTTCCAATCATTGCCACATATTGCTAGGACATAGTGGGGATGAAGTAGGCAAACAGCTAAAGTAGTGAGATAAAGTCTGTGTTTTGTTAACCTTTTGTAAATTAAGCTCACAAAAGATTTGTTGTCCTAGGCTCCCTCCCTCTTCCCTTCCTTAGGACTTCTATCAACCCCAATCCACAAAGTTACAATAGGAGGACTCTTGGTGGCTCTTTTTGTAACAAAGGACATCATTCCCATGCACATACTGGATTGGTCCAGGAGTGAACATCTGCTTAAAGCTAGAGTTGAATAATCTTTCTCTTTTGAGAAGATCTGAAATTGGCTTATGAGACACCTGTGTCCATGTGGCTTTATTTTGAATAGAGAAGATAAAACCAAAGAGCTATTACCAACCTTTTTCTACTAGGTAGACTGGGATACAAACTAGACAGTCTAGGCCAAGAAAGGTGAGAAAGGCAAATTACAGCAGGGCAGATATGAGAGGGGGCCAGAGAGTAGGAATAAAACCTCAGGCCCTAGGCTTAGTACATTCCTGCTACCCAACTCTGTGCCTGCCCTCATGTCCCATGGTGCCTTCTGTGCTTTTTTAAATGAAGTCTACTTTTTGCTTAATCAACCTTAATTTAATTATTTTTCAATGAGCATACTAAAAAATACATCATCCCAGGACATCCTTAACTCATAAATTAGAATATACAAGAATTAATTCTGATGTTTAGAAACCTGTAGGAAAAAAAGTATCTGTTGATTTTTTTTTTAATTGGTTATTTTGTGATAGGAGAACTCTCTGATGTTCATGAATTTTTTTCAGAATTCCATAGGACTTTTTCATGATTCCATTGTTGGAATTTTTATGGCATAATAGTAGGTCACATGGAATATGTCCAAATAAACAAATACTGTCTTATTTCCACATTTCACTCAAAGAAAGAGTATTTTGACATAAAGTCTGAATTGAACTATAGGAACAAAGAAACATGAAAGGATTGGAGACAGTGTAATTCATTTAGAATAGGAACAGGAGAAAGAGGAAAAAAGGTTGAAGGACTTGAAGAAGTTATAAGTGGCGTTTGAGGAAAGTGAGAGTAGAGAGGTGTATGGATACTAGCCTGAGTCTGCAACCCAATGATGGATAGGTGACATAGTCCATCTCTCAAAACTGCATTGGAATGGGTTTTCATAACTAAGAGATAATACAGGCATGTCTTCTGCCCTGGCCCATTCAATCTGATCTTCAAAACTTAGCTCCCTTCTCACTTCCTCTAAGAAAAATTCTGATTTTCCCAGTTCAGTCTTATGGTAATCTCAAATATCTGCACTGTTATTGTGCATTTCTGCCATGAGGCTGGGAACTCTAGCCATCTCATAACATTTCCATTATTGTTTTCTGCTGGCATTTGGTGTTTTGTTTTAGAGTCACTTGTCTGCTAATGAGTCAGCAAATACTTAAAAGTCAATGTCTTAGTATTTTACTACTATCATTGCAAATTTCACAGAAACCCCCAACACAGAAATACAAATACTTGAATTATGGAAGAATTAGAATGATTTAATCTTAGAATTTGGTGTCAAAAGTTAAGGTCATCATCTGTAATACTTTACCTCCAGATTCTTTATTCAGTATTTATGTGCTCTTTATTGTAATCAGTTTGGTTGAATTAAAGGGACATAGTTCCAAAATGGGCCAGGGTAATTTTATTATTGGCTTGTTATTTTAAAAATCTGTTAATTTCAAAATACCCAAACTAGTAATAGTAATTAGTAGTTCTCTGAATTCTGAGCATTCTGAATTTAACTCATATTGGGAGTGTGTGTGTGTGTGTGTGTGTGTGTGTGTATAATTATTAGGACAGAGTCTTAATACACATATACACACACATGCACACACACATACAAGGAGGGACAAATTTAGATCATTATTTTCATGTTAAATATATATAGATATGTGTATATATATGAGTATATACATACACACACATACACATATATGTAAAGAGATATGCATTACTTAAGGGGAATTTAAGTCAGGTATGCACACAATATCTTACAGAGACATACACACATTCTCTCATTATGTTGAAATTCTTGGATCATGTAATTTCACATGTATTCCATATATAGATGATGTAGCACAACAAATACAATTATAATTACCTGCAATCAATACAACCAATTCCAAATGGTGAATACGATCTATGAAAAATGGTGATTTAAGATACTCCCACAAACCACAATTACAGAGACATAAAACCTTCCAGGAAAGAAACATTTATCCCAACAACCTGTTTATTACCACAGAGGAAACCTGAATTGAGTTTCATAAACTTTGCATCAAAATTGAGTCTCTTATCTAAAGTGAAAGGAAAACAGTAGTTAATCCTTATTTAGCCTAAACTCCTGGGAAGTCAGAATTACAATGGCGGTTTTCAGTTGGGCAAATGGAGTACCACAGAGCACACCCATTACCCTAATGCCATGTTGAGCCAAGAATTGACCTCCTTCTTGACCTGGGCCCTGGACTTTTCCTTCAGGGCAAATGGAAAGTCTGTCAGACATCATTAAGCATGATTTCTTCTTCTACCAGTCTTTCGATCTAAACTGTATTTTACTTAGAATCCACACACAGGGGAAAGAAGCGGCTCAGTGCCCCGCTAGAAATGAGCAATAACATTCAAAAGAAAATTGGAAGCTGAAGATCTAATCATTAACAACAGATGGTTCAACTTGAATCCGATAAACAAGTGTTGTTTGCTTTCCTTTCCCTACTCATCCGCCTGAACTTCATGCGAGCATGCTTACATGTAAAAGTGCTGGTCCCTAAGTCAGCAGGATGGATGGCTCACCTGATGGAAAGAAAGCTTTTGTGGCCAAGTTGGAATCTTTTCACCTTGAAACACACATCTGATGTTGAAAGGAAGTCAAGTCTGTGGCATGCCTTCCCTATTTGTTTTCTTTGTGAGAGTTTAGCGACTATAGTGTCATTTAATGTGCTCCAGCAAAGCCTTTTCATCTGATCATATTGTTGTTCTTTGTCTGGTCTTCAGCCCAGACACTTACCTTCCTCAAATCGCAAATCCAGAGAGTATTTGTTATGCCTGCCTTAAATCCTCCTCTTCTTTGTGTTCTGTTTTAAAGAAGAACTAGAGGATAGCATATGAAGAACACCACACTAGAGAATATAATGAGCACTGGGTGTCTCTATCAGAAAGCTTCACAGGCATAATAAGCATCCACATGTGCTCCCCTAAGTCGTAGCTCCTGAGAAGCATATAATCAAGCTTTAGATTTTTCTTCACTATCTGTAGTGAGTATATATTTAATACTTTGCAGAGTGAAACATCCTTCAAAGTATGTAGATAAATAGTTCCAATGTTATTTTATGTGTAGTCTATTACTATATCCTTAACCTCCAAATGAGTGGAAGTAGGTTGAAGAAAAAGCACAGTTTATTTTAAAAAATGTAACTTATTATTAACTAATCATCACACAAAAGTCCAGAAGACTGTGAAGAACAATTCTTTATCAGACTTTCCACAACAACCATAGGGGAGAACTCAGGAGAGAAGCCTCTTGCTTTGTTTAGATGAGCTCACCTCTTACTCTCTTTAACTTGAGAAAGGTGACCTGATCCCCTTTCTAAATCTTCTGGTCGTACACTGGTCATGCACCCAGAGCCCCTTATGATACCTGTTTTCATTGTGGAGTCTTTCTCAATTCATTGCTTATGCAGAGGACAGGGGATTTTTTTAAAGTCCTGTGTTGGCATCTCTCTTTTCTTTCATGGACTTTAGCCCTAATTGTCAAGCATTTATTTACAGAAAGTTTTCCTTTCTATAAAACCATGAAGGTACATGAGGCAGAAGAAAAATGAAAACTGAAATTGTCTCTGTCTAGCCTCATGATCACAACAAATATGAAATAACTTATTTTGCATTGCCAGAGTTAATCTCAGTATAATGTTTCTGTTGTATTACTCAAAGGATGTGTGGTTGTCTTCTTCTTCTTCTTCTTTTATTTTAGCTTTAGTCACATTGCAGAAGAGTAAATTCTGCGAGCAGCAGACTGGGTGGAGATCTTCACAATACATATATCCATAAAAGGACCCCTATTCAGATATATAGAAACATCTATTTTGTAATATAATATTATAATACATTGTATATATATGTGTATGTGTGTGTGTGTGTGTGTGTATGCATATATGTATATATGTATATATATATGGAAGGAATCAAGATCTTCAAATTAACAAGGAAAAGACAACCCAATTAAAAGACGCAAAAGACAAGAAGAAGCATTTGATAAAAATAAATAAATAAATAAATAAATAAATAAAAGTACCCCCAAATCCAAAAGTACATGAAAGAAGTCATTAGGGAAATCCATTTTAAAACTATATTTATGAAAGGACTAAAATTACAGACTGACAACATCAAGGGGTGACAAAGATGTGAAGCAGATGGAAATTGTTGACATTGCTAGTATATCAGTTGAACAAATACTTTGGAAGATTGGTAATATCTGCCAAAGCTAAATACATGCCTCCTTTTATCCTATTTCTAGGTATCCCATTTCTAGGTATATTTCATTTTTATATATTTGTACTTTTAGGTATCCTTACCCATTTCTGGGTATATTTCTAGATATAGTTCAAAGAGAAGTTAGAACTGATGCCTTCCTTTCAGGAATTTTGTGAAAAGTAGTTGTCAGTGCCTGCACAGTCCCAGACTGAGACATTCTTGGAGCTCTGGTTTTAATGAAAAACTAATACAGGTCATTAGGTAATATGGGGAAAGGAAGAAGAGAAATGATTTGGACAGAAGCCTCATCCAATCTGAATAATCAAGTGGGACTCAGGCTTTGATGTGGAAGGTAGGAAATAGTAGTCATTCTAGTCCAGTGTCAAAAGCCAAGGGCACAATTGTTCGGCAGTAGTGGAAAGTACATATGCAGAATGTCTGGGTAGTTCTCATTATCAGAAAGACTTCTTAGCCCTGTTGTAGGGAAGTACACCAAGATCAAGGTCCATCAACAGAAAGAAGAAATTAAGAGAAATAACACAGGTTATTTCAAGGTCAGGATGTGTTAACTTCAGGGACAGGCTCTGACTATACCAAATGGCTGGTATGGGTACTGGGTCACAGACAGAAGCTCCTGAGAAGGTATAGTGTTTAACCAAATAGTCATTTGGGCATCCATGGTAAGGAGTCCACTTTAGACTTTCTAGAACTTAGGAGTAAAAATTGCAGACTACCATCCCCACTCTCACTAATGAGGAAGAAAAGTTTATCATATCTAGTCAGATTGAGTTCTTCTAATTATTTTGGGGATAAGGCAAAGCTCATATAGTAGATGGTAGGCTTTCAGTTGGCAGACTTGGCAGGGAAAGCAGGGACAGTCAGGAGCTGACCCTGGGGAAAAAGTCTTTTCTCTGTCTTCCTGCAGAGTTAATACAATAGATTAAAAGTATGTCCTGAGAGTTGGTCTGCTTCTTTGATTACCAGTTGTATGAAACTCCAACTGATTGACTTGAATGCACTGATCTTTGTTGAGCTGGATTAAGTTATTGACCAGAACTGTTGAACCATCTCATAAGTCTCTGATGATGTTTTTATATGTCACTGATATCACTGATTCAGTTTAACTCAACTTGAGAACACAAACTAGAATACCTTCAATGGTAGAGGGACTCAATGGTTGGAACCCTTTACAGTTATTTATATTTCCACTTATTATTATTCTTTGAGTATATTCTACATTTCCAAGGATACTTAAGGTTAATGGCTATATTTTAAAAACCATATATATTTTTGAAAAAGCGATACCTTCTTGAGGTTTGGCATGCTTGTGAATCACGAGTTGAGCTGTTAGTCATCAATAATTAAAAACAAGGGAAACTTGACTGGGAGATTTCCAGAGGGCTTTTTGTTTTGTTTTATGTTGTCTTTTTTCCTTTAATTCTTAAGAATAACAATTAAGATGTCTAACTTCAATTTTCAATAATGATAATTTGTATACTTTTGAACAGTAATTCGAGATTGCATACTTAAAACATTGGTGGCTAAAGTTAAGTGATTCATTGAAATTGCTCCTTTTTTTCATTTTTTTCTGTAGATATTTGGATAATCTTAATACTAAATTTTGAGTGCCTTGAGGAAAGGAGGCAAGTCATTTGCATAGTTTTACTTCTCACTCCAACATGTTGACTGAAACATCAAAGTTTTTCAATGGTAATGAAAAGAGTAACTATATTATTGTTTCTAATTCTTCCTGCTGCCTTCAAGCAAGAAGATTATGCATTTTTGCTTACAGTACTTTCACTGCACTTTAAATTCTGGGACTGGCTGTAAATCTAGCTTTGCCCAATATAATGTGGACATACATGACATTTGTGATACCTGAGCAGAAGCTCTGAAAGAGTTTGTGGGGTTTCACTAACTCCCTTCATCCTGGAAGGAAGCCCCCAGAGTCAAACAGGATCCCAAGCAGCCTGAATCAAGAGGTCTGGTGTGCTGGTATGTTACTTGAGCAGGATACAGATCTTTGCTTTTGAAAGCCACTAGAATTTTACAGAGCTGATGAATATACTCAATCATCAATTGAATGGGCAGGTGAAATGTGTCACTGGTTGAATGCTTATTAGCTTAACCAAAGTTGTATTGATCTGTGGTATATAAAACTGATTAAGTAGTTCAGTAGACATGTCCTACATGCAGAAAATTCAGGAGGAGGTCTTTCTTACCCGAGTGAACAAAGCTTATGACCCAACATCAAGAACCGGGTCAACTTTCCAGGGCTTAGAAGAGTCGGTTTGCACACAGAAGGCAAGAAAAGGAAAAGGACCTATGTTAATTCTGTCAACTAGGAAGTTTGTGCTTAGGGTTTGGTTATTATTGGGTAAGGAGACTTTGCAGTATGCAATGAAAATTTGTCAGTTTTTCTCATTTCCCAGTTGATTTCTTGGTTGGTATAATTTGTTGTGTATCATAGCTTTTTAGCAGGGTTGCTCCACAAAAACATTACCCACTCCCCTGCCATTTTGATTCCACCATACTGATAAGAAGCTTTTCATTTCAGCCTAATTTACTGTTGACAGTGGTAGTTCCACTGAAATTCCTGGAGAAATTTGGGTCTTTATAGATGGAATGCTTTAGTCTGCAAGTAACAAAAAGCTCAATTCAACACAGCATTAAAATTACGTGGTTTATAAGTTTTTGTGGCTGAAAGACTAAAGTCAGGTAGGGTCCATATTTCTCCTTTCTTTCATGTTTTCAGTTCTGCTGCATTTGTGTATATGTTCTGGACTGAAACTCGCTTTCATCATGTTTATTTTTTTAAATGGTGTTAAACAAGGACTAGGACATTATTTCTTATATCAAATTGAAAAGAAAAAAAATGCTACCCTTAAATTCTGGGATAGAATTTCTTCTTCAATCTAGCTGGTATAATTTTGGTTAGCATTTTTCTCTTAGTATCATGTATGGGAACACCATGCACTAATTAGCTCAAGCCTGGATGCCTGAATCTGTTATTGAGGGATGAAATTGTGGCCAGCTTCCCCTGAAATGATGGCTTATGTAGGTTATCAAACATTACTAGGGGTTTGATTGGTATAGGAGATGGGATTATGGATGCTGAGTCCATAGCTCCACTCCACTGATATAGTACTTAAATGCTGGGGTATGGAAAATCAATTGAGTGTAGTAATAATTCTTACTTTCTTCCTCCAAATTTCTTTTATTTGCCTTTAGAATTACACATTCATAAATCAACACACAATTCATCTCTTTACTGTCCCTTGAGTACAGTGCATTTTCATATCTTCATATTTATATTATTGCCTCTGCCAGAGATGACATTCTGTAACACATCTAATTATTGAAGTTCTACATATCCTTCAAGACCTGGTTAAATAATCTCCTCCTTGGAACCTGTCCTGATCAGTTTGGACCACAGTTATCTCATCTTCCTATGACCCATATAGTACTTGTTGTCAAAACTACTAATTAATTAATTAATTATATACTATTTTATGACAGATCAGTACCGGACATTGCTGTTGCTTACCGTTTCATTAATCTTCGTGTGGGTTCTAAGCCTTGCATTTCATATTTTATTACAAGATTTGACTTCTAAAGGAAGAGACCATGTCTTTTACATTCCATATAGTTTTTTTAATAAACTTCCACTAAACACAGGTTGATTGCATAGTAAACTAATATATAATTTGTTTTCTCAGTAAATATTGAATGGTAGAACTATTAACTTTTTTTTTGAGGGATGATGACAAATACTGCTTTCAAAATTATATTAGCACTAGAACCTATGTAAGTGTAAAATTATTTACCTATATATATGCAAACCTTTTTTATACTAGCCTGCACAAACAGAATTGGAAAGTGAAAATGATTATCCTTCATCTCCTAAGATGATTTGAATCAGCAATGGCCGTTTATAGGAAGGCCTTCTCCTTGGTACAAAAGGATTCATCTTAAGATTTACTTAAGTCTGGTTATTTCTACAACATAGGTTTAGTTTGAATCAAGTATAATAGACCAGGATTTGGGGACTGAATTTGAAGAGTATCTTCCTGATTGAGCTTTGTCCTCTGGCCCTGTTCCCATGGATCACAACCGACTCTAGAGATGCCTGCAGTAGTACAGTGAATGAAAACAAAAAAGAGATTATGTTTTTTTTTTTTCTTTTTTGTAATACATGAAGAAAGAATCAACAGCTTGGACTTCATTAATTCATTCATCAAATATGTATTGAGCATCTGATTATCTATTTTCTAATTTGAAAAATAAGCAAGCTATATTCTAAATGTAAGTTTCTGTTGAGCTCTAAATCATGCTGTTTCCCAAGATCATACAGGAAGGCAATATCAAGAACAGAAATTGAATTTCAGATTTTATAATTAATGTTTTTATGCTCATTGCCTCTATGGACCACCCTCCCATCCTCCCTGGGTCCTCACAAGTTTCCCAGATTTCCTTTTGACCTGGGATTTGAATGTTCGTGACATGATGGCTGGTGAGAGTCTGTGGCCTTAAAGACAAGGGTAGTTGCCCCATCTGCCTTTCCTCTCTGCTTTGTATGCTTATTGAATGGAGATACCTGTTTTCATTAGCTAATGTGCTTCAGGCAGTGCTCATCCCACTGACTGACAGAAAGGCTGTCATTCTTGCCCTAACTCCCCTGACCTGCCTATTAACATAGCCTTCCCCATACCCAAATGTTCTTCTAGGCACTCTGAATCCAGTGACCCACTGTGGGAAGACTCTGTAGTTTGTTTCCAGTATTAATTTGATATAATTGATCTTGGAAAAGGCAATTAGACACTCTAAATTATTCTTTTTTCAATTAAATATTTAACCACAACAGAAACAAAGAAGAACCTAAATGTATTAATTTAAAATCTTTCTCTATGCAGAAAACCAAAAAAAAAAAAAAAAACCAAATGCAGGATTATTTTTCCTAGAAGTGAGAAATTATCTGTAAAGAATGCAATAAAATTAAGAAATATTTTAACTTAATTTGTCAACAAAATAATAGATACGATTGTATTCCTCTGTTACAAATCAATTATACTAATAGTGAAACTTTAAAGTTTACTTTTATTTAATTAGTTGCATCAGTATGTGCTGTAATTGTTAATGCATCAAACTATAAATGATGAAATGAAATAAGGTTAAACAGCAGTTTTCAAACCATGTATATTTTACACTATGGGGGAAAATCACAGCAAAATATCATAAATAATTTAAATGATAATCTAAAATGTTAAGTTTGTTAGAAATCATTTTTGGATGAGGAGAGTGGGGAAAAAAAATTTTCCCAGAGCAGTTCTCCCCTTCCCCCTAGTTAACAGGCATTAACATCATAGAAAGTTCCCATGCAGTAACTAATTTACTCCCAACGTTGTTGTTTTTTTTTTTTTTTCTTTTTTTTCTAATAAGGATCCTGATGCCTGCAAGGAGTGAAGAGATTTGCTCAAGGCCAGCCTACCACCTAGTTTATTAGAGAACTAGAGTTAGAACCTTGATTTTATGAAGTCTCAGACAAAGCAGAGCTCTTCGACTTCATAATGCTTCCTTCCATCCTCTAGTAATGATTATGAAACATACATTTTTCTTTGATTCTCAGAATATCCCCCTATGGCTAACACAATTTACTTGATATGTGAGAACATAGCACAAAATAAAAGTTGCATTGAGTCACAGGGAAATAAAAATCTTACCCTATTTTGTGCTACTAAGTACAGCTGATACTTTGGATGCTGAAGGGCAATAATTTAAACAAAATTGACACTGTGCTGGTTTTATGGATTTCTAATGCGTTTCATCTTGGGTACATTGGACATATTGCTGCCTTGGCTTCTGCTGCATCTAATACTGAGGTTTGGAAATTTATACAAATGAAAAACTGCAGGCTTCCTTTTTGAAAAGGCAGGCAGAATTACTGTTTGGGTTTTTTGTTTGTTTGTTTGTTTGTTTTTTTCTCCCATACTTAACTTAGTTGCTTATTAAAAACCACACATACCAGGAGGAAAAGAACAACACTTTGTTAAAAAATTTATTTAATATCCTCTTAGTCTTTATTTTATAGTTTATCAAGTGATTTATTTTCTTAATTTTTTGAAATTTTGATAAATTATTCTCTCTATATTTGTAAACTTATAAAATTGGCCTATTTCATACTGGGACTTCAGATCTAAGTTCTGTGAAATGTCATATCTAGAAAACAAAAACACAAAAAAACAAAGCAAACAACAACAAAACAAACCCATAGCCCCGAAACGAAGACAAAAAGAATAAAAACTCTGTAAGTGCAACATAAATGAAGTAGAAGAGGAATGTAGAGCTTTATTCAAATTTTCTCGAATCTTTTGGCTATCTTGCCCACTGGATATTGCTGTCATTTTTTTTTTTTTTTTTTAATGTGGAAAACAAGAATATGAGACTATTTCCCCCTTGGTAGGTTGGTGTAGAGAAGGAGGTAAATGCTTGTGTATCTCTCCATTTCTGTCCCCATCTCTGTATTTCTCTCTCTTGCTATTATAATTTCTGTCTTCTAGAAAATTTTATATTTTCCTTAGAATATGCCGTCCAAATTATGTATATCTTTGGAATTTTATGAACAAAGAAAATGACCACATTTTAGAGATCACAAACCAACCATGTGGTCTACCTACGGATTTGTTTTTCATAATTTGTGAATCTGTTGACATTAAAATTCCCTCAGGCATATAAACAGTGAGAGTTAGACTTTTAACAACCTGCGCATATTGGAAGAAATAAAAATTCACTCCTGTAAGGTAAATATTTCATCAGTTGTGTGGATGAAACAGCCATGTTTAGGGTCTCATGGCAGAACATCCCAAAATATATAGGAAGGGATCTTGGATCCAGCATTAGGTAAATATGTTTCTGCTTATAGTGGATACACACAGTACTTCCTAGCAAGATTTCATCTTCATGAGAAAATCCAATATATATTTTTCTGTAATTCTGTCATCTTTTTGTTACTTTTGATATTTAGAAACTAATGTAAATTTTAATTATAATACTGTCATGGTTCATTTAATTATTTATAAAATAGTAGCCTTCCATAAATATTTTGATACCTTGTAGGAAAAAAATGCATCAGAATATTTTAAACTGGGATTGGCTAAGGAAAATCTGGCTGTATAGTCACTAATTTTATGTATCCCAAAGTGGATATTTACCTAGTTCCACCAAGGAACTAAGAAGCGTGAGTGAGTAAAAATAAATAAGGTAAGTATGGGCGCCTGGGTGGCTCAGTGGGTTAAGCCGCTGCCTTCGGCTCGGGTCATGATCTCAGGGTCCTGGGATCGAGTCCCGCATCAGGTTCTCTGCTCAGCAGGGAGCCTGCTTCCCTCTCTCTCTGCCTGCCTCTCTGTCTACTTGTAATCTCTGTCAAATAAATAAATAAAATCTTAAAAAAAAATAAATAAATAAAGGTAAGTGGAGTAAAAATAAAATGACATATACACAATAACCTTTTAATGACCATCTTCAGAGAAGATGGTCAGATTTGACTGTAAGCTTCGTTTCAGTTCAAGCAAAGAGAAATAGGCATGGTATATATGATGGCAGGCTTACTGTTTGTTGACTTGATGGGATTGCCAATTCATGAATTATGGTTGAAATATTTGCAACATTATAACAAATGTAAAAGAATTGGATGAAATAGTTTTGTATGGTATTTGAATATGTCAAAGATGGTGCATTTCCTGATCTGTCCTCATTAAGTTCTGAATGCAATACTGAGTTTAGGAGACTAGTACTGCATCTACAAAGGTCATTTGTTGCATTAAAAAATGAGACAAATAGCCAAAATCAAAGACTTCTCAGAAACCCAAGTATTTATTTAAGTACCTAAAAATCTGTCTTCTTAAAATAAATTTAAAAATGTTTTTAGAAAGTAAAAATAAGCAATTTAAAAATAAAACATTATAACCAATAAAAGCTGCAAATAGATATTCTTTCACTGATTGCGTCTTAATTCTTAAATGGATTGAATATTTCAATTGACTTGACCTATCAAGGAAATTACAAAGAGCTAATATTTTTCTGTGGTTAGGCAAAGCTTACTTGAGGGTGACCACCCCATTTTCTGATATTATATTATCATAACAGCCTTTCTTTCCGGAGCATTATAATTTTGGGGGACAGTGACCTATAAACTTTCAAATGAACTTGGAAGAGAAGGAAAACAAAGAACCTGAGGCAGCTATAAGGGAAGACATCTCAAAGGTTTTCTTCATTTTCTGATCTCTTTTGCTCTTAAAAAAATAAGTTACTGGAGCAATACCATGCACCTGAGCACTCAGAGACTGATGAGTTCTTTTATGCTTATGTTTTAGTTTTAACTTGTTTATTAACCAGCCTGACACATGTAGGCAATCTCTGATTATCTATCTCTTTGGGAAATATTCTCATAATCTTGGAATCTTCATTTCCATATTTGTAAATGCGGGATTTAGAGAAGAAACTAAATTTTCTTCCAAGAATAGTATCCAAACTATTCAGTAGTGCAGCTGTAGAAGTAGAATCTGGCTGGCACCAAGGTAAGTGATCATAGCCCGTTTGGACAAACGGGCTAGAAATTGGGAGCCCTTCATATGGAATTGTGATATTTAAGAACACCTCAAGGAGAGTTTGGGTTTATTTTTTCCTAATGTTGAGTGTAACTAAGAATCCAAATGATTGAATGGTAAGCATTTTAAGGGGCATTTTTGAATGACTGCTTTATTAAAAATTGGTAAACTTATTATGTACATGTTCTTTTTAGCTTTCCTACTCAATGAGTACATACTTATTGAGGAAGTAGACTGCTCAGTGGTAGTGACAGAAGAGAGTCTGCCTAGTGGCAGTGACAGAAGACAGTCTACCCTCCATAAATTTGCATAATAGCAGGGCATGTGGTCTTTTAACAAATAATTACTTTATTGATTATTTAATTATTCTTGGGGTAATGAAAAGAAAATGCAGAGTTATGAAAATGAATAATAGAGGAGTATGATAAAGTCTGGGGTTAGAGATAACTTCTTAACGAAGTGATAGTAAAGCAGAGTAGTAGAACTCAGCTATTCAAGGAAGGTCCTTTCAAAAGCAGTTATGTTATTCTCCACTAGAATTGCAAGAAGCACTGCTACTTTATTGTAATCGGGGAGGGTGGTGGGTGGCAGTGGGCAAGAGTCAGCTGTAAACTACTTTCCCAGGTGTTCTCCCAGATGCTTCCATTCCAGCCCAGAAGAGAAGAGAAAGATTGCTGTATATTTCATAATTCATCAACTTTTAGCTCCTTTGTGATAGAACTGTACTTTGCATATCATGCCCTCCCTGAAATGTTTGTTTCAGAGCCTTGCACACAAAAGATGCTCATTTAATGACTGTTGAGTGAATAAGTCTTCCTATAGATTTTGGGTAAACCTGTTTTCTCAATCATACGAGATAGGAATAACAGAGTCCTAAGAAATGTGAGAATAGAAGTTTATGTTATTGGTATTGCTTAAACATTGGTGGTGGAGAATGGGGGAATGTGTTAAATCCTCTTTGAAAGATGATTATTATCTCATTCATCTAGGTTTGATAATTTATTTTGTGCTATAGCTTATTTTGTTATGTACATCTGTGATTGCTCGTGTGCATTTGGTCTCTCCAACTAGACTACATGTCCTTCAAGTTCTGGGATCACATCTACCATCATTGCATTCAAAACAGGACTAACTTACACATCTCTTGATGTGTAGGTGTGGGAATGCTGAGGAGGTGATGTGAAGATGATAGTCAAGTCTTCTTGTTTCTGTTTTTTGCACAACTTTCTTTTTCTTGATCACATAAGATAAAAGAATTATCAGTAGGTTGCTGTGTCTTTGTAACAATCCTGAAAATGATGGAAAGGTGTGTGTCCTGGATGTTCATTTGCTAGTTTAAAATCTGGAAGCTCTCAGTTGCAGATGTCATGAATATGTATGAGTGGTCCAACTGTTGCTCCTTCCTCCCATCCTGCCTGGTGGGTGACTCCTTCTGAGAGCACTACATCTGCCTTCCAAAAAGCCTTTTGTGGAGTAGATAGGGAGGAGGAGGGAGTGCTCTGTTATTTTGCATTGTCAGGTAGCAGGATATTTTTTCCTAATGAATCTTAGGAAAATAGCAGTCTTTATCTTTCTGTTTGTCTGCCTTTCCTCTCCCCCACACCCAACTCCTCTCCCCACCCTTATATAAGCACAGACTGCCTCTCTTCTCTTTTTTCAAAAAGCAAAAATATGAGAACGGGAGGCAGGAATTTGCAGTGGCAGATTTTTGAAAGAATACATGTCTCTGCTTTCTTTTTTTCTATACTCCAAAGACATCCCACATACACAGATGTGACAGCTTTTTTTTTCTTTTTCTTTTTCTTTTTCTTTTTTTTTAAGCTAATTTGAGCGAATGCCTGTCTGGCAACTTACTCTTAGAATAGTTACACTTGCTCAAACTGAAGTTCTGCCTTTGTAGAGGTGACACTGACGGCATGTTATTGCTGCACACTCAGAGCAGAGACACTAGGGGAAGGAAAAAGAAAAAGACAAGACATGGAAATGAAGTATATGTGGTTGTGTTTTTGAGAATCTTTGTTAATGGGACTAGAATAGAGGTGTTTGCCCAAATGTGACTCTGCTTTTGTAAAAACTAGCTATCTGGGTGGCATCTGGAATTGACAGAACTTCATTGTTTTCCTTAATAAAGACTTTTCTAAAAAATAGCAAAAAAAAAAAAAAGCAGCAAATATAGGGGTCTCTGCTAAAGATTTTGGTGTGGGGGAGCTGGGAGAGGGAAGTGGTTCCTACTGCCAAATTTATTCTTAAATTTTATCTTTTTCACTTAACCTATATTTATTTGTATTTAATTTGTCACATTGTTATTTTCAAAATAGATGTGCAACCCAGCTATATTGGGTGATAGATAAAGTTATTGCCAAACCATTTGAGGAGGGCAAATGAAAGCACTTGTGGATGGAGAAGAAAGCAAGCTCTCCTCTTTCTGGACTGTATGTTCCAATTTCATGTCATTCACTGGATGACTACATTCCTTTCTTCCTTCCCATCACTTTTCTTCCTTTATCTCCCTTTCTTTCCTTTATCTTGTATTTATCCTTTAATCAATGCAGCTTATATTTATATTTCTGCTTATTTAAGGCATTGGGGGATATGGGGAATGCATAATGCATTTGTGGGGAACATAAAGAAGATTATATGCCACTCTTGCCCTCAGGAGTTTGCTGCTATTTGGAAAGACATGATATATATGCATGAAATGTTGAATATAGATTCAAGATTTGAATGGCAATATAGGAATATAAATCAGATGAGCAATAATACTATCAGCTCTTAGTTGAGAGATCAGTGCAGGCTGGATGGTCAGAAAAAGCTTTGTTAAGTTATTTCACTCTTCTGGAACACACAATGCTGACATACACTTTCAGGTTTTATCAGGTTAGTTACCATATAATGCCTTGCCTCTCTATCTTCCCAAATGTTTCCCAAATATTACTCAGCCCTTGAAGTTCTGATTAAACTTTATCTTCTCTATGAGGAGATCCGTGATCTTTGCAGCTCATTAGCATCTCCTCTTTTTCTGAACCCTTCTACATCTGTACTTCACCACTACACACTAACCAGTGGCCAACACATTCATTCATACTTTGTGTGTCTAAATTTAGTCTCACCTTTCTCTCAAAATTTCTGCTGTTTTGAGAAAAGGGTTTCATTTTGTGCTTCATACAGAGCTGGTAGCACCAAACACATCATCTGATATACGCTTATTCAGTTAGTATTTACTGAGTTGATTTATAACCTAGAGACCTTGAACAAATTCCTCTCTTTGACGTATCTCACATCTCTTCCAGATCTAATATCCAGTGTGACTTTGTTTCTGCGACTTGAGGCTAAATCATTCTTACAAGTATTTGGAGAACATTTCCTCATTTGGAATGATCACATTAGGGATGAAAACAAACTCTTGTGGAGTTTAATGCCCGATAGAAGTAGACAGTGCTGACAGTAGCAGAACTGCCACACAGTATACACTTTTAGAAGGGGTAACTACTTTTGCAATATGTGGGACCACCTCAGCTCTCTGAGAAGATTGTGCCTTTGAGATTTATTTTTTATTGTATTATTTTAAAACCATTTCAAAAGCCATTCAGTGGAGGGCATGACAAAATGATGTTGATGCTTCTCTAGACTCTGTCATTCTAGAATTCTAAATATCAACATACATACACATTCATATACACAAACACATTGGATTCAATGAAAGGTGATGGAGTTCTACTTTTCCTTTCTGACACTTGTCTTTCAGCACCCCAGTTTTTCCCCTTTCTGTGTCTCATGGGCTCAAGTTCTGTTTGGCAAAGAAGCCAGCCTGATTGTGATCCCTGGGAGAGTATCTAAAACGACAGTTGCTGAAAGGTTACAGCAAAATCTATTAGAAAAGAAAAGTTGAGGGAAATCAGGTGAGCTCATAGAAGAAAATAAGGAAAGATTGGCTCCCTTTTGGGATTAGGTCTAATTAAGGTGAGCAAGCAGCTGGGCCTGTTTGGAATAACAATTGTGCTAGCATGTCACTTTTTTCTGCTTAGTTGAAATTTATATAGTTTGGGAATGGTGGATATAAGAAAATTAGAGCTCATTTAGAATCTGTTGAAAGGACAGTGTGCCTTCATTATTAGTTTTGCATCTGAATTTTCCTGGGGCAGTCCTCTCTCTGTTATAGGTAATGGATTTTTCCCCAGATGTAATTGGATGAGTTTAATTTTTTCTTTCATTACCTGTCGAGGAGGCCTATGCCCCTACTTCCCTTTGTGTTTTATTAGGACTGTAACCCCTATTTAAATAAAGGCTTTGATTGTGCTTATATATGTTCAATCAGCATTTTCTGATTGAATAGTTCTGGTCACACAATGCTCTCGCCTAGCATTTTTTACTAATTACATTTTCGCCCTGGCTGGGTATGGGAAAACCTCTGATGGTGTTTGTTCGCTGCTTTTGATTATGCTGGTGATTTGGTCTCTCTATGGTAGCACAAGGCTGGGAAAATATATCTTCAGACTATAATCTTACTGCTCTTAAAGGGTAACTTGATTTGAACTTTTTCCCCTCCTAATTGAAGGGCTAGAAAGCCTAGTCCCATGCTGGTAAATGCTTAGCAAGTAGTTCTATAAAAAGTAAAAAATAAAAAATATCTCAGATTTGTAGCTTTAACTGATTTCCGTGGTGAAAATACTTCAACCTTGACTAATTTCTATATGACATAATTGAATATGGAATTGGGAAGCGATATGTGCAGTCCTGGCTCAAAAGCTGGTGCATGTGGCTCCTGCACACAATGAAAAGTCTCAGCAGCATTTCTGCCATTGAGGCCACATACCTCAGCATCTTCACATTACAATTAAGATGGATACTGGTTGTTAAGCTCATTTAATTAGACTGTGATTTCAATGATTTATATGTGGGGACTATATTCATGTTTTGTAGACAAAGGCATTTTAAGGTGATTCTCATGCCTGTGTTGAGAACTCAGAAATATAATGGTTGAGCCATATTGTGTTAAATGAAATGTACATGTTTCCCAATAAATTATTTAAATGTTTGTATATTTTATTCTTTTCTAGTATATTAACAAGAATGCTAGTAGATGTGTTATTCTAGAAGTCAGAAGACTTTAGATTTTGTCTCAGCCATCATTAATGGATTCTGTATCCTTGGGTAACCCTTTTAGTATGAGGGCATCACCAACTTACTCATCACTTAAGGGAAGAGAACAGTGGTTCAATTATAGGCTCTTGTATAAACCTTCTCATTTCCACCTGAATAGCATTACTTTTTCTTTTCATTAGACATTTGTGATAGTTTATCTTTGTCCTAAGGCAGATTTTTAACTAGAAACTTAAGTTTCTAGTATATAGATATAATATATCTATATACAATATATAGATATATCTATAATATAACTTATGTTGATGGATCTTAAGAGTCTGGAAGACAGAAATCCTGCTTTATTCCTTTTGTATATATCCCTCATATTTAGCCCAGGAACCTAAACAGGCTATGGTGGAATGACTTTAATGACTGATTGCCTGCCCTGTTAGAAAAGGGCATTAGTATGATACCATGAAATAATTCAAACTAAAGTCTTAAAAGAAATTGGAAGCATGTTACCAATGATAAATATTAATTTTATTTTTCATACTACAGGTTTCTAAGACTGGTTAGTGACTAGAATGAGGTACATTATTGGATTTGAATGGGTTAAAAAAAAGGTTAAATTGAATTTTATTTGTGTATTTTCTACAACTGCATTTTAATTGAGAATCTCCCAAATACCTGACAATAAAATAAAATCAGTTCAGTAAAGGTCAGTAAGTATTAAACCTTAACTAAGTGCACTGTAAATGCAAATGTTCGAAAGACATTTTTCCTAAGTTGGAGGGGTATCTCACTGGATTGAGATGTTGTTTTCAACCTTCAAGCCAACCCACCATTGCATCATGGCTTCCAGAGTTGGTACAGACTGTATACACTGTCTGTAGAGAGAGATTCTTGGCTCAGTCTTAGGTGGAATGAAATGTAGTATGCCAGCAGTGTTCTGTAGTGATGAGTTCTGTGACTAAGAAATGAGGAAACTGGGGTTTCTCTTCTGAATCTTATCACTCTACCTCTGTAAGTTTCCTTTTTTTTTTTTTTTCCCCCCATAAAATAAGAGACATAGAGGCACCTGTGTGACTCATTCAGTGAAGTGCCTGCGTTTGGCTCAGGTCATGATCCTGGGGTCCTGGGATGAAGCTCCCCATTGGCAGGCACCCTGCTAAGTGCAGAGTCTGCTTTCCCCTCTACTTCTGCTCCACCCCCTGCTTGTGCTCTCTGTCTCACTCTCTCTCTCACAAATAAACAATAAAATCTAAAAAAAAAAAAAAAAAAAGCCCATAAAACAAAAACCACACACAGATCATAGCTACTTTGCCTCCCTGCATCAAGTAGAGTATGTTCAAGAAAAGAGCCTTAAAATATAAAAGTGCTATAAGAGAAAAATAATCTCAGGCTTTGAATTGTTCGTTTTTAACACAGTGACTAATTTTTAGCCAGTAGATCTAACCAGAGATGGTCAGTATAATTTAGGAGACTGTGGGTAATTTCAAAATGGAACTGGGTCTGGAGTGGTCCCAGTTTCTAGAAAAATAGTGGACTAAAATAGTGCTGATATCCTCCCACTACAAGAATGTGAAATGAAATGAAACATGACCAACAAATACTTAATACATGGCTGAGTTTTAAGAAAGAAAGAGAAGTACTTTTCCAAAACAATGAAAAAGCAATAGTAATAGCAGGACCAGAAACAGCTCAGGTCTTGGGTTTTAATTGACCTACAGAAAGAGAAGACAATGCCCTGGGCTTTGGGGAGTAAGAACTGAAATTTTAAAATAAAACTAGGACCTGCCCGCTACAACCAAGTAAGAATTTTTTCCATGTTATTTACATGAATGAAATGTAAAGCATAAATAACCAAGATAAAATTTCAAAATAAAATAATCTAAAAGATATGTACTGGTAAATACTAGCCAAAAATAATCTGGTGTAACTTCATTAATACCAGACAAAACACTTCATAAGAAAAAAACAAAACAAAACAAAAACAAAAAAAGCATTACTAGGTTAAAGAAATTCATTATATATGCTTGTAAAATGTTCAAGTCATAAGGAATACAGTCCTGAACAACATAGCCTCAAAATAAAATATTCAAAAATTGACAGAAATATGAGGGAAAACAGACAAATCCAAAATTAAAGTTGGAGATTTTGAACATAATTCTCTGAGAAATGTGTAGGTCATCAGACTGAAAATAAAGGAAATAGGTAAATGATTTATATCAAGCAGTTTTTGAGTTGATGTGAATAACTGAGGTATGCAGTGCTTCTATTAATTTTAAGTGGAAGAACTGACTAGTACAAAAAGAGTTATTTGTAAAATAAAAGTCTTATAAGTAGATTGAAGATGAAACAATATATTTATTATTCAAAGATACTATAATTATTACCTTAGAATATTCAACAGATGAATATATATAAGCAATCTGTAATAACTAATAGATTTCAGCACAATTATTGAAACTAAAAACATTAATAAAGGAAAATTGGTGTTTCTGTGTACCAGTGATGATTAGCACTTTAATTTCTAAAAAGGTAACAATCTATAACTGATTCTATGAAGTACCTAGAAATAAATCCAGTAAGATATATATTTTAAAAATTTATAAAAACAATTTTGAAAAGTTATTGAAGATCATATTGTACTAAAATCACCAGAGAGATATGCCTAGTTTATAAATGGAAAATTTTAATATTATAAAGATGAAGATTCTCCTGTAAATTAGTCCATTACTAGCACACAATTTCCATGAAAAGTCCAAAACTTCCACTTTGTGCAATCTGACAAGCTGATCATAGAATTTACTTGAAAAAAGGAAAGGACAAAATACAACCAAGATTATTTTGAAAAAATAAAAATAATGTTGGGGGCTTAATCCACAAATACTTAGTAAAAACCAATAGTTATTAAAAGAGTTTGGTAGGTAATTAGATAGAAGAACATAATAAAGAGTGCCAAAGCATAACCACATATAGAATGGGAACTCGTAATGTGACAAAGGAGGCATTACAAGTCAGCAGGGACATGTCAATCAGTAGGGAAATGACAGATTAATTGAATAATTGTGTTGTAAAAATTGATTTTCCTAATTGAAAAATTTAATCCCATCCTGATGGATTAAAATACAAAAAAATGAAAAAAATATTTTAAGAGAAAACCTAGGATGACATTTTTTCAAAATAATGAAATCTATGTTTGGTAATATTTTAAATAACAACAAAAAATCTTACATTGCAAAAGAACAGATTGATATTTTTATCTGTATTATAAGAACAAAATATTCCCATGATTGTCCAATTAATTGATATATTAGTACCCAGAATACATAAAAGCACTCCAAAACCCCTAAGAAAGGTGTTTTATAAGTGAGTAAAGGATTTAAATAGTCAATCTGTAGAGAACAACTATCTTCAGGGGCGCCTGGGTGGCTTAGTTGGTTAAGTGTCTGCCCTTGGCTCAGGTCATGATCCCAGGGTACTGGAATCTAGCCTTACTTTGCACTCCCTGCTCAGCTGGGAGCCTGCTTCTCTCTCATGCTCTGCCCTTCCCCTTGCTTATGCTCTGTCTCTCTCAAATAAATAAATAAAATCTTTTTTTTTAAGATTTTATTTATTTATTTGGCAGAGATCACAAGTAGGCAGAGAGGTAGGCAGAGAGAGAGAGGGAAGTAGGCTCCCCGCTGAGCAGAGAGCCCAATGTGGGGCTTGATCCCAGGACCCTGGGATCATGACCTGAGCCAAAGGCAGAGGCTTTAACCAGGCTCCCCAAATAAATAAATAAATGAAATCTTTAAAAAACAACAACAAGAAGAAAAACAAGAAAACAACTATCTGCAAAGAACAGAAAAAAAAATCTTACTCAGCTTCACTAGTAATAAGGGAGAATCAAATCAAATGAAATTATGAAATTTAGAATTTCTTACCTACCAGATGAGCAGAATTAGATAAATATGATAACCATGTTTGAGAGAAAATATTAGGACTATAAATTATTATAAATTGCAAATGGCAGTATAATTTGGTACCACCATTTTGGAGAATAATTGGATCAAATGCAGAAAAGTAAAAACTGCCTATACTTTATGATATATACATTCCACTCCTTGGTTTCTTACCTTAGAAAATATTTATTTGAGATACTGTTCAAGGAGATTCATATAAATCGATTTACTATAACAGTATGTAATAATAAAAATTGGGAGAGTGCTTTGTTTAATCTGGTAAGGAAAAAATATCTATCATTCTTTTTTTTTCTTCTAGTATTAGTTTGATAATGAAGCAGTATGTGAGTGACCTAGATCAACTTGTATCAATGTGAATAAATCTGAAAAACAAAATATTTAGTAAAATAAGTTGAAAATTTACATATATTTTTAAATCAAATATGTTAATACTATATATTGTTTATGAAATATACATATGAAGGAAAACTGTAAAATATGCATGATGAAATGTAGAGAAAGATGCTAACTTCAGAATAGTGATTACCTTCAGAGAATGGAGAAGCAGAAATGAAAGGAATGGGTAGCTGGGCTTGCTTTTTTTTTTCCCCATTGAAATTAAGAAGGATGGGGTGCCTGGACGGTTCAGTTGTTAAAAGTCTGGCTTTGGCTCAGGTCATGATCCCAGGGTCCTTAGGATGGAGCCCACACATAGGGCTCCCTGTTCCGCAGGAAGCCTGTTTCTCCCTCTCCCATTCCCCCTGCTTGTGTTCCCTCTCTCACTGTCTCTCTGTCTGTCAAATCAATCAATCAATTAATCAATCTAAAAATTAAGAAGGGAAATTTTAGTTTAGACCTTAAAATTCATTAATTTTTTTACAAGTTCTTCAATGAACAGTTCAATAGGGACAGAGTTTATACTTTTGTTTTCCTCATTCTGAAGAATGGTCCTCAGAATGACCAATGAGCATGGAAATACCATTGGGGTATTTCAGAGAGTTACATTACAAAGTGGGGGACCATGGCCTTACTTACCTGAAGCAAAGATCATTCTAGAGCATCTATGTCAAGAGATCATATCTGGAAGCCATTTGAATGGCTAACATTCAGGGTACTAACAGGGGACTCATCATTCACATAACATCCACTCTGTCTTGTATAGATTGTTAGAAATATGTTTTTCTGACAGAATATCTGTCTTGTGTTCTTTTTTTTTTTTTTTTGGAGTTCTCTTCATACTTTGTGGAGAAAAACAAGGTTAAATATTACATGTGACATTTCTTCCAGTGTATGTTTTTCCCAACCTACTTTTCAGTAGACTCCTACTCCTGCTTTCAGATCCCTCAGTACCCACTGTTCATTATTATGAGCTCTTTCTAGAAGAGGGGGAAAAGTCGCATGCAGAGGGGTTTATGGCACTAAACTTTATAACTTATACCCTTCCCATACTTTACTATCTAAAACAACGTCTCTGGCAGAGAAAGTTGATATTTTGGCCCTGATGCTTTTTCATCTATCATGTTATTACAAAATGATTTAGCAGTGGGTGGTTATGGGAGATATCTAGGAGAAAAGCTTTAGCCATTGCCATCCTATTGTGCATACAAACAGCCTACATCCCTCCATACATATTTATATAGGCAGGAGACTTGGGTGATTTTTTTTTTTTTCAGATCATGAATAATTTTAACACTACAGACGTTTGACTTTGAATCAACAACCAGTTTCGGATGAATGTAATTGCAGCCAAAGAAAGTTTCTAACTAAAATTAGTTACTTTTCATATTTAACAAACTACTGCCTGCTACATTTCCTGTGATCTCGCTTTCATCTTCCTCTCATATGGTCACATGCAACAATGACTCCTTCACTTCCATGTCTATTTTCTTCTTGGCTTCTCTAAGTATAAAACTTGCAGTTTCTCCTGCCAAATGACTTTGCAAGGCTGTGCCTAGAAGATGCCAACCCAACTCATGCTTACACTCTTGTCCATATTCTCCTCAGATTTCAATGGTTGTGAGTCCCTTTGCCCTTTCCATGTAGCCAAGAGTGGAATATGAGTTTCACATAAAAACAAACAAACAAATAAAAACACTGTCAGAATAAAAATTTAAACAAGTTCTCTGGTGCAGCCTCAGGCCGACTATGTGTTAATGTGTTTTCAAATTTTATCTCATTTAATCTTTATAAAATTTATTGTGGTAGATATAAGTATTCATATTTTATAAATGAAGAGCTTAAGCAACTTGCTAATGGCTTACCAATAAATCCTCTGTACCATTATTTCATTTGACTCCTTGGAAATTAGACCACTGTCTTAGTAAGCTTGACTGTTATAACAAAACGCCATAAACTAGATGAGTTAAGCAAACTACATTTAATTCTCATAGTTCTGGAGGCAGGGAAGTCCAAGATCAAGGAGATAGCAAGTTTGGCTCCTAAGGAAGGCCTTCTTTCTGATCTGCAGATGGCCACCTTCTGCTATATCCTCACATAGTGGAGAGAGGAACCTATAGTATCTCTTCTTAAAATGTTATTAACCTCATCTTGGTTGCTCCACTCTCACAATCTCATTGAAACCTAATTACCTACCAAAGGACCCTCCCAGTACCATCGCATTGCAGTTAGGGCCTCAACCCATGAATCTGGAGGGGGCACAGCATAATGACTGTGCAGCATACTAACTCTTAATAGAAACTGCCCTGGTTTGCATGAATCATCTGTTATCAGACTGAAAATACACAGAGTAAGCACTGAACTTATTGAACTGATGGCATCCTGCTCTATAAATAAGCTTTCCATGACTTTGTACTGGTGGGTGACAGAGATTTGTTGGGGATTTTATTAAGGAAACTTTTTTTTCAGATTCCAGTACTCCTTCCTCTATCTTATTATCCAGCTTCAGAACTCCTGTGTTCTCAGCACCAAATGGCCACTGGCCAACATTTTCCCTCCAAGTGTTAAGCCAACTTTTGGAGGCTATGTGGTACTGTTCTAAAGTATGGACTCTAGGATCTAAGAATCTCTCCTCAAATTCCAGTTCTGCCACATGCTAGATCCATGACTTTGCACACTGCCTCATCTAGGACCTTAGTTTCCTCATCTGTTAATTGAGAATGCTAATAGCAGCTACTTCATATCATTGTAGGGAAGATAAGATGTACAAAGCTCTTAATTTAGTTTGAAATAATAATTTACTTTGAATAGAGGCTATACTTTGAGCTTGCCTGTTAACCAAAAGGTTCTTTCTACTGTACTTTCTCATGATTCCTACAAAGCTATAAATGCTTGACATTTGATAACATCTCATTTTATTTGCATATTAAGCAGTAATCCAGTTTTCCATACAATTGTGTACTATTGAAATGGATTTTTTCTTTCTAGAAGGTAATACTAATTATATTACATTTATAGACTACATGGAAATAATAATCAGAAATATTGAAATTCTCATCTGGCTCAATATTTTGCCTTCTTATTTCCTCCTGTATGCAAAGGGAAAACTTATTTTACAGAACTTGGGGCTGAGCAAATAAACACATTGACTAAAAGCTTGATATTTTCCTGATCTTAATTTCCTCATCTGTTTTTGAAGGAGTTGAATTAGAACCTTAGTAGAACATACCTAAGGTTTCTACTGTTCTAAATATAAGTCTCTATGACTATGATTATGTTTCTTATTCAGATTAAAAAATAAACTTATTTTGTCATAATTTTAAAAAGAATTCTAGGTTTATGTGTTTAATTATGCTTAATTTAAATTGCATTCAAAGACAAATAAAAGTTGAGTTGTCCATTTCAGATTTGAGTTATTTTACAGTGTAAGTCATGGTTTCTGGTAAATTTAATATTGGTGCTCAGACCATGTCCTTGGATCAGTTTCACAGAAGCATGGGAGAAGGCTGATAAATGTGGGAATGAGTGAATTTCCTGCTAGGTGATGGTTCTCACAGAAGTTATGGGTCCCTGGGTATACTTAAAGGTTTTTCAAAGTGCCTATTTTGCCAGGGTTAGTGGGGATTGCTGGGGAAGGGTACAACAGCTCCAACCATTACTGGGACCATGATGATTTGTACAGTATTGGCCAAGCACAGAATCTTGCCTCATTAAATTCTCTCTTTTGATTCTATTTGCTTAGCTCTTCGACTGCGTCATATTTTCTTAATTTATGTACCTACTTAATTCTCACCTATGATCTAAAAATAAAAAATAAAATAATAATTTCTACCACTCTGCTACCTCCATATGCTGCCATACTCTGTCCTTCTGATCTAACCATCCAAGTTCTTGCCTGCCCTGTAGCACCAGAACTCACTGCTGAAGAGGCAATTATTTTCCACCCATGCTATCATTCTTGGAACAACCCACACACAAGAACTTCATCCCCATTGTAAGTATTGAGAAGACATCTTCCACCTCGATCTTCTTACTGACCTTTCCACAACAGAGTAAAAGTAAGAAACCCAGACATCTAGTGAGCAGAATTAATGCATTAATAGATTAGTGCTCACCTTAGTCTCTCACTTTGCATGGGCAGGAGTAGAGTGGAAGTGTGGGTGTGGGATCAATGTTTGCTTCACATTTTCACTGTCCTCACTAAAAGGATCCCAAAATCTAGACTTAAAACCAAGCAGGAAGCAGGCTAGCAGTATTCAGCCTGGTATTTAAAAATCTCCAAGAAGTGATCTTAAATAACTTTAAAATCTATCACACTCTGCTCTTTAAGGAATTTTGTGTTTGAGCAAACAAACTATGGTGGCCTAAAGACATGCAGTGCTTTCATTGTCTTTTGACATTATTTAAGGTATTTGTCCTTATACTGTTTCACTTCTAAAGCTAATTTCTTAGACATAATCCCCCAGTCTTCTGAACTATAGTAGTGTAAACTTTTTCTCATTTTTATCAGAATTACTACTGTTACTCTGCATTGGAATTGCATAACTCTTATTATCTCTCCTGCATGATTGCAAGCTTCCTTTTTTTTGTTTGTTGCAAGCTTGTTGAATATAGAGACTACAATTTGTTCACTTTTTGTACTCAAAAATGCCTGACTTAATGCCTTCCATGTGGTAAAAATTCACGACTCACTACTTAATTGCTAACTGGGGCAATGAAACTTTAATATATGAGAGTTCATGGGAGTCTATAGTCATGGCTGACAGAGATGTGGGTCAGTAAATGCTTTGAGAATTGCTGCTTTTCTTTAGACTAAGCAGTTTAAGTTTTGGTGAGCCATCTCGTTTTTCCAGAAAGTCCTTCTGCTAATGTATCACCAAATTTTATCAATCTCAGTCTTCTCCAGCTGGGATATCATCTATAGGTGAAATGAAAGCTTGTTGAAAAAAAAAAAAAAAAAACACTCCAGATTTAAAGTGAGGGGGTGGAAAACAGTTTACCATGCTAATGGACATCAAAAGAAAGCAGGGGTGGCAATCCTTATATCAGATCAATTAGATTTTTTTTTTATTAATTTATTTATTTGACAGACAGAGATCACAAGTAGACAGAGAGGCAGGCAGAGAGAGAGGAAGGGAAGCAGGTTCCCCACTGAGCAGGGAGCCCGACACGGGGCTCGATCCCAGGACCCTGAGACCATGACCTGAGCTGAAGGCAGAGGCTTTAACCCACTGAGCCACCCAGGCGCCCCGATCAATTAGATTTTAAGCCAAAGACTATAATAAGAGATGAGGAAGGACACTATATCATACTCAAAGGGTCTGTCCAACAAGAAGACCTAACAATCTTAAATATCTATGCCCCTAACATGGGAGCAGCCAACTATATAAACCAATTAATAACATAATCAAAGAAATACATCGACAGTAATACAATAATAGCAGGGGTCTTTAACACTCCCCTCACTGAAATGGACAGATCATCTAAGCAAAAGATCAACAAGGAAATAAAGGCCTTAAATGACACACTGGACCAGATAGACATCACAGATATATTCAGAACATTCCATCCCAAAGCAACAGAATATACATTCTTCTCTAGTGCACATGGAACATTCTCCAGAATAGACCACATCCTGGGTCATAAATCAGGTCTCAATCGGTACCAAAAGATTGAGATCATTCCCTGCATATTTTCAGACCACAATGCTCTGAAGCTAGAACTCAATCACAAGAGGAAATTTGGAAAGAACGCAAATACATGGAGACTAAACAGCATCCTTCTAAAAAATGAATGGGTCAACCAGGAAATTAAAGAAGAATTAAAAAAAATTCATGGAAACAAATGATAATGAAAACACAATGGTTCAAAATCTGTGGGACACAGCAAAGGCAGTCCTGAGAGGAAAATATATAACGATACAAGCCTCTCTCAAGAAACAAGAAAGGTCTCAAATACACAACCTAACTCTACATCTAAAGGAGCTGGAGAAAGAACAACAAAGAAAGCCTAAACCCAGCAGGAGAAGAGAAAAAATAAAGATCAGAGCAGAAATCAATGAATTAGAAACCAAAAACCCAATAGAACAAATCAATGAAACTAGGAGCTGGTTCTTTGAAAGAATTAATAAGATTGATAAACCCCTGGCTCGACTTATCCAAAAGAAAATATAAAGGACCCAAATAAATAAAATCATGAATGAAAGAGGAGAGATCAGATTAGCGGACAAGATGGTGGGGAAGTAGGAGGAGGCGCCGTTTCAACCTGTACCCTAAAGTGAGCTGATTACCTACCAAAGAACTCCGATCACCCATGAAATCAGCCTGAGATTAGAATTATATATGTCTGGATCTCTGCAGTGGCCGAAGACACCAGTGGGCAGGTAAAGCGGAGTGGTAATGTTGGACTGATATTGGAAGATAAATCAAAGGGGGAGGGAGCCACCAGAAGCAACCCATTGGAAAGTAATACCCCAATACAAGAGTGCCCTGCGACTGGGGACCAGCATTAACTTGGAGTCTGGTTGAAAGCACTCAAAAAGAGCAAAGGATCGCACGGGAATATTGTGGGAATTGGGGCAGTTAGGGACAGGGGCTTAAGTCCCCGGACCCAGGACAGCCACCCCTGGCGCTGAGCCAGAGAGAGTGCAGCAGAGAAACCAGGTCTTGGTCCCCGAGCCACGAGAGTGTCTAAGAGCGTGTGGGGTCTGGCTCCCGTGAGGGGCGGGGAGCCTCGCCAGCTGGCAGAATCCCAGGTTTTTGCAGTTCCCACGTGCGCGCCGTGCCATGCTATCAGAGCCTGAGTCGCCCCCTCACCCTCCCCTGAGAGAGGTGCACGCAGGTGCCAGCCCGGTGCTCTCGGACCCAGAAAGACCAGGCAGTTGCAGCTGGGCTGGCGGGAAAATCTCAGTGTGCAATCGCTGCTTGGAACCTTTCTGGCAGTCTGGAGCTGCCCAGACAGCCACCGCTGTCGTGGTTTTGGGTACAAGCAGGAGTTCCTGTGTCCCCAGGGACCACGACTCGGAACGTGCTCTGCCAGTGGCTGAGGGGGAACTTATGTGCTCTGCAGCACCCAGAGGGGAACAGACTGAGGCTTCTCTCTGAGCGGGAGGTTGGGGTGCAGTTTGCTTTCCTCTAAACCTCCAAAAACCATCAAAAGCTGTCAAGGCGAGAGAAAACAAACAAATGTAAAAACCTCCAGAGAACAAAAGCCTGAAAAACCGGTTTCCTCAGAGCCCACTCCCTTCTGTGGGGCAGGAGGACTTAACTCAGGGAACACTGCCTGAAAACCCACGTGGCAGGCCCCTTCCCAAGAAAGCCAACCGGGGGGGGGGGGGGGAAGACAACAAGAGAACAACCACCACTACTTCATAGATACAACTTTTATTTTTAATTCGTTCCCACTATTCTCATTCTTTTTTAAAAATATATATAGATAATTTTTTAACTTATTTACCATCACAGTGAGATGTCCAGTACATCAAATTCCATAATAACCTTTTAACCTGAACTTTTTGATACATATACCCGTGTTTTTCTTTTGCTTTTCTATTTTTAAATTTTTTTAAATTTTATTTTAGTTTAGTTTATTCTTTTTTTATTTTTATTTTTTAATATTCATATAGAGTTAAACTTCAAGGTAATCCCCTTTCCCCAATCAATGCTACCCCTATAGGTAAGCCAATTTTTAATCCCCCTTTATCTTAGGAAAGTTGAGTCCTTTAACAAAGATATCAAGATACATCCAGGAAGAATCAAAATAACCTTCCTCGCCCACACTGAGAATTTATAACCACTCTCCCATCTTTTTCTTCCGCCAGTGTTTCTGTATATTTGTGTTTGTCCTGATAGTATATAAATCTTATACTTGGGGTTCTTTTTGACAAGGTTCTTTTTTGTTTTTTTTTTTTATTTTTGCTTATATATATATATATATATTTTTTCTCTTGTCATATACTTTTATCAGTCTTCTTGTCTGGTTTTGTTTGTATACTTCATAAATCTTACCTTGGGGCCCATTTAGGTTGAGTCTTCTCTTTTATTTTTCTTTTTTTTTCCTGTCTCTCTCTCTGTTTTTTTTTTTTTTTTCTTTTCTTTTTTCTCTCTTTCTTGTTTCTTTCATTTGAGTGGGGACTCCTGATTGCTCAGAAGGTTTCCAGGGTGCACCTTGACCGCACCACAGTCGATACATCCAGCTACATCCGTTCAGCCATCTCTCAGCAAAATGACTAGGAGGAGGAATGCCCAACAGAAGAAAAATTCAGAGGATGGGCCTTCTGCAACAGAGCTAATGGCTATCAACATAGACAATATGTCGGAAAGGGAATTCAGGCTAACAATTATCCAGGCAATAGTTAGATTGGAGAAAGCCATGGATGACAAAATGAAATTGATTAGGGCAGAACTGAAAGCCGCGAGGGATGATGTTCACAATGTTAGGGCAGAGCTGAAAGCCACCAGGGATGATGTTCACAATATTCTCAATGAGTTCCGATCTAATCTAAATTCTCTAAAAGCTAGGGTAACTGAGACAGAAGATAGAATTAGTGATCTGGAGGACAAATAGATAGAGAGAAAGGATCAGGAGGAAGCCTAGAACAAACAGCTTAAAAGCCATGAAAACAGAATCAGGGAAATAAATGATGCCATGAAACGTTCCAACGTCAGAATTATTGGAATCCCTTAAGGGGAGGAGAAAGAAAGAAGTCTAGAAGATATAGTGGAACAAGTTCTCCATGAAAATTTTCCCAATCTCGCGAATGGAACCCGCGTTCATGTACTAGAGGCAGAACAGTCTCCCCCAAGATTATAGATTCTCAAAAGTCCTAGAGACACTTAATAGTAAGAATGAGGAATTATAATTGTAGGCAGGCCCTCTTGAAGGCAGCTAGGACAAAGAAGCTCCTTACATACACAGGAAAGCCCATCAGAATAACGTCAGACCTGTCCACAGAAACCTGGCAAGTCAGAAAGGGCTGGCAAGATATATTCAGGGCACTAAATGAGAAGAACATGCAGCCAAGAATACTTTATCCAGCAAGACTGACATTCAAAATGGATGGAGAGATAAAGAGTTTCCAAGACCGGCAAGGCTTAAAAGACTATGCAACCACCAAGCCGACACTGCAGGAAATATTAAGGGGTGTTCTATAAAAGAGGAAAAATCCTAAGAATAGCATTGAACAGAAATATAGAGACAATCGACAGAAAGAAAGACTTCAAAGATAACACAATGTCAATAAAAACGTATCTCTCAATAATCACTCTCAAAGTGAATGGCCTAAATGCACCCATAAAACGACACAGGGTTGCAGATTGGATAAAACGACAGGACCCATCCATATGTTGTCTACAAGAGACCCATTTTGAACCTAAAGATACACCCAGACTGAAAGTGAAGGGATGGAGAAGCATCTTTCACGCCAATGGGCCTCAAAAGAAGGCCGGGGTAGCGATTCTCGTATCAGATAAATTAGATTTTAAACTAAAGACGGTAGTCAGAGATACAGAAGGACACTACATCATTCTTAAAGGGACTATCCACCAAGATGATCTAACAATTGTAAATATCTATGCCCCCAATATGGGAGCAGCCAATTATATAAGAAAACTATTAATCAAGATAAAGAGTCATATTGATATGAATACATTAATAGTAGGAGATCTTAACACGCCTCTCTCAGAAATAGACAGATCATCGAAGCAGAAAATCAATAAAGAAATAAGAGCATTGAATGACACATTGGACCAGATGGACCTCATAGATATATACAGAACATTCCACCCTAAAACAACAGAATACTCATTCTTCTCAAGTGCACATGGAACCTTCTCCAGAATAGACCACATACTGGGTCACAAATCAGGGCTCAACCGATACCAAAAGACTGAGATTATTCCCTGCATATTCTCAGATCACAATGCTTTGAAACTGGAGCTCAATCACAAGGAAAAGTTCAGAAGGAACTCAAACACCTGGAAGCTAAAGACCACCTTGCTTAAGAATGCTTGGATCAACCAGGAGATCAAAGAAGAACTTAAACAATTTATGGAAACCAATGAGAATGAAGACACTTCGGTCAAAAACCTATGGGATACAGCAAAGGCGGTCCTAAGGGGGAAATACATAGCCATCCAAGGCTCCCTCAAAAAATTGAAAAATCCAGAATACACCAGCTGTCTCTACACCTTAAAGAACTGGAGAATCAACAACAAATCAAACCAACTCCACACGTAAGAAGGGAAATAATCAAGATTAGAACAGAGATCAATGAGGTAGAAACTAGAGAAACAGTAGAACGTATCAATGAAGCTAGAAGCCGGTTTTTTGAAAGAATCAATAAGATCGATAAACCATTGGCCACACTAATCCAAAAGAAAAGAGAGAAAGCTCAAATTAATAAAATCATGAATGAAAAGGGAGAGATCACAACTAACACCAAGGAAGTACAAACAATCATCAAAAGTTATTATCAACAGTTATATGCCAATAAGTTAAGCAACCTAGATGAAATGGATGCATTCCTGAAAAACTATAAAGTCCCAAAATTGAACCAGGAAGAAATTGACCACCTGAATAGACTGATATCTAGTAACGAGATTGAAGCAGTGATCAAAAACCTCCCAAAAAACAAGAGCCCAGGACCTGACGGATTCCCTGGGGAATTCTACCAAACTTTCAAAGAAGAAATAACACCTGTTCTCCTGAAGCTGTTTCAAAAAATTGAAGCAGAAGGAAAACTTCCAGACTCTTTTTATGAAGCCAGCATTACCCTGATCCCCAAACCAGGCAAAGACCACACCAAAAAGGAGAATTTCAGACCAATATCACTGATGAATATGGATGCTAAGATTCTCAACAAGATCCTAGCAAACAGGATCCAACAGCACATTAAAAAGATTATCCACCATGACCAGGTGGGATTTATCCCTGGGTTACAAGGATGGTTCAACATTCGGGAATCAATCAATGTGATAGAACAAATCAATAAGAGAAGAGAGAAGAACCATATGGTCCTCTCAATTGATGCAGAAAAAGCATTTGACAAAATCCAGCATCTTTTCCCGATTAAACCGCTTCAAAGTATAGGAATAGAGGGAACATTCCTGAACTTCATAAAATCTATCTATGAAACACCCACAGCAAATATCATCCTCAATGGGAAAAAGCTCACAGCCTTCCCATTGAGATCAGGAACACAACAAGGATGCCCACTCTCATCAGTCTTGTTCAACATAGTATTAGAAGTCCTAGCAACAGCAGTCAGACAACAAAGAGAAATAAAAGGTATCCAAATTGGCAATGAAGAAGTCAAACTCTCTCTCTTTGCAGATGACATGATGCTTTATATGGAAAACCCAAAAGGCTCCACCCCCAAACTACTAGAACTCATACAGCAATTCAGTAACGTGGCAGGATACAAAGTCAATGTCCAGAAATCAGTGGCTTTCTTATACACTAACAATGAAAATACAGAAAGGGAAATTAGAGAATCGATTCCATTTACTATAGCACCAAGAATCATAAGATACTGGGAATAAACCTAACCAAAAAGGAAAAGGATCTGTACTCGAGGAACTAACAGAACACTCCTGAAAGAAATGGAAGAAGACATAAAAAAACGGAAGACCATTCCATGCTCTTGGATCGGAAGAATAAACATTGTTAAAATGTCTATACTGCCTAGAGCAATCTATACTTATAATGCCATTCTGATCAAAATTCCACTGGTATTTTTCAAAGAGCTGGAGCAAATAATCTTAAAATTTGTATGGAATCAGAAGAGATCCCGAATTGCTAAGGAAATGTTGAAAAACAAAAATAAAACTGGTGGCATCACGTTACCTGATTTCAAGCTTTACGACAAAGTTGTGATCACCAAGACAGCATGGTACTGGCATAAAAACAGACACATAGACCAGTGGAACAGAATAGAGAGTCCAGATATGGACCTTCAACTCTATGGTTAAATAGTCTTCGACAAAGCAGGAAAAAATATACAGTGGGAAAAAGACAGTCTCTTCAATAAATGGTGCTGGGAAAATTGGGCAGCTATATGTAGAAGAATGAAACGCGACCATTCTCTTACACCATACACAAAGGTAAACTCAAAATGGATAAAAGACCTCAATGTGAGACAGGAATCCATCAGAATCCGAGGAGAACATAGGCAGTAACCTCTTCGATATCAGCCACAGCAACTTCTTTCAAGATATGTCTCCAAAGGCAAAGGAAACAAAAGCGAAAATGAACTTTTGGGACTTCATCAAGATCAAAAGCTTCTGCACAGCAAAGGAAACAGTCAACAAAACAAAGAGGCAACCCACGGAATGGGAGAAGATATTTGCAAATGACAGTACAGACAAGAGGTTGATATCCAGGATCTATAAAGAACTTCTCAAACTCAACACACTCAAAAAAGATAATCATATCAAAAAATGGGCAGAATATATGAACAGACACTTCTCCAATGAAGACATACAAATGGCTATCAGACACATGAAAAAATGTTCATCATCACTAGCCATCAGGGAGATTCAAATTAAAGCCACATTGAGATACCACCTTATACCAGTTAGAATGGCCAAAATTAGCAAGACAGGAAACAACGTGTGTTGGAGAGGATGTGGAGAAAGGGGAACCCTCTTACACTGTTGGTGGGAATGTGAGTTGGTGCAGCCACTTTGGAGAACAGTGTGGAGATTACTCAAGAAATTAAAAATAGAGCTATGCTATGACCCTACAATTACACTACTGGGTATTTACCCCAAAGATACAGATGTAGTGAAAAGAAGGGCCATCTGTACCTCAATGTTTGTAGCAGCAATGGCCATGGTCGCCAAATGGTGGAAAGAACCAAGATGCCCTTCAACGGACGAATGGATAGGAAGATGTGGTGCATATACACTATGGAGTATTATGCCTCCATCAGAAAGGATGAATACCCAACTTTTGTATCAACATGGACAGGACTGGAAGAGATTATGCTGAGTGAAGGAACTCAAGCAGAGAGAGTCAATTATCATACGGTTTCACTTATTTGTGAAGCATAACAAATAACATGGAGGACATAGGGAGATGTAGAGGAGAAGGGAGTTGAGGGAAATTGGAAGGGGAGGTGAACCATGAAAGACTATGGACTCTGAAAAACAATCTGAGGGTTTTGAAGGGGCAGGGGGTCGGAGGTTGGGGGAGCCAGGTGGTGGGTATTAAGGAGGGCATGTATTGCATGGAGCACTGGGAGTGGTGCAAAAACAATGAATTTTGTTACACTGAAAAGAAATATAAATAAATAAATAAATAAATAAATAAATAAATAAATAGCTATTAGCTGGGGGGGTGGGGGCAGAAAGAGGAGAGATCACAACCACACCAAAGAAATACAAACAATTATAAGAACATATTATGAGCAACTATACGCTAGCAAATTTGACAATCTGGAAGAAATGGATGCATTCCTAGAGATGTATAAACTACCACAACTGAACCAGGAAGAAAAAGAAAACCTGAACAGACCCATAACCAGTAAGGAGATTGAAACAATCATCAAAAATCTCCCAACAAACAAGAGCCCAGGGCCAGATGGCTTCTCAGGGGAATTCTACCAAACATTTAAGGAGGAATTAATTCCTATTCTTCTGAAACTGTTCCAAAAAATAGAAAACTTCCAAAACTCATTTTATGAGGCCAGCATTACCTTAATCCCCAAACCAGACAAAGATCCCATCAAGAAAGAGAATTACAGACCAATAACCTTGATGAACACAGATGCAAAAATTCTCACCAAAATACTAGCCAATAGGATCCAACAGTACATTAAAAGGATTATTCACCACGACCAAGTGGGATTTATTCCAGGGCTGCAGGGTTGGTTCCACATCCGCAAATCAACCAATGTGATACAATACATTAATAAAGAAAGAACAAGAACCATATGATACTCTCAACAGATGCTGAAAAAGCATTTGACAAGGTACAGCAACCTTTCTTGATCAAAATTCTTCAAAGTGTAGGGATAGAGGGTACATACCTCAATATCATCAGAGCCATCTATGAAAAAGCCACAGCAAATATGATTCTCAGTGGAGAAAAACTGAGAACTTTTCCGCTAAGGTCAGGTACATGGCCGGGATGTCCATTATCACCACTGCTATTCAACATACTACTAGAAGTCCTAGCCTCAGCAATCAGACAACAACAACAAAAAAAAAATTAAAGGCACCCAAATTGGCAAAGAAGAAGTCAAACTCTCACTCTTCTCAGGTCATATGATAGTTTATGTGGAAAACCCAAAAGACTCCACTCCAAAACTGCTAGAACTTATACAGGAATTCAGTAAAGTGTCAGGATATAAAATCAATGCACAGAAATCAGTTGCATTTCTATACACCAACGACAAGACAGAAGAAAGAGAAACTAAGGGGTCAGTCCCATTTACAATTGTGCCAAAAACCATAAGATACCTAGGAATAAACCTAACCAAAGAGGCAAAGAATCTGTACTCAGAAAACTATAAAGTACTCATGAAAGAAATTGAGGAAGACACAAAGAAATGGAAAAAAGTTCCATGCTCCTGGATTGCAAGAACAAATATTGTGAAAATGTCTATGCTACCTAAAGCAATCTACACGTTTAATGCAATCCCTATCAAAATCCCATCCATTTTTTTTTTCAAAGAAATGGAACAAATAATCCTAAAATTTATATGGAACCAGAAAAGGCCTTGAATAGCCAGAGGAATGTTGAAAAGGAAAGCCAGGTTGGCGGCATCACAATTCTAGACTTCAAGGTCTATTGAAAAGCTGTCATCATCAAGACAGTATGGTACTGGCACAAAAACAGACACATTGATCAATGGAACAGAATAGAAAGCCCAGAAGTAGACCCTCAACTCTATAGTCAACTAATCTTCCACAAAGCAGGAAAGAATGTCCAATGGATAAAAGACAGTCTCTTCAACGACTGGTGTTGGGAAAATTGGACAGCCGCATGCAGAAAAATGAAACTGGACTATTTCCTTACACCACACATGAAAATAAACTCAAAATGGATGAAGGACCTCAGTATGAGAAAGGAATCCATTAAAATCCCTGAGGAAAACACAGGCAGCAACCTCTTTGACCTCAGCTGCAGCAACTTCTTTCTAGGAACATCTCCAAAAGTCAAGGGAAACAAGGGCAAAAATGAACTATTGGGACTTCATCAAGATCAAAAGCTTTTGCACAGCAAAGGAAACAGTTAACAAAACCAAAAGACAACTGATGGAATGGGAGAAGATATTTGTAAATGACATATCAGATAAAGGGCTAGTATCCAAAATCTATCAAGAACTTCTCAAACTCAACACCCAAAGAACAAATAATCCAATCAAGAAATGGGCAGAGGACATGAACAGACATTTCTGCAAAGAAGACATCCAGATGGCCAACAGACACATGAAAAAGTGCTCCACATCACTCGGCATCAAGGAAATACAAGTCAAAACCACAATGAGATACCACCTCCCACCAGTCAGAATGGCTAAAATTAACAAGTCAGGAAATGACAGATGTTGGCAAGGATGTGGAGAAAGGGGAACCCTCCTACACTGTTGGTGGGAATGCAAGCTGGTGCAACTACTGCGGAAAACAGCATGGAGGTTCCTCAAAACGTTGAAAATAGAGCTACCCTACGACCCAGCAATCGCACTACTGGGTATTTACCCTAAAGATACAAATGTAGTGATCCAAAGGGGCATGTGCACCTGAATGTTGTGGCAGCAATGTCCACAATAGCCAAACTATAGAAAGAACCTAGATGTCCATCAATGGATGAATGGATAAAGAAGACACGGTGTGTGTATACGGTGGAGTGCTACGCAGTCATCAAGGGAAATAAGGTCTTGCCATTTGTGATGACATGGTTGGAGCTAGAAGGTATTATGCTTAGTGAAATAAATCAATCAGAGAAAGACAATTATTATATGATCTCCCTGATGATATGAGGAAGTTGAGAGGCAACATGGGGAGCTTGGGGGGTAGGAAAGGAATAAATTAAACACAATGGTATTGGAAGGGAGAAAACCATAAGAGACTCTTAAGCTCCCAAAACAAACTAAGGGTTGCTGGGGGGGGGGGCGGGGAGGGAGAGGGTGGGTGGGTTATGGACATTGGGGAAGGTATGTACTATGGTGAGTGCTGTGAAGTGTGTAAACCTGGCAATACACAGACCTGTACCCCTGGGGCTAATAATCTATGTTAATTAAAAGAAAAAGATGGGATCGGGAGGGAGACAAACCATAAGAGACTCTTAATCTCACAAAACAAACAGGGTTGTTGGGGAGAGGGGTGTAGGGAGAGGGAGGTTGGGTTATGGACATTGGGGAGGGTATGTGCTATGGTGAATACTGTGAAGTTTACGTGTAAGCCTGATGATTCCCAGACCTGTACCCCTGGGGCTAATAATACATTATATGTTAATAAAAAATAAAAAATTAAAAAAAATTAAGAGTGTTTCTAGTTTGTCTATCTCTCTTTCTCACTTCTTCCTTTCTCCATTTGTTTTTTTTCTTAAATTACATATATATATGAGTGAAATCATACTTTTTTGTCTTTCTCTGACTTATTCGCTTAGCATTATACTCACTGGCTCTGGTCATGTTGTTGCAGGTGGCAGGATTTCATTCCTTTCATGGCTGGGTAGTGTTTCATTGTGTATATATATCAGATCTTTGGCCATTTGTCTACTGATTAACACTTGGGCAGTTTCTATCATTTGTCTATTGTAAATAATGCTGCGATAAACATAGGGATGCATGTAAAAAAAAAAAAAAGAAAGAAAGAAAGAAAGAATAGAAAAGAAAAGAGCAACTTAAGAACTTTGCCATGTTGTCATGTTAACCTGTTTCTCCCATTCAGGAATAAAACAGGTTTGGTCAAGTCTGCTTTGGTCAGAAAAGTCCTGCTAGTATAAGTTTGCTACCGTTTCCATTCTGTACTTCCTCTCAGCATTTTCTCTCCATTCCTCTGGTGCTTTGATTCCATATATTGACCCTTGTTTTTCAGGGTCTCCCATTGTAGTGACTATTGATGGCTATTCTTCATGGGCATCCTTGTCCATCCTGAAGCACCCTTACTGTTTTTCACCTCTTTAAATCATTGTTGTCTGGGAGAACATTTTCATTTCAAGATAACATGTTGTGGTCTATCCTGAAGACTCTTCCTCATGCCACATTTATAGAAATAGTAGAAAAGGTTAATAAAAGGAAAAATAAATCTAAAACACACAAGAATTGGTATAGTAATCTTAGAGGAGTGGAAACCACATAGGATCTTTGAATGGAGAACAGCAAAGGCTAGGACTAAAGGGGAAGCCACAGCCCTTGGCCAGCAGGGGAAAGCACCTAGATTGGAGACATGAAGTGACCTATTTCCTGAGTTGTGGAGCTTAGAGCAAGAGAAGAACCCAAACAGCAAACAATGTGATGAGTGTAGGTGCCAGAGCGATAGTAGTCAGACATGTTGGTCACTGATCACTCCTACTGCTCTAAAAGCTGTGAGTAGTAACTGGACTAATTGTCTGTTGAAGGCAGTATTCAGTCCAGGATCTTTGATGATAGAACAGCTCTCCAGATGCCAGTGATGTTTTGTGGGAAATTAATGGACACCCAAACCATTAATATTGAATTTAATCTGTTCTTATCCTTTCTGACTCTTTCTGAATACATTATAGAATGGAAGGCAAGGGGGACCTCTGAACCATTTCCCCAAGAGGGCAGCCTGACCCAAAGATGTAAGCAAATAGATGTGCAAGGAAGGTATCTTAACTACAGAGGCAATGACAAAATCAACGCTCACTATAAGTCATTAAAGAAGGCAAACACACTGCTACAAATGAAATAGATTATAGCCAGTGAAAAAGTCCATGAATACTAGACACAATATTCTGGCAGGGATTGGGGATAACATTTCATCTAAAAAAAATGATTTCAAGAAAATAGAACTAATTAGAGAGCTTGTATGAAAAAAATGTAATTGATAAAAAACAATAAAAATTAAGTACTCAGTAGATGTCATGATATAAAAAATGGACATAACAGACAAGAAAATTAATAATATGGAAAGTCTTGCTGAGTAACTTTTCAAGAAAGTTTCACATAAAGTTGAAGAGAAAGTGTACAAATAAGAACATCAGGAGCTATAAAGTAACCATTATCATTAAGCTAGGTAATATGGGCCATTACCCACATTTAGAAAAAAATAAAAATCTAGAAATTTTACATATGTATCTTACATATATGTATACATATTATATATCATAATAATATAAAGGGAGATTCTTTACTATCTTGTTATTTAAATATATTTATATAGATTTTTTTATTTTATGATATACTTAAATTACAAGGTAGTGGAGTATCATTAGACCAAGAATCAAAGAAAGAAAATTACCCAGGTATTTGGACCACCATTTTTCACTAGAGAAAATGCTTCCCGATTTTAAGAGAAGCAGCAGAAAGGTTGAGAAGTGCTTTTGACATTCATGGGAGGCTACAAGATCAAAACATTAACATTTGACATGTAAAACCCATCATGGGTAGAATTCCTAGTAAAATTCCAATACATTTAATTATTCATAAACCAAATCTCTAAAATCTAAGATGCTGAAATCATATACAATGTGGTATCTGTCATAATAAAATTAAGTTGGAGATCAACATCAAAGAGATAATTGATATATTGAGAAAATAAGGTATATACATTGAAGTGTCCACAAAATCAATGAGTAACTAAGAATAAATACCAGAAATCATTTTAAGCTGAATGATAATAAAATATTATGTATTAGAATTTGCAGGATACAGTTAAATCAGTGATCAAGGGAAGTTTTATAGAGTCAAATGCATATGTTTTTAAGATTTTTCTGTCCTTCCCAGCTTTATAGAGATATAACTGACACATAAAACATTATGTAAGTTTAAGGTGTATAGTGTTTTGGTTGGCTACACTTAATATACTGCAAAATGATTACCACCATAGTTAGCTAGCACCTTCATCACATCACATAAATTACCGTTTTTTTTTAAGATGTATTTATTTATTTTATTTTTTTTTAAAAGATTTTGTTTATTTGACAGAGAGAGAGAGAGAGATCACAAGTAGGCAAAGCAGGAGGCAGAGAAAGAGGGGGAAGCAGGCTCCCCGCTGAGCAGAGAGCTGGATGTGGGGCTTGATCCCAAGACCCTGAGATCATGACCTGAGCAGAAGGCATAGGCTTAACCCACTGAGCCACCCAGGCGCCCCTTATTTGTTTTAGAGAGAGCACATGAGCAGGGGGTGAGGAGAAGAGGGAGAGGAAGAGAAGGAGCCTGCTTCTGCTCTGAGTAGAGCCCAAAGCAGGGCTTCATTTTAGGACCCTGAGACCATGATCTCACCCAAAATCAAAAGTTGGACACTTAACCAACTGAGCCACCCAGGTGACCCTACCATTTCTTTTCTGTGATGAAAGCGTTTTAGATCTATTTTCTTAGCAACTTTAAAGTATATAATACATATTGCTAACTATAAAGTATTAAGTACAATGATCACATTGTGCATTAGCTTCCCAAAACATATTCATTAAAAAAATTTTTTTGAATAGATTTTATTTATTTATTTGAGAGAGCATAAGCCGGGGGAAGGGCAGAGGGAGAGGGACAAGCAGACTTCCTGCTGAACAGGGAACCTGACACGGGACTCAATCCCAGGACCCTGAGATCATGACTGGAGGTGAAGTTAGAGCTTAACCAACAAGCCAACTAGGCACCCCTGTATGATTCATTTAATGCGCTCATTTAACAACAGAAGTGGCACTACAGAGCAGTGAAGAATGGAAAGTCATTTCAATAAATGGTAAGAAGTCAGTTGGATATTTACATAGAAACAAAATGCAAGCTTGACTGCTGTCTCATCCCATACACAACAGTCAAGGCTGTAAGATATCTAAGTACTGAAGGAAAACACAATATGGATATAGAAGAATATCTTTGTAACCTTGGGGCAGAGTACAAAGTAAAAAGATTCAAAGATCAGAAATATATGTAATATAATAAATATAAATGAATAAAAGATTCGCTTTTTTGCATAGAGTGACATAAGAGTATCTATTTATGAAACAGTAAATGAGTGGGAAGTTATACTATGGGAAAAGATAATGGAAGCACATAAAACTGAAAAAAAATTACTATATATATAATCTCCAAAGACTGTTAAGAAAATTAAGTTATTTACAGCTCATAGAAAAATGGCAAGGGACTTGAATACCTACTTACAAAAAAGAATATTAAAATGGTAAATGAACATATGAAATAATGCTCAAATTCATTAATAATAAAGGAAATGCAATGAAAACCATAACAAGATATCATTAAATGTAATCTACAATGTCTAAAACTAAAAATAGGATATATATAATGGTGCTTTATTTGTTTCTGTTCAGATTAAGGTGAATGCATGAAAATTTTTAGGACATTTGTTTGGTTTTGATTTTGGTTTGTATGTATTTCCCTAGAATGGGAATAACTTCTGGAGGTTTAACATCACATCAGAATCTCTTGTTCTATTTAGTTACTTATGTTAAGGGTAATGGCAAGAGATATACCCCATTTTCTGCTTTCTATTTTTTTTTTAATTTATATTCAGTAACAAAAATGGTTAGCTTTTGAAGAAGGGATATTCCATA